>NC_136261.1:98721430-99338930 GCF_964187855.1 Myxine glutinosa
ATTAATCACACAGAAAGACAAACCGACACATAAAACATATAACATGGGGAGCGGTAGACAAGATGGGGCGAGAGGGGGAGGAACACAAACACAACATCTGAGAGCAGGGACATCGAGAGATCTGTGGGAGGGAGAGGGCTTTGGGGGGGGGGGGGGGGGAGGGAGAGGTACAAAACATATGGACACTGCCGGGACTTCCAGGAAAGAAGTTGGAATTTCAAACAACGTGGATCTGGGGTGAATTAGTGGGGGTAGAAAAGATCAAGGTTTTGGATGGGGAAAGATAAGAGATGGTGGTGAACAGCTGTTTTAAATACCTGGAGGGAGGAGTGGGATTGAAGGGAGTGTGGGAGTTTGTTCCAGAGGCGGGAGAAAAGAGGAATGAAAGAGTGAAGGTGAGCAGAGAGCCGAGATTTCGGCAGTTTAACCATCAGAGGGTTGCTGGCAGATCTTGTGCGATCTGTAGGAATATTTGGGGGACAAAGCACAGAGAGACCTGGGGGAGCAAGGCCGGAGAGGAGTCGGTAGAAGACCGAAAGACCACCTACCTGTCTGCGGTGAGTGAGTGAAAGGCCCTCGGAGATAGCTTCATCACGGGAGATTCCAATGATTGTGAAAGCTTTGGTTTCAACAGCGTGAAGCCGAGCTAGGTGTGAAGCAGGAGCACCGGCCCAGAGAGGAGAACAGTATTCCATTGAGCTGCGGATGAAAGCCTTGTATGTGGTGAGGAGCTCAGGTGTGCCGAGGAAGGACTTCGCACGACGGAGGATGCCCAGTCGGCGACTGGCTTTGGAGGCCGGCTTGGAAATGTGGTTTTCCCAAGAAAGATCATGGCAGATAGTGAGACCCAAAAGCTTGAGCGACAGAACTTCTTGGAGAGGATTGTTGAGAAAGTAGATGGGAGGGTTGTCCAGTCGATCTTTTCGGAGAGACATTGTAAGAGTGTGAGATTTGTCAGGATTGAAAGACATGTTCCACTTGTTTGACCAGTCTGTGAATTTGTCCAGGTCTGCAGAGAGTGAGGAGGCTGCAGACTGCCGATCTGAGGGAAGAGGCATGGAGCGGCAGAGTGGAGTGGAGTGGCAGAGAGTGGAGTCATCAGCAAAGAGATAGAGAGGATTTTCCAGAGAGTCGGAGAGATCATTGATAAAGTCCAGAAAAAGCACAGGGCCCAGAACACTGCCTTGGGGAACTCCAGCCTGAACAGGAAGGGGAGATGAGAGAAATCCATTCAGGGCCACACGCTGTCTACGACCAGAGAGGAAGTCCGCAAGCCATGCATGGAGATTTCCATGGATACCACATGAGGAGAGTTTGGTGAGTAGAGCTGGGTGCCAGACCGTATCGAAGGCACATAACATAACTATGCGCACATAACTAATTTTAAAAAACGAAGAAATATCTCTCGGTAATTTCCTGAAACATATTTTACTTCCGGATAATAATGTTGAATGAAATAAAAACGAAGAAATATATGTCGGCATCATTGTTGACGTTTTTGTGAAGACTGTCATCAAACGAAAAAGTAATATATCTTAACGGAAAAGCAAAAGCGAATTTTTAATATATGTCGACACGTTGCCGTCGGTGTCATGTTGGGCGGTGTATGATACATCATGACGCGATTTTTAAAAATATATCTCTGCATTTTCCCGCATGTGTGGAATGTTCTCAATTATTGCTGACACCGAGTCTAAAACCATCGCTAAAAATGAAATCAGATGGTGAGTTAGATTGGAGATAAAGGCGTGAGAGAGACTCAATGGCCTTGAAGTTACAGGCCTTTGAGAATTCATTTCGTTCTATAAACGGCAACTTTCATCGGATTTTCTTCCAGTTTTTTTTCAACCGAGTCTAAAACTATGTTAGCGACTGTGAAAAATGAAATGATATATCGAATTTGATTTGAAATAAAACTGGGAGAGAGAGCAAGACACCACGGGCCTACAAAACAGGCCTCAAAGCTATGCGAGTTAATAAAATGGTGGATATTTGTTTATATGAAGCCTCTCCCAGAATGGGTGGAGCTACTCTGCAAACCGAGTAAGCCACACCCCGGACAGACGTCCAACAGACAGAATCATCTACGGCTATTATAATATATATATATATATATATATATATATATATATATATATATATATATATATATATATATAAATGTGTGTGTATATAAATATATACATGTATTTTTAAAGTGTGTTGTCACAGTCCAAACATTTCATAGCTATTGTGCATTTTGTGATAAAAAGCACCAAGCTTTGCACATACATAGACTGATACCAAATTGTCTTTTTAAGGTGTGGGGCACTTGAAATTATACCTCTGTGCACATGCGCAGTGGTGTTTAATTGGACACCTTCCTTTGACATAAGAATCGATGTAAGCGACAAAATCATCCAGTCATGTTTTAAACTATAGGTATGGGTATGTTATATTGGTATACATGTGGTTGTTCAATTAATTAATTATAATTCATTCTCACTCATCTAATATATAGCAACTCAATATATGGAATTTCACTATAATGTAACATGAATTTGGGAACCAATGTATTATACGTTATGTTAACAACTCAAGATTGAGAGAAAGAAATGGACTGAACCATTCCATAAAAGTGAATGTCTTTAATTCGGCCGTAGCGAGATTGCGGCCGTTTATTCCTGATATATGAAACACCCTACAATTCATACTTGCAGAAAACAGACCTTTTGGAATGCCGGCTACATTTTCCATCCAATAATCATGTAACTTTATTTAAAAATAAATTATCCAGGGGTAGGCGCTCCTATATTGAATGTTTAGTGTCATTCACTCAAATGGTTGCTGAGAAAATGGAGTTAAAGGCGAATAAATGTGAAAAAGTGATTGCAGAAAAAAAAAAAAGACAGGGCCTCGGCTGACATTCCACAATATGATCAAGAATGTTTGTGGATGCCTGTTACTAATAAAGTTTTAAAAAATACAGCTTTTACGGAATGGTTCCGTCCATTTCTTCTCCCTAAATATTGGCTTATTTTGGTTCAGTCCATTGTGTTAATCACACTTTGTACCATACTGTATGATCAACACAGTTTTCTGTTATACTGTGTGATCAGCACAGTTTTCTGTTCTACTGTGTGATCAGTACAGTTTTCTGTTATACTGTATGATCAACACAGTTTTCTGTTATACTGTATGATCAACACAGTTTTCTGTTATACTGTATGATCAACACAGTTTTCTGTTATACTGTATGATCAGCGCAGTTTTCTGTTATACTGTATGATCAACACAGTTTTCTGTTATACTGTGTGATCAGTACAGTTTTCTGTTATACTGTATGATCAGTACAGTTTTCTGTTATACTGTATGATCAACACAGTTTTCTGTTCTACTGTGTGATCAGTACAGTTTTCTGTTATACTGTATGATCAGCGCAGTTTTCTGTTATACTGTATGATCAACACAGTTTTCTGTTATACTGTATGATCAGCGCAGTTTTCTGTTATACTGTATGATCAGCGCAGTTTTCTGTTATACTGTGTGATCAGTACAGTTTTCTGTTATACTGTATGATCAACACAGTTTTCTTTTGTACTGTATGATCAACACAGTTTTCTGTTATACTGTATGATCAACACAGTTTTCTGTTATACTGTATGATCAACACAGTTTTCTGTTATACTGTATGATCAACACAGTTTTCTGTTATACTGTATGATCAGCGCAGTTTTCTGTTATACTGTATGATCAGCGCAGTTTTCTGTTATACTGTGTGATCAGTACAGTTTTCTGTCATACTGTGTGATCAGTACAGTTTTCTGTTATACTGTATGGTCAGCACAGTTTTCTGTTATATTGTATGATCAGCACAGTTTTCTGTTATACTGTATGATCAACACAGTTTTCTGTTATACTGTATGATCAGTACAGTTTTCTGTTATACTGTATGATCAACACAGTTTTCTGTTATACTGTATGATCAGCACAGTTTTCTGTGATACTGTATGATCAGCACAGTTTTCTGTTATACTGTATGATCAGCACAGTTTTCTGTTATACTGTACGATCAGCACAGTTTTCTGTTATACTGTACGATCAGCACAGTTTTCTGTTATACTGTATGATCAGCACAGTTTTCTGTTATACTGTATGATCAGCACAGTTTTCTGTTATACTGTGTGATCAACACAGTTTTCTGTTATACTGTGTGATCAGCACAGTTTTCTGTTATACTGTATGATCAACACAGTTTTCTGTTATACTGTATGATCAGCACAGTTTTCTGTTATACTGTGTGATCAGCACAGTTTTCTGTTATACTGTGTGATCAGCACAGTTTTCTGTTATACTGTATGATCAACACAGTTTTCTGTTATACTGTGTGATCAGCACAGTTTTCTGTTATACTGTATGATCAGCACAGTTTTCTGTTATACTGTATGATCAGCACAGTTTTCTGTTATACTGTGTGATCAACACAGTTTTCTGTTATACTGTATGATCAACACAGTTTTCTGTTATACTGTATGATCAACACAGTTTTCTGTTATACTGTATGATCAACACAGTTTTCTGTTGTACTGTATGATCAGCACAGTTTTCTGTTATACTGTATGATCAGCACAGTTTTCTGTTATACTGTATGATCAGCACAGTTTTCTGTTGTACTGTATGATCAACACAGTTTTCTGTTGTACTGTATGATCAGCACAGTTTTCTGTTATACTGTATGATCAGCACAGTTTTCTGTTGTACTGTATGATCAGCACAGTTTTCTGTTGTACTGTATGATCAGCACAGTTTTCTGTTCTACTGTATGATCAGCACAGTTTTCTGTTATACTGTATGATCAGCACAGTTTTCTGTTATACTGTGTGAACAGCACAGTTTTCTGTTTTACTGTGTGATCAGCACAGTTTTCTGTTAAACTGTATGATCAGCACAGTTTTCTGTTATACTTTATGATCAGCACAGTTTTCTGTTATACTGTGTGATCAGCACATTTTTCTGTTTTACTGTGTGATCAGCACAGTTTTCTGTTATACTGTATGATCAGCACAGTTTTCTGTTATACTGTGGCGGACACGAAAGCACTGACGTGGTGACATCACCCCGCACACCGAGTGGGGGTGGGCCACGCCCGGGAGAGAGGCGTGGCCTCACGATATACACGGGGTGCGCAGCCCTGAGAGTTCAGTGTTACAGTGAGCTCTTGAATAAAGACTCTTACAAATTACCGCGTTGTCCGCTTCCTCCTTGTTTACAAACAGCGCGCGTAACACCGCGCTTTACTGGTGACCCTCGACGTTGGATCTGCCGTAGCGATCCTTCCAAACACGACGCCATTGCCATGGCCCACAACGCGATGTCGATAAAACTTCCCGAATTTTGGGAGGCCCAGGCCGAAGTTTGGTTCGTCCAAGCCGAAGCCCAGTTTCAGCTTGTATGATCTGTTATACTGCTGGGCTACTGCTGGGCCTCACCCACGACGACACGCGCTACTGCCACGTCGTCGCCTCTCTCAGGCCCGGCACAGCCGCTCGAGTTGTGTCCGTCCTTCGCCACCCACTGGACGGCCACAAGTACGAGGCACTCAAGCGGCTGCTCCTAGCCACGTTCGGCCTCACGGAGGACGCACGGGCTGACCGCCTCCTGTATCTCCCCGAGCTCGGCGACACGCGCCCGTCGGTCCGAATGGACCATATGCTGTCACTGTTGGGCGACGAAGCCCCTGGTTCTCTATTCCGGGCGCTTTTCCGTCGCCAACTTCCAGCACAGGTACGCCTCGCGTTGGCCGGGACCGTGCTAACGGAACCCCGAGCATTGGCCGCCGCGGCGGACAGGTACTTCGCGGCTTCGGACACGCGGGCGAGAGTCGGTGCGGCCGTCACGGACCTCGAGGCTGATGCTGCTGATGATGCTGATCCACAGCATCAGCTTACACAGCATACGCAGCATGCTGATACGCACCTCGTGGCCGCCGCCACGCTCCGCCCACCGCCGCGGCGAAAACCGCCACCGCGGGGAACACCGCCAACTCCGCCGGCCTGGCGGAGCCAGCCGCACTCCTCCAGCTCCACCACCTGGTGCTGGTTCCACGCCAAGTTCGGCCACGAGGCTCGACAGTGTCATCCGCCATGCTCCTTCAACAGGACAGGAAACGCCCGGGCCGGCGCCCGATAGTGGCAATGAGCGCCGGCCGTTCGAACAGCCTGCTGTTCATCACAGACACCTTATCCGGGCACCGTTACCTGTGCGACACAGGAGCGCAGGTGAGTTTCGTTCCTGCCGGTACGTCAGACAAGCACGCCGCGGGCGGGGGCCCCGCGCTGCTTGCCGCAAACGGGACGCCCATCCGTACGTATGGAAAACGCTGCCTCTCTCTGCGGTTCGGAGGGCAGGTTTTCCGATGGTCGTTCGTCACCGCCGACATGCCCATGGCATTGCTTGGCACGGACTTCCTGTGTGCAAATGGGCTCCTGGTCGACGTAAAGCACAGACGTCTTGTCCAGGCCGAGACGTTCAGCTCGCTTGCTCGTGCGCTGCCCAGCTCGTCGAGCAGCCCACTGAGTGGCTCACCGGGCGGCTTGCCAAGCGGCTTGCTGAACGGTTAGGTTCCGGACACGTTGATCTGTACGCTTCCGGCAGCGGACAAATTCACCCGCCTCCTCGCCGGCTTCCCGGCCCTCATGCGGCCCACCTTCTCGGCAGGGGCCGTCAAGCACGGGGTGGCCCATCACATCCCCACCGTCGGGCCACCGGTCTACGCCCGGGCACGCCGCCTCAAGCCGACGAAGCTGGCAGTAGCAAAAGCGGAGTTCGCTACCCTGGAGCGACTCGGCATTGTTCGGCGCTCGGAGAGTGCTTGGGCATCGCCGCTGCACATCGTGCCGAAGCCCGGCGGGGGATGGCGACCGTGCGGGGACTATCGCCGTCTCAATGACGCCACCACCCCCGACCGCTACCCCGTCCCCCACATTTGGACTTTTCCACCCGTTTGGCGGGCATGTCCTTCTCGAAGGTGGACCTCATACGCGGTTACCATCCGGTCCCCGTCAGGCTGGAGGACATCCCGAAGACGGCGGTCATCATGCCTTTCGGACTCTTCGAATTCCTGCGGATGCCCTTCGGTCTGAAGAATGCGGCTCAGGCGTTCCAGCGACTGATGGACAGCGTCCTGCGCGACTTGGATTTTGTATACGTCTACCTGGATGATATCCTCGTCGCCAGCGCGTCCCGCGAAGAGCACCTACACCACCTCCGCATGCTCTTCGAACGCCTGGGCCAGCATGGCCTGATTGTGAACCCCGCAAAGTGCCGGTTCGGCGTCGCCGAACTCGATTTTCTGGGGCACCGCGTCACCAGGCACGGAGCCGTCCCCCTGCTGGCCAAGGTGGAGGTGGTGAAGGGGTTTCCGCGCCACCGCACGATCAGGGGGCTGCAGGAGTTCCTGGGCATTGTGAACTTTTACCATCGGTTCCTGCCCCGTATCGCCCAGCTCCTGCGCCCCCTGCACGAAGCTCTCCGAGGTAAGCCGGGCAAAGGCGACGTCACCTGGACCGAGCATATGGACGCGGCGTTCACGGGCGCGAAGCTCGCCTTGGCTAACGCCACCATGCTCGCGCACCCGGCGCCCGATGCGCCGATCGCCCCCACCACCGACGCCTCGGACTACGCGGTGGGCGCGGTGCACGAGCAATGGGTGCGTGGAGCTTGGCAACCGCTGGCGTTCTTTAGCCGGCAGCTTCGCCCGCCCGAACGCCATTACAGTACCTTTGACCGCGAGTTGCTCGGGCTTCACTTGGCGGTCAGGCACTTCCGCCATCTGCTCGAGGGCCGTGCCTTCACGGCCTTCGTCGACCACAAGCCGCTGGTCTTCGCGATGGGCAAGGTCACCGAGCCGTGGTCGGCCCGGCAGCAGCGTCACCTCTCGGCCGTGTCCGAGTACACGACGGACATCCGGCACGTCGCGGGGAAGGACAACCCGGTGGCGGATTGGCTTTCCCGGGCCGTCGCCCACACAGTCCACCTCGGCATCGGCTATGCCCGGATGGCAGCGGACCAGGCCGCTGACCCCGGCGTCCAGGCCTTGCGGACCGCTGTCACGGGCCTCCGCGTCACCGAGGTGCCGATCGACGGCGCGGGCGCGGCCCTCTTGTGCGACGTCTCCCTCGGGCGGCCTTGCCCCATCGTGCCCGCGGGCTGGCAGCGCCAGGTGTTTGACGCCATCCACGGCCTGTCCCACCCGGGCGCGAGGGCCTCCCAAAGGTTGATCACCGACAAATTCGTCTGGCATGGCCTCCGGAAGGCCGTCCGCGGCTGGGCCAGGACGTGCCTCGCGTGCCAGCGCACCAAGGTGCACCGGCACACCCAGGCCCCGTTGGCCCCGTTTACGGTGCCGGAACGCCGGTTTGACCACGTCCACGTGGACCTGGTGGGACCTCTGCCCCCCTCGCGGGGTTTCACCCACGTCCTCACCATAGTGGACCGCACCACCCGGTGGCCGGAGGCCGTGCCCTTGTCGTCGACGATGGCGGCGGACGTTGCGCAAGCTTTCATCGCCACCTGGGTCGCCCGGTTCGGCGCCCCCTCAGACATCTCATCCGACCGCGGCCCCCAGTTCACCTCGGAGCTCTGGGGGGCGGTTGCGCAGGGGCTCGGGGTCCGGCTGCACCGAACCACGGCCTACCACCCCCAGGCTAATGGCCTGTGTGAGCGATTTCACCGCTCATTGAAGGCCGCGCTCTGGGCCACCCTCCGCGACGGCGGCTGGGTCGACAGGCTCCCCTGGGTCCTGCTGGGCCTCTAGACGGTGCCCAAGGAGGACCTGCGTGCATCCGCGGCGGAGTTGGTCTTCGGGCAACCGCTGCGGGTGCCGGGCGAGTTCCTCCCCGACTCCACGGCACCATGGTCCGCGGCACAGCAGCGCTCCGCTCTGCAGGAGACCGCCCAGAGGTTCGCCCCAGTGCCAACGGCACGCCACGGGCACCCACCGACGCACGTCGCCCCGGAGCTTCGCACGGTGGAGTACGTCTTCGTCCGCCACGATGCCCACCGGACACCACTGCGGCCCCCGTACGACGGGCCCTTCCACGTGCTTGAGACCGGGGTGAAGCACTTCACCCTGGACATCGGCGGTACTCCTGACCGCGTTTCTGTGGACCGCCTCAAGCCGGCCCACCTCGACGTGGACCATCCACCGCCAGTGGCCCGACCCCCGCGTCAGGGCCGCCCCCCTGCGGGCGGACCCCCGGCACCGCCCAGCCCCGCCGCCACGCCGCCCCCCGGTCCTGCACCCATCCCAGGGGCAGCCGGAGGCATCCCAGATGGCATCCCTGCAACCCAGACGCCGCCAGTCGCCAGGGGGCGCTTCGGCCGGGTCATCCGTTTGCCCCGCAAACTGGCCCTTCAGGTGCGCGGGGATTCTGGGGGGGCGCGTGTGGCGGACACGAAAGCACTGACGTGGTGACATCACCCCGCACACCGAGTGGGGGTGGGCCACGCCCGGGAGAGAGGCGTGGCCTCACGATATACACGGGGCGCGCAGCCCTGAGAGTTCAGTGTTACAGTGAGCTCTTGAATAAAGACTCTTACAAATTACCGCGTTGTCCGCTTCCTCCATGTTTACAAACAGCGCGCGTAACACCGCGCTTTAATACTGTATGATCAGCACAGTTTTCTGTTATACGATCAGCACAGTTTTCTGTTATACTGTATGATCAGCACAGTTTTCTGTTATACTGTGTGATCAGCACAGTTTTCTGTTTATATACTGTATGATCAACACAATTTTCTGTTATACTGTGTGATCAGCACAGTTTTCTGTTATACTGTGCACAGTGTAACAAAAAACTGTGCTGATCACACAGTATATAAACAGAAAACTGTGCTGATCACACAGTATAACAGAAAACTGTGCTGATCACACAGTATAACAGAAAACTGTGCTGATCATACAGTATAACAGAAAACTGTGCTGATCATACAGTATAACAGAAAACTGTGCTGATCATACAGTATAACAGAAAACTGTGCTGATCACACAGTATAACAGAAAACTGTGCTGATCAGATCAGCACAGTTTTCCATTAAATATAATATATAGAAGGAGCTCGGTCGTGGTGTGCTTGCATCCGTGTCCATGTGTCCTGTCGTCGATGGCCCTTATATTCTAATATATGCTTTAAAAAGATTTCCTGCATTATTAGATGTCTTCATATCATCTTGGGGCCAAAATATATTCCGTGGGAACGCATCTCCAATTATATCATGGAAGTGAATGGGGAAAATAGGGTTCGATAATATGGAAGTTTACTTTGCATATAACTTTTCAAATAATAAGGATTCCTGGCAAATAATAAGGATCTTCACCCCAGCATATAGGATTGATGTTGCATGTACGAACTCACAAGAAAGAACTGGTCGATAGGCTGTCACATCTTGGCCTCAGCATATCCGACGACAATGTGCTGCATCTCAGCACGAATAGTCTGTTGCAACCATATCATATGGAGTAGGTTGTTTGTCCACTAACCATGCGTGGCGACATCTTAATAACTATTGTTATAGACACCATTGGCCACAACCCAAGCACAACCAGTGCCAAATATTCTTCCATGGAATTGGGATCTTGCTGCTGCAGCATCCTGCTTTTGTTGGTGAAGGAACTGACTGTGGCATTGTCATTAGTGAAAGTGACACAGGCTTAAAGACAGCTGGTAACCTACAGCATGACATCATGATACTGAGGTGCCTCCAGCTGCCTGTAATACCGAAGGCTCACCTGTGGCAGCTTCAAGTGTAACATCGCTGAGCAGGACCAATTTGGCTGGAGAACGCAAGACACCTTCTTGAAGTTACAGCTGAGAACACATCTTGGGCAACATGTACCACGCATGTCGACAGCTAGAACGAAAACAAATAATCTCACCCACTACCATTCACTCCTTATTCCATCACAGTGCCCACACAGTAGCAAGGATTCACCACTCAATGGATGGGGGGAAGGTTGGGGGGGAAGGGAAGTGTGGTCGTATCTGGTATCTGGACCCAAGACAAACACCCGTCCTGCCGTTTGACCAACGTCTAGATGCCATCGCTAAACAGTTCCAATAGAAATGGTCTGGGGCCATATTCTGCTTCCGAGGCCTTGCCCTGCTTTCTCTGACAACCTGGGGTTAGATTCAGATTGATGATGGACTATATGAGCCGCACTACACAACACTCCCTGAAGCCTCTCAGACTTGCTGTGAGCTGGTCTCTTGTGACGTTCAAGAAAAGATGCCAGAACCGCTGCGAGTGCAAAAAGGCTACTTCCAATGCACAGCTCTGTGCTCTTATGAGGGAGAATGCTGCAGGAATTAAGTTTGATGACCTTTAACATTCTTGTTTAGCATCAATGTTAGTGAAATGAAGTACTAATATCACTTTTTGAACTGTCATTTCTACTTGTATCTGATATGAGCCTCTGTGTATTATTATGTCAGGCTAAAATAGACATTACTTCCGAAAATAGACAATCTATCTATAATTCCAGTAATCTCTGTACGTCTGTACGTCTGTACGTTTGTTTGTCTGTGACCGCTGTTTCTCGACAACCACGGGTCCGATATACTTTTAACTTGCCAGGTATATTGCTGGGGACCCGAGGATGTGCCTTTTCAAGGTTTCATATTAATCGGACAATTACTTACCGAGCTATGTCCAAAAAACGATTCAACCAATCAGAGAGCAGCGAACGATCGCGTGTGCCGAACGTGGAGGACACACTCTGCCTCGGATGGCACATTTGACAGCGTATTCATTTATTTCACGTTTGCAAACTATGTTGGCGTTAAACTATGTTTTAAAACTAATAAAACCGAATTTGCGATTCAGTCGCTTTCCTGCGCGTTTGTGCACGCGATGGCGATTTCTTTACCAAACTCCGGAAGCCGTTCGCTTTGGACCAAACCATTGCATGTAAATAGAGGGGGGGGATTGTCACCGTACTCGCAAGCCGTTCGCTTTGGACCAAACCATTTCATGTAAATAGAGGGGGGGGGGATATAATTTTAGATATAGATATAGTACGGGCAATGCCCTAGTATTCTAAATGACAACAAACAAATGTGCATACATGCTCTATGTCAAAAATGTCGAAAATAATAATTATATAATTGTTTACAGATTTACCAGTCTTTTTAATTACTCTATGAACTGTGCTCATATCATCTTGTTTCAGATACTAGGGCATGCCCGTACTATATATATATCTAAAATTATATCCCCCCCCCTCTATTTACATGGAATGGTTTGGTCCATTCGCAAAGCCAAAGGCAAAGCGAACGGCTTGCGAGTACGGTGACAATCCCCCCCCTCTATTTACATCAAATGGTTTGGTCCATTCGCAACGACCACAGAACCCCCCCCTCTATTTACATGAAATGGTTTGGTCCATTCGCAACGCCAAAGCGAACGGCGAACGGCTAAATCGCCATAGCTCGGTAACTACTTGTCCGATTAATTTCAAACCTTGAAAAGGCACATCCTCGGGTCCCCAGCAATATACCTGGCAAGTTTCAAGTATATCGGACCCGTGGTTGTCGAGAAACAGCGGTCACAGACAAACACACACACAGACACACAGACACACACACACACACACACAGAGATTGCTGGAATTATAGATAGATGAGTCACCATATGTTACACCAAGCTCAAATTCACACCATTTCAATTGGCTGCATACGCGCACACACACACACACACACACACACACACACACACACACACACACACACACACACACACACACACACACACACACACACACACACACACACGCGCGCGCAATATCAAATGCCCCAATATCTGAAAATGATCATTATATATTTGTCTACTTTCACAAAATGCAAGTTTGGTGCTTTTATCACAAAATGTAACAGGTTTGCTATGCTGAAGGACTATTTTATTTTTTGACATTGCCATTCAAGAGTAATTCTCAGCTTGACTTTATATGAATTTTAAATAACTAGGGCATGCCCGTACTATATCTATATCTAAAATTATATCCCCCCCCCCTCTATTTACATGAAATGGTTTGGTCCAAAGCGAACGGCTTGCGAGTACGGTGACAATCCCCCCCCCCCCCCTCTATTTACATGAAATGGTTTGGTCCATTCGCAAAGCCAAAGCGAACGGCAGTTACGAATCGTAGTTACGATGAATCGCAAAGTAGTTTTAATTAGTTTTAAAACATAGTTTAACGCCAACATAGTTTGCCAACGTGAAATAAATGAATACGCTCTCAAATGTGCCGTCCGAGGCAGAGTCTGTTCGCCACGTTCGGCACACGTGATAACTCGCTGCTCTCTGATTGGTTGAATCGTTTTTTGGACATAGCTCGGTAACTACTTGTCCGATTAATATGAAACCTTGAAAAGGCACATCCTCGGGTCCCCAGCAATATACCTGGCAAGTTTCAAGTATATCGGACCGGTAGTTGTCGAGAAACAGCGGTCGCATACACACACACACACACACACACAGAGATTAGTGGAATTATAGATAGATAAGCGCTCCCACCTGTAGTATAATATGAAGTCAATGAATCGCTTACGAAAGCATATGGGAGTCTGCGCATGTTTTTAAATCGCCAAATACGTAGACAGTATACATACAGACAGTTAGCATCTTTTCATATGAAACACGGACAGTTAGCATTACTGCAGGGTGTGTGTACTTCTGGACTGAAGTGATATTTTAAAGCGGTGAAGCCACTTCAATATTTGGCTATGTCCATCTGTCAATATCGAAGAAGAAGAACCTTTTTACCCACTGTGTTTAATTCCAATGGGTTATAAAGTGTAGTTCTAGAGAGATCTAAAGGGTGATTCTAAAGGGTAATTCCAATGGTTTCTAAAGGGTAACTCTAAAGGCTTCTGAAGGATAATTCTAAAGGCTTCAGAAGGGTAATTTGAATGGGTTCTAAAGGGTAATTGTAAAGGCTTCTGGGGGGTAATTTTAATGGGTTCTAAAGGGTAATTTAAAGGGTTCTAAAGGTTCATTCTAATAGCTTCGACACAGTAATTCTAAAGGGTTCTAAAGTAATTATAAAGGCTTCTGAAGGGTAATTATTGAGGGTATTAAAGGGTAATTTTAGAGGGTTCTAAACACTGATCTGTATACTAACTGGATAAGAAGGGAAGCTCATTTTTTGAAGCCATTTGTCCGCCATCTTTGTTCCCCCACGATTCCCCAAAACGAATGTCATTTACCGATGTAATGTGATTCCTCTTCTTCATTCAAATCGACCGCTGCGGTTTTTATAACCGTAAGCAGCGGACGATGGCATTTCATCAATCCTGTAATAATGCTTTTTCAACCCTGGAACGGATTAAAATCAATTCGGAATGGAATAAAATAAAGTGGGAAGGTGGAATTTTCGTAGGAAATATGCTGATAATTAAATTCTTTAAATTCCCTCTAATTAAATATTAAATATTAAATAAATTAAATATTCTAATAATAAATAATAATATAAAAAATTAAATAATTAATTAATTAAATATAATTAAATAAATTAAATTAAATATTAAATAATATTAATATTAATATTAAATATAAATAGTAATTAAATATTCTTTAAAAATTTAAAGAATAGGAAAATAGGAGTGCGTTTACTTTTTCATGGCTGATATATAATATAACATGGATCTGCAAAATAAATTGATATGTTAATACCTTGTATATCATATTTGTGGTCAAGTGTTGGTTTTGTTTTGTTTTGTTTTTTCATTCCACATGGCACAATATTCCTTCTGAAGTGAGTACCATTGAAAATAAATTGCATCCATTTCACAAAGAATCAGAATCAGAAGAGTATAGTGAAAACAAACTTCTGAGTTATACTTCTGGGCAGAGAAACATGATGGTCATCGTAAATATTTTTGTTATTCTCCTCCAAGACATGTCAGGATATTGCCAAATTATGATAAATTATAATTACAGAATATAAAATAGCAACATGTGTACAGTACGGCATCTTTCCTCACAGCAACTTGCTGTCTAAAGTCAATTTGAATCGAATGTTTTGTTAAAATTTCGATTAAATTATTTTATAAAATATAGCAGGCATTGTCTTTTGATAGACAATGAACGGACGCAGATTTTCTGGGGGAACCAATATGGCGACGAATCTATTTCCGGTGACTTCACAGCGAACGGACCGATTAGCGTTGAATTGGCATCGAGCCTCCAATCCAGTTAGTATAGAGATCAGTGGTTCTAAATCGTAATTCCAATGGGTTCTAAATTGTAATTTTAAAGGGTTCCAAAAGGTAATGCTGAAGGGTATTTCTAAAGGGTTTCGTTCATCTCTAGACTTTGCCTATTTCATATTAATAGTGCCAAACTGAACTGCTTCCTTCGGACACGGGTGCATTTTTTTTTTTAAGTAGGTACCAACAAAGCTTCACAAATATGGGTATACACAATAATTCACAGAATGTTTGCAGAATAGGTGTTATCATTTCCCCACCCTCAATATCCCCTGCCTCTGGTGGTGGTCAGTGGTTAAACCAAACAGTTTCATTTATATAAGGTTCAGACATAAATACATACAGAAGATTATTGAATTGTAGTGTGCAGGTGTGCCTTAAATTCGTAAGTAGTTCTATTTACTTTTTAAAAGGATAATTGGCATGCCTCTTACACTTGGGTGCGCCTTATAATTGTGTGCATATGGTATGCACACACATAAAAAAACGAATCGGTACAAAACAGAAATTTTAATAACGTGGGCACCGGCTCTCTGGATGTAAACTGTAGGACTACAACTATACAATCGTAACATAAACAACAATGACAACTAGAGCGTATCGTGATGGCGCTATTTGCCAGGCAAGACTGACCCTTTTTGCTTTAAAAACTCACTCAAATGAAGTTGGGAAATTTTCAAAGCTGTTGTTGGTAAAAGAAAAGTCATCATGAGTGTATATGAGACCACAGCAGGGAGCATACACATCAGCACCAAAGGTGATAGGTGCACAAAATCGACCCACAAGCCTATACTATTATTTAATTCAAACAGTATGTGTGATATTTGTCTTGCTATAAGGGAGATATGATTCTGAACGAACCAAGCCCATATTACCAATATGACAATATTTACCTCCGCCACCAAAACCAATATGACACCCCTGTCTGTTTGCCTGTGACTATGATATCAAGAGGTTATGGAAGGATGTGAACGAAATTTGGTGGAGAGATTGGATGTGTGCCAAGGATGAATTTATTCGATTTTGGTGAAGATCCAGATCCGGATACTAGAATTTTAAACGTGATTCTTCCCCATTGAGTGATTGGGCCAAAAACGATATGTTGCACGATATCTGAAAAAGATGTGTATGAGTTATGGATACAAAATGATAACAAATATATCACCTGAATAAATGTGATGCCCTTTCATCCTTTGCAATATTAACTGATGCTACATTAGTTCCTTATTTCATTGTTACCATTGGATAAAAATGCTGGTGGGGAATGAGGGTCCTTCGGTTCCATTGTCATCAAAATTAATATTTCTAGATATATTTTTGATAACCAATTGATCCCCACCTACCCACCTCCCCTCCCTTCCTCCCCTCCCCCGCCCCCCTAGGTGCGGTGGTGAAGGGCTTTTTTAAATATGGCAATACCATGAAGGAATTCAGGATTATTATAATATGAAATACAAATTGAATGAGTTCATGATGAATGCAGTTTATGATTGCATGCTTCATTAAATGCATGGACATTAAATGTGTTTTGTGCAGTACACCTCTGCTTTGACCTATGATTCGGTGCGTGTCATGGTGGAAGCATTTGTTCACCTTCGTGCGCAGCACATCGACCCTTCACGCAAGGGCAGCACCGGAGAGTGCCTTGCCAATCCAGCTGTACCCTGGTCTCAAGGGATTGATATCAACCGGGCTCTTAAACAGGTGTTCTTCCTTTGTTCAACCAGGAAAAATATTCATTCGGCCATTCGTTCATTTTTTTTGTGCGCGTACTATGCATTTCTTGTAAAAAAAAACATATAATCTGTTTTCAAATGGGTTCAGCTTCAACATTTAATTCACGCATAATATTTTTTTCTCGATTTTGTTGTCACATCAGCTCATTTTATTTGTTTTCGAGGGGTAAGAAATCCCATTAATGATTAATACAATCACAGACTGTTGATTTCATGGGTGATCATAAATAATATTGTGAATGCGTTCTCTTTTATTATAATTAAGAACTCATTGTTCATGAACAGTCTTTCACTCATGATCCATTCACCATTTTTGTGCCTGCAGGTTCATATCCAGGGGTTAACTGGGAACGTCCAATTTGATGACAGTGGGAGGAGAGCAAACTACACTGTTGATATGATAGAACTCAAATCAGCAAGCATGCGCAGAGTGAGTTTACCCAGTTTTATCTCATCCATGTGCGGCAGAATGTGCATTTCAAGTCGTGTCCACCTATGTTTTGTTTTTCTGTCATCCGTTAATCTTTATATCTGCAAATGCGGAGGTTTGGCATTGGGACAGAGGTCAATACATTTCAGGTTCATATCCTGACATATCCTGGCCTATGAATAGCCAGTATGGAATGCCATCAAACTGGGGATACTTTGAGGAGAGGGGGATACTTTTGAACATCCCCTTCTCTGCCGAAAGCCTGATTTCCGAAAGGAAAGCGGCGGCAGACTCTCCCTGGCATGAATCTTTTTGCCTTAGTCCCCTTGTCCCCTGAAGGTAGACAGTTTGTTATTCCCAGTCAGTCAGTCATCAAGCTTCTAACCCCCGGTGACACCATTAAATGGTGGATGCAGCAATGCTCACAAGTTGGCATTCCTGAGCTTGAAGGGTTGTTGGTACTTCGGGCATTAGAAAAGACTGAACTGTCGTTTATAGAATATGTACAGTCATGTGAAAAAGTAAGTACACCCCATGTAAAGTTTTGACTTTTTCAACATATTTCAACACACAGCTACTTGATCTTCATTTCAACAATATTGACAGATAAAGGTGATACAATATAACAAATATCATGAAACATTTACATTTTGTAGACCATTGTATAATTTAAATAAACATAAATGCAAATTTCGCATGTGGAAAAAGTAAGTACACCCTTGGCTCTAATAGGTGGTATTGCCCCCTTTGGCATAAACAACCTCAAGTAGGCGTTTCTTATAACTGTCTACCAGTCTCTGACATCGACTGGGAGAAATTTTTTCCCACTCCTCCATGCAGAATTCTTTCAGCTGTGCGATGTTTGAGGGGTTTCTTGCATGCACAGCTCGTTTCAAATCCCCCCACAACATCGATGGGATTTAGATCCGGGCTTTGACTTGGCCATTCTAGAACCCTCCATTTCTTTCTTTTCACCCATTCCTTGGTGGATTTACTGGTATGTTTAGGGTCATTGTCATGTTGCAAAGTCCACCTTCGGTTGAGCTTCAACTTTCCGACAGATGGCCTCACATTATCCTCAAGCACCCTCTGGTACAATGAAGAATTCACAGTGGATTCTATGATGGTGAGCTGCCCAGGCCCTGATGCAGCAAAGCTGCCCCAAACCATAATATTTCCACCACCATGCTTTACAGTTGGTATCAGGTTCTTGTGGTCAAATGCTGTCTTTGATTTTCGCCAAACATGTCTTCTGGTACTGTAGCCAAATAGCTCTACCTTTGACTCATCTGTCCAGAGCACATTGTTCCAGAAGTGCTGGTCTTTGCCGAGGTGTTCATTGGCAAACTTTAGTCTTGCCCTGATGTTCTTTCTGGACAGCAAAGGTTTCCTCCTGGCACACCTCCCATGTAGATCAAATTTGTGCAGCCTCGTTCTCATGGTTGACTCATGCACTTTGACATCAACAGTGGCAAGAGCTACCTGTAGGTCCCGTGATGACATTCTGGGGTTCTTAGAGACTTCTTTCAGCATCTTGCGGTCTGCTCTCGGGCTGAACTTGCCGGGGCGGCCTGGCCTGAAGAAGTTGGCAGTTCTTTGGAATCTTCTCCACTTGTAGATGATCTTCCAGACAGTCGAATGATTGATTTTAAATTGTTTGGAGATCTTTTAAATCCCTTCCCAGACTCGTAGGCATCTATAACCTTCTTTCTGAAGGCCTCAGAGAGCTCTTTTGATCAAGGCATGGTGATTCCGCACAGTTCATCAACAAAGAGCAAACCAAAGTAAATGTCTGAGGTTTAAATAAGACCTGGTTCCTCCAAGATCCTCCCTAACGATGTTCTAATCATTTTCACCTCAGCTGGTGCACCTGATTCTAATTTTAGGTATTTGAAGTAGTGATAAATGTTTGGGTGAACTTATTTTTTCCACATGCGAAATTTGCATTTATGTTGATTTAAATTATACAATGGACTACAAAATGTAAATGTTTCATGACATTTGTTATATTATCTCACCTTTGTCTATCAATATTTTTGAAATGAAGATCAAATAACTATGTTGAAATATGTTGAAAAAGTCAAAACCTTACATGGGGTGTACTTACTTTTTCACGTGACTGTATATCCGTGTATTTTCAAAACTACATTTTGAGTGCAGTGAATTATGAGTATGACTGTGTAGATTAATAGTACATTGGCTGTTTACAGACCATCTTGCTCAGGACAGGTGGAATTAGGAGACACCTGCAAAGGGGTCTGCATATTACGCTCTTCTCAAATACATCTGTCGTGAGGTTATTTCAATTGTTGATCATTTTGTTTTCATTCAATTGTTCATTTTCAATTCACAATGGCAGATTCATGGGTTCTCTGAGTAAATACAGAAAATAAAGAGTTCAGTGAGATTGGATAGTCAATCCGTGCAGACATTCTTACCTTAGTCGGAATACTTGGATTACTCAATTTGAAAAAAACAGTTTGAAAAGTTTGAGTCGATGGTTGGATGGAGGTGCCGTGTAATGTACATGTCTGGCGGGTGGAGTATTTATCACTTAGTATATTGTCATATAAAGTGATTTACAATTTAAGTTATTAGTTTGTGGTAATACTTTAAATACAAGTTGTAATTAAATATGTTTGATGTCTCTCGGTCCCTGCTCTCAAATGTTGTGTTTGTGTCCTTCCCCCTCTCTCCCCATCTTGTCTACCGCTCCCGATGTTATTTGTTTTATGTGTCTGTTTGTCTTTCTGTGTGATTAATGTTCGCTCTTTCACGAGCCTCGATCTTGTATACAAAAAAAAAAAAAAAAAAAAAAAAAAAAAAACTGTCTGGACACAACTTTGATGTTGTGCGTCCATTGATGTTGAGTAATCTACTGATGTGGACCTGCAGTCAGGGTTGTGGATCCGCTGTTTGGAGAGCTGCTGGGCTGAAAGGATCGAAACCTCAATGAAAAACGGGGCCCAGCTGATGATCCGGACAGATGGAAAATTCAGTCAATATTGCTTATAAGTTAATGTTATAACTTCAAACACAATATATTTTACAAGTACTTTCAAGTTCATAATATATTTGTGTATGTGTGTTTGTATATGTCTGTTTATATGTACATGTGTATGTATATGTATGTATGAGTTTATATATCGATATATATGACGTGTGTGTGTGTGTGTGTGTGTGTGTGTGTGTGTGTGTGTGTGTGTGTGTGTGTGTGTGTGTGTGTGTTTAATGTCAGGCTTCCTTCTTGTGACTACAATGCAGTAATTGGTCTTTATTTTGATCATGAAAAAGTAAATAACTACAAGGAAGTTGTTCTTAAAGTTGCTTTAACACATTTGCATCCTTACAAAAGAACAACTCATTTGTATATTGCACAGCATTTGACGAGATGCTTAATAATTTGCTATCATATAATACTGATGGAATATTTTCTAGGGGTAGGATAGTCTGCTAGCATGTATATTATAAACTTGGTGCTTTTAAAAAGATTAGGCCATTGTGTACTTGTGCATCGTCAAATTGCCAGTTGCTGCTGTAGTTCCACCTGGAGAAGAGATGATCATCATTGAGTTGCGATGCAAACCGAAATGTCATAATGTCTACTGCCTTGTCCACGCTCCAAAGATTGTTACCATAAAGTATGTATGTATATAGATGTTTGAAAACTAACAAGCATGATGGGTCCAATATACTTTTGTTGTGTTTGCATTTTCTTGATTATTAATTGCTTGTTCATTTGTATTCCTGGTTTAAGCACATATCATAATTTTGGCATCATGAGTTAAATTATTCTCAAAATGATTAGCGCGATGGAAAAGACCCTCATATACAGTGCATTCAGAAAGTATTCAGACCCCTTCACTTTTTTCACATTTTGTTATGTTGCAGCCTGATGCTGAAATCGTTGAAATTCATTTTTTCCCTCATCAATCTACACTCAATACCCCATAATGACAAAGAGAAAACAGGATTTTAGAAAGTTTTGCAAATTTATTAAAAATAAAAAAACTGAAATATCACATTGACATAAATATTCAGACCCTTTGCTATGACACTTGAAATTTAGCTCAGGTGCCTCCCATTTCTCTTGATCATCTTTGAGATGTTTCTACACCTTGATTGGAGTCCACCTGTGGTAAATTCAATTGATTGGACATGATTTGGAAAGGCACACACCTGTCTATATAAGGTCTTGCAGCTGACAATGCATATCAGAGCAAAAACCAAGCCATGAGGTCGAAGGAACTGCCTGCAGAGCTCAGAGACAGGATTGTGTCGAGGCACAGATTTGGGGAAGCCTACAAAAATTTCTGCTGCATTGAAGGTTCCCAAGAGCAGAGTGGCCTCCATAATTCTTAGATGGAAGAAGTTTGGAACAACCAGGACTCTTCCTAGAGCTGACCACCCGGCCAAACTGAGCAATCGGGGGAGAAGGGCCTTGGTAAGAGAGGTGACCAAGAACCCGATGGTCACTCTGGTTGAGCTCCAGAGATCCTGTGTGGAGATGGGAGAAACTTCCAGAAGGACAATCATCACTGCAACACTCCACCGATCTGGGCTTTATGGCAGAGTGGCCAGACGGAAGCCTCTCCTCAGTGAAAGCCCGCTTGGAGTTTGCAAAAAAGCACCTAAAGCACTCTCAGACAGTGAGAAACAAGATTCTGTGGGCTTTCATGTATCTTTCACGGAGGAGAGGCTTCTGTCCGGCCACTCTGCCATAAAGCCCAGATCGGTGGAGTGTTGCAGTGATGATTGTCCTTCTGGAAGTTTCTCCCATCTTCACACAGGATCTCTGGAGCTCAGCCAGAGTAACCATCGGGTTCTTTGGTCACCTCTATTACCAAGGCCCTTCTCCCCTGATTGCTCAGTTTGGCCGGGCGGCCAGCTCTAGGAAGAGTCCTGGTTGTTCCAAGCTTCTTCCATCTAAGAATTATGGAGGCCACTGTGCTCTTGGGAACCTTCAATGCAGCAGAAATGTTTTTGTCGGCTTCCCCAGATCTGTGCCTCGACACAATCCTGTCTCTGAGCTCTGCAGGCAGTTCCTTCGACCTCATGTTTTGGTTTTTGCTCTGATATGCATTGTCAGCTGTGAGACCTTATATAGACAGGTGTGTGCCTTTCCAAATCATGTCCAATCAATTGAATTTACCACAGGTGGACTCCAATCAAGGTGTAGAAACATCTCAAAGATGATCAAGAGAAATGGGAGGCACCTGAGCTAAATTTCAAGTGTCATAGCAAAGGGTCTGAATACTTATGTCAATGTGATATTTTAGTTTTTTTATTTTTAATAAATTTGCAAAAGTTTCTAAAATCCTGTTTTCTCTTTGTCATTATGGGGTATTGAGTGGAGATTGATGAGGGAAAAAATGAATTTAAATGATTTCCGCATAAGGCTGCAACATAACGAAATGTGAAAAAAGTGAAGGGGTCTGAATACTTTCTGAATGCACTGTATATTATTTTATGTTTTTAAATAAGTCCTCGTAGAGAAATATTTATTGAAAACTGTACTTTTTGAATTCAAATTTGACAAAGTGCCTAATGTTGAAATGTTGAATGATCAATCAGCCATAGGTCAGGAATTGAAACAAATCAGCCGGTAACTAACAGAGCCGGAACGCTTGGCTGGTTAATTGGCAAACTCGGAAGTGCCAGAAACTGCTCAAAGATGATGACCCTTTTCTTGTTTGATATGTTTTTCTTTTTGCAGATTGGCTACTGGAATGATGCTGAAAAACTACACCTGATTTCTGAGAAAACAACATCAGATAATGACTCACTTCCGCTTGATAACCGCACAATAAATATCACTACCATCTTGGTAATGATCACACCAACATGACATCATTTGTTTTCCGTTGTGTTCTCCAAACGTGTTTGGCGCATCCAGTTTGCTGTCACCTCTCTAACTCATTGTCTCTTTTATATTGCTGTCTGCCCATATTAGATTTCGTCTTGCCATAAACATTTCCTTTGCTGAAACAGTTTAAGCATCCCCTTCTCTAGCGAAAGCCTGTCTTCCAGAAGTAAAGCGGCGGCAGAGTCTCCCTGGCATGAATCTTTTTGCCTTAGTCCTCTTGTCCCCTGAAGGCAGACAGTTTGTTATTCCCAGTCGTCAGTCATCAAGCTTCTAGCCCCCGGAACGGCGGATGCAGGGAGACTCTGCACCAATGAATGGCGGATGCAGCAAAGCTCACATGTTGGCATTCTTGAGCTTGAAGTGTTGTTGGTGCTTCAGCCATAAGAAAAGATAAAGACTGAACTGTAGTCATCTAGTTATGGAATGTGGAATGTGGATGAACATTGAATTATGTCATGCAGGGTGTGCAACATCACCGAATGTAGCAACTGCATTGAAAGAGGCTGTACGCTGCCATTCTGGCCTGCATGTGCTCGTTGTGCCTAAAAAACAACAAAAAACAACAACAAAAGAACATTCCCCTCTGCCTTTAAAATGCATCTATTTGCGTCTTTCTCAGAGTTGCTTGATTTAGGCCATCTTCCATGCAGAAAGCAACACAGGCACACGGCAATAATATCATCTTCCATTTTTGGAGTCGATCAAATGACATGCATTTGTCTGTCATTTATATAAACCGCTACATAATCACGTTGCTCAAAGCTCATGAGAAAGTGGAGGCGGCACAATGTTTATACCACATGGAATGGAATACTTCATTGTGCAAACGAGGCAATTCTTTCCTTTGAGCTGGTTCTATCGCCGGCAGGAATATGATTTGCCCATATGCTGTTGTCTCGGTGCATTGCAGACACGCCATTGCATCATGAAGTGTGCTGTCTTTATGGAGGGAGGTTTTAAGGCGGCCGCGCATCTGCACGCAGCTGCTTTTGAATGTTAAATTCCCATGGTGCCTTTGAAAAAAAGGAGGTCATTGTGTTTCGGTATTGTGGCCAAATTAAAAATTTCTTCCCCTTATTGAGAACTGCTTATGGAGCATCCTGCAATAAAGTTCTGAGCTGTCCAGCAATAGATTCTCACCTCTGAATAAAATTAGGTCATGGAAATCTTCATCTCTGATAGTTATGTGGGAAGATAAAATATTGTTATGTTAATAAGTTATTAAATTATTATTATTTAATATTATTATTATTATTATTATTATTATTTATTAAATGTTAAATTATTGATAATAGTGGGGCGGCTTAGCCCAAATATTCAAAAGAATTGTGCATTTTGTGAAACAAGCACCAAATTTGGCACAAATGTACATTAATATGTTGCGAACATTTTCAGATATTGGGCCACTTGAAATTCCGTAATTTTTTTTTTCAAATTTTTTCAAATTTCGTAATTTCAAATTTTTCGGGTGACACCGTCACAATTTCGGTCTTCGAGGCCGGCCGATAGGCAAAGTGTGACCGGAAGGGACGAGGTTCTCCTGACCACGTGGCCCTCGATCTGGGAAGCGAGAGGCGTTCCATTAGTGGACGCGCCCCTCACGCCCGACTTTTGGGCGGCCCCGGCAGGCCGTTTGTTTTGACGTTCCGTGACAGGCCCCGCACCCCCACCTCCAGGCCGACCGGAAGCTTGTGCTGAGTACATCATACCTGAACAACTCAGTGAGGCAGAACACAGCAGTGCACACCAGGGTGACCCCTTCAGTGCATAAACCAATTAACCTGTCCACTGCAGGGCATATAGAAATGAAGTTATTTTCTGCATATAATAATAATATAAGTTCAGTTCTATATAACAATTTCTGTTATCACCACTACCACTACAACTACCACTACTACAAGCTTTGTCTGGAATTTTGTGGACTAACAGACAAACAGACATACAGACAAGCTGGGATCAAAACATTACCTCCTTCCACCATTGAGTGTAGAGGTAAACATCATGGAAATTATATCATGCCCTAGATTTAATTCATGCTTACCCGTGTATTTGCTTCACTGGTTCACAAGGTCTTTTGCATACATGTAATTCAGACTCTCGTCTTCATTGCTGACCACACAATGTTCGCAACATATTAATGTACATTTGTGCCAAATTTGGTGCTTGTATCACAAAATGCACAATTCTTTTGAATATTTGGGCTAAGCCGCCCCACTATATCGGCCGGCCTCGAAGACCGAAATTGTGACGGTGTCACCCGAAAAATTTGAAATTACGAAATTTGAAAAAATTTGAAAAAAAGAATTACGGAATTTCAAGTGGCCCAATATCTGAAAATGTTCGCAACATATTAATGTACATTTGTGCCAAATTTGGTGCTTGTATCACAAAATGCACAACAGGTTTGCTATGCTGCTACACTATAAGGTATGTGGGGAGATAAATGAGAGCTTGATTTGCAAGGTATAAAACAAACGTTGGTAGACTTCATAAAATGGGGTGTTTTTTGTTTTTTTTCTGGCAGGAACCTCCATATGTAATGCTAAAGAAGAACTTTGAGATGTTCACTGGAAACGATCGGTTTGAGGGCTACTGCGTGGACCTGGCACAACAGATCGCGCAGCATGTTGGCATCAACTATAGACTCTCCATTGTCCCTGATGGAAAATATGGTGCACGGGATCCAGAGACAAACATCTGGAATGGGATGGTTGGAGAAATGGTGTATGGGGTAAGGCCTGATTTGTTCTGTCCTGGTTTTGAGTGAATGATTTGGGCAGTACATGCTAAGGTTTGTAGACATACTATATAGTGATTGAGAAAACTCAGGAGATGTATTTCATTCCACAAAGAAAGCAGATATAATTGTAGAAAAGCACGAAAATATGCTACTGCAGTTGTTTTGTTTATGAGACAAACTTTTACATCATGTTCACTTTTCACGTGATAAATATAATTTTTAAATAGTTTTTCTCATGTCTTATTTACATTCATGGGCATTTATATATATATATATATATATATATATATATATATATTCCATTGCCTTTTATTACTTGGCAAAAAAAAATAATTTTGGACAATTATGTTGATCACTCTGGTTTGTGTGTTTGTTTGTTTATTTATACTTGCCTATAGGTCACAATTCTAAACCGATCTTCACGATACTTCACCAAGTGGTTGAGTTAGCAGTCCGACAAAATATTATTTATTTTTGAGGTCAAAAGGTCAACATAGGACAAAGGTCAACCACTTTTTCCAAATTTCTAAAATCCGCAATTTTCATCCGATTGACTTGAAATTTGAAATGGATTTACATATCAACTAACTGAATTTAACCACCAACTATTTTCGAGGTCAACATAGGTCACAAGGTCAACATCGGCCAAAGGTCAGCCACTTTTGTTTTTACAAATTTCTGAAATCCTCAATTTTCATTCGATTGACTTGAAATTTGAATAGGATTTGCATATCAGCTGACTGAGTCTGACTGTTTTGCCAAGTGTCGCTCTATGAGTGATTTTTCATTTATATATCTACCATTTGTTTCCTTTTTTTTACAATTAATCCCATGTTCTGTTCACAATATTGATATAGTATGTAATAATCTCTTATGGCCTCAAAGAAAGAGTAGATTTCTGGCTCATGAACTGGTTATTTTTGGATTTGGCCTCCATGAATCTACTCACTTCATATCTACACACTGCATAGTTGCTGTGCTACCATCATTGAAATTCCACTTTTTTCTACAACTTACTTTATCTACTCTCTTTGTACTGACCATTTTTTTCAGTGATCATATTTGATTTTGGAAGAATTCCCATAAAATAAAATTGTTGGATTAGCCTTCATTACCAACTAGATTTGAACCAAGTGCTGTACTTCATGTGTAACCAATTATGAAATCAACAAGACATTGATTGAGGTATGCTATCTGCAGCAGCCGCAGCGATTCCATCCGTTGCTGATCTATCTCTCTGCCAATGCGGAGTGACATGAAAAATAGTTCTTCATTCTACTTTACGTATACCTACAATCATTCTTAAGGAAACGTTAACTTAATCAACGCTACTTAGTTAAGTGACACAAAATACGTGAATACATTTTAGCAAATTCCAAAATAAGGTGTCCTATAAAACGCTACATAATCGAGTTGCACAAATTGCACAAACTTTATTTTCAGTCTTATAATTATGAGAGTGGCATCATTAGAAAGATCAACTAATTAGAAAGAAATAAATGAACAGGATTATAATTAATTAATTGACATATGTGGGGATTTTTTTGTCAATTAATTATAATCCTGTTCATTTATTTAATTGCGTTTTTACACCCCCAGTGGTGTTTGTAATAGTAGACATGGATTTGTCCCCCCCCATTGGAGGAAGACCTTCTTATGTTCACGCCGTTGGTGCTCCTATGGTTGGCAGCGAGTGCTCTGGAAGCATTGACAGAACGAGAGTGGCAATTCTATGTGTGGGGAAAATTTCATGCTCAGTCAGGGTCACCCAGATAGCTCAGATGGCAGAGCACTGGTATGGTTCACCAGAGGACCGGGGTACGATTCCTGGTCTAGACACGTAATTTTCCCACATATATTAATTAATTAGAAAGAAAGTTTTTCTTATTTCTGTTGTTATTCTTTGTTGTTCTAATCAGGAAATTTGGTTCTACCATGTCTTTGAACGAAAACAGTGGGATTAGTCTTATGATCGTCTTCCAATGTGAACACGTTGTTCTTTACTTAGCCGAGTTATTCATCAATCAATCTGTAGAAAAGGAAATAATATAATTAAACCTTTTTGATTCATGCTTCTCTGATGGTGCCAGTCTCATAATCACAGTACTAAAAATATAAAGTTGTAAGCAGCATTTGAAACTGCATAACTGGGACACCATAAATAGATGAATATCATAAAAGAAACATTTGATGCGAGTATTATGTTTGTTTAAGCTTTAATTTTTTGCTGAATACATTTTCAATGTTTTATTTATTGTAAGTTCATTTAGGCACAGCTTAAGGTCATTTATCCCATCATGCCCATGTTATCGCCATATCCCAGCACTGTCATATCCACATTCCTCTTTTTCCACCCTGCCCATGGTATGTTACAGAACTCCCCTTTCATAAAGAAACCAAAGATGTAGTATACCCATGCACCTGCCTTGCATAATGCACATTCTATCTCATCTTGCCTGTTGGCCCCTATTATTTTCAACCTATTATAGGGTCGGCTGGGGAAAGTTTTTAGCACAAATATTTCACAACCAGGTCAGCCAGACCTGCCGTAATGACCTCTGGTTGTCCATGGTACACAGATGGGTTATTCAGAGGCAGTCGCCATCAAACAGCTTGCCTTCTTAATTTGGAAAGTAAATCGAATTGAGGCAATCTGATGTGAGTCCACAAGGCTCACTTTTTCCCATCTTCAGGCAACACAGAGCACAATACCAATCCCTTCTTAATGCTCAACCATTCCCATTCGATCTGTCTCCTTCCTCCAAGTCCTGGTAGTGTCTGCTAAAATCTGACATTGTTGTGTGTTCAGCCCCAATCCTCTTTGCCACCTCCAGCTTTACCATCCTGATTCTCAAGTCTGTCTTTATTTTTGAAGCCGGTTCCCAACCCATCTTTCCTGTCCCTTCCTTTCCCCCCTCCGTCCGCCAACCCATGCTTTCCCGACAATGATTGTGTTTTTAACAATAAAACTTAGAAGGTAAAGCTTTTGTTTGCTTTCTTCGATATGTCCTTTACAATAAGCTTACTCCCACCCTTCTGAAAGTTAGCAAACATTTTCCATCTCTACAAAAGGGTGCCAAAATAAACAATAACTACCGATTAGTCAATCTGCCTCCATTTATAAGCAAAGTAATGAAGTCCAAAATTTGTTGCCAACAGAAAGGTGTTTCTTTTTCTAATGGTATGATTACCAATCAACAGTTTGGATTTTGTCATAGTTACTAAACTCTGGATTTGTCACTTGTCATCTCCCAACAATGAATGGAGGTTCTGCACCAGAACCAGGCTAGAGTAGCATCTCTGAACATGTGCTGAGTGTTTGACACTACTTGGCAATCTGCTCTGCGAGCTAGGCATTTAAGACTCTTTTTATGCCTGGCTTGGGAACTCATTACATGCTCAAAAATAGCATGAAGCTATTGATGGCACCTTCTCATCCCCTCTCCCAAAGGCCAGTGTACCCCAAGGCAGTGTTATTGGTTCATTTCAATTTTTGGTTTATGATGGCAGTTCATGGTGGATATTGGCTTTGATTTGTAGAAAATGAAAAAGTACAGGGGGGTCATTCCATGTCAAATCATCAAAGAATCTGCCGTCATCTCTCAGATTTTTGTAAAACTTTGGGAACCAATTGGGACCCATGAAAAACAGATAGAACTCAAATATTTTTGCTAACAGCCTCTTAATTAGTGAGATACAGGTTAACGAACTTTGGACTAATTAGCGCGATGTCGCGAATTCAAATGGCCATATCTCTAAAAGTATAACACCTAGAGAGCTGGTTTTGGTGTCATTTTAAAGGTATTTTCATGCCCTATAAATTTGTCTGGGCAACATTTTCCTACCTCCAATCACAAAAAAGTTATCACAAAATATAAACTTCAATCGTGAATCCAAAAAAAATGTATCCTTCAAATTTCCTCAAATTCATCCCAGATGTACCTTATGATGTCAAGAAGCTTCCACATAAGTTTTGTGATGGGCACTCCAATAGTTTCTGAGATATGAGAAATAATGTACATGTACGTATGGCATATAGGTTCGAAAATCAGCATTTGTAATGTATTATACAATCATTCTAACCTAGCCATGACAGGGAACACAGGGAACAACCATCAATTGCTTTGAAGTATCATATACTTTCATTTTCAACTGGGCCTGAGGGGAATTCTCATCTGGGGAATTCCAACTGGGATTTCCCATGTGGGTAATTCGAGGTGATGCAACTTTCACAGTCTAAGATCCCCAGGGAAAGTCCAAGTTGGCTTAGTGTAATGCTTAGGCCTGCCACCAACAGAAATTGGCAGTTCACTTCTGAAGGAGCTGCAGAAAAATGACGACTGCCAAGGAAAAGTTCATCTTGAAGCAGAAATCCTGCTGCAATCCCTTTGGAGCTCATGAAAATCCAAAGTCGTCTGGCTTGAGAGCTGTTAGCCAAAAAGCCATAGCCGCTCATCCAAGCCTCAAACTGCAAAGTGCACAGAAAATCTGTACCCAGTGTCGTAAGAAACTGGCAAAAAGACAACCAGGTGTGGTAGAGACTCAGAGTGAAATACCATTACCAGTGACCAGCAGCGCTATTAGCAGTAGTGAGGACAATGATGGTGGAGGTGAATCACCAATACCAGGCAGTTCAGGGGAGTTTGAATTTCATTCTCCTGAAATGGAACTGAATACACTGAATGAGTCTTTGGGATTGATTGGAGAATCACCTATTCCAAAAAAGAGACTTGCTGCAGATAAATATGTGAAATCCAAAACCAAGAAAATCGGTGACACTGGTTAGTGAACCTAAGTCAGGTTAGTGAACACTGTGTACTTGAACTCACTTATTGATTGTATAATACATTACAAATGCTGATTTTCGAACCTATATGCCATACGTACATGTACATTATTGCTCATATCTCAGAAACTATTGGAGTGCCCATCACAAAATTTATGTGGAAGCTTCTTGACATCATAAGGTACCTCTGGGATGAATTTGAGGAAATTTGAAGGATACATGTTTTGGGGATTCACAATTGAAGTTTATATTTTGTGATAACTTTTTTGTGGTTGGAGGTAGGTAAATGTTGCCCAGACAAATTCATAGGGCATGAAAATACCTTTAAAATGACACCAAAACCAGCTCTCTAGGTGTTATACTTTTAGAGATATGGCCATTTGAATTCGCGACGTCGCGCTAATTAGTCCAAAGTTCGTTAGTCTGTATCTCACTAATTAAGAGGCTGTTAGCAAAAATATTTGAGTTCTTGCCGTTTTTCATGGGTCCCAATTGGTTCCCAAAGTTTTACAAAAATCTGAGAGATGACGGCAGATTCTTTGATGATTTGACATGGAATGACTGAGGGCAATTGATGAGAGTTCACATATTTCACAAGGTATTCTTCCGATACATGCACTTGTCCCATTGATGTGGTGGCGCCTTGATGCCATTTCAGGACATGTGCTTTGACGTCGTCATTAATAAATGTAATGCTACGTAGATCGATGTTATTTGAGTGATCCAAAGATATGAAAATCACAGCAAGCCGATTCTGGAATGTATGGGGGATTATTTAGAACTTTCCAATGCATCTCTGTGAAAGAAGTAGTTGTCACATATGCCATGTGAGGTTGAGCATTATTGGGCAGAAATGTCGTTACCTGAAACAGAATATCAGGTCATCATCTGGATACGCTTGTCTCACCTCAGTGCAAAACAAGTCATGGTAGTATTGTGCATCTATGATGCAATGGCCACATGAGTTTCTTTCAATCAAATGTGAGGTCCTTTGGTACCGACCTTAAATTAGTCTTATTGAATCTAAAGTGGGAATTGTTTCCGCATTTCCAACACTGACATCCAATTTTACTGCAATTTCATGCATAGTCCGGCAATTCTCAAAAATTATCTGTTCAATGCATTGAACTTATTGCAGCATGAATTGCAGCATGAATGACAGAAGTTGGTTGCATGTGAGAATGTTCAAAATTTCTCACCAATATTAACTCACCACACAATTTAAGTACATAACTATTAGAAAGACATGCATCATTAGTTATGTAGACAATGTACTGTTAATGTCAGCTCATTTGATGATCTTCAAATTGAACTTAATTATACACTTCTGTTTCAGAGCATGTACAGTCATGGCCAAAAATATTGGCACCCTTGCACTTTTTTCAAATAACTCACAATTTTCTCTAAAAATAAGTTGAAATTGACAAAAGTATTTGGTCTCCACAATTCTTTATTTAAATGTTAATATTACAGAACCTTTGTTTCTGATTCAGAACTTAACATATCCTTTTAAATCAGAAAATAAAAATAAATGGCATTGACTAAATTATTGACACCCTAGACTTAATATTTGGTAGCACGGCCTTTGGGCAAAATAACTGCAGTCAAGAGCTTCCTATAGCTATGAATGAGCTTCCTACACCTCTCGACTGGCAGTTTGGCCAACTCTTCTTGTGCAAACTGCTCCAGTTCTCCCAGATTTTAAGGGTGCTTCTCCCAATTGCTGTTTTCAGATCTCCCCACAACTGTCCCATGGGATTTAGATATGGACTCATTCCTGGCCACTTCAGAACAGTCCAGCGTTTTCTCTTGAACCTTTCCTGGGTGCTTTTTGAAGTGTATTTGGGGTCATTGTCCTGCTACAAGACCCATGGCCTTCGACAGAGACCCATCTTTCTGACACTGGGTTGAGCATTGTGCTCCAAATGCCTTGGTAATCTCCTGATTTCATGTTGCCATGCACACATTCAAGGCACCCAGTGACAGAGGCAGCACAGCAACCCCAAAACATCACTGAACCTCCTCCATGTTTGATTCTAGGGAAGGTGTTCTTTTCTTTGAAGGCTTAATTTTGTTTTCTGTAAACATATAGATTATGTGCTTTACCAAAAAGTTCTAATTTGGTCTCAGCTGTCCACAGGACATTCTCCCAGAAGGAATTTGGCTTGTGTAGGTGTGTTTTGGCAAACTCCAGTCGGGTGTTCTTATGTCCCTCTCTCTCAGCAGTGGGCTCCTACCATAGGAGCCCCTTTCATTAAGTTGGTGACAGATGGTGCGAGTTGAAACTGCCGTACCTTGTGTCTGAAGGTCAGCTTGAATCTGTTTGGCAGTTGATCGAGATGCTTTCTCCACCATTCGAATAATCCTTCGCTGCAATCTTCGATGAAGTTTTCTCTTGCGGCCAAGTCCAGGGAGGTTGGCTACAGTGCCATGGGCCTTAAACTTCATGAGAACATTGCGTACAGTGGACACAGGAACATGAAGGTCTCTGGAGATGGACTTGTAGCCTCGAGACTGTCCATGGTTAGCTACAATCTTGTGTCTGACCTCCTCCACAATTCTCTGGTTTTCTTGCTTTTCGCCATGCTCATTGCAGTACACACAGTGACACAAAACAGCAGAATGGCTCCGTTTCTCTGTACAAACTGGTTGAATGAGTGATTTTTATATTGCAGGCACCTGCAACTCACCAAAGGTGAGTTCAATTCCAAAGTAAAGGAAAATTACCTGCTTGAAATTGAATTATTTCTAACAACTTCTAAAAGGTGCCAATAATATTGTCTGGGCCATTTTAGGATTTCTGTGTGGAATAAGCTAAGATTTAGCAGTTTTTTCAGCTTTTTTTGTTTTGTTCCTCTCCAAACCAAAGAAATACATGTGTGGATACCAAAAGATTTTTTTAATTTCAACAATTTTCTGGAAGAAATGTGAGAAGAAACATCTCTCTGGCCATTCTCAGAGAGCCTCCTCAGCGGCGACGAGTCTGGCATTTCACTCAGGTCTACTGGCCCAGTCTGCAAAGCAGCCATCAATCATCTGGACTGGTCTCCCATCACGACTGCCTCTGACATCAATTCTTCCTGGGAATTCTTCCAAAGCAAACTGCTCTCTCTCTCATGCACAGATTTATCCAATCTCGTCTTCAGTTGTCTTACCCTTCCTCCCGTCCATGGTACACTGAATCTTGTGGTGAGGCAGTTGCCGTGAAACAACTTGCCTTTGCCTCTTGGAAGGCAAATCCAACTGAAGGCATTCTCAGTTCCTTCCACCAAGCTCGGAACAAGTGTGTGTCTACCCTCAGGAGAGCCAGGAAGCACTATCTCTCCACACTCAAGAATGAACTCTCAAACCTGTCTCCTTCCTCCAAATCCTGGTGGTGTCTGGTCAAATCAGTTTCTGGTGTTTGTTCCCCCTCCATCCCCTCCCTTACCTCAAATGGCTACACAGTTGACACCGCACGCCTTATTTGAAAACAGTGCAAGGGTGCCAATATTTTTGGCCATGACTGTATGGCCATGTTGAAAACCGACATCGTTTTACCCAGAAGGATTTTGCCAGTGATGACGTCACTTCCTGTATAAATCTTTAATTGCAGACCATAATATTGCACAAAATTTCAATGAAAGTTATCAATGTTCTATTAAATAAAATGAACGTCAAACTTGACCTGCCGTGCACCCCAATGACATATTGTAATCGCCTGGAAATCTCCTGTTCAATTTCATCCTCATCCCAAAGTTAGAGTGGCGGAGTGGATTGCCAAATCGGGTCAAAATCTCAGCTGCTTATATCACTTATATCGCAATAAAAATCTGAAGTTCGGCCTACTCCTGTAGTATGACCTGTAATCCGACGAAGTCTTGTATAACCTTGTGCTTCAGGATAATTTAGGATGGAAAGTCACTTGTCCACTTATACTGTCACCCTTTGGAAGAAGTTCAGTTCAAGTAATGCCTCAACCTCACCGTTAGCCGTGACCTCTCTTGGGCAGACATTTCCAAGCTGGCCTCCAAATCCAGATGCAAACGTGGCATGCTCTGTTGCAATAACTCTTTCCTTAAGACCTAAAATTCACTTCCAGCACTACAAAGCATTTGTATGTGTTGTACACAATGTAATATGTGTTGCTTCCCCTTTTGTTCCAGGGCCCATTTGTCATGTGCATGAACCTAGTTTTCTCAATCTCACAAAATATCGCATTTAAAATGAATTCTTCAACTCAAGCACTACATACAGCCTTTGTTGGACAAATATTGTAAGAACAAACTTTGATTTGTAGCAAATTTTCCACCTTTTGCCCTGTTCAAGTGACTCGTGGTTGTCCCTCTTGGCCCTCTCCCCATTGGTATTTTGTGAATATAAGATTGTTCTTCACGGTTCTGTTTAAATATGTTTAAACTTTCCCCTGCAGTGTTTTATTCAGTGGTATTGTTATGAATTTGGGTAGAGTGATATATAGAGCCAGGTAGATCTGAATAGGTATCATGCTTCGTCTGTCACGATAGGGAATCTACCTGTAATAAGTTCTGTGTTTAGTCAGGTTTGTCGGTATAAGCTGCATTGATGTCCCCGCTACGAGGGAGCAGGGCGTGCTAAATAGTACAGGGATTATGGATAAAGTTCCCTCGTTCGTCGTCCCCTCTGTCGCGAAACCTTTGTCCCTTATGGCAACGCGTTCTCATATAAACACTTAGATAGGTCCTTAGCACACACATTAATTAGTTCCCCTCCCTTACCACAACGACTTTGGAAAACAGGCAGGAAGCCACGCCAGGGCACCGCCGATGGGGCCGCAGCCAGCCACACCACCAGCTGGCCTAGCAATCAGCCTCGTGGCAGGCTGGGAGCCATGCCCAGGAGGACTGTTGATTGGTCCATAGGAGGGACAGAGAACTGCCCCGTGATTGGAAGGAAGGGAAGGACTGGTGGTTGGCCACGAGGGTGGCGTGACATGCTGGCAGGAAGCACTTGGCCAATGAGAAAGCACCAGCGCATTGAGAAGATTTGAGAGGTCGAGAGATGAGGCGCTGATTGGGGGCGCGCCAGAGCTGACGTCACACGCAAGGTGATAAAAGGGCTGGCTGGACGACATTCTCTCTCTCTCTCTCTCTTTTGCGCAGGCCCCTTCTCTTCTTAGCTGGGATTGGAGATCATGCTTCGTTTCCTTTGTGCCTGGTCTCCATTGGCTCTTCCTTCTCACGTGCTGGACCTTCGTGCTTCGTGCTGGGTGACTTTGGTTTGTCGTGGTGCTTGGAGCAGGATCCGGTGCTGTTGGTACTGGAGCGAGGGACCTCGTGGTGTGCCGCGGAGCGAGTCGCATCGAGGCTGGGTGGAGCGTGGGAGTGAGGAGGCTGAGGTTTCCTCGCACTGGAGCTCGGAGCCGGATGGCGCCGCGTTGGACGCTACACTGCAGCCTACAGACAGATAAGGCCGCACCCACAGAACATTACACGACGAGATGTTTCTTTTCGTATTTCATTCCCTCGTCTCGTATCTGAAATCTGTGTGTGGGGATGTCCAATCTAGGACATTTTATTACCGGCGCGTATTTTCCTGTCCCGCGATTCCTTGTAAATAAACCCTTGTATTATTTTCCATTTCCTTCTAAACCCGGATTCCCGTTTGAGTTCGTTCCCTCTCCAGATAAGTGCCTCCGCTTCTTCTTCTTCTTCATTCTTTCTCCGGTGCTGTGATAGCAAAATCCTTATTTTCTAGTCGCCTCAATTAAAGCCGTTTGAGCCATCCGTGAGCCATGGTATTAACCGGAGGGTATTCGCACGACAGTATATTACAACACGCTGTTTTTCTTCCTATTTAAAAGGCTCTTTTCAATTTCCTCTTCAACTCATTCCACTTTAAAAAAATATTCAATCTCTTATAATTCTTCGTCACTACATGCTCTAAATTCACCTTCATTTCACCCCTCCTCTATCGTTCTTAAACGGATCTCTAACTTGAAAATCACAATAAACCCAATTTGTTAAAAATGTTCGTCTTTCATTAATCATCCACTTTCTAAACTCCACCTTCACCCCTCTCATTCAAAACTCCCCCCCAACCCCTCCCCTTCAAATCTTCCCCCCCTACCATCCCTCTCCAATTCTCCCCCTCCACCCTCCTCCTCAAAGCTGCATCCTCCCCACTTCGTCTTCCTGCTATCTCATACCCCCACGTCCCCCAACCTTCTACTTTCCTCTGCCCCACCTCAAACAACCCTTCACTGTGCCTCATCCCATCACCATCAAACCTCTCATACTCCTCATCCTTCCCTTTCCTGTAACTCTTCTGTAATCTCTGACACACTATCAACTGCTCTCCCTACCTCCCCCCTCTCATCCTTCAGCTGACCCTACCCCACCCCTCCCCTGTCCTGCACCCGATGCTCCTCCTCTCTCCTCATTAACGGTATGGACCTCAAATATCCGGGGCCTTTGCTCAAACCTGATTGATCTCTCCATTCAGGTTGCTTCTGACAATCCAGACTTGATCTGCTTAACAGAAACTTTCCTCCTTCAAGATGTCTCTAATTCCTTAATATCTTTTCCCGGTTACTCCCTCCTCCGGTATGATAGACCTGAGCCTCGTCCTGGTGGTGGGGTTGCTATCTTTATCAAAAACTCTCTTCCTCACTATCCTTGCACTGCCCTCTCTCCACCTCACCGCCAGGAGTACATCTGGCTACGGCTTCCTCTCTGCTCCCACCTTTTGTTCATATGTGTTCTGTGCCGTCCTCCAAACAGTGATGACTCCATTTACATTTCGCTGTCTGACAACATGGACCAATTTCTATCTAGGCATCCCAACTCTCTCTTCCTCATATGTGTTGACTTCAACTGTCATCATGCCAGCTGGCTGGGTGTCGGTTCCTCTCTCACCAGCCATGGCACCTCAGCAAAGGACTTCTGCGACTCATTGGGACTGGCACAATCTGTCAATTTCTCGACCCGGATCTCGGTCAATGGAGTATCTTCTCTTCTAGACTTGGTTGTGACAAACTTCCCTGCAAATGTCTGCTGCTCTTCTTCTGCTCCAATTGGTTCTTCTGATCATGTGCTTGTTAAAGTGGACATCTCTCTGGCCATTCTCAGAGAGCCTCCTCAGCGGCGACGAGTCTGGCATTTCACTCAGGCTGACTGGCACGGTCTGCAAAGCAGCCATCAATCATCTGAACTGGTCTCCCATCTCTTCTGCCTCTGACATCAATTCTTCCTGGGAATTCTTCCAAAGCAAACTGCTCTCTTTCTCTCATGCACAGATTTATCCCATCTCGTCTTCAGTTGTCTTACCCTTCCTTCCGTCCATGGCACATTGAATCTTGTGGTGAGGCAGTTGCCGTAAAACAACTTGCCTTTGCCTCTTGGAAGGCAAATCAAACTGAAGGCAATCTCAGTTCATTCCACCAAGCTCAGAACAAATGTGTGTCTACCCTCAGGAGAGCCAGGAATCACTATCTCTCCACACTCAAGAATGAACTCTCAAACCTGTCTCCTCCCTCCAAATCCTGGTGGCGTCTGGTCAAATCAGTCTCTGGTGTTTGTTCCCCCTCCATCCCCTCCCTTACCTCAAATGTCTACACAGTTGACACCGCACGTGACAAAGACAAATGCCTCAACTCTGTGTTTGCCTCAAAATCTTGTGGCCCAAACCCAACTCTCTCTGTTCCCACCGTACCCAGTCGAACCCAACTGCTCCTGGACTCTGTGTCCTTCTCTCCTGACAAGGTGAAGAAGTTTTTGTCAAACCTCGACTCTGATTCTGCAACTGCACCAGACGGCATCAGCCCACAGGTCCTAAAATCCTGCACTGCCGCTCTATCTCACCGTCTCTCTGTTCTTTTCACCCTCTCTTTTGCCCAAGGTCACCTGCCAGCATCTTGGAAATCAGCAAACATTACCGCTTTACACAAAAAAGGTGCAAAAACAGATCCTTGCAACTACAGACCAATCAGCCTCCTCCCAATTATCAGAAAAGTCATGGAATCCATCATTGCTTCGGATATCAAATCCTTCCTCTTCTCCAATGGCTTGATTTCCGATCATCAATTTGGATTCAGACCAGGTCATTCTACTCTGGACATGCTGCTTCTGCTGTCTCAACAATGGATGGAGGTCCTCAATGCCAAACAGGAAATCAGAGCTGTCTCCCTTGACCTATCACGTGCCTTCAATACGGTCTGGCACCAAGCTCTGCTCACCAAACTCTATTCCTCTGGTATCCTATGGTATCCATATTGTTGGTTGTCTTTCTGTGTTCTACCGACTCCTTGCTCCCCCTTGCTGTTGTCTTCTACCTTGCTCCCCCAGCTCTCTCTGTGCTCTGTCCCCTAAATATTCCTATTCCTCTCTGGTCGTAGTCAACTTGTGGCTCTGAATAGATTTCTCTCATCTCCCCTTCCTGTTCAGGCTGGAGTTCCCCAAGGCAGTGTTCTGGGCCCTGTGCTTTTTCTGGTCTTCATTAATGATCTCTCCGACTCTCTGGAAAATCCTCTCTATCTCCTTGCTGATGACTCCACTCTCTGCCACTCCATATCTCAACCCTCAGGTCGGCAGTCTGCAGCCTCCTCACTCTCTGCAGACCTGGACAATATCACAAACTGGTCAAACAAGTGGAACATGTCTTTCAATCCTGACAAATCTCACACTCTTACTATGTCTCTCCGAAAAGACCGACTGGAAACCCCTCCCATCTACTTTCTCAACAATTCTCTCCAAGAAGTTCTGTCGCTCAAGCTTTTGGGTCTCACTATCTGCCATGATCTTTCCTGGGAAAACCACATTTCCAAGCTGGCCTCCAAAGCCAGTCGCCGACAGGGCATCCTCCGTTGTGTGAAGTCCTTCCATGGCACACCTGAGCTCCTCAACACATACAAGGCGTTCATCCTCAATGGAATACTCTTCCCTCCAACCCCCCCCCCCCCCTCCTCTTGGCTGGTGCTCCTGCCTCACACCTAGCTCGTCTTCACGCTGTTGAAACCAAAGCTTTCAGAGTCATTGGAATCTCCTGGGTTGAAGCTAACTCCGAGGGCCTTTCACTCACTCACCGCAGGCAGGTTGGTTGTCTTTCTGTCTTCTACCGACTCCTCTCCGGCCTTGCTCCCCCAGCTCTCTCTGTGCTCTGTCCCCTAAATATTCCTACAGGTCGCACAAGATCTGCCGGCAACCCTCTTATGGTTAAACTGCCAAAATCTAGGCCCTCTGCTCGCCTTCACTCTTTCATTCCCCTTTTCTCCCGCCTCTGGAACAAATTCCCCCACTCCCTTCAATCCCACTCCTCCATCCAGGTCTTTAAAACAGCTGTTCACCACCATCTCTTATCTTCCCCCATCCAAATCCTTGATCTTTTCAACCCCCGCTAATTCACCCCAGTTCCACTTTTTTGAAATTCCAACTTCTTTCCTGGAAGTCCTTGCAGTGTCCATATGTTTTATACCTCTTCCACCTCCCCCCAAGCCCTCTCCCTCCCACAGTTTCGCTGTCCCTGCTCTCAAATGTTGTGTTTGTTCCTTCCCCCTCTCTCCCCCCCCCCCCCATCTTGTCTACCGCTCCCCTTATTCTGTGTTTTATGTGTCGGTTTGACTTTTTGTGTGATTAATGTTAGCTCTTTCACGAGCCTCGATGTTGTATACAGAAGGAAAAAAATACACAAATTGCCCATATCCTTGCCTCCCTGAATACAAATATGCTACCTGTTGGAGAGTTCATTTCATTCACAAACTTGACAACTAACATTTAATGTCTTTCTCTTATCATCTCCATCATAGTTAAATTGAGAATGGTGAAAGAGTAATGTGTGCAGGGAAAATATGTGACTCATGAGGAAAGAGGTTGTGTGTTTGTGTTTGGTTTCTTTCCTCCCAGAGCTCAAAGTATCCACCTTCGTGTGTTTGTGTGATATGTATGACATGTCACGTATAATATGTGTGCATATAATATACAGTACAGTATAATGTCGCATATTATGTGTGTGTAAATCACAATCTTGTGTGTGTGTGTGCGCCCGCACGCGTGCGTGTACGCACAGGCCGCTGCCACCGATTGTCATTTCAACTCATGAATCTCTAAAACTAAACGGAGCCTTCCCTGGTCCTGAAGCATCCGTCGTCATCCCAGCAAGGAAATATGCACAACTAATGGACCAAGCCGTCTCGATCTCATCCATCTTGGTCTCATCTTTCCTTGGTCTTATCCCTTCCTGATGGGATGGAGTCGGCAAAACCCAGCAAGCCGCTAGGCAAGGCCAGGTTGCCAGTCCGCGTTTCAAACGCATGTCAATCGGCACAACTATGGGCTCCCCTCCCCCTCCAAAGCTGCCAACGAAGCTGTTATATTCAGTAAGGTACTGGATTCCACGAAGCTCAGTTCCATGCTTGCAGAACATTGCAATAAGGGAGTTGCTGAAACACTTGGGTTTTCATTCTTAGTTTGACGGGGTTGGCAAAACCCAACGAGTCACAAGGCCAGGCCGCGTCCCTAGATGATCCGCATGACTCCGGGCGCCAGATGCACAGCCTTTTTGCCTCATCAAAGCTGCTGTGCATGGCTCGGATCTCATTGCCATCGCGGCCGTTGTATTTGGCACATTCCTCGATCCCATTGGTGTTGTCCTCAATCCGATCTCTCTCATCCTCAATGGTCGGAGCCCTGCAAGAGGAGGTCTGCCATAGCTTGGGCCCTACCCTCCCAACAGCATTGACACCAAGTCCCACTACACTGCAGTTCCAGGCCGCGTCACAAATGCATGTTTGATGGCATGATACCGGGCACCTCGTATGCATCTCATCTCATCGAAGCTGCTGTTTTGGGATCAGTCTTCACTGCCTTCAAAACTGATGTATTCAACATAGCCCTCGGTATATATTATGTTTTGCATATTTCCCAGGCGAGGCAGAGGCGGCAAACAATGACGCCTCTCTCGCCACCGCCATCTTGTGTGCAGGAAGGTCCCAGCATTGAGTGTGTCGGAAGGTCCCTCAACGTCATTTGCATCTGCTATTGGATGGCATTTGATTGAAAACGCAAACTGTGCCAAACAGTATAGTGTGGATACATTAAAGATACTGAGTAGAGGATGAAGTATAACACATCACCGACTCCTAGAAGCGGCATTTATCTATTCATGGATCCTATGTTATGTCGGTAAAAATATTTGCTTTGCTTATTTGTGCAAAGAAGAAGAGGAACACAAACTCGTCTCCCAGTCAGAGATATTGATGAAGAGGATTATGCTGTGGCTCTAGTGGCCCCGCCCAAGTCTCTGCAACCTCCAATTGCAGCGCTGAACACTGAACAGGTTTCTTCCACCTCGAGCATCAGCAGAGAGCATCCAATCAGAATTGGTCTTTTAGATAGGTTTCCTATAAAGGTTCTTCTTCCATGTTTCATTCACTTTGTGCGAATTTAACCTGAGGAATGCACAACAAAAAGCTTTGTAGTTATTTTAATTTTGTTTTGTAGGAATGTCCTCCAAATGTCTCTGTTTATGTCTATATATGTTACGTCTATATATGCACACACGTGTATCTATTTATTATGTATGGCTGAGCACAACCGTGAGTGTGCGCTGGCTAGTGGTATGAGCAATCATTGGGGTAAAATGTCCCGGCTATCTATTTGCACACACAAAATCAAGCCAATGGAGAAGAAGAACCACCTTTTAGAGGCCATTTTGCCCTGCAGAGCAGGGGTTGGCCTTTTTCGGGCAGCGTGGTCCCCTTTTTGAAGCAATGTTTTATGGCCGGATGCCCTTCCTGCCGCCAACCCTGCTGGTCGGATCTTGCGACACCCAGGGATTTACCAGTGAACTGGCACTCAATTTGCCGACAGGCTGAGTCAACCCCCCAGGCCTTAATTCAGCTATCGACCAGGATTCGAACCCAGGATCCTAGGATCCCAAACCGGCACCCTAACCGCTAAGCCAACACCAGGCTTGAACAAATCGAGCCAATGGAGAGAGAGACCAAAACTGGCAGGATGGAAAATCAGAGAAGAGGCATGTATTTACAAGGCACAGTGGTTTCACCAATCATTCGGCATGTACTGTATGTACAGGCACATCAAACAATAACAAATCAAGAAAAGCACAGAAGAGTCTATCTTAACTGTAGCACCTATTTCCCCCTTAAGCAGTCTTACTTATGTATTCATACACTGGACATGGCCCCAACAGAATCATTCTGGAGAAATGTAGAGAGGAAGTATAGAAGATAAAGAGGTAGGGTGAGGAGTATGTCGGCCTCTGTCTCACCCCCTGCATGCGCCGACGGAGGCGTGGCAATTCCGAAATGGAAAGACAACAAGGAAAATGGGAGAGGTAATTTAGAGCAGAAGGGAGTGAATGCAAATTAGAACAACATGAACGGTGTAAGCCTTTCGAGGAAACATGTCAGGTGCGAGTGTAAACCTCACTGGGACGGGCCAAGAGGCCAATTGTTGATAGCTCCTTCAATTGTGATGGGCTTTGTGCATCTAGGTAGACGAATGACAGGTTCTTAGAGGACAGCAAGAGATAGATTATGTATGTCAGTGGTGGAGCTATCTTCCCACACTAGGGACCTCGTGGCTCTCGCTCTCGTGCCTCTGCCCTGTGCTTGACCTGTCCACATTGCTCATCTTGCGCAGCTCTTCCTAGCTCCAGTGCAATTTGCTATTGTAGTCAACCCTCTGTGGCACGAACAGACAGGCAGATTGTCCTCGGATCTCCAGCACATTCCAAAAGTGACGGATTATCTGGCGTTCCCACTTTTAAGCCGCTTGAGCGTGGCGGAGACATGAGGGAGCAAGCAAAGCACGTGAGAGGGGAACAGAGGTCACGGTGTGCCCTTTAATTCAGTGCAGCGTGTCCTCCTTGGTGCCCTCACCAGCTGACACCCCCCTCAACGATGATCATGCCAAAGTGTGGCTCCTCCTTGGAGTTGACTGCTTCTTCTCTAATGGGTTTGCCCACCCAACCAGTGGTCTTTCCCTCCTAGCACTTTTGAATGAAGGATGGAGGGTGTTGTCATCTGTAATGTGGTTGTAATGCGGTTGTGAGTGGTGCCTGGGTGGGGGATGGTTACTTGTAAATAATATTGGGTTTGTACCCGATTGTGGACTCGATGAATGGTGAGATGGCATTTTGGGGGAGAGTATGAAACATATAGGATTATGAAATGAGTGGAATTGCAAGTATGGTTATGTTATGAACGGAATGAAAGGAGTCAGAGAATTAAGAGCAAGAACAGAAAGAGAACTAGCACGGCACTCGGTAGAGCACTTACCTCTGCCAAGCTGAAGAGTTTACGGTTTGTATCTCACCGTAGGCTGGATCTGGATTCGGATCTGAACCAAAACCTAATCGCTTGTTCTCGTCACCTAACCAACTCATCCACCAAGTTTTGGCATTATCCGTCCACAACATTTTGAAATATCGTGCTATACGTTTTGGCCCTATCAGTCAATGGTGAAGAATCACTTGTGGATTAAAAAAATTCTCGAATCCGAATCCGGATTCGTGTCTTCACCAAAATTGAATCAATTCTTCCTTGTCACACAGCCAACCTGTCCACCAAGTTTCAACCTAATCTGTCCTTAATTTTCTGAGATATCCAGCTCACAGACAAGAAGACATAAACACACAGACAGGAGTGAAAAAAACCTCTGTCCACCTTCAGTGGCACAGGTAATAATAACTCAGGCCAATTTGAATTAGTGGTATTATAAATCGGTGCGAGTGATCTGCATAGGCATGGGCTGGAGAGAAATGCAATCATTATCAGGTGGGTTTTAGTCATTGGCAAAAGTGTAACCAAGACACAAAAGTATGTTAATGCAACATCTTGGCACAAACTGGCAGGAGGCTTAATTCAAGTTAATGCGGCAAACAAAAAAAGGATTGATCTGCATTTTTATTTTCATCCATCACAGTACAAACTTTCTCTTTTACATAAACAGTAGTGAAAGTTTGGACAGTTCTTTTTTTTTTCTTTTTTCTTTCTTTTTTTTTGTATACTGAATCGAGGCTCGTGAAAGAGCTAACATTTATTTCACAAAGAAATCAACCAGACAAACAAAATATAGAAAAAGAGGGAGTGGAAGACAAGATGGGGAGAGAAGGGGAAGCACACAAACACAATATTTGAGAGCAGGGAGATGTGTGGGAGGGAGAGGGCTTGGGGGGGAGGATGCGTGGGAAGGGAGGGGGGGGGTGGGAGAAGTATAAAACACAAGGACACCAAGGACTTCCAGGACAGAAGTTGGTATTTCAAAAAAGTGGATTTGGGGTGAAATTAGTGGGGGTAGAAAAGATCAAGGTTTTGGATGGGGGAAGATAAGAGATGGTGGTATACAGCTGTTTTAAAGACCTGGAGGGTGGAGTGGGATTGAAGAGAGTGAGGGAGTTTGTTCCAGAGGCGGGAGAAAAGAGGAATGAAGGAGTGAAGGTGAGCAGAGAGTCTTGATTTTGGCAGTTTAACCATAAGAGGGATGCTGGCAGATCTTGTGCGACCTGTAGGAATATTTAGGGGCCAGAGCCCAGAGAGAGCTGGGGGGGAAAGGCCAGAGAGGAGTCCATAGAAGACGGAAAGACCACCAACCTGCCTGCGGTGAGTGAGTGAAAGGCCCTCGGAGTTAGCTTCATCACGGGAGATTCCAATGATTCTGAACGCTTTGGTTTCAACAGCGTGAAGACGAGCTAGGTGTGAGGCAGGAGCACCAGCCCAGAGGGGAGAGCAGTATTCCATTGAGCTGCGGATGAAAGCCTTGTATGTGGTGAGGAGCTCAGGTGTGCCAAGGAAGGACTTCGCACGACGGAGGATGCCCAGTCGGCGACTGGCTTTGGAGGCCAGATTTGAAATGTGGTTTTCCCAGGAAAGATCATGGCAGATAGTGAGACCCAAAAGCTTGAGTGACAGAACTTCTTGGAGAGGATTATTCAGAAAGTGGATGGGAGGGTTGTCCAGTCGGTCTTTTTGGAGAGACATCGTAAGAGTGTGAGATTTGTCAGGATTGAAAGACATGTTCCACTTGTTTGCCCAGTCTGTGATTTTGTCCAAGTCTGCAGAGAGTGAGGAGGCTGCAGACTGCCGATCTGAGGGATGAGGAATGGAGCGACAGAGAGTAGAGTCATCAGCAAAGAGATAGAGAGGATTTTCAAGAGAGTCAGAGAGATCATTGATGAAGACCAGAAAAAGCACAGGGCCCAGAACACTGCCTTGGGGAACTCCAGCCTGAACAGGAAGAGGAGATGAGAGAAACCCATTCAGGGCCACACGTTGACTGCGACTAGAGAGGAAGTCCGCCAGCCATGCGTGGAGATTTCCATGGATACCAAAGGAGGAGAGTTTGGTGAGCAGAGCGGGGTGCCAGACCGTATCGAAGGCACGTGATATGTCAAGGGAGACAGCTCTAATTTCCTGTTTGGCATTGAGGACCTCCATCCATTGTCCAGAAATGTCCATGTTCATGTTCATGAAGTTCATGTTATGTTCATGTCCATGAAGTTCATGTTCATGTTCATGTTCATGTTCATTTGATCTTCATTTCAACAATATTGATAGATAAAGGTGATATAATACAACAAATATCATGAAACATTTACATTTTGTCGTCCATTGTATAATTTAAATAAACATAAATTCAAATTTCGCATGTGGAAAAAGTAAGTACACCCGATGTAAAGTTTTGACCTTTTCAACATATTTCAACATACAGCTATTTGATCTTCATTTCAACAATATTGATAGATAAAGGTGATATAATACAACAAATATCATGAAACATTTACATTTTGTAGTCCATTGTATAATTTAAATAAACATAAATGCAAAATTCGCATGTGGAAAAAGTAAGTACACCCCTACATTTATCACTACTTCAAATACCTAAAATTAGAATCAGGTGCACCAGCTCAGGTGCAAATGATTAGAACATCGTTAGAGAAGATCTATGGATTACATCTAGCATTACAATCTATGTTCAAAATAAAACCTGAAATAACTGCAGAAGCAGCTTCCAGGTAGAAGCAAATTTCACTATTTCCCTTAATTCATTAGAATAAAATATATTTTGCATTGTTATTGTGGTAATTTCATGGACAGTAACCTGAAGTTAATACAACATGAAGTTTGCAATTAAGAGTACAGCATAATATATGTTACATGCAACTCGATTACTGATTACTGCATGCTGGCCTAAATATCATACATGGAACATCTTTTCTCAAAATACACCTTTCCAGAACCTCGTTTATCTTTAATAAATAAATAAATCCTCATATGGTGTCAAATTAATTTTTGTATGTAGAGAGATTATATTTGACACACGAGTGGGTCAATTAAATATCCATTAATGTGTGGCACGATGGTGGTTAAGAAGATCTTTTTTACTCCATTCAGCAGAGACAACTTGTTATCGTAGCGCAAAGCGTGGGGTTAAGCAATTTGTTCACTCTTTCTGTCTGTCAGTTGATCAAGGCACTACTTAATTTCAATGGAATGTTATATAGAGGGTGTCTCAGAAGTCTGGACCCAAAAGATAAAATAGACAATTTACTTTTAATTCAATGAATGTTCAAATTGATTCCCGTTAATTTGCATACACACAACAATTATTGCATGTATGTTTCTCTGAACAAATAAAAGACTGAATAAATCTGCATCTGATATCAGCATATTCCTTCCGAATGTTTTCCTTCAGATCTTCTATACTGCTTGATCCCGTGCTATAAATCAGGGATTTTAGGTGTCCACAAAGGAAATGGTCTAATGGTGTTAGATCTGAAATACATGGGGATGGGGGAGGCATTTTACCAGGCCACGACATCCTATCCACCTCAAAGGTATTGTTTCATCCAGCCAGTTTCAGACAGTAGTGGCAAAATGTGGCGGTGCCCCATCTTAGTGAAACTACACTTTTCTCAATCACACTAAATGCATACCCACCACATGAGGGACCAAAACCTCTTGTAACATTGCAAGGTAGCATTGCTACCTTGGTAGCAATTGCAAGGTAGCAAGGTAGCAATTGGGCAAGGTAGCAATTGTAACATTGCACCGGAAAGATTATCGTCGTAAAAGTAGGGGCCTAACAGAACGTCACCATGAATGGCATACCACACACTAATTCTAGAATCAAATTTAACATGAGCTTCTTCAATCCAATTAGGGTTCTGATTAATTCAGTATCAGCAATTATGACGGTTGACTCTCTCAGTGAAATGGAATGAGGCTTCACCATTGAAGATGTCAGATATTAATGTTTGTTCCACATCAAGTTTATGTATTACCCACTCAGAAAATTCCATATGTCAGTCAGCATCATCTCCATGAAGAGCTTGAACAAATGTAACCTTTGATAGGTGGTATTCATTTGCTTTTAACTCTTACAACGGAAGAATGGCTAACTCCTGCTTCTTGACTAATTTTTCTCAACAATTTTTTTGACATTCTTGCAATCATCGTAAGAACATTTTCTGAATTAGCTCCATCTGCTGAGGAGCGAGTACAACCAGTATGAGGTTTATCAGCAACGTTTCCAGTCGCTTTCAATTTACCGATGAATCAATGACTTGGCTTTGGCTTCTCAGTGTGTTTTTCATGGTATAACTGACATGCCTCCCTTTGGCTTTTTCTGGAAACATGCAGCAACACAAGTTCCACTTTCTCTTTCTGGGTATAATGAGCCATGAGGGTAATTTATTTATCTGCAATATAAAAAAACTGCCATGAAAAACAAGTTTATTTAACTTTAAAAGTAAAATGTCTATTTTTCTTTTGAGTCCAGACTTCTGAGAAACCCTGTACAGTATATACTGTTATGTCGGTTGGGTAGGGCATATATAGATCCAGGTAGATCTGCATAGGTATCATGCTTCGTCTGTCGTGATAGGAAACCTCACCTGTAATTTCTGTTTAGGCGGTTTGTTCGGATTAAGGTGTATCTTCGTCCCCATTACGAGGAATGGGGCATGATAAATAGTTCTAGGGATTATGCTAACTTCATTGTATGTGAAACCTCTGTGAACATCCCGGTGTCCCTTATGGCAATACATCCCATAGACATTAGATAGGCCCATTAGCACAACACTAATTAAATTCCCCCTCCGCCACAAGATGATAAAACTGACCGGAAGAATCAGCAGGCAGCGGCCGCACAGTAGTACACCATGGCAAGCAAACATCGCGCAGACAGGCCGAGAGACACGCACAGAAGGACCCCGTAACACGAGCGCCGATTGGAGAGCAGGACGATGAAGGACGTGCCACTCTGACTGGCCACTGACAAATGACGATCACCAAAAGGCGTGGACATTCGGCCAGTTGGAGTGGAGGGCGCGAAGGAGGACGCAAGGAGCGACGCAGCGGTTGGACGAGAGAATCGGTGACATCAAGGCACGGGCTGTAAAACCACTGGCAAGCCGACATTTTGCCCTTCTCGTTCCTGGATCCATCCTGCCCGGACCTCTGTCTCGACCTTTCTTCTTGCCTTGTTCTTCTGCCCTTGCCTCGCCCTGCTCGTTTGGTCCCTTCATCTTCGACTCTCTCGCCATGAACGTTGGGTGCATCGGAGGGCCATGCCGAAACCGAGGAGGACGTTGCACATCTGCTCGCTCACTTCGCGTGGGAGGCCTTGTTGGGGCCTAGTGGATGGGGGTGCGTCGAGGCCTGCTTGGACCGATGCCGGAGCCACGCCTGGACGAAGTGGACGGAGCCTGATAGACCTGACTACTGACTGAGATAAGCCCAAACACGAACGCAAACATGACGATTTATTTTATTCATTCTTCCATTGTTTTGTATCTGAAGTCTGTGTGGGGTGTCCCGATTTAGGACATTTAATTACCGGTGCGTTCTTGTTATTGGCATCCGTGGCAATAAAGCCTTGTTCTTTTGTACATAAATTCCGTTTTGTGTGAATTTAATTTCCTGCAGGTTGAAGACTGCCCGGTGAGATTGTGGCAGGTAAATCTCGCCGCTTCTTCCTCTTTCCCTCTTTACCCCGCGCACGTGTATAGGAAATCCTCCATTGATCGTCGCCTCGGAGTTAAAGCTTGCTTTAGCCATCCACAATTTCCCCAGTCTTAACCGAGGTGGAGTCACGCGGCAATACTTCATTGAGCTGTACACTTGTATCTCGTCCCAAACGAGCTTGTGCACAGTGCAGTAAAGCAAATTCTTCAGTCAAACAAAATTGAAAAGCATTCCAAACAGGAAGCTTATTGTTTTTAGGGATGTCATTAAAGGACACGAACAACAGGCACAAATAACAAATTTAATGTGTTAACTACGGTGGTGTAAAAGAGGGTGCATCAACAGTGGTAAACTTCCTATTCAATGATATTGCCTGCAGCCTTCAAAACTTTTATTTTACTTAAAATGAATTATATTGTTGCGGATCTCAAACGTCGGCCTCCCCCTTATCAAGGGGAGATTAATCCCCTTGTCCTTTTTACTAGACGGCGCGATCCCGGGGCTATCACGTTCCTTCCGGTCGGTGTTAAATAGGGTTGTTGGTCGAATTAGTCCTATTACCTAAGTACTAACACCGGCCGTGAAGCAAGGAAATAACCCCACCCGGGATCGTCGGGATCCCAAGCACGCGAAAAATCCTTTCGCGCCAAACACTTTTGCTCCAAACCTTTTCGTGCCAAATACAGCCCTACTTACCTTCGGGATCCTTTTCTCCTCATGCAGCTGCAAACTTTCATTGGGGTTAGCAAGTATGGCATCATGATGCGAACACAGACTTTGCACAATTTCCATCTTTTCCTCCGATTTGATTTCTGCTTCTGCCGTCTCCTTAACCCCGATTTCCATTATAATTATGTATTTTTCTTTATGAAGCTCGACAACCGCTGGTGCACATAAAATAAGATTTTCCAATTCCGCGGCCGTCGGGTTTTCTATACCCCGAGTCGCGTTTTCTACCCCGGTCCACCCAACTGCGCTTTGCTCAACCTCGCTTTCCCTGCGCTTCTCAAGTCGCGCTCCCCCGTCGCATACCAGTGTGCCTTTCACCGCTCGACCTGTGGTCTATGTTCTCCCCATATTTTTTTTATGTGGCCACCCATTCTGTTTTCAAACCCCGTTAACCCGTCCTTCATTCCTTTCATTTGATTTTCTCGGGTGGCCATCCTGTTTTCCAACCCCGTTAACCCCTCATTCATTTCTCTGGCTTGGCCACCCACGTCCTTCAATTGGCCCCCCAATTTGCTTTCTAATCCCCCAAATTTGCTTTCTAATCCCACCAATTTGCTTTCTAATACCCCAATTTGATTTCCCATTTCATTTTCCAATCCCCTGTAGGAGAATGTTGTGAAGACACAGGAGACTCCAATATGACCGAAACAGCGTTATAAAGGAAGGATTTATTATCTATCTATAATTCCAGTAATCTCTGTGTGTGTGTGTGTGTGTGTGTGTGTGTGTGTGTGTATGTGTGTATGTCTGTGTGTTTGTCTGTGACCGCTGTTTCTCGACAACCACGGGTCCGATATACTTGAAACTTGCCAGGTATATTGCTGGGGACCCGAGGATGTGCCTTTTCAAGGTTTCATATTAATCGGACAAGTAGTTACCGAGCTATGTCCAAAAAACGATTCAACCAATCAGAGAGCAGCGAGTTATCACGTGTGCCGAACGTGGTGAACAGACTCTGCCTCGGACGGCACATTTGAGAGCGTATTCATTTATTTCACGTTGGCAAACTATGTTGGCGTTAAACTATGTTTTAAAACTAATTAAAACTAATTTGCGATTCTTTCGCTTTCCTGCGCGTTTGTGCACGCTATGGCGATTTCTTTACCAAACTCCGCAAGCCGTTCGCTTTGGACCAAACCATTTCATGTAAATAGAGGGGGGGGATTGTCACCGTACTCGCAAGCCGTTCGCTTTGGACCAAACCATTCCATGTAAATAGAGGGGGGGGGGGGGGGTTGTCACCGTACTCGCAAGCCATTCGCTTTGGACCAAACCATTTCATGTAAATAGAGGGGGGGGGGGGATATAATTTTAGATATATATATAGTACGGGCATGCCCTAGTAATTAATAAAGTCACTTGTTTCAATTCAATAATAAGGAACTACAACAACTCAATGAATTTGGTAATTCAAGTCGTTGGTTCTTCTTTCTTTGGCCGGTCCTCTTATCTGCGCAGAGCTGTTCACATGGACACTCATTCGTTCCGTTGGACAGAGATTCTGGTGACAAGTGTGTCGAGTCCAAGAAATGTTCACGCTTTTATGGGCACAGCAGTTTTAATCCTCCCTGCGCTAATTTTAATCCCTTCTCCGCAAAATACTAATCCTCTCTCCGCAAATGTTACTTGGTCATCCACGCTCGCCTCACCGGCACCAGCTCGCTCCCCCAGGCGTTGACAACCATCCCCTCCTGCTGGGAGTTCCTCCAATGCTACATTTGCTTCGCAATAGTGAAAGCCGAGGAATGTGCTCTAGCCCGGGGCCGTGACAAGGTGAACAAGAGATTTCCAGGTTTTCCAAATTCCTGACATTCTCTGAGCCACATGTTCACTCAACAATCTCACTCAATTACAAGTCAAAATAATACTTCCACAATTCCCTCATCTTTTTGTTTTTGTTTATATTAACCATTAATCTAAACATCAATTCAAGTACAAGTAAACAATCAAGCACTACAATTAAACATCAATACAAGTACTCAAACCACAACTTTGGTAATCCAATTCCCTTAGGCATACACCATCATCCTGCAAGAATCACAAAACATTTCGTTGGTCATTGACTCCTTCCATATTGTTAATTCAATCTATTTCACTTGCATCACAAATATCTTTGCAAAACAACACTTCACCATCACCAAGACACAACAATTTAACTTCACCAATTTTCAAATTTATAAAGCATCTGCAACATCTGGCAAAACGTTTGCCTCCAAACAAATGTTGACTCTTTGTTTGAAAGGAAGGGCTGATCACCTGTGTTTGAATTCAGGTATGAAACATTTTCTTCTAATGTCTTCATAGCACCTGCACTACTTCGTGTAGGGTCTCGCTGTTGTAATAACTGTGCGGAGTCATAGACTGACCCCGCTCTCCATGTAGCATTCTTGCCACTCTTGCTGCAAACCATAATAATTCCTGAACAAGGCCTTTGCCCAGTTGTAGTCGACTTGCCTCCTCCCTCATTATGAGTGGGCAGCAAGTATTGGTGTGATGTTGATTGGCCAGCAAGATGTGGAACAGGGATGCCAGATGCATCCACAATGATGTTGGGACCATGGTGTTCAGGTCATCCATGGTCCATACCAGGAGCAACCAGCAGAATCGTGCACCGCTGTTGTGAAAAGGCACAGCCGTTTGCTTGCAGCTCCATGCTGGTTCCCCGGAAGTTGGTGAAGTAATAACATATGTCCCCGCATTTCGTAGGGGCTGCAGGTAAAATGTTGTTGTCCTGCAACTTCTGATGTGATGAATGTTCGAAGCCTTCAAACAAGAGTAAGTGATCGCGTTTCTTTCATATGTTGCAGTGTGATCCAGGCAAATGGTCCCATAAATTTCCTTGGTGAAGGTAAGCATCCATCTCCAAGTTACACAGGAGAATGTCTTCATCATTCTTTGAGAAGGAGGGTCTATGCCAAGATTAACTTTGTTTTTAGCCACAAATTTTCTTTCTCGAACTTCTTCCCAATTCCGTTAGCACTCCCTTCAAAATGTGATCTCGTCTTATCCTTATGCTCAGTCACATCTGAATCTGCTTTCCACACACACTTAATCAGATAGGGTACATCTTACCATGAAATCAGCATAATCATGTATATCTTCCAACAGTTTCACATTCAACAATTTGTTGTTTTTCCTTAAAACATTCAAAAAGTTATATTCATTTATATGCGTCACACAAATAATATTCAATCAGGTATGTATTTTATTACTAAACTAAGAAATAGCATTTAAAATTGCTTTCAAATCAATATAGTTTGAAAATTAAAATTCATGCAGTTATTTTAACATGACTCACAGAAAATAAATGCATTTAGAATGAGTGTATATGATTACACTCACAAACAGGAATATCTAATTCCCAAAATTTTTTGCAAACCAACAAAATTAGTATTATAATTCCACCCCAATGTTTTTTTTTTTTTTTTTTTTTTTTTCTCAACCAGTGTGTAACTTGTGGTGATAGAAGTTCACCGGTTGACACAATTCACAACATTTTTGTTATGCCCTTATCTTAACTCTACTGTATTCATTTGCATCATCACTTGATTCATTCTTTTAATCTCGGTATTTATGTCGCCATAAAAGTCTTCCTCTTGTGGTTCCACATTTCTTTCCTCATTTGTCACTTCATGCATTATCATAGTGTTGTTGGTTACCTTATTCAAACACACCGTCACTAAGGCTTTCAAGCAAGCCACAATTAAAACAATTGCCAATATAACTACTAAACCAACAAACAAGTATTGGAGTATCTTAGCTGCCACTCCTCCAAATGTGTTTCCCAACCATGCAAAGGCACCCCCTTTTATATAATCGTGGTATCTTGCTCCCTCTTGTCCCACCTGTAGCCATCTGTAAAACATGTAAGCTACCCCTTGTATATGTTCATACCTATAACATAATTATATGTCAATGACATTCAACATTATATACCAAACTAACAAGCTTCCTAAAAGGTAAAAAAAGAAATTCCTTAATATGTAACATAAATCAGATTATTTGTCTTACCCTGATCCCCCTATCTCCCGGGGTCGAAATAAATCCCCTAATCATGAGTGTAGTTGTGATACATTATCCCTCATGCTGCGCTAATATCAGTAGATAATGGTATGTCATGTAGGCAAATAAATGTCACTATCTTCCCTAATTCAAGTAGGAATATTAAATGTTGAAAATGTAATGTTTATCAATGCAAGGGGTGTTAAAATGTAATTCAAATGAATGTAAATCACGACTATCATTTATCCGCCACTGAATGTTCTGCTGGGCTGCTAGGTGCAGCCTCATTTTCTGTGGGACCATCCACCTTAGCCCCATGTGCTCGCTTGCAATGAGAGGCATGAATCCAACTTTCTATTTTGGGTCCATATTTGTTTCTATTCTTATCAATCTCCTATGGTTTATCAATTCGTTCCAAAATACCGCAACCAAAGGTTTTAACCAAAGCTCTACCAAACTATTTCCAATGTGAACTCAAAATGCCAGTGAAACAATGATTCGAAGAATTATCTTCAAGGGGTCAATAAATTTATTCTATAACCAAGTCTAATTTTCCCATCCAATAGTTTGCCTTGCCACATGTCATATTATAACACTTTAATAAACCTTTGAAAAATGTTTCCCATCTCAACAAATTTCCTTTTTTTTCTTTTTTTTTACAAATAGCCATGTGTAAATTACGTATTTAACTACAATTTACTCTCAATTTGTTTGGCCTAACTGGCCGCAAAAGTGGCTGCCAACATGCAGTACCTTTTTTATCTGACAAGCAAGTGCTCATCCACACAAGACCTCTACCAAAATGTTGTTTGTAAAAACAAATCTGGGATTTCTGATTACATGGATGCACACTCTCAGGACATTTTTAGGCTGCTGTTAACAATCCACTACGATAAATTAATTCCTTTACCCTGTGTAAATTATGTATTCTGGGAAGTCAGTGTAAGACCTCTCCCAAATTTGACTAATTTTGTACTCCCACATTTTTTATGAAGCTCATATCCATAAATAGCTTTGATTCTCATATAAATTCTATCAAAATGGAACCCCAAGATTACTCCCAATTTTTTACTATTAATGAATGGCTGCTCATAACTCAGCAAATCAAATCTTTATATTCCATCTCCCTTGACAAAAGAGATAATAATTTTTTTTCATAATCAAATTATATTTCTATTTTATTTTACGGATTCTCTGGGTATTCAATCCCATCCACATAAAACTATCCATTTGCAGACAGGCACACTGTCGGTGTCATCAATCTTGTAAGATTGATACACAAAAACAAAAGCACTAACATTGACACACAAAAATACACACACACACATGCATTGTGCGTATTTGTTTGCGTTGGAACCATTATTTACAGATCAAGATGGGTGTCAATTTTATTTCAATTTCATAAAATTTGTCCTTCAATTTTAGAAATACTAATACACAAATGGACTAAAAGTCTATTCTTAGAAAACCCCTATAATGTCACATTGAAATTACCCCTTTTTTTTTTTGATTCCCACAATAATTTATCCAAATTTGGATTTCCAGTTGACCACTGACTGATCAATCATGCGAAACAATAGTCCGAAATTCCCACCTGATCATCATGTGACTCTTGTCACTTGGTTTCCAAAAAAAAATTGCTGTTCCAAACTTTGTAAATTTAAAAATTTTGTGCCCAACATAAAAGATCCAATTTCGGCATTTGATCAATTAATTATTAATTTGCTAACAAGCAAAAGAAAAAATTAATCATTCTTGCTCCGAAAAACTTTTCAGACACAAGAATCATCGACAGTTATTTATGTTTGTCCAGTAATCTAATCTGTTGAGGCCAATCATCATTTGGGATTTGCAGCAATGAAGGCCTAATCGTTGTCTGAGGTACCGGTAAGCACTGGTACGTACCCTTGATCTTGGTTTGCCCTATGAACTTGTCTTCCTGTTGGCATACGGACATCTTCTTCTCCAATGTCCCATCTCTCCACACTTGAAACACCGGTTTCTGTCGTTGCCTGGTCTGTCCACCTGTGCACTTGTATTGCTGGGCTGCATCTCTACATCCCTGAGTTGCCACTGCAATCTCTGGTTATCTCCTGAAACACGAAAAAATTCTCTGTACCGTCCTTTTTGGGGAGACAAATGGGAATCAGATGGGACAACTGTCACTTTTATTCCTATTTTCGAGGGCAGTTGTGCATTTATCTCCTCCACTGTATCCTGTATCCTTTTTATTTTAAGTTCTAGGTCCGTTATCCGTTCTTGCTGTTCCCGTTGTCTGGATTCACCATCCCAAATATGGAATGCAGGCCAGTCTACCGTTAGATTCTGTCTCTTCCTGGCTCTCAATTTTTGTCCAAATATTTCCAATCGACTTCGGTCAAATGTACCATCTCTTGGAAACTCCTTAGCATGTCCGTTTGTCCACAAATACCAATTCTCGACCTGCCTTATAGCTTCGGCACCATAACGGTCGTACATATAATATGTACAAGTACCTTTTTGTGGAATCTCTGGTTGTCCTTGTGTATTCTTGCAGGCTTCATTTCCCATTTTGCCTGTCTGTGAATAACACTCAGTATTCACTCAATGTACCAGGTAGATTACTAGGATCTGTGCTTTGGAATACACCTGTACACACCTGTACTATATGTACTGTAAATAAAATCTACTGGAGTTTGTTCCACCTTTTATCAAAGTAGCGTTGGATGTGTTGTAGCTTGTTCCAGGTTCCTCTAAAGCAGGGGTGGGGAACCTTTTTCCTGTCAAGGGCCATTTCGATTTTTAGAACATCCTTCGAGGGCCATGCTAAATTATTGAATACATATATCGGACTCACCTAATGCGATGGCTGGAACTGTTTCTCTTTGGCGAGGCGTTTGGTGTCAGGTGGTAGTGATGATGATGCTCTTCGCAGCTGGTTTTGCAGGTTTGGGTCAGTCAGTCTTGAGCGGAACCGAGTCTTTGCAAGAGTCAGTTTTGAAAAGAACTGCTCACAGCTGTAGGTCGTCCCAAACAGTGAGGCAAACTTCAGTGCATGTCTCCTCAGAATGGGAAAATCCTCAGCACGTACATACAGTTTGTAGAACTCGAGCAAAGGGAGGTTGTTGTACCTAGCTTTGAGCTCGTCATTGCTTTGCAGCTCAATGATTTCGTGTTGTAGGTTGTCAGGCACATCAGCTGGTTCCACATTAAACGGCGTGGCAAATATGTTCAGTTCCCTTTGTTTACTTTTCATGTCCTGGAACCTCTCTCCAAATGTCTGGAGGAGTTTTGCACACTCAGCAGCATATTCAGATGTCACAGCAGGCTTTTGTTCTTGCAGAGTGGGAAAGTGGATAGTGTTTCCCCTTTCCAGTTGCACTTGCCACAGCTTTAGTTTAGCTTCAAATGATTTCACATGTGATTGCAGAGAGCTGAGAAGCTGGTTGGGACCTTGGAGCTTGATGTTCAGCTCTGACAGGTACTTGGTAATGTCCACCATGAAGCCCAAATCACACAGCCACTTGCTATCACTGAGTTCCATGACAGGTTTCCCCTTCATCTCCATGAACTGTTTCACTTCTTCTCTCAGTGAGTAAAACCGTGTGAGCATATTTCCGCGACTCAGCCACCGCACCTCACAGTGGTAAACCAGATCTCCGTACTCTGACTCTAGTTCACTCAGTAGCTCCTTGAACTGGTGGCTGTTCAGCCCTCTGCTTTTGATGACGTTTATGGTGGAAACGAGAGTTGTCATCACATTGTTGAGCTTCAGGGACTGTGCACACAGATTCTCTTGGTCGTCATTGCTTTGCAGCTCAATGATTTCATATCCTGTATCCACCTAATGCGATGGTGGATACAGGATGCGGGGATATCCAGAGAATGAAGACTGCTTGTTGAGCACCAAATATCGGTTGAAATATCAAATAGCTGTAGGTTCCCCACCCCAGCTCTAAAGCTTCACTCGTATTTCCAGGAAGGATCTGTCCACCTGTTCAAACGGTGATTTCCAGAGAATCTCTCTCACCTGTGGCTTTTGCACAACCCAATCTCACAGATCGGTACTGCAGATGAGCCAAACGGGGCATACAACTAACTCACTTGGATCGAGACTGAGACGACTCATTTCTTTTTTGAACAATGCAGTCAATCCCTTTTGCGCGCCAACCATGGCTGGGGCTCCATCCGTGGCCAGGCCACTTCACTTGTCAAACTGCAGTTCGAATTTGTTCATAGTCAAAACAACTTGCTCAAACAAATCCTCACCTTTGGTGGTGCCATGCATGGCTTGCAAAGACAGCAACTCCTCCCTCGTATCAAACTCAGCTGTAATCCCCCGCACAAAAATGGCTAGTTGGGCGGTGTTTATTATGTCCGTTGTCTCATCGCAGGCCAGAGAGAAAAACTGGAAATCTCTTGCGGTGTCCTTCAGTGTTTTCTCAATATCTTGTGCCATGTCAGTAATCCGATCTGAGACAGTTCTTCGAGACAAACTGACACTTTGGAACAATTTTACTTTGTCCGGTGCGAGCAGCTCCGCGGTGGCAACAAGGCACTCCTTCACAAATTCTCCTTCTGAATGCGGCATCAGCTTCTTAGCGATTAGCTCACTCACCACAAAACTAGCATGCGTAGTGTTGTCTCGGTCAGATTGTGGTCTTATGAAGACTGCTTGTTGAGCACCAAAACTCCGCCGAAGAACGTTAACTTTATCCAAGCGCATTTGTCCTTTCAACTCGTCCAGTTTGGCATATTTTGAGCTGTAATGATGCTCGAGGTTGGCCTTTTTCATCACCGAGAGCGCTTCCCGACAAACTAGGCATACTGGCTTGCCTTTTACTTCCACAAAGAAATAATCGTTTGCCCATTTCTCTTGGAAAGCGCGACATTCCGCATCTACCTTTCTTTTCTTGTTAGTCGCCATGTTTGCATATACTGAATGAAATGATGACATGAGATCACACGATCACTTGACTGTCCGGAAGGTCGCATATCGCAGTTACGACTGTCCGGAACTCACTTGACTGTCCGGAAGGTCGCATATCGCAGTTACGATTAATCGCAAATTAGTTTTAATTTGATGGCAATTATTTTGTTAGCGCCAACATATTTTGCCAATGTCAAATAAATGAATAAGTCCTCAAATGTGCCGTCCGAGGCAGCGTCTGCTCGCCACGTTCGGCATTTGTTGACTGTTACAACATGTGAAAGCTCACTCCTCTCTGATTGGTTGAATCGTTTTTGGCCATAACTTGGTTACCCTTTGTCCGATTAATTTAAAACCTTGAAAAGGAGAGATTACTGGAATTATAGATAGATGAATTGCCTCGCGGGCCGGATCAAACGGTCTCGCGGGCCGTATACGGCCCGGGGGCCGGAGGTTCCCCACCCCAGCTCTAAAGCTTCACTCGTACTTCCAGGAAGGATCTGTCCACCTGTTCAAACGGTGATTTCCAGAGAATCTCTCTCACCTGTGGCTTTTGCACAACCCAATCTCACAGATCGGTACTGCAGATGAGCCAAACGGGTCAGTATGAAATGGGTGAATCCACAGATATCTCGTTCTGTCGAAGGGGGAATCACACAATGATAACCGCACATATAGACTTACCATACATAGACTCACCACCTTGCTCAATTTTCCAAGGTTGTCTTCACATTGATAATATCTCTCAAAGATATCAAAGCTTCTTTTCTTGAGACCGCATCCTCATCAATCAATTTCAATTAATCTATCAATATTCATCAATAAATCAAATTAATCACTCTAGATGACTCCCTGCACAAGCCGTCTCCCCAATGATGTCAGGATAGATCCATCCATTGACTGAGATCAAAGATCATCGGTCGTCACCTCTTTTCCCATAGCTCATGTTAATTGACGAATCACTGTTCTGTACTAGGGTCATATCTGACATATTTTCCCAATTTTGCCTGGTCACCACAAATTCTCTTTGCAACCACTAAAGGCAACTCATCCTTCATTCGTGAGACAGCCAAAATTGATGGCAGATATTAAACAGTTCATTTGGGGAAAAAATCTCATCATTTTTTTTTAATAGTACCCAAAATCTCTTGGCAATCTAAATTTCGTAAAACTCCTGAAATGTTGTATGAACAAACGACGATCAATTCATAATTTGCCAATTTTTTTCTTCAAGCACGCTAAAAAAAAATTTGAAACTCAATTGCTTGTAATACACAATTGATCCCATAGGGCTTGAAAGCTCTTTTCCAAGTTCGTGCAATCATTCTGCATTGGAACCCTATGATATCATTCATAATAATCACCATGATTTTATAATCATCTCTCATAATCAACCAACAAGAACAACAAACGTTTCCTGTATAAACAGTTTGCATATATCATGACATACATGTCTTCAAAAAAAACATTGTATGACCAAGAGAACAATGAACGAAAAGAGTGAAAGGTAAAAATAAAACGAATTAAACTGCGGGCAGTAATGATCCGGGGACCATATCGCTCCATCCTGATAGGACGGGTGCGCGCCAGATTCATTGACAACGACAGCCCAGATCCGATTGTTCAAAGTTTCAACTCAATCGATCGAAAAATGAACGCAGGGATGCATTTTAAAGGTTTTCAAGAAATACAATATGGCCGCCATGTCACGTGACCTATGACGTCATAATTAGTATATGCATCCAATCAAGTGACCTACTATAATTGGTCACGGTACCAAGCTCATCTGACCAACGGTTTGGCCTGCAGGTCGATACCAAGTTCATGGCATCACAATATTAATTAAATAAAAGAAATGCAGTCAGCCCTTTTTTTTTCTTTTTTTTTTTTTAATTGGCGCGCCGTAGACTAATTAATCAAAAATAAACAGTTCAGAGAAAAGAGCGTTCTTCGCCTTGGGGTGTGGTATATGTGCGCCAAGTTTCAACTCAATAAGTCAAACATGAAAGAGGAGATAGATTTTCACTAACTCCAACATGGCCGCCACAAAACGTGACCTATGGTCCTCTAACAAGTACAGATACATTCAAAGTACATTGCCCCCATGCCAAATAATTAAATATCCTACAGCGCAGCATTGCCGGGGCGCCTCATAGAGGCTGCATTTGGAGGGAGAGGTGTACGCTAATTGATTGATTAATTGTATAATTAAACTCAATAAAAGATTATCACAAAATATATATATATATATATATATATATATATATATATATATATATATATATATATATATTCTTTTTTAAAATCAATTGGCTGATAGCATAACCAATCCACAAGTGCTTCATCCGAAGATGTATCTTTTAGGAATTTAATAAATAAGTCATTTATAAAAATTAAATAATTAATTGATTAAATGATTAATCAATAAATCAAAATATTCTTGATAGCCACATCACTTGGTCACTGTCATGTCCAAATATCAGCTTCCTAACTCAAAAGGTACCTGAGTTAATGGACAGAAAGGAAATTTGATTAATTAAATAAGTACTTCATTAATCACTAATAATTAAATAACTCCTCAATTTTCATCCGATTCACTTGAAATTTGAATGGGATTTACATATCAGCAAAGTGAATTCAACCAACAACTATTTTTTTTTTTTTTTTATAGATCACCATAGGCCAAAAGTCAACAACAATTTCAAATTTCTAAAATCCTCAACTTTCATCTGATTGACTTGAAGTGTGAAGCGGATTTGCATATCAAGTCACTGAAATTGAACCACCAATTCTTTTTATTCAACCCGGGCGAAGCCGGGTACCTCAGCTAGTCATGTTATATGAGCCTCAACCCAGGTGAGTTCAAGTGCAAAATGAAGAACCCAAGTGAACCCAAATGACGAACCCAAGAGCCTCAACCCAAGTGAAATAACGTACAGCAATGCGAGCACAGGAAGCACAGGAAAAAACACAAAATAAACAACAGCACTGGTTTTGCTTCCTGGAAGCTTCCCGCAAAACGCTTTGCTTCCTGCAAAACGTCAGCCAATGGGAACTAGAGGGAGGGGAGGGAGAAGGAGCAGGAGCAAGAGACAGGTAGCAGCACAGGTAGCCGAAATGGAAATGAGGGACAATGAGGGACAAAATGTTCGGTTTTACCCTGGGGGCGTCGGTATGCAATTTTCATCCAATCGCCATCTTTCATAATAATTCTGGACCGGCATCAGATGGCGTTGTCTGTCATTAATTTATATGTTAATCGAACGAGTTTTAGGTGTTATAAGAAATGGCGGGAAAAATTGGCGGGAATTTTTTTTTTTCCTCTCCTCCACCCTTTTTTTTTTCTCTCTTACCTTGGACCCACGGTTTTCGTCCTATACAATTTCGTTTAATTTGTCTAAATCCAACCAGCCGTTCCAAAGATATAAGCCGTTTTGTCGCGATACCACAAATTGGAAGGAGAGAAAATATATATATATATATATTTCCATTTCCCGCCGCCTCTCGCACGCCAAGCGAGTCCTCTACCATTTGGGCGGGCAACTCAAAGGTACGTTTCAAGTGCTAAACAAGTGTACGAGTGTGCAAACGAGTGTACAAGTGTAAACGGGTGTACGAGTGTACGAGCCTTGGTCGCAAACAAATCGTCCCATGGTGCACTCATGGGTCGATTTGCTCCCAGTAAAAGGCTTTTAACCAGCGCAGAAAAACGTATTTACAGAAATCGTTAAAAACTCGGATAATCGCTAAAATCGTTGTCGCCGATGTACCATCCGTGATTTTTTTGTTCGCTCATTCACTATTCCTGATTCGCCATCAAGGATCTCTATCACTACACAGCGTACTAAATTCCGCATTGTAATGAGAATTCAACAGGATTACGACTCAAAAAAAGAACAGCAGACATTTTGTAGGACGTTACCTCAGACAACGTTACATCGTTAAATCGTTACATATCTTATTATATACAAGGTCGACCAAATATTATAAAAATCGTACAGAAATGGTTCTTTGTGCAAATAAGTCCACAGCACCGGGAGTCCAGCTCAAAAAATGGTTCTTTGTGGTGTTTTACACAGCACCCTAGACCAACTCAAATGGATCTTTGTGTACTAATTTACACAGCACCGGAGCCAAAGGGTCTCATCTGTATCTTCCTTCTGAGGGCTTTCGTGCACCAATAGTGCATTGTGGAGATGCCCAGACACCACCTCCTCCATATATATACAAAATAACTAAACACAGGTTCGTACATCATAATGGACAATCGACAAGGAACCCACACTTACCTTTTAGAATGACCTTGTCCAAGTCGATGGTTCAATTGATCCTCGTACGGTAGCCACCAAATTGTAGGAGAATGTTGTGAAGACACAGGAGACTCCAATATGACCGAAACAGCTTTATAAAGTAAGGATTTATTATAATTAATAAAGTCACTTGTTTCAATTCAATAATAAGGAACTACAATAACTCAATGAATTTGGTAATTCAAGTCGTTGGTTCTTCTTTCTTTGGCCGGTCCTCTTATCTGCGCAGCGCTGTTCACATGGACACTCGTTCGTTCCGTTGGACAGAGATTCTGGTGACAAGTGTGTCGAGTCCAAGAAATGTTCACGCTTTTATGGGCACAGCAGTTTTAATCCTCCCTGCGCTAATTTTAATCCCTTCTCCGCAAAATACTAATCCTCTCTCCGCAAATGTTACTTGGTCATCCACGCTCGCCTCACCGGCACCAGCTCGCTCCCCCAGGCGTTGACAACCATCCCCTCCTGCTGGGAGTTCCTCCAATGCTACATTTGCTTCGCAATAGTGAAAGCCTAGGAATGTGCTCTAGCCCGAGGCCGTGACAAGGTGAACAAGAGATTTCCAGGTTTTCCAAATTCCTGACATTCTCTGAGCCACCTGTTCACTCACCAATCTCAATCAATTACAAGTCAAAATAATACTTCCACACCACCAATTTGGTTTCCCAATCGTTCTCCCATCTTGTTCTCCAAATTATTTAACACTTTTTTTTTTTTTTTTTTTTTTTTTTTTTTGTATACAAGATCGAGGCTCGTGAAAGAGCGAACATTAATCACACAGAAAGACAAACAGACACATAAAACAAATAACATCGGGAGCGGTAGACAAGACGGGGAGAGAGGGGGAAGGACACAAACACAACATTTGAGAGCAGGGACCGAGAGACATGGAGACATCGAGAGATCTGTGGGAGGGAGAGGGCTTTGGGGGGGAGGCATGTGAAGGGGGGGAGGCATGTGAAGGGGGGGAGGCATGTGAAGGGGGGGGGGGTGGGAGAGGTATAAACATATGGACACTGCCAGGATTTCCAGGAAATAAGTTGGAATTTCAAACAAGGTGGATCTGGGGTGAATTAGTGGGGGTAGAAAAGATCAAGGTTATGGATGGGGGAAGATAAGAGATGGTGGTGAACAGCTGTTTTAAAGACCTGGAGGGAGGAGAGGGATTGAAGGGAGTGTGGGAGTTTGTTCCACAGGCGGGAGAAAAGAGGAATGAAAGAGTGAAGGTGAGCAGAGAGCCGAGATTTCGGCAGTTTAACCATCAGAGGGTTGCTGGCAGATCTTTTGCGACCTGTAGGAATATTTGGGGGACAGAGCACAGAGAGAGCTGGGGGAGCAAGGCCGGAGAGGATTCGGTAGAAGACAGAAAGACCACCTACCTGCCTGCGGTGAGTGAGTGAAAGGCCCTCAGAGATAGCTTCATCGCGGGAGATTCCAATGATTTTGAAAGCTTTGGATTCAACAGCGTGAAGCCGAGCCAGGTGTGAGGCAGGAGCACCAGCCCATAGGGGAGAACAGTATTCCATTGAGCTGCGGATGAAAGCCTTGTAAGTGGTGAGGAGCTCAGGTTTTGTGTGAATGCTTTCTTCTTTCTTTCATTCTTTCATTCTTTCATTTTTCTTTCTTTCATTTCTTTAATTTCTTTCTTTCATTTCTTTCATTCTTTCATTTCTTCCCTTGATTTGTCCATCATTTCTTTCCTTTCCCGCGTGGCTCTGTCCCCCTCCAGTTCTATGGATGCCTGTATTTGCGCCATGAATTGCACCATGAAGGCATGCATGTCGACCACCCCCATTGCGCAGCGGGAGCGGCCCTCGTCATCATGTGCGAGGCACCGCCATTTTGTTCGCATGCAACCCCTACTGCTGCACCCTCATCAGTGTCCTCTTCCATTTCTCCCAATTGTCCCAATTCTTCCCGGGGGTCCTGGGTTGACTCTAATTCCTCCTCTTCTACCCCCACCAGCATCCGACCGCCTTGGCTATCCATGGCACGATTTAATTTAGATGTTACTACAATTTCGGCCGCTCATAATTTTGAGTGCGTTAGGCGCACTTCGGGTCAAATCCCACTCCCCGACACCAATTGTTGCGGATCTCAAACGTCGGCCTCCCCCTTATCAAGGGGGGATTAATCCCCTTGTCCTTTTTACTAGCCGACGCGATCCCGGGGCTATCACGTTCCTTCCGGTCGGTGTTAAATAGGGTTGTTGGTCGAATTAGTCCTATTCCCTAAGTACTAACACTGGCCGGGTAGCAAGGAAATAACCCCACCCGAACCAAGGCATTAGTGGACACACCGTGTGAAGCGAGCCGCGCTTCGGGCCGTTAACGGGAACTAAACCCGATTGGAGCAGTTCTTAATCGTGACATGCTTACCCAATTGAGAAATCACTAAGACGGTCGAATTGAGAGGAAAAACAGGAAGAACAGGTAATTTATTCACACTTAATTATTTATTAATTATTCACACGTAATTTATTCACATTCACACAAACACAAAGTTTGGCCTCGATCTGTTCAGCCGTTGCAGAGAAAAAGGGGTTTTCGTGTTTTCACGAAAAACAATATGGCGGCCGAATCACGTCACCTGTGACGTCATAATTAACATTACAATATTCTACAGACCGAGTCCCCCCTATGGTGAAAATTTGATCTCAATCGGTCCTATTATTGCAGAGAAATTGGTTTTTAAAGGAAATTAAAACTTAAAATGGCACTGAGTTAAGGATCATGAGAATTATCAGAATTCCCAAAGTTCAAAGTGCCATAACTTTGTCAAAAATGATCGAAACGTCGTGAAGTTCGAACTCGATCTGTAACTTATCATGAGGAAACCATGTACCAAGTTTGAAACATTAGCATTAAGGGTTTAGGAAAAAAAGTCCGGAAAACTGTTCTTTTCGTGACGGACTGACGGACTGACTGACAGACAGACAGACGGACGGACGGACAGACTGACAGACTGACGGGCGGAGGGACGGCGTGCAAACCTATAGTCCCCTCCGGTGTACACCGGTAGGGGACGAATAACACCTTGTGAGGCACCTGTACACCCGTCTTTTCTATCTTGAACAAATGTTTGTTGTTTCACTTATAGTGAATATTTTTGGATATACATCACGACCTTTACTCTACCACTGGACCATTGATCTGTGGGAAATCTTTATGTGATTTACTTTTTGTGTAATCACAAATCCTTTTTTGATGAAGTCGTATGTTGTCCTCACATATCCTCACACATCTCACATATCCTCACATATCATACATATCCTCACATATCATATCCTCACATATCTCACATATCTCATATAATCCTCACATATCTTTTTGCACAAAAGAAATGTTTTTGATTTTTGACAAACAAATTCTCACATATCTATATATTTTTCACATTGCTTTATATATATTTATCATTTCTCACATATTTTCTCACATATCCTCACATATCATATCCTCACATATCTCACATAATCCTCACATATCTTTTTGCACAAAAGAAATGTTTTTGATTTTTGACAAAAAAAATTCTCACATATCTATATATTTTTCACATATCTTTATATATATTTATCATTTCTCACATATTTTCTCACATATCCTCGCATATCATATCCTCACATATCTCACATAATCCTCACATATCTTTTGGCACAAAAGAAATGTTTTTGATTTTTGACAAAAAAAAAATCATCATGAATCTTTTTTTTGCACACACATCTTTCTTTTCTTTTTACATACCTCAACCCTTCAATGAAGTTTGGCATCTTGCCTTGCTCTCCAAACTGTCTGCTTAAGGAATCCAAGGCCAACTCCGCACATGGATTAATAATTTCCTCAACTCTCATAGCCAACGTGTGGTTCTCAACGGAAATCTTTTTTCTCCTCTCGCTGTCAAGGGTTGAGTACCCAAAGGCAGTGTTCTGGGCCCAGTTTTATTCCTAATCTTCATTAATGATCTTTCTGACTCTCTGGAAAATCCTTTTTATCTCTTTGCTGATGACCTCACTCTCTACCGTGACATCCTTTATCCTTCTGTCAGACAGGCTGCAGCCTCTTACCTCTCCTCAGACCTTGATCAAATTACAATCTGATCAAATACGTGGAACATGTCTTTCAATCCGGAGATATCCCACACACTCACCCACTCTCTCTCTCCGAAAGGACTGCAGGCCCTCCCATCTACTTTCTCAACAAACGTCTCGAAGATGTTCAGTCGCTCAAATTATTGGGTCTCACTCTCAGCCATGATCTCTCTTGGGCAGGCCACATTTCTAAGTTGACCAGATGCTGACATGCATTAAAAAAGACCAATAGTCTAACAACGGTGTAGCCGGTCTTGGATCTGCTGAGTGGGGGGATTTGTTGTCCCCCGTCATGTGACCATGACGGACGTCATGTGACCATGACGGGGCACCCGGTCTTCAGCTCTGATTGGTGGATATTTGTGAGGGATACATACACCAGACAGATAGACAAACATTGTTCCAGATGGTATTGCCCTATGGACTACGCTGTAAAATGTGGCTACCAACCATGTGACTGATGACCTCATCAATTTTTTTTCTGATCAATTTATACCTAGATTATGCTCAAGAAATTTCATACTGATCAGATCAAGCGTTCTACTTGTTGATTTATGTTGCCATAATGAAGGCACCTATGACATCATCATTAACATATGTAGTTCCCCATGGGGAGTACTTTGCAATGAGCCACCTTTCAATTGTTTCCATGGAGCAGTTTCGGAGATATAGAGATGCAAAGTTTTTTGGTTTTACAAAGATGGCGCCCATACCACGTGCCAAATGCTGCCATAATTATCCAAAAAAAATTCTACAGAAGGGTACACTCTTATGGTAAAAAAAGTTGTGTCAATCGGACCATTGTTTGCAGAGAAAAAGATTTTAAAGGGAATAAAACCCGCACAATGTCGGCGGAAGGGACATACAGTCACGGAAAAAAGTAAGTACACCCCATGTAAAGTTCTGACTTTTTCAACATATTTCAACATACAGCTATTTGATCTTCATTTCAACAATATTGAGAGATAAAGGTGATATAATATAACAAATATCATGAAACATTTACATTTTGTAGTCCATTGCATAATTTAAATAAACATAACTGCAAATTTCGCATGTGGAAAAAGTAAGTACACCCTTGGCTGTAATAGGTGGTATTGCCCCCTTTGGCAGAAACAACCTCAAGTAGGCATTTCTTATAACTGTCTACCAGTCTCTGACATCGACAAGGAGAAATTTTTGCCCACTCCTCCATGCAGAATTCTTTCAGCTGTGCGATGTCTGAGGGGTTTCTTGCATGCACAGCTCGTTTCAAATCCCCCCACAACATCTCGATGGGAGTTAGATCCGGGCTTTGACTTGGCCATTCCAGAATCCTCCATTTCTTTCTTTTCAGCCATTCCTTGGTGGATTTACTGGTATGTTTAGGGTCATTGTCATGTTGCAAGGTCCACCTTCGGTTGAGCTTCAACTCTCCGACAGATGGCTTCACATTATCCTCAAACACAATCTGGTACAATGAAGAATTCATAGTGGATTCTATGATGGTGAGCTGCCCAGGTCCTGATGCAGCAAAGCTGCCCCAAATCATAATATTTCCACCACCATGCTTTACAGTTGTTATCAGGTTCTTGTGGTCAAATGCTGTCTTTGGTTTTCGCCAAACATGTCTTCTGGTACTGTGGCCAAATAGCTCTCCCTTTGACTCATCTGTCCAGAGCACATTGTTCCAGAAGTGCTGGTCTTTGCCTCGGTGTTCATTGGCAAACTTTAGTCTTGCCCTGATATTCTTTCTGGACAGCAAAGGTTTCCTCCTGGCACACCTCCCATGTAGATCAAATTTGTGCAGCCTCTTTCTAATGGTAGACTCGTGCACTTTGACATCAACAGTGGCAAGAGCTACCTGTAGGTCCCGTGATGACATTCTGGGGTTCTTAGAGACGTCTTTCAGCATCTTGCGGTCTGCTCTCGGGCTGAACTTGCTGGGGCGGCCTGGCCTGAACAAGTTGGCAGTGTTTGGAATCTTCTCCACTTGTAGATGATCTTCCGGACAGTCGAATGATTGATTTCAAATTGTTTGGAGATGTTTTTAAATCCCTTCCCAGACTCGTAGGCATCTATAATCTTCTTTCCGAAGGCCTCAGAGAGCTCTTTTGATCTAGGCATGGTGACGCCGCACACTTCAACAACAAAGAGCAAACCAAACTAAATGTCTGAGATTTAAATAAGACAGGTTCCTCCAAGATCCTCTCTAACGATGTTCTAATCATTTGCACCTGAGCTGTTGCACCTGATTCTAATTTTAGGTATTTGAAGTAGTGATAAATGTAGGGGTGTGGCGGACACGGAAGCCCACTGGCGTGGTGACATCATTCCGCGCACCAAGTGGGCGGCGGCCACGCCCGAGGGGTAGGCGTGGCCTCAGGATATACACTGGGCGCGCAGCCCGGAGCGCGCCACTGCTACAGTGACCTCTTGTCAATAAAGACACTTTTGTTTTACCACTTTGTCCGCTTCCTCCTTGGTCGCAAGTCGCGCGTGTAGCACCGCGCTTCATTGGTGACCGACGTGATGCGTCAAAGCCTGTACTGGGCTTTGGCCTGCAGGAACCAGATCTCTGCCTGAGCTTCCCAGAACTCGGGGAGCTTTATCGCTACCGCGTTGGTTGCCATGGCTGTGGCGGTTTCGGGTGGTCAGTGACGGCTGACCAAACGTTGGAGTCACCAATGTGGTCACCTCGTGGTGGCCGCCATGCCCCGCCCACCACCACCGCGGAAACCGCGGCCTCCGGCTTCACCGCAAACCTGGTGCCATTTCCACGCTAGGTTCAGCCACGAGGCTCGGCAATGTCGCCCGCCGTGCTCATTCGGCAGGTCGGGAAATGCCCGGGCCGGCCCTCGGTAGTGGCACTGAGCGCCGGCCGATTAAACAGCCTCCTATACATAACGGACACCTTATCTGGGCGCCGTTACCTGTGTGACACGGGAGCGCAGGTGAGTGTCGTTCCCGCCGGTACGTCCGACAAGCAGTCCGCGGGCCGGGGCCCCGCGCTGCTTGCTGCCAACGGTACGCCCATTCGCACGTACGGAAAACGCTGCCTTTCTCTGCGGTTCGGAGGGCAGGTTTTCCGATGGTCGTTCGTCACTGCCGACGTGCCTATGGCACTGCTCGGCGCGGACTTCCTTTGTGCCAATGGCCTGTTGGTCGATGTCAAGCACAGAAGGCTTGTCCAGGCTGAGATGTTCAGCTCGCTCGCTTGCGCGTTGCCCGCGTCGTTGAGCAGCTCACGGAGCGGGTCATGGAGCGGCTCGCCGAGCGGCTTGCTGAGCGGCTCGGTTCCGGCCAGGTTCATCTGCACGCTTCCGGCAGCGGACGAATTCACCCGCCTCCTCGGCCGTTTCCCGGCCCTCACGAGGCCCACCTTCTCGGCGTGGACCGTCAAGCACGGGGTGGAACATCACATCCCCACCGCTGGGCCACCGGTCTACGCCCGGGCACGCCGCCTCGAGCCGACGAAGCTCGTGGTAGCTAAAGCGGCGTTTGCTACGCTGCAGCGGCTCGGCATCGTGCGGCGCTCCGAGAGCGCTTGGGCATCGCCGCTCCACATCGTGCCCAAGCCCGGCAGGGGATGGCGACCGTGCCGGGACTACCGCCGTCTCAACGACGCCACCACCCCCGACCGCTACCCCGTCCCCCATATTCAGGACTTTTCCGCCCGCTTGGTGAATATGTCCTTCTTCTCGAAGGTGGACCTCATACACGGTTACCTCCAGGTCCCCGTCAGGCCGGAGGACATCCTGAAGACGGCTGTCATCACGCCGTTCGGTCTTTTCGAATTTCTTCGGATGCCCTTCGGTTTGAAGAATGCGGCTCAGGCGTTCCAGCCGCTCATGGACAGCGTCTTGCGCGACTTGGATTTCATCTACGTCTATCTGGATAATATCCTCGTCGCAAGCGCGTCCCGCGAAGAGCACCTACACCATCTCCGCACGCTCTTCGCATGTCTGGGCCAGCACGGCCTGATCGTGAACCCCGCCAAGTGCCGGTTCGGTGTCGCCGAAATCGACTTTTTGGGGCAATGCGTCACCAGGCACGGGGCCGTCCCCCTACCGGCCAAGGTGGAGGCGGTGAAAGGGTTTCCGCGCCCCCGTACGATCAGGGGGCTCCAGGAGTTCCTGGGCATGGTAAACTTTTACCACCGTTTCCTGCCCCGCATCGCCCAGCTCCTGCACCCCTTGCACGAGGCCCTCCGGGGGAAGCCAGGCAAAGGTGACGTCACCTGGACCGAGCAGATGGATGCGGCGTTCATGGGCGCGAAGCTCGCCTTGGGTAATGCCACCATGCTCGCGCACCCGGCGCCCGATGCACCGATCGCCCTCACCACCGACGCCTCAAACTACGCGGTGGGCGCGGTGCACAAGCAATGGGTGCGTGGAGCTTGGCAACCGCTGGCGTTCTTCAGCCGGCAGCTTCGCCTGCCCGAACGCCGGTACAGTATCTTCGACCGCGAGTTGTTCGGGCTCCACCTGGCGGTCAGGCACTTCCGCCATCTGCTCGAGGGCCGTGCCTTCACGGCCTTCGTCGACCACAAGCCACTGGTGTTTGCGATGGGCAAGGTCGCCGAGCCGTGGTCGGCCCGGCAGCAGCGTCACCTCTCGGCCGTGTCCGAATACACGATGGACATCCGGCACGTCGCGGGGAAGGACAACCCAGTGGCGGATTGCCTTTCCCGGTCCGTTGCCCACGCGGTCCACCTCGGCATCGACTACGCCCGGATTGGCGGCGGACCAGGCCGCCGACCCCGACGTCCAGGCCTTGCGGACCGCCGTTACGGGCCTCTGCGTCACCGAGGTGCCGTTCACCGGCGCGGGCACGGCCCTCTGGTGCGACGTCTCCCTTGGGCGGCCTCGCCCCATCATGCCCGCGGGCTGGCAGCGCCGGATTTTCTAATCCATCCACGGCCTGTCCCACCCGGGCACGAGGGCCTCCCAGAGGTTGATCGCCGACAAGTTTGTCTGGCATGGCCTCCGGAAGGCCGTCCGCAGCTGGGCCAGGACATGCCTCGCATGCCAGTGCGCGAAGGTGCACCGACACACCCAGGCCCCATTGGCCCCGTTTGCGGTGCCGGAACGTCGGTTTGACCACGTTCACATGGACCTGGTGGGACCTCTGCCCCCCTCGCGGGGTTTCATCCACGTCCTGACCATGATGGACCGCACCACCCGGTGGCCGGAGGCCGTGCCTTTGGCATCAACGACGGCGGCGGACGTTGCGCAGGCGTTCATCGCCACCTGGGTCGCCCGGTTCGGCGCCCCCTCGGACATCTCGTCCGACCGCGGCCCCCAGTTCACCTCGGAGCTCTGGGGGGCGATCGCGCGGGGGCTCGGGGTCCAGCTGCACCGCACCACGGCCTACCACCCCCAGGCTAACGGCCTGTGCGAGCGGTTCCACCGCTCATTGAAGGCCGCGCACCGGGCCACCCTTCGCGACGGCGGCTGGGTCGACAGGCTCCCCTGGGTCCTGCTGGGCCTCCGGACGGTGCCCAAGGAGGACCTGCGTGCATCCGCGGCGGAGTTGGTCTTTGGACAACCGCTGCGGGTGCCGGGCGAGTTCCTCCCCGACCCCACGGCACCTTGGTCCGTGGAACAGGAGCGCTTCGCGCTGCAGGAGACCGCCCGGAGGTTCGCCCCGGTGCCGACCGCGCACGACGGGCACCCACCCACGCACGTCGCCCCGGAGCTTCGCACCGCGGAGTATGTCTTCGTCCGGCACGACGCCCACCGGACACCACTGTGGCCCCCGTATGACGGGCCTTTCCGCGTGCTGGAGACCGGGGTGAAATACTTCACCTTGGATGTCAGCGGTACTCCCGACCGCGTCTCGGTGGATCGACTCAAGCTGGCCCACCTCGACGTGGACCACCCACCGCCGGTGGCTCGGCCGCCGCGTCGGGGCCGCCCCCCGGCGGGCGGTCCCCCGTCACCGCCCAGCACCGCCGGCACGCCGCCCCCTGGTCCTGCACCCATCCCGGGCGCAGCCGGAGGCATCCCAGCTGGCATCCCTGCACCCCGGACGCCGCCGGTCGCCAGAGGGCGCTTCGGCCGGGTCATCCGTTTGCCCCGCAAACTGTCCCTCCAGGTGCGCGGGAATTCTGGGGGGGCGCGTGTGGTGGACACGAAAGCCCACTGGCGTGGTGACATCATTCTGCGCACCAAGTGGGCGGCGGCCACGCCCGAGGGGTAGGCGTGGCCTCAGGATATACACTGGGCGCGCAGCCCGGAGCGCGCCAGTGCTACAGTGACCTCTTGTCAATAAAGACACTTTTGTTTAACCGCGTTGTCCGCTTCCTCCTTGGTAGCAAGTCTCGCGCGTAGCACCGCGCTTCAGGAGTGTACTTACTTTTTCCACGTGCGAAATTTGCATTTATGTTTATTTTAATGATACAATGGACTACAAAATGTAAATGTTTCATGATATTTGTTATATTATATCACCTTTATCTTTCAATATTGTTGAAATGAAGATCAAATAGCTGTATGTTGAAATATGTTGAAAAAGTCAAAACTTTACATGGGGTGTACTTACTTTTTCACGTGACTGTATATCCACCAGACGGAGAAACGGCTGTTACAGACGGCATTGCCCTACAGGCTACGCCGTAGAAAATATAAATGTATGAGAACAGAAACAATGCCGGAACAACGCAGGCATGTTTCAGTCGTTCAGGCATTTGGCTCGTGCTTCACTTAACTTGTGCTGTCATTTTAGACTAGCATCTTCAATCCACAAGCTCACAGGATATGATGTCTGCTTTTTGAATTGAATTGCGAGGTGGGTAAAATAATTTCATGTTTCATGTGGAAAATATAAATTGATGAAATGAAGGGCTGAATAGTGTCCTCCGGTGCCAAAGTTCCTGGTGTATTCTTATGCCAACCAACTTTGAAACTGGCTAGATTTTGACAACTTTAGAACCCTTTAGAATTACCCTTTAGAAATTACCCTTTCGGGTTACCCTTTAGAATTACCCTTTAGAATTACCCTTTAGAATTACCCTTTAGAATTACCCTTTAGAATTACCCTTTAGATTACCCTTTAGAACTTTAAAATGTACCCTATAAAATTACCCTTTATAATTACCCTTTAGAAATTACCCTTTAGAACCCATTCGAATTACCCTTTAGAATTAAACACAGTGGGGTAGCAAGGTTCTTCTTCGTCATTACTGATGGACGGATGGATGAAACAAAGTAAATAGCCAAATATTGAAGCAGCTTTACAGCCTAGAAAAAAATTACCTCACCCCTTCGTGTGCAAGCGTGCTCGGGATGAGATTCCGTGCAATTTGCCAAATTCAGAGCCAAAGTGCTGCTAAACTGCAGGGCCGTGTTCTGATTCACGTTCTACAGTGTTCAAAATCTAAAATCCAATTGAAATTAAGTAGCTCCTCGATCATAGACTGGCATCTGTAGACAGACCGACAGACAGACAACGTGAACGAATTGCTTAACCCCCGAATTTCACTTCGTGTACTGGGTAATTAATCAGTCATTGGATCTGTATGTGCTCCATCATGCCCTCACACTATGGCAGCGGGGGATGGCAAAGAGGAAGGGAGGGAGGGACGTGTGAGAAATTTAGCGGGTTAAAGTGATTTTCAGGGCACTCTGTACAGACACCCACCCACCTTTCGTGATACAAATGGACCTATCACCCTAGCTCAAAGCAAATTGTTACGACTTGGAAAAAAACGGCCAAACGTTTCGCAAGAAGCATAACAAATCAATGAGAATTTAATCTTGTCTGCAACGATCTGATTCTCGAACACCGAGGAAAAGGAACAAAGCAAGGATTTTTGGAAAGATATGTTAACGAAGTCCAAATCAAAGTAACAACAAACAACATGCATTTTAAAGGCCATTTTCCCTGCTAGAGCGGGGGTTAGCCTTGCGGTCCCCATGACGATCTTCTCCATTTTGCCCTATTTTCTGCATCTCTCCTTGTTAACCCCCTTGCCCGCATTTCTTCTTCCACCATCTTTAGCCAAGTCTTTCTTGGTCTTCCCCGTCCTCTACTTCCTTCTACATTCATTTCCATCACTCTTCTCAACCAGTCACTTTCATCCTTCCTCAACACATGACCAAACCATCTCAACCTGTTCCTCTTCACAGCAGCAATCACAGGCTCTATTCCCATCATCTTTCGCAATTCATCATTTGTCTTCCTCTCTCGGGATGCTCGGGATGCCGGACGAGCATCCAAATCCAAAGTAAACAAAGTAAACACAGTCAAAGTAAACACAAATCCAAATCAAAGTCAAAGTCAAAGTCAAAGTCAATCAAATCAAAGTTTCCAAATCAAAGTAAACACAATGGAAACTGGAATTACAGTGCTTAAGGCTATCAGATTTGATATGCGATTTACAGAGACCAACCCACAGTAAGAATGGACCTACTATCCCAGCTCAAAGTGTATAGGTTACGACTTGTAAAAAAAAAAAATTTTTTTTTAGAAAAATTATAGACCAAGAGAGAATTATTTGATATATGTGGTGTCTATCTTCTTTGATATCCAGTAAAATTGACAGACATGTGAATTTAGTTTGAAACGGATGCTTTGTGATTCGTGAAAATGTCTTTTGTGTCTTCTTGTATTTTGTTCTCAAAGTATACGTTCTATAATGTTTCAATGCATGCTCACAAGGGTCACATTTTGGTATTCCATAGTTTGCTAACGGGTACCCGGCATTTCCCAGTGCTGTGCTAATCCTGTTGGCCTTTTGCAAAAAATCCAATTTTGTTTTTTTCTATTTTGGGCTGGGGCCTAAAACAATTCCCTACACCCACTAAAGATTGGGGTCGGGGATCATTTAATATTGGAGAGTGCGCGATTACTCTCTTTGTAGGGTTAGCATGGGAAAAAATTACCTTTCACATTGCTACAAAGACTTAGGGATTAGAAAGCAATTTTTTTTCAATTTTCAACTTTTTCTGCCTAAAACACTCCCGGCACTCACTAATGAACTACTGAAAGTTTGATAATGATTTGTTTGCCCATCACTGAGAGAAATGGCAACACACGCACACAAACGCACACACAGATCTCTTGTAGCATATATTGTCTTAATGCAGGCATTTATTAAATTAACCTACAAAGAAGTTATACTTGTAATGCAAGGAGCTAATTTTACTTCAGAATTCCTCATATGAAGTTCTTTCCACGGTTTTGATTTTTAATGCTGAGAGTGAAACACTGGGATGACAGTTTATAGTGGAGTCAGGATTCAAACCCAGGCGAGACGGCTTAGGTGTGAAAGTGCATACCTCTCGGTCATCCTGTCAGCCCTATATGATAATTATACTGTCCATGAAATAAAACTAGTGCTAAAAAAATTGAAGCCATGGATGATTATGAAGGAATTTTATCATCCATCTATATAATATATATATAAAGCAGTAAAGTATGTTTGTTTGTTTGTCCTCTTATAACTCGAGAACTACTCATCGCAGAGAAAAACCAAAGGCATATTCGGAATCAGTACGTCTCAGAGCAACTACAGCACACCTTAAATTTTAAAAAACTTCGGGTTTTAAAATTAGCGTATTAGCGCAGAAGCGCTAGCAGAAGAGGGAGGGAATCGAAGGGAGGGAGCGCAGCGCTCCCTCTACCGCTTCGCAGCGCCAGCGCTTCTGTTAGCGTAATGGTGCACAGGCGGTTCTCACTATTGCGCATGCGCAAATGCGCTGTTCCGATGCTTCATGTTCCTGCAAAGACTTTGGCGCATGCGCAAATGACGACACATGGGCCACTGTATGTTCGTTTAATACGTACGCGCTTTGATGGGCGGGGCGTATGGCGTTCATGAAATGGTCGAATGCGGAAGTGCTTGAAGCCGTTGCGAGCGACTCGCACGATCTCTTGTCATGGTCCACAAGATTATCACAGAGACGTGCAGCTTCCAGCATTACGAGATATGATCGAGACCTAACTTTTGAGACCAGTCCCAGCCTTCTAGGCCCCGTGGTTGGTTCAGACGACCCCGACAAAGGACGTGTTGGATTTTATCGCGAGCCGATTCGAGCGCCGACGTGCCGGCGAACAAAACCAGTCATATCTTTTTAACGCGTGGTTCGATTTTTACAAAATAAACTTTTTCTTGAAGGGCTGATCCGTGCACTCACAACGATACCGAGTTTGACCCTGGGAGAGCCGTTTTGCGCCGGCAAAGGCGCCTTGTTTTCCGTGATGACCATGTCGTGCTGCATAGATTACCATAAATTATAATATATTACCGGCGGCGCGTTCCGTGACGTCACGGCTCACTTAATTGCAATTATCTCTGGGATTCCTTGGCCGAATCGTACCAACTTCTATATATATAAAGCAGTAAAGTATGTTTGTTTGTCTTCTTATAACTCGAGAACTACTCATGGCAGAGAAAAACCAAAGGCATATTCGGAATCAGTACGTCTCAGAGCAACTACAGCACACCTTAAATTTTAAAAAACTTCGGGTTTTAAAATTAGCATATTAGCGCAGAAGCGCTAGCAGAAGAGGGAGGGAATCGAAGGGAGGGAGCGCAGCGCTCCCTTGAGCGCTTCGCAGCGCCAGCGCCTCTGTTAGCGTAATTAGCGTATTTCGGAACGTTAATTTTTCAACTTAATTATTCGGAATCAGTACGTCCCAGAGAAACTTCGTAATGTTAATTTTTCAACTTCATCCGATTGACATGGGACCAACGGCATGTGACAGAGAGTGAAACATACATGCTACATTTATTTGACGACAATGAGTTCCGACTTCCAGGTTCGTGCCGCCAACCCTGTTAGGCGCCTCTTGCGGCACACAGGGAATTACCAGTGAACTGGTACTCAATTTGCCGACCTCGGTAGGATGACAGGCTGAGTCAACCCCCCTGGTGTTAAGGGGGAGGAGGAGGGGAGGGGGAAGAGGAGGGGAGGGGAGGGGGGGAGGGGGGAAGGGGGTAGGGGGGAAGGGGGGGGAGGGGGAGGTGAAGGGGGGAGGGGAAGGGAGAGGGGGGGAGGGGCCCTTCTTCCCCCGGGCACCCCCACAACCTCCCCTCCCCCCCTTCCCCTCCCCCCCTTCCCCCTCCCCCTCCCCCTGTTCCCCTCCCCTCCTCTTCCCCCTCCCCTCCTCCTCCCCCCCCTCTCCCCCTCCCCCCCTCCCCCCTCCCCCCCGTTCCCCTCCCCTCCTCTTCCCCCTCCCCTCCTCCTCCCCTGCCCGGCAATGCCGGGTACTTCTGCTAGTTTAATATAAGAACAAACTCTCTAAAAATGTTTTACATAAACTCTCAAGCAAGAGTGAATCAAGATATAAAGTTTTTAAAAATATGTTAAATTCGATCATAAGATATGCTAAAATCAGATTTTACAGGGATAATTTTTCTCAATATAAAAGTAATGCATAGTGCATGGAATATTCATTAATTTATTGTTAAACAAAAAGAATAGAGACCATTCTAATACATTGACACATTATAATGGAAGAAGTATGAAAAAATCAAAAGACATTGCAAATTCTATAAATAATTTATTTCCTGAAATGGGTTCTACTCTTGATAAGGCCAATGCAGAAGACAAAGTGAATATTTGGAAATACGGTAAAGTTTGGTAAAAGTGAATGTCCATAAACTGGTAATTGAACAATGTATTTTTATCCTGCTGCAGAAATTGAGATATTATCAATTGAATTATATTGTTACATAAATGCTTGATTGTTATATTGCAAAGTTGTTTAAAAATATTAAAGCATCTGACATTGAGGAATTTAGTCATTGAGTTATAAAATCTGTAATTAAGTCAATAAGTTGTCCAATACGTCATATTTTTTAATATATCATTAAGTAAACGAATTTTTCCACATAAACTAAAGATTTCTAAGAATACTGTGATTTTAAAGTGGGTTTTAAGAAAAGAGTTAATCAATTATAGACCAATTTCAGTGCTCTTTTTTTTCTAAATTACTGGCAAATATTGTATTTAAAAGAATAATAAAGTTTCTTGATAAAAATGACGTCTTTGTAAAAAAAAAAAAAAAAAAAAAAAAAAACTATGGGTTTGATGTTAATTATTTCAGATCTATTGCTTAGTTGTTCTTACCAATAAAATTGTTGATGCCTTTGAAAATAAGTTATTCATAATTGGTATATTTGTTCACCTGTCAATGGCATTTAACATGATTAACAATAATATGATGTTATCTAAATTGCAGCAGTATGGCATTTGTGGGTTTAACTAGGACTGGTTCGCTAGTTATTTGAAGATCGCTTGCAGTGCACTAAATAAAAATAGTCTACAAATCAACATTTTGGGGATGTCTTGCTTGTCATTATATACTTAAATTATATTTATAAAGCATCTTATTTGTTGTTTTTCATGTTGAATGTTGATGACACTAATTTTTTTATTGCAACAACAATATGAATTCTCTCTGTAAAGCTGTAAATGATAATTTGATAATTTGATTAAAGTATGTAAATGGTTTCAGGATGATGGGCTCTCAGTGAATTCCAAAAAATACAATTTCCTTTTGTTTGGTAATTCAATTAATTATATTAATTAAATTGCCAAACAAAATATGGAATTGTATGTGTTAAAATATACTTGAATAATGAAGAAATCCTAAAGGTTGAAAGAGCAAAGTTTATTGGGCAAAGTTGATTGATTCTAATTTATCTTGGAAATCTCACATTTCTGAAGTAGAAAAAAAAGTTACAAAAACATTGGTTTCATTTATATGTTGAGATACTTCCAGATGATGTATTGCATATGCTTTATGGCATGCCAGTTTTACCATATTTTTTCTTGTTGCAACTTAGTTTGGGGAAGTACCCTCCAGTCATATATGAGAAAGCTTTCTGTACTGCAAAATATATTTTTTTGTTTCATACCTCGTGTATCACCTAGAACTATACCGACCGAACTGTTGATGATAAAGTGGAGAAAGGCCCTCGTTACCTGACAACAGAAATCCAACATACGATACTGAGACCAATTATTTCCTGATTTGAAGTTACTGAAACTTAATGACATTACTGTATCCCAACAAAGTATTTTAATGCACCACTATGTAAACAAATTTATCCCAATTCATTTTTGTAAACTATTTTATTTTAACAATGAATATCATCAATAGGATACGAGATCCTCTTTCCTTTCAGCATAATATTCGTTTTGCAGCTCCAAAAATATGGAACAACATTTTCATTGGCATAATAAATGCACCCTCATTGAATAGTTTTAAATGTAGATTGAAGCATTTTTTGAATTCTGAATATTCTGGATGTCACAGCAGGTGGGAGGTATTTCTTGCTTTATACATTGCCTACACATGTTGCACTTTCATATGACATGTTATGTGAAACTTTTATTTTGTGTTTTGTGTTATGTAATGTCAGTGTTGCATGAATCTTGTGTTTATTGCTTGATCGCTATGAATATTCCTTTTGTATGTATAATGGCGTTTCTGCCACAGGCTTTGTTTTTCTGGGATGGTGCCATCCGTTTGATGCAAACAATTGTAAATTTTATTTAAAATTATTTTGTGGAACATAAATGTTATTTTGAATGAAAAAAACAACATATTTAAGACAATGAAGGGTATCGGCTAAACATAGCTAAGTGCAGAATAATTTTTCAGCAGAACGGACATTGACAGACCAGGGGCCACCATTTCAGAGTAAAGAAAACAAAATTTAGGATGGTAGTAAGAGGTTATTTTACTTAGAGTATAATAAATACATGGAATACTCTCCCTGCAAATGTAGTGGCAAGCCTGGTGGTGACTTAATGGTTAAGGTGGCTGGCTTCAGATCTTAGGGTCTTGAGTTTGAGCCCTTGTTGTGCCATTGAAATAACACTAGTTAGGTGCATTGACTCAGCCTGTCATCCTTCAGCCAAAATGAGTACCAGATTACTGGGGTAATAAGCCATTTGAGTATCCAGCGTCAGAGTGGCGACCCATCCAGGATTGTACTGGTTATTTATTTTAAAGGTAGTGACAGTAGAAAGAGTATATAGTTTCAAAATTGAGTTAGATGGGTATTGAGGAGTGGTGATATGTCGATACTTATATATTAGAAAAGTTGCGCAGCCTTAATCGGTTAAATGACTTACACCTGCATTGAAGTTCCTTGTAATTTCTTTGAAATCCTTGTAATTAATCTAGATACTAAGGGTGAGGCTCTACATGTTTTGTGCCCCACTGTTATTGCATATTTGGAGCATTTTCATACTTGTACCACTACTTCACTACATCAATATATTCAGCTCTGCTACACTTATGTCACTGATCAGTCATTTGAAGCTATGGCATTTGTAAGAACAAAAAGAGGCACTGTAAACTAATTTGTGGAGTACCCTGTATATTTTCAAATAATGCAGAAAGTAATAATTAGAGAGACAATATCAATCAATAAATTTCGCCAAGGCATTAGCACCCAATTACCTCCTCATTTTAAAAAGATATAGTGAGATCTATCATCCCTAAATTTATGGACAGATATGTTTGCATTTCCATCAGAAAAATTACATGCTCTAACCAAACAACATCACTTAATTGCTTTTGCTTTGTCAAAATATAAGCTTTGCTTTAAACACATAAGCAAAATGTACAAACTAAAAACGTTCCACTTTTATAAATCCTAATTCAACAGCCTGTGCATACGCATTTTTTATATTGAAGGTGTGGAAATGTAACATGAGCTTGTTGGGAAAAATGGCATTTTCCTGCATTCAATTTTTTTGTATAATATGACTATTTTATACTTCAGAATATAAACATGCAGTACCCAAACGTGTTGTCCCACAGCACGCAGAAATTGCTGTAGCTCCTTTGACCATCACCCTTGTGCGTGAGGAAGTAATTGACTTCTCTAAACCTTTCATGAGCCTTGGAATCTCCATTCTCATCAAGAAGCCACAGAAGTCAAAACCTGGGGTGTTCTCCTTCCTCGACCCTTTGGCCTATGAGATTTGGATGTGCATCGTTTTTGCTTACATTGGTGTCAGTGTGGTTCTCTTCCTTGTGAGTCGCTTCAGTCCTTATGACTGGCACACACCCGAAGAGGCGGAAGGCCGGGAAACAGGCACCAGGGCACCTGGTGTAGCAGCCGGAGCTGCAAGAGGGTCCTCGTCACCTGACAGAGGTGGCCTTGCCGTAGAATCATCCAATGAGTTCAGCATCTTCAACAGCCTGTGGTTTTCGCTTGGTGCTTTTATGCAGCAAGGTTGTGATATCTCGCCAAGGTGAGAGATCTGCACACTTTAACTCTTCATAACACTCTCGCTTTCACTTACCTTTTCCACATCAGGCACCAAAACACCAAGAGCCTTGGATATCTGTATCCTAAGCTATTGCACTTGTTTTTCCCAAAGTTTTCAGCTTGGATATAGCTACAAGTGAGAAGAATGCATCATTGATTTTTCTTTTATTGTGTACTTGCACAAAGGGCAATAACATTAGAAGACATCATTGTACATTCCATTGAATTCCAAAGCTATTGAGAAACAATGGAATACCAACCCATGGACCATGGAATATGGCATTTGATTGTGGGAATGCTTGGGCAAATTGCATTAGTTAACAGAAGGCATTTTGGATTGGGAGACACTACACCAATGAGAAACATTGATTCCTATGAGTAAAGGTTTTCAAATATGTTGTGTATACATTAGCCGTTGCATCTGTTATCTGATGGGTCACTTTGAAACCACAAACTCTGAGCTCGTCATTGTGTAACCGATACATGTCACATCCTCCCGATCCATAAAATGAACTTAGGCTTGTTGATTATTCCAGAAGAGATGATCAGCAAGTCTGAGCCTGACACAGAAGTGGAAAAATAAAATAAGGGTGATTCAAAAGGACTAAGCTGTACTTAAAATGTTTTATATATAAATGGAGGTCGTTTGAGTTAAAAATTGCCCGCCATTTCGTCTGTTACATAAATGCACGTTTTTAGATGGGTTTTCATGACATCACAGACAAATTTGTTCTTGGATGGCTGTAAGTGTCAGAAAGAGCATTCAAGTGTACAGCTGTGCGCATTAATATTTCGCTTTGAATCACTGTAAAATATGTGTGATTGAAGGCTGCTCAAATGATGGTAATAAGGCTGGCCTTTCTGCCCTTTCATCATTTTTTATACTTGAAAAAGCACAAGGAAATTGGAAAAGCAAATGATAGAATTTAGATTTATCATTCACTGGGTAATTTTTGATCGGAAATGTTTCATATTCTTCACAGGATTAACGTAAATGATTCCCATTCTTGAGGCCTTCTTTGATTTTGAAATCGGTCTGTGATGAAATACTTGAAAATAATGGCCATTTAAAAATCATGATTATGTGTTCAAAACGTCGGAAGATGTTAATTGAGTACGAAGGGCGAAGATGGAGAGTGGGTTTGGAGAGAGGAGAATGGAGGGAAGGAAAGTGTATAGGGTGTATCGGGTGGGGATAAAATTTCCATGAAGTTGCAGACGTAAAGGGGTAAGAATTTCCATGAAGTTGCAGACGTAAAGGTGATAAAATTTCCATGAAGATGCAGACGTAAAGGGGATAAAATTTCCATGAAGTTGCAGACGTAAAGGGGATAAAATTTCCATGAAGATGCAGACGTAAAGGGGATAAAATTTCCTTGAAGTTGCAGACGTAAAGGTGATAAAATTTCCATGAAGTTGCAGACGTAAAGGGGATAAAATTTCCATGAAGTTGCAGACGTAAAGCGGATAAAATTTCCATGAAGTTGCAGACGTAAAGGGGATAAAATTTCCATGAAGTTGCAGACGTAAAGGGGATAAAATTTCCATGAAGTTGCAGACGTAAAGGGGATAAAATTTCCATGAAGTTGCAAACGTAAAGGGGATAAAATTTCCATGAAGTTGCAGACGTAAAGGGGATAAAATTTCCATGAAGATGCAGACGTAAAGGGGACAAAATTTCCATGAAGTTGCAGACGTAAAGGGGATAAAATTTCCAAGAAGATGCGGACGTAAAGGGGATAAAATTTCCATGAAGATGCAGACGTAAAGGGGATAAAATTTCCATGAAGTTGCAGACTTAAAGAGGATAAAATTTCCATGAAGTTGCAGACGTAAAGGGGATAAAATTTCCATGAAGATGCAGACGTAAAGGTGATAAAATTTCCATGAAGTTGCAGACGTAAAGGTAATAAAATTCCCATGAAGATGTAGATGTAAAGGGGATAAAATTTCCATGAAGATGCAGATGTAAAGGGGATAAAATTTCCATGAAGTTGCAGACGTAAAGGGGATAAAATTTCCAAGAAGATGCAGACGTAAAGGGGATAAAATTTCCATGAAGATACAGACGTAAAGGGGATAAAATTTCCATGAAGATGCAGACGTAAAGGGGATAAAATTTCCATGAAGATGCAGACATAAAGGTGATAAAATTTCCATGAAGTTGCAGACGTAAAGGTAATAAAATTTCCATGAAGATGCAGACGTAAAGGGGATAAAATTTCCATGAAGATACAGACGTAAAGGGGATAAAATTTCCATGAAGATGCAGACATAAAGGGGATAAAATTTCCATGAAGTTGCAGACTTAAAGAGGATAAAATTTCCATGAAGTTGCAGACATAAAGGGGATAAAATTTCCATGAAGATGCAGACGTAAAGGTGATAAAATTTCCATCAAGTTGTAGACGTAAAGGTAATAAAATTCCCATGAAGATGTAGATGTAAAGGGGATAAAATTTCCATGAAGATGCAGACGTAAAGGGGATAAAATTTCCATGAAGTTGCAGACGTAAAGGCGATAAAATTTCCAAGAAGATGCAGACGTAAAGGGGATAAAATTTCCATGAAGATGCAGATGTAAAGGGGATAAAATTTCCATGAAGATGCAGATGTAAAGGGGATAAAATTTCCATGAAGATGCAGACGTAAAGGTGATAAAATTTCCATGAAGTTGCAGACGTAAAGGTAATAAAATTTCCATGAAGATGCAGACGTAAAGGGGATAAAATTTCCATGAAGATACAGACGTAAAGGGGATAAAATTTCCATGAAGTTGCAGACGTAAAGGTAATAAAATTCCCAGGAAGATGTAGATGTAAAGGGGATAAAATTTCCATGAAGATGCAGACGTAAAGGGGATAAAATTTCCATGAAGTTGCAGACGTAAAGGGGATAAAATTTCCAAGAAGATGCAGACGTAAAGGGGATAAAATTTCCATGAAGATGCAGACGTAAAGGGGATAAAATTTCCATGAAGATGCAGACGTAAAGGGGATAAAATTTCCATGAAGATGCAGACGTAAAGGGGATAAAATTTCCATGAAGATGCAGACGTAAAGGGGATAAAATTTCCATGAAGATGCAGACGTAAAGGGGATAAAATTTCCATGAAGATACAGACGTAAAGGGGATAAAATTTCCATGAAGATGCAGACGTAACGGGGATAAAATTTCCATAAAGATGCAGACGTAAAGGGGATAAAATTTCCATGGAGTTGCAGACGTAAAGGGGATAAAATTTCCATGAAGATGCAGACGTAAAGGGTAGATGGTCATATTCCTGCGAAAGCCAGAGAAGTCATATTTTTCCCCTCTCCATGTCAATGTCCCCCTTTCATTTGCAAGAAAGTAAGGATATTAGCCCTGGGTTTGGAATAAAATTGTAATGGCCTGCAAGTTTTTTTATATATAAAGTGTTGGGATGTATTTGGTGTGATGATCATCACCATTATTGAGATGTCCTTTAAAAGCCAATGATGCAATTAGCATAATGACCATAACCAACAACACAAATGATTGCAGTGACTTGTAAAAATTTAGCTATTCATGGAAATACATGGAAATACAATAAATTTCTGGTCCTATATCCTAGCAACTGTGATCACTACATAATACATATAATTGTATATGACCTGACAAGAAGTCACTGACAATCGACAAATGCTTTTTCTTTTTCTACAAGGTTTAAGGCTCTTTGTGGATCTGCTACACACATCCCATGCACACATCGACGAATACATGTGATACAACACAGGGCTGTTAGATGAGACAAATACAGCCACTGAGCTTGGCGGAAGTGCCGTCACTTCCCGGGGCACTTTGGGAACAATGGCACCATCTTTATCAGTCTTTATCACCGCACTCAGCAGGGCATTTCCTTGGGAGGACTTTTCTCCTCCCCATGGTATTCCCTAATGTTCCACAGAAGTTTTAGAACCAAGCTATATTTTTATGTTGGATGAGATGGGGCGATTCTGCCTCTTTCTAGACATAATTTTACTGTCCATGCAAAGTTGCCCTGAGGGCATATTAATCAAGCACAGAATGTAGACAAGCACTACAATTAGACACCATTAGTGAACCAGCTGGGTTTTTTATTGATAATCTTATGATGACATGCTCATTATAATGAGACAAACTCAATTTCCGGAAGCTCGGAGTGCAAATTCTACAACCATAATGCTTTCAGCACGATTGCCCCTGCAACCTCCGGGATACCAATACAGTGATCATGATGCTCATAAACACACTGGAGTTAGTTGAAATTTTACTATTTAAAATGATTTTGTTTCTTGTTTTTTTTCTACTTCTACGACAATTCACACATTTACTGACCAACCCTCGGTTTTTCTGCTTCAACCATTTTGTGATCTCCAACAATTCTCACACCACTTGGATTATGTGCTGCCCTACCTGCCAGATATCTTACCAGAGTTTATTTAGAGCGTTTCACAGCATTGAGAATTCAGCCTGTTAGTTTTTTTTATCCTCGGTCAAACACAACACACCCTATTTACATGTGTGTCTGTGTGCACGAAAATGTACATACACAATCGGTGAGATATTGTGTTTGCAATTTCCCCTCTATTTGTCTGCGGATAGAAATGATAAAATACTCTTCCAAATTGCAAGCAATGGGGTAAAGTCCTTAATGAGCCGTGTTACTGTTTTAATTTGCTCCTGGCTTTGTTCATTTTTATTGCTTTTAAATATGCCTTATGTACATTCCATTAGCATGATATGCAAAGTAGAGTATGTTATTTACTCAATATGTAAATTTAATTGTTACCTGCATAATGCAAGCTAAGGCTCATAATTGTGCTGTTGGAAAGATTGATGAAAGCCTTTGTTATGGAGCTTCTATAATGAATGCTGAGTTAGATCAGACCGGCAGGCCTTGTGCTTGATGGACCAAGTTTATGGGCATCCGCTCTCATAGCGGTGGATGTATTGACCCATTAATATTCAAAATAGTCTCATCTCTCTTATCACCAGTCAGAAAACATAGTAGTTTTGAAGATGGGCATGTAGGTGAATAAATATTACTTTTAAATAGGGGAAAAATTGAATTATCTATCAAAATGTGCTTTGGAGGCTGATATTTAACTCTGCTTTTGTGCTTTGCACGGACAGAGGTGGATTAAGATGCCTTTATGTGCCAATTATTGGGAGTAGGGCTGAGCATTTTAACCTATGGTGATGATAAATGGTGACACAGCACTAACCGAGATAAATAAGCTCGCAAAGGCAGTTTTTGCTGATGCCACTGATGTTGGTGGTTGAACATTCGCATGTGGCCATGGTGTAAATCCATAAATCATGATACCACTCTCTTTGCCACATCTGCACTTTCTGTAATGAAATATAGTTGGATAATTCTCAATTGTAACTTTTCTTTTTATCAGGTAGCGCTCATAGTGGACCCATTCTGACTTGAGTTGCACTTTCATCACATCGTTGTTAAACTTCTATTGGAAAGCTCTTGGTGAACGTCATCTCGGGATATGCTCTGCAGGTTGGTCGGAGCGATGAAGAGAAGGACAAGTTCTGGGGTGCAATAGAGAAGCTGATGGAAAACGTGAAAGATAAGGAGGTTGTTGTGGTAGGAGACCTAAATGGACATGTGGGAAGGAGTATGGACGGTTTTGAGGGAGTTCATGGGGGTTACGGATATGGTGTGAGAAATGGAGAAGGTGAAAGGATTTTGGAGTTTGCTGATGGAGCTGATTTGTTGATTTGTAATACTCAGTTCCAGAAAGAGGATAATAAGCTTGTTACATACACGTCAGGTGGGTCGACGACAACCGTTGACTACCTGATGGTGCGTAGGCGAGATAGGGGGCACCTACGGGACACAAAGGTGATCCCGGGGGAGGAGGCTGTTTCACAGCACCACTTGGTTGTCTGCGACATAAGGGTGCAAGGTGCGAGGAGAGCTCGGCGGGTGAAGTACCAACCGAGAATGAAGGTGTGGAGGTTGAAAGAGGTGACAGTGAGGGACGCATTAAAAAAGAAGCCGAGTATGGTCGAGGATGATGTGGTTGAGCTTGAAAGTGGATGGATGTCAATGAAAGATAGTCTGTTGGGAGCCGTTGTTGAGGTATGTGGATAGACAAAAGGACCACCGAGGCACTCGGAAACATGGTGGTGGGATGATGAAGTTGGAAAGAAGATTGACGAGAAGAGGAAGAAGTTCAAGGAGTGGCAGAAGGCGAACGGTATAGGTAGTGTAGCAGCATAGCAAACCTGTTGTGCATTTTGTGATACAAGCACCAAATTTGGCACAAATGTACATTAATATGTTGCGAACATTTTCAGATATTGGGCCACTTGAAATTCCGTAATTTTTTTTTTCAAATTTTTTCAAATTTCGTAATTTCAAATTTTTCGGGTGACACCGTCACAATTTCGGTCTTCGAGGCCGGCCGATATAGTGGGGCGGCTTAGCCCAAATATTCAAAAGAATTATGCATTTTGTGATACAAGCACCAAATTTGGCACAAATGTACATTAATATGTTGCGAACATTGTGTGGTCAGCAATGAAGACGAGAGTCTGAATTACATGTATGCAAAAGACCTTGTGAACCAGTGAAGCAAATACACGGGTAAGCATGAATTAAATCGAGGGCATGATATAATTTCCATGATGTTTACCTCTACACTCAATGGTGGAAGGAGGTAATGATTTGATCCCAGCTTGTCTGTATGTCTGTTTGTCTGTTAGTCCACAAAATTCCAGACAAAGCTTGTAGTAGTGGTAGTTGTAGTGGTAGTGGTGATAACAGAAATTGCTATATAGAACTGAACTTATATTATTATTATATGCAGAAAATAACTTCATTTCTATATGCCCTGCAGTGGACAGGTTAATTGGTTTATGCACTGAAGGGGTCACCCTGGTGTGCACTGCTGTGTTCTGCCTCACTGAGTTGTTCAGGTATGATGTACTCAGCACAAGCTTCCGGTCGGCCCGGAGGTGGGGGTGCGGGGCCTGTCACGGAACGTCAAAACAAACGGCCTGCCGGGGCCGCCCAAAAGTCGGGCGTGAGGGGCGCGTCCACTAATGGAACGCCTCTCGCTTCCCAGATCGAGGGCCACGTGGTCAGGAGAACCTCGTCCCTTCCGGTCACACTTTGCCTATCGGCCAGCCTCGAAGACCGAAATTGTGACGGTGTCACCCGAAAAATTTGAAATTACGAAATTTGAAAAAATTTGAAAAATAAAATTACGGAATTTCAAGTGGCCCAATATCTGAAAATGTTCGCAACATATTAATGTACATTTGTGCCAAATTTGGTGCTTGTTTCACAAAATGCACAATTCTTTTGAATATTTGGGCTAAGCCGCCCCACTAAGGGGCAGAAAAGGCAGAGCATGAAAGTTATAAGGAAGCCAATAAGGCTGCAAAGAAAGAGGTAGCAAAGGCACAGGAGGCATGTAGGAAAATTTTCAGGGAACGCTTGGATTTGGAAGAGGGTCAGAGAACGGTATTCAGGATTGCAAAGCAGATAGCGAAAGAGAGGTGTGATGTGATGGGGGTGAGTTGCTTGAAGGATGAAGTGGGCCAAATCGTTGTGGACCCAGATGGAATTTTTTTTTTTTTTGAATACATAATCGAGGCTCGTGAAAGAGCTAACATTTATCACACAAACAAATCAAACAGATAAACAAACAAAGTGTACAAAAAGGGGAGCGGTAGACAAGAGGGGGAGAGAAGGGGAAGCACATAAACACAACATTTGTGAGGGACATCGGGAATGTGTGGGAGGGAGATGGCTTGGGGGGAGGCGGCGTGGAAAGGGGGGGGGGGTGGGAAAAGTATAAACACAAGGACACCAATGACCTCCAGGAAAGAAGATGGTATTTAAAAAAAGAGGATTTGGGGTGAAATTAGCGGGTAGAACAGATCAAGGTTTTGGATGGGGGAAGATAAGAGATGGTGGTGAACAGCTGTTTTAAAGACCTGGAGGGAGGAGTGGGATTGAAGGGAGTGGGGGAGTTTGTTCCAGAGGTGGGAGAAAAGAGGCATGAAAGAGTGAAGGTGAGCAGAGAGTCTTGATTTTGGCAGTTTAACCATAAGAGGGTTGCAGGCAGATCTTGTGCGACCTTTAGGAATATTTGAGGGACAGAGCCCAGAGAGCTGGAGGAGCAAGGCCGGAGAGGAGTCGGTAGAAGACAGAAAGACCACCAACCTGCCTGCGGTGAGTAAGTGAAAGGCCCTCGGAGGTAGCTTCATCACAGGAGGTTCCAATGATTCTGAACGCTTTGGTTTCAACAGCGTGAAGACGAGCTAGGTGTGAGGCAGGAGCACCAGCCCAGAGGGGAGAGCAGTATTCCATTGAAAGGAAGATGGAAGAGATATATGGAAATACTGTTGAATGCAGAGAATGAATGAGATGGCAACACAGAGAGTAACCCAGTTTTAGGACCTGCAGAGAAGATAACCGAGAAGGAAGTTGAGGAAGCGATAAAAGCAATGAAGAGTAGCAAAGCGGGAGGGCCGCCGGGAGTTGTGGGACATATGTTGAAGGCAGCGGGAAATTGGGGTGTGAAGAGAATGACAGAGATCTGCAATCTGGTGGTGAAAGAAGGCTGCATTCCAGTGGATTTGGAACTGAGTACCCTCATCCCTCTATACAAGGGGAAAGGTGACCCCCTGGACTGTGGCTCGTATCGAGCGATAAAGTTATTGGAGCATGGAATTAAGGTATTGAAAAGGGTGTTGGAGAGGAGGATAAGGAAGAAAGTGAAGATTGACGAAATGCAGTTTGGATTTGTGCCAGCAAGAGGAACGACAGACGTGCTTTTTATTGTGAGGCAGTTGCAGGAGAAGTACATGGAGAAGAGGAAGAAGTTGTTTCTTGGGTTTGTTCATCTGGAGAAAGCATTCAATAGGGTTCCACGTGAAGTAGTGACATGGGCATTGAGGAAGTTAGGAGTGGAGGAATGGTTGATCAGAGTAGTGATGGCAATGTACAAAAGAGCGCGCACAGCTGTAAGGACGAAGGACGGGAACAATGGTGAGTTTGAGGTGAAGGTGGGAGTGCATCAGGGGTCGGTACTAAGTCCACTACTATTTGTAGCTGTGATGGAGGTGCTGGCTCGGAATGTAAAGGAGGGTTTACCGTGGGAGTTGTTGTATGCAGATGATCTGGTGTTGATTGCAGAAAGTATGGATGGACTGAAGGAGAAGATGAACAAGTGGAAGGAATGAATGGAGACAAAAGGTCTGAAGGTGAATATCGGAAAAACGAAGGTGATGGAAAGTGGTAAAGCATGTGGTGAGGTGGAAAGAACTGGGAAGTGGCCATGTGCTGTGTGCAGGAAGGGTGTCGGAGTGAACTCCATTCAATGTACAATGTGCGCTGAGTGGGTTCATCAAAAATATAGTGGTTTGAGAGGGTCATTAACCAGTGTGGCAGCTACATTCAAGTGTCAGGTGTGCACAGAGGGAGCTGCATATGGAGGAAATGTTGAGTTGAATCTTGGAGACGGCGTGAAGCTGGAAGGTGTGAAAACATTTTGTTACCTAGGAGACGTGTTGAATGGAGAAGGTGGATCAGACTCGGCAACGGTTGCTTGAGTGAGAGGGGCATGGAAGACGTTTCGGGAACTGAGTGGCGTGCTGACGAGGAGGGAGTGTCGTTGAAGCTGAAGGGAAAGGTGTATGCTGCATGTGTGAGAAGTGTTATGATTTATGGGAGCGAGACATGGGTAATGAACGTAGAGCAGCAACGAAGGCTGGAAAGGGTGGAAATGCGAATGGTTCTGTGGATGTGTGGAGTATCGTTGAGAGAGAGGAAGACAAATGATGAATTGTGAAAGATGATGGGAATCGAGCCTGTGATGGATGCTGTGAAGAGAAACAGTTTGAGATGGTTTGGTCATGTGCTTAGGAAGGATGAAAGTGACTGGTTGAGAAGTGTGATGGAAATGAATGTAAAAGGAAGTTGAGGATGGGGAAGACCGAGAAAGACTTGGCTAAAGATGGTTGAAGAAGAAATGCGAGCAAGGGGGGTTAACAAGGGGAGATGCAGAAAATAGGGCAAAATGGAGAAGGTTGTCACGGGGACCGCAAGGCTAACCCCCGCTCCAGCAGGGAAAATGGCCTTAAAATGCCTGTTGTTGTTGTTGAACTTCGAGTCATGAGGTTGTTTAGATTTGAATCGTGATAACTGAGTTGTGTGAGAATACGTGAAATATCCATCCAGTAATTATATTTACGAACAAAATATAAGCAAATTGGAATGATTGGAGCAAATAATTGCAGACAGGTCATGTGGGATCAGCAAGGCAGACTGTATTGTCGACCGCTACTCAAGAATGAACCACCTTTAGAAGGTCGACCGCTACTCAAGCATACAAAACAATAATTGCCTTTCACAAGAAAAATTATACATAAATTTCCTGGGTCAATGCAAAATGATCGAGTCATGTACAACATTAAGTGCATTTGGCAGTCTCTTTGGTTCAGGGCAGGTTTTTAGCTTGGAAAACGGTAAGGGTTTTAGAAATGAAGTATCCTCACATTTCAAGGTACGGCGGTTTGACCGTAGCAACTTCGTTGTGTTGGGTTGCTGATCCGCAAGGGACTGTTCCTGGAACACAACACTAGCCATGGAGTGGAACGTATTCTTTCCATCAATGGTCTCCACGTTTATATCTACATTGTCATCACCCTCCTGAATGAGGGAACCGCCCAATCCCCTACGCAGAAGTCCTGGAGGTACATAGACTCAATCTTCAGCTGTAGAGATCTGGTCTTCTGCAGCAGCTGTTTGGAATATCCTAAGCTCATCATAACTCGCACACATCCCATAGGAATTGAGGGTGTCAATCCGATTTCTGCTACCATATTCATGATGTAATTGGGTCATGAGGCCAACATGGATGGTGGTATAACGACTTTTACCACGGCGACTGCAGTAAATAAGGCACTCGGCTAAATAAATGTATCTACGTCTGGTAGTCTCTGTTGACTTGTAATCTTGGTCTGCTGAATCAAACGCTTGCTTGTCAATAAGCCACTGAAGTGTGCTTTTGAGTGAGGCAGGAACAAACGCAGCTGATGCATTAAGATCAATTTGTTGGGCATTAGGATATTCAGTTGTTGGTTGTAATTTTTCTATGTCTCTGCGAATAATACTAACTGCATGGTGATGTATTTGGGAATCATTGTTGTAATCAGAACCATCATCATTCTCAACCAGGTCTTGCTCGATATCGGATTCTGACACTTCAGCCATCTCTCTAATTGTCCCACTGTTATGCTGCTGGAGCATACAATATCTGGCAATCCTATCTGACTGTAAAATGCTATCTCGTCTCCAAAATTTTCGATCATTTTTTTCTTAACGTAAAATGACCGTGTCTGTTTGGCAGTGTCAGGATCCATGTCCAGTTTGACCAAACATTCTCTGTAATGTTTGCACAAGTCTGATAGAAGCACTGGTGTTCCATTTACAGCCTTTCCTTGAATTCCAGGTCGACATTTCTCGCTGCTTGATTGAAAGTAGAGTCAATACTTTCTTTCTCTGTTATACGCTTATTGGCCTCTTTGGTATTTGAAGAGGTAATGTTTTGATGGCATATCTTGTGGTATTTCGCATTCTTTGCAAATATATCCTTCTCAAAAGTAAGACGTTGGACAACAATCTGATTTCCTGCAGCAATAGCCCCCTGAAGCACATTCTCACGAACTTCTGCTGGCTTCATATTCGCTGCTGTAAGTTTTATTCCTTTCTTTTTATTCTCTGGTTCTCCACAAATGAAACAGCCCAGTAGGCACACAGACATTGGATCCACGTTGAATGAACGTCAAGATTCGACGTGGACCCGAGGTTGAAAACGAGTTGGATTTGCAAATTGGATCAACGTCATTTTTCCAACGTCGAAACAACGTCGAATAAACGTTGAAACAACGTCGTGTGCCCGCTGGGAGTGTTCATCCCAGGAAAAGGCTGATGTTTTTTCTCTTAGCCTGGCAACTTTCGGCTGGTGGTCATTGGAATTACTCCCTTGTCTGCGTTTTTGTGCTGCTTGACGTTTTCGTGAATCCGTATAGGTAGATTTGCAGGCAAAATGAAATCGGATCTGGGACACCGGAGGTGTCTCACGAAGTGGCAGTATTTCATCAGCAACCTCATCTTGTCGCTCCTCGCATGATTTTATAAAAGTTGATAATCCCTTGGATGTAATTGTCCGTGCCTTTTCTTTCTCAGATAAAGGTCCTTTCTTTCCTTTGCAAATTATACAAATATCAGTCCACAAGACATTCTCAGAGTCCCTACTTGTAGATGGCTCTTGCTCGTCCATTGTTCTCATCTAAAGATGTGGACCTAGAACAAAAGTAATGAATCTATTCTTAGAAAAAGGACAGTAACAGATGCAGAAATTAATACAAGGTATATAAACTAACAAAAATACAGCAAATAAGGATAAGGTATCCACAGTCATATTATGTTGAACGAAGAAATCCAAGAAAAGAGTGAACCTGAAGTGTGATGGTAAACTTGCCAAGAATAAATAAACAAAGACAAATTCAATGTAATGGTAAAACTCTGTGATGAATCGAGAATGAAGAAGAACTGAACCAAGAATGAAACAAAAATGAACATCATTAAATCTATCGGTTAACTGCGAGTCACTTTAAACTCTGGGATAATCAATAATGAAATAGAAATTAATAACATTGAAATGAATATCATCAACTCATAATAAAAGCACTAGAATAAAACAAAATGAAAAAACAAAAATGAAACAAAACTGAATAATTTTAAAGCTAAGAATCAACTCTGGGCCTACCTCCTAATGTTTTAATTAGCAGTCGATCACTAATCTGTGGATGTCAATCTCAGTATGCCTGGAAAATAAACCAAAGGAACTATTGCATTTAGTGTTGCAATCAATATCGTGTAACCAACCAGGTCTCATTCTTTTGGTAATAAGCCAAGTCCCTCTTTATAGTCAGGGCCCTTAGGGATATTTTGGTTCAAATTCTTCCAAAAGCATCAAATTTGGCGCAGATGTTGCCCATGCCATACTCTTTCGATTTTTGACCGGCGCCAAGGGCGGTATGATGCGGGGACCATACCGGTCCATCCCGCCATGTCACCTGACCTATGACGTCATAATTAGGATATGCATCCAATCACATGACGTACTATAAGTGGTCAAAGTTCAAAATGAATCGATCGAAAAATGAAGGCAGGGATCCATTTTTAAGGTTTTCATAAAATCCAATATGGCCGCCAGGTCACATGACCTATGACGGCATATTTATGACATGTATACAATCATGTATACATGAACCCGGATCATGATCGCACAAAAATTAAACACAAGGATATGGCATACAGTTCATAAAACATCAAAATCCGTACCTTTATAATTAGACTGATGAACTGCATATGCCTGAAAATTAGGAAATAGACATGTAAATATTTCCTCTAATTGTCAAAAATAAGGTCAGAGTTCGATTACCCAACCCAGAAACATAAAATGGTGAACCTCGCGTAAATCTTAACAAAAAACTCAAAAACCGACATGTTTGACTCACAAATGACCTTTAAGATGACCTTGAGGGTTGACCTTGACCTCGAATCATCAAAATAACATCCGAATTGGATTCATCGACCTCGAAAACCCCTGAAAAGTGGTATCATACATGATTCCAACCCTTTTGGTTATTTAACTGATTTTCCTCTAATCCGGGTGGCGGCCATTTAGTATTTCGCCAATATGGGGCCCCCGGGGGGGGGGGGGCGCGCCCGTCTTGGCGCCCGTCAAAAATCGAAGGAGTATGGCATGGGCAACATCTGGGCCAAATTTGGTGCTTTTGGAAGAATTTGAACCAAACGGCCCCAAAATATCCCTAAGGGCCCTGACTATTATACATGTAAAATATTATTGGAACGATATCACAAAAGCAAACATCAAATTTCTTCCACTGTATTCATCAAATATGAATGAATGAATGATCGTTTTAAGGCCATTTTCCCCGCTAGAGCAGGGGTTAGCCTTGTGAGCCCCATGACAATCATGGTTCCCTGTTTGAGGCAATGTTTTTATGGCCGGATGCCCTTCCTGACGCCAACCCTTGGTTCACGCTCTTAGGATGCGCAGGGATACGGTGTACCTATTCTAAATCGGGATACACACCGTGATCATTCATCCCAGCAAGCTGGTACTCAATTTGCCGACCTCGGAAGGATGACAGGCTTCATCTCAATACTCAATTATGACAGGGAAGGATGATGAGTCAACCCCCCTGGCGTTAATTCAGCAATCGACCAGGATTCGAACCCAGGATCCTAGGATCCCAGGCCGGCACCCTAACCGCTAAGCCAACACCAGGCTGGTATGTATTCATCAAATATGGAGAAAAGATAAACGCCATTTCAATGCACTGGCGGCCATGTTGCTAGCACCCCTTGGTGTTCATTTCACATTGGTGGTTACCATTTGTTTCAGTGATCTACTTTTGTGTACAATGCCTTTGCTCAAGTAAAACTACTATATAAACGTTTAGGTACCACGTCAGCACCTGTACACAATGCCAAACTTTAAAATTTTGGCAGCCATTTTGATGACGTCATTTAAGCATGTTCCCCCAGAGGTATTCTGGTTATTTTTGGTTTTTGAACTTGTCAAGACCCCTACTTTATAAAAAAAATACCCAATGGAGCTGGTAGGAAGCCAGTTGCCAGTTCCGCCATTTTTAAGGCACTTTTTGACAATAATCTGCAACCCAAAAAGATTTCCATTCCAATGCATCAAACTTTGTTTTCCACATTAAAATTCTCATGCTCTGGAAGCCTTCATTGCCTCGATGTGTTTGAAAATTGTCTTTAAAATAGGAGGATACTTGGTGAAACCAGGTTATGTGCACTTCTGATCCTGTTAGATTGATTAACTGGGGACTGCTCTGTTTTGGGTAAAAAGCCCAGGTTCTTGAGTGTTGTTTCAGGTGTCCTCATCCATACAACTGTTTGATTTTCAATCAATCCGCAACTTGGCTGTTGTTAGCATTCACTAATGGTTGTTAAATATCTCACATGTTTTGCAAAGAGGCCATTGTGTGTTGGTACCCTAGCCAAGTTCTAAAATATGACTTTACATACTTGGGGTGTGAAGAGGACACTGTCAGCCATGCCTCTAAAAAATGATGCCTGCCCTCAGCCAGTGATCCGCACCTGAATGAAGCATATCCAAGTTGAGTTTTAAAGATTAAAAATATATCTTGAGTCAGCAGGTCATCCAATCATCTCAATATGTAATCTTTGTCCTGTTGTTGTAGCTGTGAAGTTAAGATATTCTTAGATCAGGTGACCTTGTCATGAATCGTAATACAGCGAACAGGTTCCAGATAAAAAAAAAGTGAATTTTCCATTCCAGTAGCATCAGCAATACCTACTGCTGGGAGTAATAAGAGATTTCTCGCTGGAAACTACATAAAACAAGACAAACATCAGAGGCACGTTGAACGAGTGCGCTTTCATGATTTGGAAGGAGGGAAAACATTTTGCCTTCCCCTTAGTGTTTTATATTCAAAGTTGTTTTGAATGATGTAAACATTGGATTATATTTACTGAGCTCTGAGAATCCCACTTAAAAGCAAGATCAAGGCTGAAACCAGGTTTGATTCTATTGGAAACAAAATAAATGAATGCTGGACAGACGATAACATTTTCCACAACAACATTGTGATTTATCACCAAGGTGAGTGTGAGGCATTATGTGACCGCAGGTGTGCTTTTGAATATATACATTTATATTGTTACAGACGTGGCTTAGATGTTATTTACCGAGCGGTTTTGGTATGACCACGTCTGCACAAGTTACCCGATTATACCCGAACGTTGACTAATCGCGCTGCGCTAGGTCAATAAAGGAAAAGGACACCCGGCTGGGATTAAAATGACACGACACCCAGGGTTCAGTTCTCAAGCCCTCCGGAGGAGGTTATATTGTGACGGAAGGTTAGATTACAACTACCAGAGGGACAGCATAGTAAGGTGGGCACTTAAACACAATCTTATATTCACCCCAACGGACGACAGATAAACGGGACAAGGCTGACTCACACGGGGATTGATGGCAAGGAAAGCGGTTATCGATGGCTCCAGGTGCACCTGGGCTCAGGGCAGGATCGACCCGGTCCGGTCTAGAGATGCGGGGAGGTCGCAGCGCTCGGATGGCGTCTTGTCTGCTCAAGCTGGGGGGCGCATCTGACCTCACATCCGGCAAGTGGCTGCGTAGATCCGGCGGGGAGTGACACGCCCTCGGCTCGTTAGCTCCGCCCCAGATGGAATCGGCTCGTTGCTTCTCATTGGGTGCGTGCGGGGGGGTTACCGGCTCCGCCCTTGACGAGGAGCTGACAGCCAGCCCCTTCGTGGTAACCCCGTGGAGCGCATGGTCCGGCGCGCCGTTGTTGTTGTAATTGTTGTTGTAGTTGTAATTGTAGTTGTAGTTGTAGTTGTTGTTGTTGTTGTTGTTTGGGGAAGAAGATGGAAGGAGGTATGGGAAAGGTCCTAAACTCACTACTGGTGCCATATAATCACATTCTGGTGCAACGAAGAGTCATAATTAATGGAAACGAGTCCTTAACTGACATAGACTAAGAATAACTAGCAAGATGTCCGAAAGTTGTCTACGTGTGATGCGGTGGACCTGGGCACGACATTTAATGGGGGAAAAAGGGGAAGGTCGGCTCTACTGATTGTTGTTTACAGACAATGGGACTAGGGAATGGGGGATTGGGGATAGTTGGGGAGTATTGGGGAAATAGGGGAATATTTACAAGCGGATATGGAGGCCAAATTCCATATTCGCAACATTGCACCCTTCTCTACCCTCGGGGCGTCCCGACCCGACAAATTTTTACCTACTTTAGTGTGGCACGCAATGTAGTTCCCTCTACTATTAACTCTACCCTGAGTGCGACAGTTTTACAGATATTCACAAATGAGTAAATATGTCCCCCTGCGACGTTGCACCCTTCTCCTCACAGAAACACACCCACAGGATAACCGAATCCGGAAAGAATTCTCAGACTAAACATACAGCCGGTAGGGAGCATTATTTACACAAGACTACGCTGATATTTACACTACGATCCAGGACCTGTTTTTGGAGGAACACATGCAGATGTTATGCATAGAGAGAGCACGCATGCTAGCATCGATACACCAACCCACGAGTGCTCTGTGGCCTACGGCCTTTAATAATGTGCAGAGCACCCCTTCCAAGCATCAAGCACCACCCCATCACACAGTGAGCACCATCCGGTGCACCAATAAAGTGTTTACAAATCACCGGTGGTGTCGCAGCCGGCCGATGTTCTGCCGCTGGTCTTGCCTTCATGTGGTGCACTTGGCCTTCTTACTTCTTTTAAACAAAATAAAGAAAGGCGCTAACCGCGTCCATTTCTTTATTGTGGCCGTCAGGGGGCCAACTATAAGTGGTTCACCTGTATGGCATAGGTGCCACGTTGACCCATAGGTCCATCCACGGGTGGTGCTTGGCCGCAAAAGAACTGCGGTCCATTGTGGGTGGCCACAAACATTGCGGTCCATATGGTGTATCGATCCCAGCAGCAAGCAGCGAAAGTGCAGGCCCACAACTGCGAAGCCAGCACCTCTCTCTCCTCTCTCTCTGCCCCAAAACCAGATCCTCGGAGGTGGGAGACAAAAGAAGCAGACAAGTGAGTAAGGTGGTAAGGGCGCAAAAGTGCACGCAATATAAGATGATGCACACTGGGGGCACATGGGAACCAGGTGAGACAGGTACGTTCCTACCGTACGCTCCCCCCCCCCCCCCCACCAGGTAACCTACATGGCCCCTCCCTTACCCCTTACTGAATCCACAAAACACAACACTACCCATAAACATCTACTTTACAAATCAACAAACATCCCTACTGTCTTCCCAGTTCCTCCCATATACCAAATTCGTCTTCTCTCCCTCCTAACCAATCAAATTTGCCATTTTCAACTCAACATCATAATTTGCCATCTCCAACTCAACATCATAATTTGCCATCACCAATTCATCATCAGTCCCTCCTAAGGAGGGAGAGATGGAATCACCCCAATGTCTCATCCACGTCGTGATGCGTCTCACAAATCCACACAGCAATTTCATTTCCTGAAACAAAACAAAGAAAACACAGGTGTGGAGTCATCATCATCACCACAGGTAAGTGGCTGCGTATGGTGCGACAGGTTCATCAATCCTAACTATTTCCTAAATGACTTTAACAACTTTACACTACCCGGGGTCTTTCTCCGGCCAAACCATTGGCCCTCTTACACTATGGGTTCTAAAAACCAATTCCCATTGGCCAACTGTGGTGCTTTTCAATTTGGGGTCTCACACCCCCGATTCATCTCCCGGTGCCCTCGCACAATTTCTGGGCTGTGGCGTGTACCTCTCCCAGTGGGTCTACCCACCTGCACACCTCCACCACTGCAGTTGCCTCCGAGCTTACCTGCTCCTCACCCTAACCTAACTACCTGGGGAAGGCCCTCTGGCTCTCTCCCCACTCGGTGCCCTCTCTGGCACTGGGCTACCCGGGTCCGTCCTCCGGATCCTCGGGCCCCATCCACAACTCTACCGGCTCCCAGAGCCCACCTGCGGCCTCACCTGGCCGACATCCTCACAGTGGTGGAGTGCCCAACCAACTACACACACTAACAGGCTACACGCCCAGCCATTTCCACAACACTAATGCACCCATCCACAACACCATTCTGCAACCGCACCACAAATGCCAATATCCAACCACAATTTACCTGTACCCTCTACCTAACACTTACACTACCCGCCCCGGGTACTCGTGAAAGGGGTCCACTCTTCCCCCATCCACACCTTCGCACCATGCACACCACTCCGTACCACTTACTCCAACTCTCTCCACACACCTGTACCTGCACACCTGTGCTCTCACACCTGGTGCCACCTGCACCCTTCTCTCCCCAAGCGCATTCGCGCTGATCCACAACACTCACTACTCATACACTGCTCCTCACACCTGTCCAGTTGCACACCTGTGCAATCACACCTGTTCAATTCTCACACACACGGCATCATCTCAGCTAACTACTCCCTTCTGAAACTTGCGCTTCCCAGTCGTCCCTTTAAACTATTGCGCTCCCACGTCATTATCATCCCCACTAATCTACCTGCGTCCCCACTACAGGTATCAGTCACTAACTAAACTTAACGTTACCTAATGTCAATCTCTTCTAGATCCCTACAATATAACCTAACCCACCCGGGCTAGTTTCCACTGCCATCAACCCCATAAGCTATTGCTCCTTTGCCCCCACATGGGAAGGGTGGCAGGGATGCCGCCCTTACCCACTGGGCCTATCGCTCCTCAATCCCCCAGTCCTCTGGCACTAATAAGCCCCCCTTATTCAGAGGTACTGGGTCCCGCCTCGGCATCTAAAGCCGAGGCAATCCACGGGGGCGCCTGCTCGCCGGTGTAAGGTCTTATCCGGTCGGCGTGGACGATCCGAGGGAGGGCTCGTGGCCCCATTTTGATCTTAATGACCACGTCACAGATTTGCAACAGGACGACTCCTGGGCCTTGCCAGGGGGAGGTGAGCTTTGGGCACCTTCCCTTCCGCCTCCGGGGATTAAAGAACCAAATCTTCATCCCCGGAGCGCATTGACTCCCCTGGCTCCGGTCGTCGTACCTGCGCTTCATCTTTTCCCCCGCCAGATGGAGTTGGCGGCAGGCGAAGGCATGGACTAGCTCCATGCCTTCCTCTAAGTGACGTGCGTACCCCTCCCTCGGCGGGTTAACCACTGTGTCTGGCACGGGACCGCATAGCAAGTCGGCGGGAGCCCGTAACTCCCGCCCATACATAAGCAACGCTGGACTGCATGCGGTGGCCCCGTGTTGGCTGGTTCGGTAGGCCATAAGCAAATAAGGGAGATGTTCGTCCCAGTCATCCTGACGGGTGGCGGTGAACAGTGCCAGTTGTTGGATTAGAGTTCGGTTGAATCTTTCCACCATCCCGTCAGATTGAGGTCTTAAAGGCGTTGTTCTGGTTTTCCGAATTGACAGGAGACTGCACACATCTTTTAGCAATTTGCTCTCAAAATTTCGTCCCTGGTCGGTGTGCAACTCCTGTGGAATCCCATGCCGGCACACAAATCCTTCCACGAAGGCCTGCGCTACCACCCCTGCTTCTTGGTTGGGGAGGGCGTAGGCCTCCGGCCACTTGGTGAAATAGTCCATTACAACGAGGATATACTTATTACCTTGGCGGGTGCGGGGCAGCGGTCCTAGAATATCCATAGCCACCCGCTCAAGGGGGGCCCCCACCTGATGTAATTGAAGGGGGGCCCTCATCCTCCGTGCTGGTCCCTTTTTGGCAGAACAGGCGTCGCATCTCCGACACCAGTCCTGTATGTCGCGCCCCATATTCACCCAATAGAACCTCCGGCGGACCCGAGATATTGTCTTTGTCCTGCCCAAATGGCCGCCGGAGCGGGTACCATGCACCTGTTGCAATATGACGTTCTTGAATTTGTCAGGGACTATCACCAGCCAGGAAGTTCGATCAGAAGGAACCTCCACCCACTTGCGATACAAGATGTTGCCTTTCAATTCCAGGGTCTGCCACTGAGCCCAATATGCCTTTGTTTGTGCCCCGAGGGGGGTGACCTCTTCCCCCTTTGGTCTTTGCCCCAATTTGACCCAATTGAACACTGGCCCCAGGACAGGATCCTCCTGCTGGGCCGTGCTCCATGCCAAAGTTCCGAATTCCTCATCTGCGGTTAGTGGCAAAATTGGCCCTCTCACCCGGGTTGCCCGGACAACGAGGGTCGGGTCCGAATCGCCCAATTGTTCCCTCTCCTCGTGTCTCGCACAAAATTTGCAGTTTTCCCCCAGACAAGGACGCCGAGAGAGTGCGTCCGCATTACCATGGGCCTTCCCGGCCCTATGGGCCACATCAAAATCGTACTGCTGCAACTTTTCCAACCACCTTGCAATTTGGCCCTCCGGTTCCTTGAACCGAAGGAGCCATTGCAAGGAGGAATGGTCAGTTCTAACCAAAAATTTCCGCCCGTACAAGTACGGGTGGAAATGGTTCATGGCAGCCAGCATAGCCAATAACTCTTTGCGAGTGACGCAATAATTTCTCTCGGGCCTACTTAAGGCCCGACTATAATAACCAATCACTCTCTCCACGCCCTCCTGTGTCTGAGACAAAACTGCGCCCAATCCTTCCTGGCTCGCATCCGTGTCCAGGGTAAATGTCCCGTCACTAATGGGGTAAGCTAGAAGGGGTGCGGATGTTAGACACCCCTTCAATTTTTGGAAGGCCTCGTGGCACTCCCGTGTCCAATTAAATCGCGTCCCCTTCTCCGTAAGCCGGTGGAGGGGACGGGCCAACTCCGCAAATTTCGCCACAAAGCGCCGGTAGTAGGAGCAGAGTCCCAAAAATCCCCGCACCTCTTTGATGGTACGTGGTGCGGGCCACTCTTCTACCGCTTTAATTTTGTCTGGGTCCGTTTTTACCCCCTCGCGGCCAATCACGTGACCTAGATAGGCCACCTCTCTTGCAAACAAAGTGCACTTACTCGGGTTCAGCTTCAACCCTGCCTGTCTGAGGCACCCGAACACCTGGTCCAAATTAGCTACTGCCTGGGGGAACGTTTGGGCATGTACCAGGACGTCATCCAGGTACACCAGGCATGACTGCCATGGCATGCCGCCTAGTACATGCTCCATCAATCTTTCAAAGGTGGCGGGGGCGTTACACAAACCAAACGGCATCACAGTAAACTGATACAGTCCCTTACCTGTGGAAAATGCCGTTTTCTCCTTCCCTGCCCTATCCATCTCCACCTGCCAATACCCACTCTTGAGGTCCAAAGTTGTGAACCAATTTGAGCCCGCAACGGCATCGAGGGTGTCATCAATCCTTGGCAGGGGATATGAGTCCTTGAGTGTCACGTTGTTTAGCTGGCGATAGTCCACGCAGAACCGCGTGGTCCCATCCTTCTTTTTGACCAGCACAACAGGTGACATCCAAGGACTTCCCGAGGGCTCGATCACACCTGCGTCGAGCATTTTTTCAACCTGCTCGTCAGCTTCCGCCCTCTTGCTCCAAGGGAGCCGTCGGGCGGCCTGACGAATAGGCCGGGCCTCACCGGTGTGGATCTGATGTTTCACCAGGCCCGTACGTCCAATATCCTCGGTGGACAGGGAGAAGAGGTCCAAATGGGACCCAACCAGTTTGTGTAAGGCCTCCCTCTGGGTACCTCCCAACTCTACGCTGCTACGATTTACCATCTCGCAAATGGGATCGGGCCAATTCCTACTTGTTATTGAAGGCTCCCCCCGGGGTCGGCTCGGCTGGACGTTCTCGCCCCTCACTGTCGCGACTTCCTCAACGGGGGTGCAGCCAGCTACCCTCGTGCCCCTTACTATAGTGCGTGGTTCTGTACTCATATTTATTACTCGGACGGCCACTACCGGTCCGTCCGTTTTTACAAGGGTGCGGCCCACGATTAAACCCGGTATGGACTGCGCTGCCACCGGTTCGACCAGGCCGCAGGACTCCTGCCATGTTGGGCGAGCTGCCCACCGGGCCGGCACTATCGCCTCGGCCCTTGGGGGGATGGTCACGGCCTCGGAAGCCTCCAGCTCCGCTCTCTCGGCCGTGCTCACTCCCCCTAACGGCAGCTCTTCTACTCCCACCTGCAGGATCCCCCGGCACAAGTCGATTTTACAACCGCTGGCAGTCAACAGGTCCAACCCTATTAAACATGGGTCGCACACCTCCGCCACCCAAACATCTATCTCCCTCCTTACCGACCCTAACTTGAGGGTCACAGAACCACGCCCTATGATCGGGGCCGTTACCCCGGTAGCAAGCTGCAAACTATAATTTTGCAGGCGCTGGATCTTATCCCAGCCACCTGCGCTCGAATCAAGGACCACAGGACTGATGATCGTGGCGCTAGCTCCTGTGTCCACTACGGCGTCTACCCCCACGCCGGCAATTTTGCATCTAATTGTCAGGCTACCGGTTCCAATTTGGCCACAATAAATGACCTGTCGCGTCAATGAGGGCTCTCCTCCATCCTCTGCTGCCGAACACCGCCCTACGTGCCCGACACCTTCTAGTTTCCCGGGGTCTGGCGGGGGGGTGTCTGGGGTCGGCTAACCCGCTCCCCCCTGGGCGGAGTTGAGGACCTCAACTGCCGGGGATCATCCCGGCGCGCGTTTCGACAGTGCCGCGCCAGGTGACCCAGGCGGTTGCAGGTATAGCACCTCACCTGGTAAGGTGCTTGCCTCCGGAATTCCAAATTCCCCCCCCTGTAGGTCCGAATTGGATTACCCGCTCGTGGTCCACCGCGGGCCACCTCCGGGGCCGCCTGCCATGGTCCAGGTCCTGCCAGGCGCTGGTCCACCAGCCTCCGGACCATGCCCGCCAGGTCAGGACCCACGTCGGGGGCGGGCCCCCTAAGGGGTCCGCCCTCCATCGGGGGTCCCACCTGGCGGACCGCCATTGCGAGACGCTCGCCCCCCCGGGCCAGGGGCCTCGCTGCTTCCCAACGGGCCGCAGCGTCAGCCGCCTGGCTCAGAGTCTGCGGGCGCCACATGGCGAGCTGTTGCCGGAGCTCAATATCCGGGAGGGCCTGGATAAAATGGTCCAGCGCCAGGCTTTCCCGGGAATCCGCTGCCATGCTAGCATGTGCGATCCCCACTGCGCGGCGAATGTCGTGGGCAAGTTCCCCGATGGCTTCCTGGGGCTTGCGCTTTCGCAGCGCGAGCTGAGCTTTAACAAGCTCGCTCTGCTGTTCTATTCCAAATCGATTAATTAGGGCGTCGCGGAGGGCTGGCAGGGTGAGAGCACCCGCTGGTAATGCCGTCAGCACCTCCGCCGCCGCGCCGCGCAATGCGGCCACCAGGTGTACTCCACCTTCGTCCTCACCCCAACCGTTACCCTTACACACACAGTCGAACTGCGCCAGGTACGCGCGTAGATCACTCTTGCCGTCATACGGCGCGAGTGGGACCTTGTGGGACCACCTCGTATGCGAGTCGTTGCCCGCCGGCCGGACCCCGTGCGTCGCCCCTTGCGGGGTCAGCGCGGGGCCGAACCGGCCGGGCCCCCACAGTACATTACCCCCAAGGGGCTCTCGTGCCTCCCCGGTCCCTCCAACAACTACCCCTGTTGGTGTCGATGCATGGGTCACACCTCCGCAACCCGCTACCCATTCCATACCACCACAACCTTGCTCACCCACACCTCGCACCTCTCGTTCCATACCCTCCGGACCAGCCATACACCTCACTCGTGGCCTCTCACGAACATCCGGGTCTATCTCGACCCCCAAGCTTATTAAATCACCTGGCGCATCATACGCACGACCATATTGGTCACCACTTACACCGGGTCCTCTTTCTCTTCGCTTCTCCTCCATCACCTGCGAATCCCTCATCCGGTTAATGAGCACATCATCACGATCCGAACACAGACTTTGGACCAATTCTTTTACTTCCTCCTTTATCTCTTTCTTATCCTCTCTCCGTCGCTTCTTAATTTCGCTCACCCCTTCTTCCACCTCCTCTAATTTTTCCTTTACCTCCTTCATCTCTTCGTGCGCCCCTTTAAGTTCTTCCTCTAACTCCACTTTATTTTTTTCTATGTGCTCCCGCTCCTCCCGCTCTTTAACCTCCATTACCTCTACCACCTTGTCCATTTTCCTCGTCAGGTCCTCATGTACCGTCTGACACTCTTTTTTAATTACCCCTACGTCCTTTTTCATCTCCTTCTGTGTCGATTTCAAACCCTCTATTACCGCTGTGTTCTTCTTTACCTGGTCCCCCAACTCCTTTTGTCCCACTGTCAGTTGTTCTATTCCTAGCGTCAACTCCTCTATACCCCCTTGCAATTTTACAGTCCCCTTTCTCACCTCCTTCTCCATGCGCTCCTTACAGTGCCTCACCTCCTCGCGCACTCCTCCGACCTCCTCACTCACTCCTCTTCTGATCTCCTCTCCCATCACTTGCATCTCCTGCCCAGATGCCACCCTCATCTGCTCCATCTCCTCCCTGTGAGCATCCAGTTTGGTTTCTACCCCCATTCTGACCCCCTCTATCTGCTGCTCCATTTGTTTAACTTCCCTTTCCGCTTGGTCCCTCATGTCCCTCAATTTGCCTTCCATGGTGTTTTCTAACCCCTCTAACCCTTTTTGCATCCCTTCCATTTGATTCTCTTGAGCGGCCATTCTGTTTTCTACCCCCATTAACCCCTCCTGTATTTCCCCTAATCTATCGTCTAATTTCCCAAATTTCTTGTCTAACTCCTCAAAATTATTGTCTAACTTCCCAAATTTCTTGTCTAAACCCTTAAAATTATTGTCTAATCCCTCTATTCTACTCCCTAACCCTCCGATCTGGGCCCCCATCCTTTGTTCTAACCGTTGGCTATTGGCCCCCATGTCCTCCCTCAATTTCTCGCTATTGGACCCCATGTCCTCCCTCAATTTCTCGCTATTGGACCCCATGTCCTCCCTCAATTTCTCGCTATTGGACCCCATGTCCTCCCTCAATTTCTCACTATTCTGGGCCATAAGGGCCTTCATTTGTATGAAAAACAAGTTCCAATCCACCGGGGGCGCTGCCACGGTCGCGGGCGCGGTGATCAGCGAGGCGCCATTTTGCGCTCCCGCAATGTCGGGCACAACGACGCTATTTTGTGCGTCTGCTACCCTCGCTGCTTCGCTCTCCTCCTGTCCCTCATGTCCCTCAATTTGGTCCTGGACCGACCCTGCCTCACTCTCCCCTACCGGACCCCAGCTGTCTTGGTCTGCCATAGCGCGACTTTCAAAATTCGGGTTTTTATACAACAAAACAAATTTCGGCCGTTATAATTTCGCGCGGGAAACGCGCTCCGAATCGATTCTACTTGTTACAAATTTGGGCCTAATAAATTTAGTCCCGAGTTCGAATTCCACTCCTCGACACCAATTGTTACAGACATGGCTTAGATGTTATTTACCGAGCGGTTTTGGTATGACCACGTCTGCACAAGTTACCCGATTATACCCGAACGTTGACTAATCGCGCTGCGCTAGGTCAATAAAGGAAAAGGACACCCGGCTGGGATTAAAATGACACGACACCCAGGGTTCAGTTCTCAAGCCCTCCGGAGGAGGTTATATTGTGACGGAAGGTTAGATTACAACTACCAGAGGGACAGCATAGTAAGGTGGGCACTTAAACACAATCTTATATTCACCCCAACGGACGACAGATAAACGGGACAAGGCTGACTCACACGGGGATTGATGGCAAGGAAAGCGGTTATCGATGGCTCCAGGTGCACCTGGGCTCAGGGCAGGATCGACCCGGTCCGGTCTAGAGATGCGGGGAGGTCGCAGCGCTCGGATGGCGTCTTGTCTGCTCAAGCTGGGGGGCGCATCTGACCTCACATCCGGCAAGTGGCTGCGTAGATCCGGTGGGGAGTGACACGCCCTCGGCTCGTTAGCTCCGCCCCAGATGGAATCGGCTCGTTGCTTCTCATTGGGTGCGTGCGGGGGGGTTACTGGCTCCGCCCTTGACGAGGAGCTGACAGCCAGCCCCTTCGTGGTAACCCCATGGAGCGCATGGTCCGGCGCGCCGTTGTTGTTGTAATTGTTGTTGTAGTTGTAATTGTAGTTGTAGTTGTAGTTGTTGTTGTTGTTGTTGTTTGGGGAAGAAGATGGAAGGAGGTATGGGAAAGGTCCTAAACTCACTACTGGTGCCATATAATCACATTCTGGTGCAACGAAGAGTCATAATTAATGGAAACGAGTCCTTAACTGACATAGACTAAGAATAACTAGCAAGATGTCCGAAAGTTGTCTACGTGTGATGCGGTGGACCTGGGCACGACATTTAATGGGGGAAAAAGGGGAAGGTCGGCTCTACTGATTGTTGTTTACAGACAATGGGACTAGGGAATGGGGGATTGGGGATAGTTGGGGAGTATTGGGGAAATAGGGGAATATTTACAAGCGGATATGGAGGCCAAATTCCATATTCGCAACAATATGTATACACTACCGGTTAAAAGTTTTATAACACCTCAATTTTTCCAGTTTTTATTGAAATTTACGCAGTATAATGTCTCAATGTACTCTGAAATTAAGCATAGAACAAATAAACAATTGGAGATAAAAAAAAGAAATCATAGAATCATTTTGTTTAACAAAATTTAATTCAAAATTTTGACTCGGCAAAGTATCCACCTTTTGCAGATAAAACCGCCGAACACACTCGTGGCATTCTTTCTACAATGGAAATCAAATATTGTTCGGGAAGTTCTTCCCAACACTGTTGCAGAAGTTCCCACAAATGTGTTGCACTTGTCGGTTGCTTTGCTTTCACCCTTCTGTGCAGTTCATTCCAAACCAGCTCAATGTGGTTTAAGTCTGGAGACTGTGCTGGCCATTCCATGATTTGAAGCCTACCGTCTTGTTCTTTTCCTCGAAGGTAGTTTTGACATAGCCTGGAGGTGTGTTTGGGGTCATTATCTTGATGTAGGATGAACCCCTGACCAACTAGGCATATACCAGAGGGTATTGCAGGGTGCTGAAAAATGCTGTGGTAGCCCTTTTGGTTCAGGGTGCCAGTCACTCTGTGCAAGTCGCCGACTGGATCCAGCAAAAGAGCCCCAGACCATCCCGCTTCCTCCTCCATGTTTGACAGTTGGTGTCACACACTGAGGAACCATCATTTCGCCTACTCAACGGCAAACAAAAACCCTGTGTGATGAACCAAAGATTTCGAATTTTGATTAAATCGGTCCATAAGACCTTCTTCCAGTCTTCAGTAATTCACTGGCGGTGCTTCATGGCCCAGGAAAGCCTCTTTTTTCTTATTTTGCCATCTTAGCAAAGGCTTTCTTACTGCCACTCGACCTGTCAAACCTGCAGCTCGAAGTCTTCTCTTCACAGTTGAAACTGAGACTTGCTTACTTCGACCAGTGTTAAGCTGTGCTTGAAGCTGTTGTCCTGTGAGCCGCCTATCACGCAAGCTGTTGACTCTCAGAAACTTGTCTTCTGATTCTGTTGTGGCTTTGGGTCTGCCAGACCTCTTCCTGTCAGAGTTTCCTCCAGTTTCCAATATACTACTTCCTGCAGTGCAATGTTGTCCAAATAATGCTTCAGAGGGTGTAATAACAGTCTGTTCCAATACTGATTTTATACAGACAGGGGGTTTGTAATCAAGTAATCAGCAGAGGTTGGGACACCTGTAGGAATTGTTTGCATCAACTTTCAAGACTTAATTTACTTACATTGCTGCAGAACAGCTGTAAGTTGTTAACCCATTACTTGTTCACAGAAGAAGGCCTTTTATTTTTGCAATATAACTGTGCAATTTACATTAATTTCCCATTTTTGCGAACCTAAACTTCTTTTTTTTACCTCGAGCAGTTTAATGCTTACCTTTGTACCATTTCAAGTTATTCACTGGACATTCAACTGTCTAAATTTCAATAAAAACTGGAAAAATTGAGGTGTTCTAAAACTTTTGACCGGTAGTGGACATGCTTGTTATGTTGCTACATACACGCTTGTGATATTGCAACATACATGCTTGTTATATTGACACACACAAGCTTGTTATATTGACACATGCACGCTTGTTATATTGATACAAACATGCGTGTTATATTGATACATACACGCTTGTTATATTGATACATACACGCTTGTTATATTGATACATACACGCTTGTTATATTGCAACGTACACGCTTGTTATATTGCGACATACACGCTTGTTATATTGATACACACAGGCTTGTTATATTGATACATCCACGCTTGTTATATTGATACACCCACGCTTGTTATATTGATACATACACGCTTGTTATATTGACACATACACGCTTGTTATATTGATACATCCACACTTGTTATATTGATACACACAGGCTTGTTATATTGATACATCCACGCTTGTTATATTGATACACCCACGCTTGTTATATTGATACATACACGCTTGTTATATTGATACATACACGCTTGTTATATTGCTACATCCACGCTTGTTATATTGCTACACACACGCTTGTTATATTGCTCCGTACATGCTTGTTATATTGACACATACATCCTTGTTATATTGCCACATACACCCTTGTTATATTGATACATACATGCTTGTTATATTGCGACATACATACTTGTTATATTGTGACATACACTTGTTATATTGATCCATACATGCTTGTTATATTGACACATACATCTTTGTTATATTGCCACATATATGCTTGTTATATTACTACATACACCCTTGTTATATCGATACATACACCCTTGTTATATCGATACATACACCCTTGTTATATTGATACATACACGCTTGTTATATTGATACATACATCCTTATTATATTGATACATACACCCTTGTTATATTGATACATTCACCCTTGTTATATTGCTACATACACCCTTGTTATATTGATGCATACACGCTTGTTATTTTGATACATTCACCCTTGTTATATTGCGACATACATCCGTATTATATGATACATACACCCTTGTTATATTGATACATACACCCTTGTTATATTGATACATACACCCTTGTTATATTGATACATACACCCTTGTTATATTGCTACATACACCCTTGTTATATTGATACATATACGCTTGTTATTTTGATACATATACGCTTGTTATATTGATACATACACGCTTGTTATATTGATACATACACCCTTGTTATATTGCTACATACACCCTTGTTATATTGATACATATACGCTTGTTATTTTGATACAGACAGGGTTGTTATATTGATACAGACAGGGTTGTTATATTGATACATACACACTTGGAATATTGATACACACACGCTTGTTATTTTGATACATACACGCTTGTTATATTGATACAGACAGGGTTGTTATATTGATACATACACACTTGGAATATTGATACACACACGCTTGTTATATTGATACATACACGCTTGTTATATTGCCACATACATGCTTGTTATATTGATACATACACGCTTGTTATATTGATACATACACGCTTGTTATATTGATACATACACGCTTGTTATATTGACACATACACGCTTGTTATATTGATACATACACGCTTGTTATATTGATACATACACGCTTGTTATATTGATGCATACACGCTTGTTATATTGATACATACACGCTTGTTATATTGATACATACACGCTTGTTATATTGCCACATACATGCTTGTTATATTGATACATACACGCTTGTTATATTGATGCATACACGCTTGTTATATTGATACATACACGCTTGTTATATTGATGCATACACGCTTGTTATATTGATACATACACCCTTGTTATATTGATACATACACGCTTGTTATATTGATGCATACACGCTTGTTATATTGATACATACACGCTTGTTATATTGATACATACACGCTTGTTATATTGATACATACACGCTTGTTATATTGATACATACACGCTTGTTATATTGATACATACACGCTTGTTATATTGATACATACACGCTTGTTATATTGATACATACACGCTTGTTATATTGATGCATACACGCTTGTTATATTGATGCATACACGCTTGTTTTTTTGATGCATACACGCTTGTTATATTGATACATACACGCTTGTTATATTGATGCATACACGCTTGTTATATTGATACATACACGCTTGTTATATTGATACATACATGCTTGTTATATTGATACATACATGCTTGTTATATTGCTACATACATGCTTGTTATATTGATACATACACGCTTGTTATATTGACACATACACGCTTGTTATATTGCTACATACATGCTTGTTATATTGATACATACACACTTGGAATATTGATACATACACGCTTGTTATATTGATACATACATGCTTGTTATATTGATACATACACGCTTGTTATATTGATACATACAGGGTTGTTATATTGCTACGTACACGCTTGTTATATTGCGACATACACGCTTGTTATATTGATACACACACGCTTGTTATATTGATACATACACGCTTGTTATATTGATACATACACGCTTCTTATATTGATACACACACGCTTGTTATATTGACACATACACGCTTGTTATATTGATACACACACGCTTGTTATATTGATACATACACGCTTGTTATATTGATACATACACGCTTGTTATATTGATACACACACGCTTGTTATATTGATACATACATGCTTGTTATACTGATACATACACGCTTGTTATATTGATACATACACGCTTGTTATATTGATACATACACGCTTGTTATAGTGACACATACACGGTTGTTATATTGATACACACACGCTTGTTATATTGATACACACACGCTTGTTATATTGATACACACACGCTTGTTATATTGATACATACACGCTTGTTATATTGATACATCCACGCTTGTTATATTGCTACATCCACGCTTGTTATATTGCTACATACACACTTGTTATATTGAAACATACACACTTGTTAGATTGCTCCGTACATGCTTGTTATATTGACACATACATCCTTGTTATATTGCCACATACACCCTTGTTATATTGATACATACATGCTTGTTATATTGCGACATACATCCTTGTTATATTGTGACATACACTCTTGTTATATTGATACATACATGCTTGTTATATTGACACATACATCTTTGTTATATTGCCACATACACTCTTGTTATATTGATACATACATCCTTGTTATATTGCCACATACACCCTTGTTATATTGATACATACATGCTTGTTATATTGCGACATACATCCTATTTATATTGCTACATACACTCTTGTTATATTGATACAACACGCTTGTTATGTTGATACATACACCCTTGTTATATTGATACATACACGCTTGGTATATTGATACATACACCCTTGTTATATTGATACATACACGCTTGGTATATTGATACATACACGCTTGTTATTTTGATACATACACTCTTGGTATATTGCTACATCCACCGTTGTTATATTGATACATACATCCTTGTTATGTTGCGACATATATGCTTGTTATATTGATACATACACGCTTGGTATTTTGATACATACACCCTTGTTATATTGATACATACAGTCATACACGCTTGGTATATTGATACATACACGCTTGTTATTTTGATACATACACGCTTGGTATATTGATACATACACGCTTGGTATATTGATACATACACGCTTGTTATATTGATGCATACACGCTTGTTATATTGATACATACACGCTTGTTATATTGATTCATACATGCTTGTTATATTGCGACATACACGCTTGTTATATTGATACACACACGCTTGTTATATTGATACATACACGCTTGTTATATTGATGCACACACGCTTGTTATATTGACACATACACGCTTGTTATATTGATACACACACGCTTGTTATATTGATACATACACGCTTGTTATATTGATACACACACGCTTGTTATATTGATACATACACGCTTGTTATATTGATACATACACGCTTGTTATAGTGACACATACACGCTTGTTATATTGATACACACACGCTTGTTATATTGATACATACACGCTTGTTATATTGATACATACACGCTTGTTATATTGATACACACACGCTTGTTATATTGATACATACACGCTTGTTATATTGATACATCCACGCTTGTTATATTGATACACACACGCTTGTTATATTGATACACACACGCTTGTTATATTGACACATACACGCTTGTTATATTGATACACACACGCTTGTTATATTGATACACACACGCTTGTTATATTGATACATACACGCTTGTTATATTGATACATACACGCTTGTTATAGTGACACATACACGCTTGTTATATTGATACACACACGCTTGTTATATTGATACATACACGCTTGTTATATTGATACATACACGCTTGTTATATTGATACACACACGCTTGTTATATTGATACATACACGCTTGTTATATTGATACATCCACGCTTGTTATATTGATACACACACGCTTGTTATATTGATACACACACGCTTGTTATATTGACACATACACGCTTGTTATATTGATACACACACGCTTGTTATATTGATACATACACGCTTGTTATATTGATACATCCACGCTTGTTATATTGCTACATCCACGCTTGTTATATTGCTACATCCACGCTTGTTATATTGCTACATACACGCTTGTTATATTGCCACATACACTAGGGTGCATCAAACGCCCCTATGTCAAGAAAACAATCTGTCCCCAATTTTATTTTGTTCCAGTCATAAAATAAAGTTCCTATGCAAAATTTGGTAAGGTTTTGATATCATCTTCTGGGTCCACCTCAGCAAATTAGATTTTGAGTCGGTAGTATCAGAGTCAGAAATTTGACACGCAGTTGTTTTGAGGCCCATAAATAAAAATGAAAGGATTGACCGATTGCTACATACAATAGCTCTTTGGAAAGGTATTATTGTGCTCTGTAGCAATATATAATCATCATAGGGATAGGGATATAATTCACTTATACACAAATAGTCAAAATCATGATTTTATTGGTATAATCATATGTATTATAGATACCAGAATGATATAATTTTTATTACAGTAGAATCATATCTATCTATAATTCCAGTAATCTCTGTGTGTTTGTTTGTACGTTTGTACGTTTGTACGTTTGTACGTTTGTACGTTTGTACGTTTGTTTGTCTGTGACCGCTGTTTCTCGACAACCACGGGTCCGATATACTTTAAACTTGCCAGGTATATTGCTGGGGACCCGAGGATGTGCCTTTTCAAGGTTTCATATTAATCGGACAATTACTTACCGAGCTATGTCCAAAAAACGATTCAACCAATCAGAGAGCAGCGAACTATCGCGTGTGCCGAACGTGGCGGACACACTCTGCCTCGGATGGCACATTTGAGAGCGTATTCATTTATTTCACGTTTGCAAACTATGTTGGCGCTATGTTGGCGTTAAACTATGTTTTAAAACTAATAAAAACCATTTCATGTAAATAGAGGGGGGGGGGGGGGGGATTGTCACTGTACTCGCACGAGCAGATGGCGGAAGTGCCTGACCGCCAAGTGAAGTCCGAGCAACTCGCGGTCGAAGGTACTGTAACGGCGTTCGGGCGGGCGAAGCTGCCGGCTAAAGAACGCCAGCGGTTGCCAAGCTCCGTTTTAAAACTAATAAAAACCCCGGGGGGATTGTCACTGTACTCGCAAGCCGTTCGCCGTTCGCTTTGGCGTTGCGAATGGACCAAAACATTTCATGCACCAAACCATTTCATGTAAAGCGTTCGCCGTTCGCTTTGGCGTTGCGAATGGACCAAAACATTTCATGGACCAAACCATTTCATGTAAATAGAGGGGGGGATATAATTTTAGATATAGATATAGTACGGGCATGCCCTAGTATACACAATCTTAGCATTTATCATCTTAATACGAGTACATCTGACTATGGATGAACATGAAAATAGAAACAAAACAAAGATACTGTAGTTTTCATGGATATTTCTGACAGTTTAGCCTTGAGCTGCTCGCTTTCGAAGATTCGGTTTCTCCTTGCGGTTGTGCTCAACAACTTGTAGCACATTTTGGTAGTGGTCTTCACTTCTGGCTGCTGAAAGGAAGTCAGAGCTAAGCTTAACTCCCCTTTCTGCAGAGTCATTCACCACATTCAAGGCTTCAACATTAGTCCATGATGTCTGGTAGGCTGCAGAGTTAGTCCATTCTTGAACATCGGTAACTAGAAATGCCCAGTCAAGCTTCAGATGATGAAATAGGTACCATGAATCTGGTCCAACAAAATCAGCCAGAGTGGTCTTCTCAGTCAAGTCATCAGGAAATCTGGGCTTTCCAAACCCAGTACCAAACCGTCCTTGTGGGTTGGTTACTGGAAAATCTGGCTGAACCTCCAGAAGTCTGTCTGCCAGAGCACGGCGATGGTCATGAGGAACAACTGAGCTGAAGAGGGCAAGTGGAACCATCTCTTCTGTGAGGTACCAGAGATGTCGTTTGAAGGCTTTCAGGGCACTTCTTGAGATTCCAGCATTGACAGCTTCATACTGTTTCAGTTTGGAGATGAGCTGCAGGTCATTCCATGGGGCATCGGTGACAGAGGTACATGTCATCCACCAGGAGCTGTATACTAGAGTGACAAACGTGACAAATTCTCTGATCTTTGGCACTTGTTTTTCTGTGGTAATTGTACCTGCTGGAAGATCAGCGATTTGTTTTTCGAAGAGACATAATTTGATTGAGTAGAGGAGCTTCGCCATCCATCTGGCTTTATGCAGTGCACCAGGACGCTTGAAGGTTATTTGATGTTAAGCTACTTCACCATCAAGGAATACAGTACACAGATCAACAAATTCCAAATAATCATCACGTCTTAGAGATTGCTCGGTGTGACAGAGTCTGAGAACATTATTCTGAGTGTGACAGAGTCTGAGAACATTATTTTGCCAGTCACTTGTCAAACTTGTTGCTGCTTCATTTAGTTGAGATGGATCAAATCATGAAAGTGGTTCATTGAATGTGTGTGGAAACATTTCAAAGTTCTTGCGAAACCTTGAGAAGAGGAAGATATCTGGTGACTTAGATGCTTCAACTTTAAGATCAGTAAAAATGTGCATAAGAATGACTTCACCAATGTGGTGTCTGCAGCCTGACCACAGAAGAGCTTTGTTAAGCCGTTGTTGAATTGTTACACAAGCTGCACTGATGTGGCCGGTGTTAGATGCAGTTGTGTCAAATGTCAAGCTGACAACATTCTCTTGGCAGTTCCATGATTCAAGTAGGTTATTAGTCAGCTGAGCAATTATATCTCCAGATTTACGGTCTGTTCCAGGCTTGTAGGATGGAACACCCAGCAGCTTCATATCAGTTTGAGAACCCAAAAGCACAGCCAGGCGTTCTTCAAAAGTGTTTTGGTTAGTTAAGCATGGAAGCAGCTTTGAGTCCCAGTGCAACGTAGCAAGCTTCGGAGGTATCCATTTGTCCTTACAGGTAGTAGCAATATGCTGTCCAATTTTGCGTCTTGATTTATCTGCTGTAGCATATGATGTTGACACCTTCGCTACATCCCCTCCTGTTTCTTCAATAAGAGCTTCTGTGAAAGCAGCCTGTTGGGTTGGTGTCATCTTCATCCTTGTTGCCAGTGAAACAAGACTGGGCCTCTTCAGGATGTCATGTGGAATGAAAACTGATGTGCCAGGTCTAACTAAACGATGATGACTTCTTGAGGTTGTTGGTGTGCTTGTTGAAGGTCCAAGAGTTACTTCTTCATCACTGTCACTAATATTATACACAGTGGTTGTAGTATTTATGTTGAACTCCAGCTCCATACTTGCTCGCCTCTCTGATTCTTTTTCCTCGCGGTTCACTTTACGCTGCATCTTATCTGCCAACAGTTTATCTTGGCAGCCAAATGTTGCACAGCGATCTGTCTTCATAGATTCCAGGAATGCTAAGTCTTCAGGATTCTTGATGTGAGAACTAGCATCATTGGGCCACAAGGGAAATGTCTCCATAAATTTCATCTCCATTTGATTCACCTTTGTGATGCTTGCTGGAGTTGTTCTTCGGTTGATAGGGATTGATCTAAGCTTGGAATTATCATCTGCAAGTTTGATAATTTTCTCAATAGCCTTGCGTTCAGAGATTTTTTTTTTTTTTTTTTTTTTTTTGTATACAAGATCGAGGCTCGTGAAAGAGCGAACATTAATCACACAGAAAGACAAACCGACACATAAAACATATAACATCGGGAGCGGTAGACAAGATGGGGAGAGAGGGGGAAGGACACAAACACAACATTTGAGAGCAGGGACCGAGAGACATGGAGACATCGAGAGATCTGAGAGAGGGCGAGGGCTTTGGGGGGGGGGGGGCATGGGAAGGGGGCGGTGGGAGAGGTATAAAACATATGGACACTGCCAGGACTTCCAGGAAAGAAGTTGGAATTTCAAACAAGGTGGATCTGGGGTGAATTAGCGGGGGTAGAAAAGATCAAGGTTTTGGATGGGGGAAGATAAGAGATGGTGGTGAACAGCTGTTTTAAAGACCTGGAGGGAGGAGTGGGATTGAAGGGAGTGAGGGAGTTTGTTCCAGAGGCGGGAGAAAAGAGGAATGAAAGAGTGAAGGTGAGCAGAGAGCCGAGATTTCGGCAGTTTAACCATCAGAGGGTTGCTGGCAGATCTTGTGCGACCTGTAGGAATATTTGGGGGACAGAGCACAGAGAGAGCTGGGGGTGCAAGGCCGGAGAGGAGTCGGTAGAAGACAGAAAGACCACCTACCTGCCTGCGGTGAGTGAGTGAAAGGCCCTCAGAGATAGCTTCATCGCGGGAGATTCCAATAATTCTGAAAGCTTTGGTTTCAACAGCGTGAAGCCGAGCTAGGTGTGAGGCAGGAGCACCGGCCCATAGGGGAGAACAGTATTCCATTGAGCTGCGGATGAAAGCCTTGTATGTGGTGAGGAGCTCAGGTGTGCCGAGGAAGGACTTCGCACGACGGAGGATGCCCAGTCGGCGACTGGCTTTGGAGGCCAGCTTGGAAATGTGGTTTTCCCAAGAAAGATCATGGCAGATAGTGAGACCCAAAATCTTGAGCGACAGAACTTCTTGGAGAGGATTGTTGAGAAAGTAGATGGGAGGGTTGTCCAGTCGATCTTTTCGGAGAGACATAGTAAGAGTGTGAGATTTGTCAGGATTGAAAGACATGTTCCACTTGTTTGACCAGTCTGTGATTTTGTCCAGGTCTTCAGAGAGTGAGGAGGCAGCAGACTGCCGATCTGAGGGAAGAGGAATGGAGCGGCAGAGAGTGGAGTCATCAGCAAAGAGATAGAGAGGATTTTCGAGAGAGTCAGAGAGATCATTGATGAAGACCAGAAAAAGCACGGGGCCCAGAACACTGCCTTGGGGAACTCCAGCCTGAACAGGAAGAGGAGATGAGAGAAACCCATTCAGGGCCACACGTTGACGACGACTAGAGAGGAAGTCCGCCAGCCATGCGTGGAGATTTCCATGGATACCAAAGGAGGAGAGTTTGGTGAGCAGAGCGGGGTGCCAGACCGTGTCGAAGGCACGTGATATGTCGAGGGAGACAGCTCTAATTTCCTGTTTCGCATTGAGGACCTCCATCCATTGTTGAGACAGCAGAAGCAGCATGTCCAGAGTAGAGTGACCTGGTCTGAAACCAAATTGATGATCAGAGATCAAGCCATTGGAGAAGAGGAAAGATTTCATATCCGAAGCAATGATGGATTTGTCAGGGAATATGTAGTGGGGGACTCAGGACTCCAATGACCGGACACAGGTTACAAAAGGTCTAGTTTATTAACTGTATTCACTTCATCCAATTACCAAAATGATACCGCATAATATAATGGATCAGGTTAACTCTTTTCGCTGGTCCCTCTCGTTCAGCCGATGTTTCCTCCGCCACTGCCGTCGATCAGCGCTTCTCATGACAAGTCCCCCTCACCCAACGTTTGCTGCTCGTTTATATCGCCAAACTGGACTTAATCCTCTGTCCGCTAATGCCCCGAGGTCATGCATTGCACCGAGTCCTGGCATCAGCTCGCTCCCCTCCTGCTGTGATTTCCATTTACACAGTAGGGGGGTGCTGGGGCCTTGACCAGGTGTTTCAAGAGATTACCATGTTCAAGCACATTCTGACACTCATTAAAGGAAAAATGTATCTGCTTTGTTACCAGGTTAATTAATAAGTTACCAGGGCCAATCAATATGTTACACTGAGTTACCCTTCCACAATTCCCTCATCTTTTTGTTTTTGTTTATATTAACCATTAATCTAAACATCAATATAAGTAAACAATCAATCACTACTAGTAAACATCATTACAAGTATAAGTAAATAATCAATCACTACTAGTAAACATCATTACAAGTATAAGTAAATAATCAATCACTTTGGTAATCAAATTCCCTTAGGCATACACCGTCATCCTGCAAGAATCACAAAACATTTCGTTGGTCATTGACTTCTTCCATATTGTTCAATCTATTGCATTTGCATCACAAATATATTTTCAAAACAACACTTCACCATCACCAAGATACAACAATTTCACTTCATTTTCAAGTTTTTGTAAAGCATCTGCACCATCTGGCAAAAACGTTTGCCTCCACGCAAATGTTGACTTTGTTTGAAAGGAAGGGCTGATCACTTGTGTTTGAATCCAGGTATGAAACATTTTCTCCTAATGTCTTCATAGCTCCTGCACTACTTCGTGTAGGATTTCGCTGTTGTGGTAACCCTGCGGAGTCATAGACTGACCCTTCTCTCCATGTAGCATTCTTGCCCCTTTTTGCTGTGAACCATAATGATTCCTTGAACAAGGCCTTCGCCCAGTTGTAGTCGATTTGCCTCCTCCCTCATTATGAGTGGGCAGCAAGTATTGGTGTGACGTTGATTGGCCAGCAAGATGTGGAACAGGGATGCCGGATGCATCCACAATGATGTTGGGACCATGGTGTTCAGGTCATTCATGGTCCTTACCAGGAGCAACCAGCAGAATCGTGCACAGCTGTTGTGACAAGGGCACAGCCGTTTTTTTTGCAGCTCCATGCTGGTTCCCCGGACGTTGGTGAAGTAATAACATATGTCCCCGCATTTCACAGAGGTTGCAGGTAAAATGTCGTTGTCCTGCAACTTCTGATGTGGTGAATGTTCGAAGCCTTCGAACAAGAGTAAGTGATCGCCTTTCTTTCATATGTTGCAGTGTGATCCAGGCAAATGGTCACATAAATTTCCTTGGTGAAGGTAAGCATTCATCTCCAAGTTACACGGGAGAATGTCTTCATCATTCTTTGAGAAAGAGGGTGTATGCCACGATTAACTTCATTTTTTAGCCACAAATTTTCTTTCTCGAACTTCTTCCCAATTCCGTTAGCAATCCCTCCAAAATGTGATCTCGTCTTATCTTTATGCTCAGTCACATCTGAATCTGCTTTCCGCACACACTGGATCAGATAGGGTGCATCTTACCATGAAATCAGCATAATCATGTATATCTTCCGATAGTTTCACATTCAACAATTTGTTGTTTTTCCTTAACACAAAAAGTTATATTCATTTATATGCGTCACACAAATAATATTCAATCAGGTATGTATTTTATGACTAAACTAAGAATAGCATCCACAATTGCTTTCAGGTTAATATAGTTCAAAAATTAACTCATGCAGGTATTTTAGCACTACTCTAAGAAAATAAATTGTATATGATTACAATCACAAACGGGAATACCTAATTCCCAACAACAATTTTCCCAAACCAACAAATTAAGCATAATGTATTATTACCATAATTCCTCTCCACTTTTTCTTTTCCCTCTTTTTCCCTTAACAGTGTGGCACTCGTGGTGATATGAGTTCACTGATATTGTAATTGACACAACTCATAACATTGTCGTTATGCCATTATCTTAATTCTACTGTTTATGTCGCCATATAAGTCTTCCTTTTCTGGATCCACATTTCTTTCCTCATTTGTCACTTCATGCGTTATCATCGTGTTGTTGGTTACCTTATTCAAACACACCGTCACTAAGGCTTTCAAGCAAGCCACCACTAAAACAATTGCCAATATAACTACTAAACCAACAAACAAGTCTGCTACTCCTTGTAGACATTATATACCAAACTAACAAGCTTCCTAAAAGGTAAATAAAGAAAATCCCTTAATATGTAACATAATCAGATTATTTGTCTTACAAATGATCCCCCTATCTCCCGGGGTTGAACTCAATCCCCTGATCATGAGTGTAGTTGTGATACATTTTTCACTCATGTTGTATTAATATCAGCAGGTAATTGTATGTCATGTAGGCAAATAAATGTCACTATCCCAAGTAGGAATATCACATGTTGAAAATGTAATGTTTATCAATGCAAGGGGTGTTAAAATGTAATTCAAATGACTGTAAATCACTACTATCATTTATCTACCACTGAATGTTCTGCTGGGCTGCTAGGTGCAGCCTCATTTTCTGTGGGATCGTCCACCTTAGCCCCATGTGCTTGTTTGCAATGAGGGGCATGAATCCAACTTTCTATTTTGGGTCCATCTTTTTTTCCTATTCTTATCAATCTCCTATGGTTTATCATTTCGTTCCAAGATACCGCAACCAAAGGTTTTAACCAAAGCTCTACCAAACTATTTCCAATGTGAACAAAAAATGCCAGTGAAACAATGATTCGAAGAATTAACTTCAAGGGGTCAATAAATTTATTCTATAGCCAGATCTAATTTTCCCATCCAATAGTTTGCCTTGCCACATGTCATATTATAACACCTTAATAAACCTTCGAAAAAATGTTTCCCATCTCAACAAATTTCCTTTTTTACAAATAGCCATGTGTAACTTACGTATTTAACTACAATTTCCTCTCAATTTGTTTGGCCTAACTGGCCGTAAAAGTGGCTGCCAGCATGCAGTACCGTTTTTTATCTACCAAGGAAGTGTTCCACACAAGACCTCTACCAAAATGTTGTTTGTAAAAAAACAAATCTGGGATTTCTGATTACATGGATGCACACTCTCAGGACATTTTCAGGCTGCTGTTAACAATCCACTACGATGACTTAATTCCTTTACCCACAATCAAATAATTAGTACAAATTGAGGATATTATCCCTATCACATTCTTTTATAGATTCATTATGTTGGATCTAATTTTTCCCAATAATTTTCCACTGCTGTAAGGCGGAACAATAGCTCTCATAAGTCTTAGTAATATCGTACTTAATTTGCCCAGCAGAGAATAATTTATTTACTATCCTTTCTCATCTGTTAACCAGTGACTTTGTTTAAACTCCAGAACTGAAAACCCACAATAGTTCAAACCAGCAAAATTTTCTTTACTATTTTCCCATATCATCTATGCCTAAAACACATCCATACATACAGCACAATTTATATGCTGATAAAATTCAAGTTTATATATATAAAATCCATGAGCAGAGTATTCTGGGAAGTCAGTGTAAGACCTCTCCCAAATTTGGATGATTTTGTACTTCCTCATTTCCTTTTATGAAGCTCATATCCATAAATAGATGTTATTCTCATATACATTCTATCAAAAAATGGAATCCCAAAATTACTCACAATTTTACTATTAATTAATGGCTGCTCATAACCCAGCACATCAAATTTTTATATTCCATTTCCCTTGACAAAAGAGATAATGTTCATAATCAAATTATATTTCTATTTTATTTTACGGATTCTCTGGATATTCAATCCCATCCACATATCCCAATCCCATCCACATAAAACTATCCATTTCCAGACAGGCACACTGTCGGTGTCAACAATCTTGTAAGATTGATACACAAAAACACACACACACATGCATTATGCATATTTGTTTGCGTTGGAACCATTATTTACAGATCAGATGGGTGTCAATTTTATTTCAATTTCATAAAATTTTGTCAATCAAATTCAAAATGCTTATAGACAAATAAACCAAAAGTCCATTCTTAGAAAACCCTCATGATGTCACATTGAAATTACCCTTTCAGCCTTCACAATAATCTATCCAAATTTTGACTACACACCCATTTGCATGTCAGTCGACCATTGACCTATCAATCGTGCGGAACAATAGTCCGAAATTCCCACCTGATCATCATGTGACTCTTGTCACTTGGTTTGCCAAAAAAATTGCAACGCAATTGTTCCAAACTTTGTAAATTTAAAATTGCTGTGCCCAAAATAGAAGATCCAATTTTGGCATTTGATCAATTAATTATTAATTTGTTAACAAGCAAAAAAGAAAAAATGAATCATTCTTGCTCTGAAAACTTTTCAGACACAAGAATCATCGACAGTTATTCATGTTTGTCCAGTAATCGAATCTGTTGAGGCCAATCATCATTTGGGATTTGCAGCAATGAAGGCCTAATCATTGTCTGAGGTACCGGTAAGCACTGGTACCCTTGATCTTGGTTTGCCCCATGACCTTGTCTTCCTGTTGACATACGGACATCTTCTTCTCCAATGTCCCATCTTTCCACACTCGAAACACCGGTTTCTGTCGTTGTCTGATCTGTGCACCTGTGCACTTGTATTGCTGGGCTGCATCTCTACATCCCTGAGTTGCCACTGCAATCTCTCGTTATCTCCTGAAACACGAAAAAATTCTCTGTACCGTCCTTTTTGGGGAGACAACTGGAAATCAGATGGGACAACTGTCACTTTCATTCCTAATTTCGAGGGCAGTTGTGCATTTGTCTCCTCCACTGTATCCTGTATCCTTTTTATTTTAAGTTCTAGTTCCGTTATCCGTTCTTGCTGTTCCCGTTGTCTGGATTCACCATCCCAAAGATGGAATGCAAGCCAGTCTACCGTTAGATTCTGTCTCTTCCTGGCTTTCAATCTTTGTTCCAATCTTTCCAATCGACTTCGCTCAAATGTACCATCTCTTGGAAACTCCTCATCATGTCCCTTTGTCCACAAATACCAATTCTCGACCTGCCTTATAGCTTCTGCACCATAACGGTCGTACATATGATGTGTACAAGTACCTTTTTGTGGAATCTCTTGTTGTCCTTGTGTATTCTTGCAGGCTCCATTTCCCATTCTGCCTTTTATCAAAGTAGCGTTGGATGTGTTGTAGTTTGTTCCTCTAAAGCTTCACTCGTACCTCCAGGAAGGGTCTCTCCACCTGTTCACACGGTGATTTCCAGAGAATCTCCCTCAGCCGTGGCTTTTGCACAATCCAATCTCACAGATCAGTATTTGCAGATGAGCCGGAGGGTCAGTATGAAATGGGTGAATCCTCAGGTGTCCGCTCTGTTGACGGGGAAATCACACAATGGTAACCGCACATATATATCTGTATATAAACTCACCACCTTGCTCAATATTCCCAGGTTGTCTCCACATTGTTAATATCACGCAAAGATATCAAAGCTTCTTTCTTGAGACCGCATTTTCATCAATCAAACAATCAATATATTCAATTCAATTTATTCAGTTCAATTTATTCAGTTAAATTTATTCAATTAAATTCAATCAATTAGATTCAATCAATCAGATTCAATCAATCAACAATTCAATCAATTATTCAATTTCAATTAATTCATCAATATTCATCAATAAATCAAATTAATCATTTTGGATGTCTCCTTGCATAAGCCCTTTCCCCAATGATGTCAGGACAGGTCCATCCATTGACTGAGATCGAATTTCATCGGTCGTCACCTCGGATTCGTACCTCATGTCAATTGATGAATCGCCGTCCTGTCCTAGGGTCATATCTGACATATTTTCCCATTTTGCCTGGTCTCCACAAATTTTTCTTTGCAACCACTAAAGGCAACTCATCCTTCATTCGTGAGACAGCCAAAATGGATGCCAGATATTAAAGTTCTTTGGGAAAAATATCTCATCATTTTCCTTTTAATAGTACCCAAAATCTCTTGGCAATATAAATTTCGTAAAACTCCTGAAATGGGACTGTCAAATTCCTTCAATCATGCTAAATTTTGAAACTCCATCGCTTGTAATACCCAATTTATCCCATAGGGCTTGAAAGTTCTTTCCCAAGTTCATGCAGCATTCTGCATTTGAACCCTATGATATCATTCATAATAATCATCATGATTTTATAGTCATGGTCCTATCATAATCATCTATTTAAACGAACATTTCCTTTATCACCACAGCTATGTGGTATAATCAACAATAGAATAAAACTGTACATAGCAACAGGCTACCTCATGGCCACTTAGTATACCTATTGACAAAAAGTCATAACAATATCGAATAATCATTGAACAATTCAAAAATCGCTTCCACTGCTCTAGCCGCAGCATCCGTGATATTTGTTTGCTCATTCCTTATTCCTGATTCGTCATCAAGGATCTCCATCATCACACAGCGTACTTAATTCCGCATTTTAATGAGAATTCAACAGGAATTTACGACTCAAAGGAAAAAGAACGAGCAGACCTTTTGCAGGATGATCGTTACAAAATCGTTACATATATTAAAGTATTTATAATGTCGACAAATCATATCTTAATTCTTGCAAGATTTGGTTCTTTGAATAAATCACAGCACCGGGAGAACCAGCTCCAAAAATGGATCTTTGTGTTTATTCAGCACCCTAGTAATTGGTTCTTTGTGTACTAATTACACAGCACCCAGGCCCCGCTCATATGGATCTTTGTGCAGCGCTGCACAGCACCTGAGCAAAAGGGGTTTCATCTACATTTTCCTATCCGGCGTACCATCCGTGATATTTGTTTGCTCATTCACTATTCCTGATTCGTCATCAAGGATCTCCATCATCACACAGCTTACTTAATTCCGCATTTTAATGAGAGTTCAACAGGAATTTACGACTCAAAGGAAAAAGAACGAGCAGACCTTTTGCCGGACGATAACTGGAATTAGTCGTGAAAATATATCCAAATACACAAAAATACACACCCACACAAATAAACAACATTTATTCCGTTTCACAGAACAAACATTTCCTCTATCATGACATGCATGTCTTCAAAATTATATGACCAAGAGAAAAGTAAAATTAATTATAACTGCGAGCAGTGATAATCCGGGGACCATACCGCTCCATCCTGATTGGACGAGTGCGTGCTAGAGTCGTTAACAACGACAGTCCAGCTCCGATTGTTCAAAATTTCAACTCAATCGATCGAAAAATGAACGCAGGGATGCATTTTAAAGGTGCAGTGGCACTAACTGAGTTGCCACGAATATGGCCACGAAATTGCCAATATGGCCATCACAAAATATTTTCCTTAATCAATTGGCTCATAGCATAACCAATCTGCAAGTATTTCATCTGAAGATGTATCTCTGAGGAATTTTAATTAAATAAGTCATTTATAAATCAACGAGTTAATTTATTAAATGATTAATCAATAAATCAATATTTTCCTTGACAGCCACATCACTTGGTCAGTGTCATGTCCAAATATCAGCTTCCTTACTCAAAAGGTGCCTGAGTTAATGTAATGTAATTACTGTAATAAGATTACTGCAATTACTGTAATGATTACTGTAATTACTGTAATTACCGGAACTGTAATTACTGTAATTACCTCAGGTAATTACTGTAATGTAATTACTGTAATGTAATAAGAAATGTAATTAATTAAAATAAGTACTTCATTAATCGTTAATAATGAAATAATTCCTGAATTCTCATTCGATTCACTTGACATTCGAATGTCCCCAAAACGTTGGAGCAAAACGTTGCACCAACGAAAGTGAAACGTTGTAGCGACGTTGTGGAAACGTCAGCAAAACCCAACATTTAAATGTTCACAAAACGTTGGAGCAAAACGTTGCAACAACGAAAGTGAAACGTTGTGGCGACGTTGTGGAAACGTCAGCAAAACACAACATTTGAATGTTCACAAAACGTTGGAGCAAAACGTTGCAACAACGAAAGTGAAACGTTGTGGCGACGTTGTGGAAACGTCAGCAAAACACAACATTTGAATGTTCCCAAAACGTTGGAGCAAAACGTTGCAACAACGAAAGTGAAATGTTGTAGCGACGTTGTGGAAACGTTAGCACAACCCAACATTTAAATGTTCACAAAACGTTGGAGCAAAACGTTGCAACAACGAAAGTGAAACGTTGTGGCGACGTTGTGGAAACGTCAGCAAAACACAACATTTGAATGGTCCCAAACGTTTCAACAACAAATGGTCACAAGTCATTATCACATTGCAATGACCTCTAAACATTCCTAAACCAATATCCCATTAAAAAATCCCATTAAAATCCCATATTTTGTCACCCTTTGCATTGTTGAAAGCAATTAATTCCATAACTTAATATTACCTCAATTTATATATACTAGGGCGTGCCCGCACGTATGTGCTCGCCCGTACGTGCTTGCAAAAAAACATGCGTGCAAACAACAACAACAACTTTGAAACCACGTGGCAGTAACGACCACAGAACCCCCCCTTCTATTTACATGCAATGGTTCGGTCCATCCGCAGAGCCAAAGCGAACGGCCCGCGAGCACGGCGACCACACCCTGGGACCCACCCGTCCGATTAATTTCAAACCTTGAAAAGGCACATCCTCGGGTCCCCAGCAATATACCTGGCAAGTTTCAAGTATATCGGACCGGTAGTTGTTGAGAAACAGCGGTCGCATACAGACAGACCGACACACACACCGAGATTACTGGAATTATAGATAGATAAAAATCCGATCTCATTAAAACCTTCAGACAAACCACCAGCATATATTATTCCTAGGACTAAAATTACCAGGACCATTATCAAACATTTATCAAAATATTAGGACCATCATCAAACCAATGAATGACTCAATCCTTTAATGACTCCATCCAAACCCAGACATTTTGAGTTCCGTAACTTTAATACTTCAAATTTTCCATTCCTTCCCTTCCTGATCCTTCGATGTAGGGATGGGTTCTTTTTTAGGATCATGTTGCATCGAGCATTATTTTCCAAACCGTGTGAATATTAAGCCCACACCAAAACCTCTGACATCCCACCATTAACACCTATTTTAAGCGTGCCGAATCAGTAAGCATCACCCCTTCTATGAGCCTCGACCAGAGGGTGGTTGTTACCCACAAATTTAGGTTGAGGTTGTTGACGAGTCGTTGACAACAGCCCGGATCCGATTGTTCAAAGTTTGAACTGAATCGGTCAGGATAAATTTTGCTAGCTGAACAGCTAGCAACGAACAGCTAGCAACGAAACGTCACCCGGTGACCTGGGTCTTCACCAAAATCCAATCATTTCGTCGTGCCACTCATGCTATTTATCTGGCAAATTTCGTCAAAAAAAAACAACAACACTGGTTCCGTGTCAGAATGGACATGAGGGACAATGAGGGACACTGAGGGAGTGTTGGTATGCAATTTTTTTTTTTCCAATCTCCATCTTTCACAGTAATTCTGGACCGGCATGAGGTGGGATTGTCTGTCATGAATTTATTTGTTGATCGAACGAGTTTTAATTTGTCTAAATCCGACCAGTCATTCCCAAGATATAAGCCTTTTTGTCGCAATACCATAAATTGGAATGAGGTAAAATATATATATATATATAAATATAATTCCTTTTCCCGGTTCCCTGTCGCTCGCCGAGCGCCGAGCAAGTCAAGTGCTTCGAACAAGTGCAAAAAAAAAAAAGTACCCCATACGTGTACGGGTGGGTAAACGAGTGTACCGGCCTTACACGTCCTGGAAGCAAATGGTCGCAAGGTGCACACTTGCTCCGTTTGCTTCCAGGTCACAGTAAGACCCTTAATGACCAGCGCAAAAATACGTATTTACAGAAATCATTTAGAGAAAAACGAATAAATTGCTACAGTCGTTTATCGAAATCCCATTCGTGATGGCTCACGCCACCTATATCGCGGCATCGGTGCGCAAAGAAGCCCCAGACCACCTGCTCCCCCATGTATGTACCCATAACTTCCAAGTTCGTAAATCATATTGGACCAAACAAGACACACTCACCTTTTAAAGAAGACTTGTTTGTGTGTACAATTGATGTCAGCGGTGCCTCCAGATTGTCAGGGAATATGTAGTGGGGGACTCAGGACTCCAATGACCGGACACAGGTTACAAAAGGTCTAGTTTATTAACTGTATTCACTTCATCCAATTACCAAAATGATACCGCATAATATAATGGATCAGGTTAACTCTTTTCGCTGGTCCCTCTCGTTCAGCCGATGTTTCCTCCGCCACTGCCGTCGATCAGCGCTTCTCATGACAAGTCCCCCTCACCCAACGTTTGCTGCTCGTTTATATCGCCAAACTGGACTTAATCCTCTGTCCGCTAATGCCCCGAGGTCATGCATTGCACCGAGTCCTGGCATCAGCTCGCTCCCCTCCTGCTGTGATTTCCATTTACACAGTAGGGGGGTGCTGGGGCCTTGACCAGGTGTTTCAAGAGATTACCATGTTCAAGCACATTCTGACACTCATTAAAGGAAAAATGTATCTGCTTTGTTACCAGGTTAATTAATAAGTTACCAGGGCCAATCAATATGTTACACTGAGTTACCCTTCCACAGATTCCATGACTTTGCTGATAATTGGGAGAAGGCTGATTGGTCTGTAGTTGCTAGGATCTGTTTTTGCACCTTTTTTGTGCAAAGCGGTGATGTTGGCTGATTTCCAAGCAGATGGCAGTTGACCTTGAGCAAAAGAGAGGGTGAAGAGAACAGAGAGAGGGTGAGATAGAGCAGCAGAGCAGGATTTTAGGACCCGTGGGCTGATGCCGTCGGGTCCAGTTGCAGAATCAGAGTCGAGGGTTGACAGAAACTTTTCCACCTTGTCAGGAGGAAAGGACACGGAGTCCAGGAGCAGCAGGGTACGACTGGGTATGGTGGGTACAGAGAGGGATGGGTTTGGGACACAAGATTTAGAGGCAAACACAGAGTTGAGGCATTCAGCTTTTTCACGTGCGGAGTCAGCTGTGTAGCCATTTGAGGTAAGGGAGGGGATGGAAGGGGAACAAACACCAGAAACGGATTTGACCAGACGCCACCAGGATTTGGAAGAGGGAGACAGATAAGAGAGTTCGGTCTTGAGAACGGAGAGATATTGTTTCCTGGCTCTCCTGAGGGTGGACACACACTTGTTTCGGGCTTTGTGAAAGGAAATGAGATTTCCTTCCGTTGGATTTGCTTTCCAGGAGACGAAGGCAAGTTGTTTCTGGGCAACAGCCTCACCACAAGATTCCGTGTACCATGGACGGGAGGAAGGGTATGACAACTGAAGACGAGATGGGATAAATCTGTGCAGGAGAGAGAGCAATTTACTTTGGAAGAATTCCCAGGATGAGTTGATGTCAGAGGTGGTAGAGATGGGAGACCAGTCCAGATGATTGATGGCTGCTTGAAGACCGTGCCAGTTGGCCTGAGTGAAATGCCAGACTCGTCGACGCTGAGCAGGCTCCCTGAGGATGGTCAGAGAGATGTCCACTTTAACAAGGACATGATCAGATGATCCGATCGGAGCAGAAGAAGAGCAGCAGACATTTTCAGGGAAGTTAGTCATAACCAAGTCCAGAAGAGAAGATGTTCCGTTGACTGAGATCCGGGTCGGGAAATTGACAGATTGTGTCAGTCCCAGTGAGTCGCAGAAGTCCTTTGCTGAAGAGCCATGGCTGGTGAGAGAGGTACCCACACCCAGCCAACTGGCATGGTGACAATTGAAATCACCACATATGAGGAAGAGAGAGTTGGGATGAGTAGATAGAAGTTGGTCCATATCATCAGACAGCGAGATGTAGATGGAGTCATCACTGTTTGGTGGACGGTACAACACACATATGAACAAGAGGTGGGAGCGAAGGGGAAGCCGTAGCCAGAGGTATTCCTGGGGGTGAGGTGGAGAGAGTGCAGTGCAGGGTGAGTGAGGAAGAGAGTTTTTGATAAAGATAGCAACCCCGCCTCCAGGACGAGGCTCAGGTCTATCATACCGGAGGAGGGAGTAGCCCGGGAGAGATACTATGGAATCAGAGACATCATAAAGGAGGAAAGTTTCTGTTAAGCAGATCACGTCTGGTTTGACAGAAGCAACCTGTATGGAGAGATCAGTTAAGTTTGAACGAAGGCCCCGGATGTTTGTGGTCCATACCGTTAATGAAGAGGAAGGGGGAGCATCAGATACAGAACAGGGGGGAGGAGGGGTAGGGTAAGATGTGGAAGAGGTGGAAGAGATAGGGAGAGCTGTTGAAGGTGTGTCAGAGATTTCAGAATAGCTCGGAGAAAGGGAAGGATGGGGCGGACAAAAGGTTTGATGGTGATTGGGTGAGCCACAATGAGGTGTTATTTGAGGAGGGGGAAGAGCGAGGCAGAAGGTTGGGGGAGATGGAGGTGAGAGTTTGAAGGGGGAAGAAGCGGGGAGGACGCTTTGAGGAGGGGGAGTGAGAGGGGGGAAATTGAGAAGCAATGAGGGTGGGGAGATTTGAAGGGGAGGGGTGAGGGGGAGTTTGGGAGGGAAGGGACAAGGGGAGGGATTTGAAAGGGATGGGATATGGGGGAGATTTGGAGGGGAGGGGTGAGGCAGGAGTCTAGGAGGGGAGGGGCGAGGGGGCGTCTTGGCGGGGAGGGGTGAGGGGGTAGTTTAGGAGGGAGGGGGCAAGGGGGGAGATTTGAAAGGGATGGGTGATGGGGAAGATTTGGAGGGGAGGGGTGATGGGGAAGATTTGGAGGGGAGGGGTTATGGGGAAGATTTGGAGGGGAGGGGTGAGATTGGATTTTTGAAAGTGTACGATTTATGGGAAACGAACATTTATTGCAAAATGAGTTTCTTGTGACCTTCGAGTTAAAAATACGTTTAAGGACGCTGGATGGAGGATGGAGTGCAGGAGAGTTTAGGGAATGTAGAAAAAAGGCACTATAGGAGATGGATATTTTTTTTGGGATGAATTGATTTGGTGAGCAAGTCGAAAGCAGCCTTTTAAAGAAGAAGAAGAAAAAGGTGTTATAAAATATGACGGAATACATAACTTGAGGGGAAAGTGTAAACATTGAAGGTTAATGAGTGAAAACTATCTGGGGAAATGGGGGAGAAACACGTGGTCGAAGAACGAACGAACGAATAAGAATGAATAAACGAATGAGAACAGAGAAGGAAATGGTTTTTTTGTTTTTTTTTTGTTTTTTTTTTTAGTTGAGATTTACACAAGGAAGTAGGCTATGGGTGAAAAGCCTGGGAATACAGAGAACGAAAGTTATTGGATCACAAACGACGGACCGCTGAGAGAAAAACAAAGCCTCAAGGTTGTACAGTGCACACTGTACAAGGCCTCAAGACACGACACGGCAAACAGACGATCAATTTATGAAAGATAAACACCGAGAAACTACCAAAGTTGCACACAATAACTTCACACACCGAAAGATAAATACAGTTTCAACAAAATACAATTGTGAACAGACTTAACTTCGAAAAACGTGGAGACCGTGTGGAGCTTCGAAAATCCCTCCCACCGTCTCCGAGATCTCGCGAGATTCTCCAATCTCCAGAATTCTCCAGATGATAGGAATATTAGCCTTGCCATAAAATGGTGTCACTTTCTGCAGTACAAGCTTTGCTGATTCCCACCGAGAGCGTCGTTCAAGTTTGCCATCTTCCGCGTGCCACATGAAACAACGTAGTACTTGTAAACAAGTTGGAAGTCTGGTGCCAATGATCTGGGAATCTTGTTCAGTTATGGCACTTCCAAGACCAAACACCTTGGTGGACTCTCTTGTTGCAACAGATGCTTTCTTTACTGTGCCATCCATTGTTTTATCTGAAAGAAAAAGGTAGTATTAGTAACAATAATGTCATTTCATAATTATGTACAACAAATAAATCAATTATCCAATTTTATTAGAGTATAGCCTAATAATTGTTTTAATCATCTTGTCTAGTTAAAAGATCTCTGTAAAGACAAGATGACTACAACATTCAGGATATTCTTTAATTTATATATTATATTTTAAAAATACTCTTCATTTAGCTTTATATCCATATTTTGAAAAAAATCATTATTTTGACTATTTGTATATAAATGAATTGTATCCCTCTCCCTATGATGATGATATATTGCTACAGAGCACAATAATACCTTTACAAAGAGTTATTATATGTAGCAATCAGTCAATCCTTTCATTTTTATTTATGGGCCTCAAAACAGCTGCGTGTCAAATTTCCAACTCTGATACCACCGACTCAAAATATGAAATGGTGAGGTGGACCCAGAAGATGATGTCCAAACCTTACCAAATTTTGCATAGCAACTTTATTTTATGATTGGAACAAAATAAAATTTGGGACAGATCAATCCAACATCTTTTTTAAAATAGTTGGGCGTTTGATGCACCCTAACATACACCCTTGCTATATTGATACATACATGCTTGTTATATTGCGACATACATCCTTGTGATATTGTGACATACACTCTTGTTATATTGATACATACATGCTTGTTATATTGACACATACATCTTTGTTATATTGCCACATACACCCTTGTTATGTTGATACATACATGCTTGTTATATTGTGGCATACATCCTTGTTATATTGCGACATACACTCTTGTTATATTGATACATACATCCATGTTATATTGCCACATACACCCTTGTTATATTGATACATACATGCTTGTTATATTGCGACATACATCCTTGTTATATTGCTACATACACTCTTGTTATATTGATACAACACGCTTGTTATGTTGATACATACACCCTTGTTATATTGATACATACACGCTTGGTATATTGATACATACACCCTTGTTATATTGATACATACACGCTTGGTATATTGATACATACATGCTTGTTATTTTGATACATACACTCTTGGTATATTGCTACATCCACCGTTGTTATATTGATACATACATCCTTGTTATGTTGCGACATATATAATAATAAATAATAATTCATTTATTTTGTATAGCGCTTTTCCAGAAGCCCAAAGGCGCTTTGACAGAGTGGAAAACATAATGCATAACAATACATGAAAACAACAATTGCAAAAAAGACAAGAATCAATAGGGAAATATTTAAAGCAAAAGGAGGGAGAAGGAGAAGAGATAGTCAGGGGTTAAATGCTGTGGGTTGAATGTTGAATGCAGTGTTGAACAGGTGGGTCTTTAGTGATGTTTTGAATGTGGTGAGTGAGGAGGAGTCTCTGATGGTGTGAGGTAGTGAGTTCCAGAGGGTGGGAGCAGCGATGGAGAAGGCCCTGTCCCCCCAGGATCTGAATTTGGTCCGGATGGAGGGGGTCAGGAGGTTGGTACCAGCAGAGCGGAGGTTGCGGGTGGGAGTGTGTCTGGAGAGGAGGTCAGCCAGGTAGGATGGGGCCAGGTTATGGAGGGCTTTGTATGTCAAGAGGAGGATTTTGTACTGGATTCTCTGGGGGATGGGGAGCCAGTGAAGCTTGTAAAGGACGGGGGTGATGTATATGCTTGTTATATTGATACATACACGCTTGGTATTTTGATACATACACCCTTGTTATATTGATACATACAGTCATACACGCTTGGTATATTGATACATACACGCTTGTTATTTTGATACATACACGCTTGGTATATTGATACATACACGCTTGGTATATTGATACATACACGCTTGGTATATTGATACATACACGCTTGTTATTTTGATACATACACGCTTGTTATATTGATACATACACCCTTGTTATATTGATACATACACGCTTGGTATATTGATACATACACCCTTGTTATATTGACACATACACTCTTGTTATATTGCGACATACACGCTTGGTATATTGATACATACACCCTTGTTATATTGACACATACACCCTTGTTATATTGCGACATACACGCTTGGTATATTGATAAATACACGCTTGTTATTTTGATACATACACTCTTGTTATATTGCGACATACACGCTTGGTATATTGATACATACACCCTTGTTATATTGACACATACACCCTTGATATAATGCCACATACATCCTTGTTATATTGTTACATACACGCTTGTTATATTGATACATACACGCTTGTTATATTGATACATACATGCTTGTTATATTGATACATACATCCTTGTTATATTGCTACATCCACCGTTGTTATATTGATACATACATCCTTGTTATGTTGCCACATACACCCTTGTTATATTGCTACATACATCCTTGTTATATTGTGACATACATCCTTGTTATATTGCGACATACACTCTTGTTATATTGATACCTACATCCTTGTTATATTGCCACATACACCCTTGTTATATTGCTACATACACCCTTGTTATATTGCGACATACACCCTGGTTATATTGCTACATACACCCTTGTTATATTGATACATACATGCTTGTTATATTGATACATACATGCTTGTTATATTGATACATACATCCTTGTTATATTGTTACATACACGCTTGTTATATTGATACATACACGCTTGTTATATTGATACATACATGCTTGTTATATTGATACATACATCCTTGTTATATTGCTACATACATCCTTGTTATATTGCTACATCCACCGTTGTTATATTGCTACATACATCCTTGTTATATTGCGACATCCACCGTTGTTATATTGATACATCCTTGTTATGTTGCGACATATATGCTTGTTATATTGCTACATACACCCTTGTTATATTGCGACATACACCCTGGTTATATTTATACATACACCCTTGTTATATTTATACATACACCCTTGTTATATTGATACGTATACGCTTGTTATTTTGATACATATACGCTTGTTATTTTGCGACATACACTCTTGTTATATTGATACATACACCCTTGTTATATTGCTACATTCACTCTTGTTATATTGCTACATACATCCTTGTTATATTGCTACATCCACACTTGTTATATTGATACATACACGCTTGTTATATTGATACATACATGCTTGTTATATTGACACATACATCCTTGTTATGTTGCTACATACATCCTTATTATATTGATACATACACGCTTGTTATTTTGAAACATACACGCTTGTTATATTGTGACATACACCCTTGATATATTGCCACATACATCCTTGTTATTTGATACATACACGCTTGTTATATTGATACATACATGCTTGTTATATTGACACATACATCCTTGTTATATTGACACATACATCCTTGTTATATTGATACATACACGCTTGTTATATTGATACATACACGCTTGTTATATTGATACATACATGCTTGTTATATTGACACATACATCCTTGTTATGTTGCTACATACATCCTTGTTATATTGCTATATAACAGTTATATTGCTGCATACACCCTTGTTATTTTGATACATACACGCTTGTTATATTGCGACATACACCCTTGATATATTGCTACATACATCCTTGTTATATTGATACATACACGCTTGTTATATTGATACATACACGCTTGTTATATTGATACATACACCCTTGTTATATTGATACATACACCCTTGTTATATTGATACATACACGCTTGTTATATTGCTACATACACTCTTGTTATATTGCAACATACACCCTTGTTATATTGATACATACACCCTTGTTATATTGATACATACACGCTTGTTATATTGCTACATACACCCTTGTTATATTGATACATACACGCTTGTTATATTGCGACATACATCCTTGTTATATTGCTACATACATCCTTGTTGTATTACTACATACATCCTTGTTATATTGCTGCATGCATCCTTGTTATATTGCTGCATACACCCTTGTTATATTGCGACATGGACTCTTGTTATATTGCGACATGCACTCTTGTTTTATTGCGACATACACCCTTGTTATATTGCTACATACACCCTTGTTATATTGCTACATACATCCTTGTTATATTGCTACATACACCCTTGTTATATTGCTACATACATCCTTGTTATATTGCGACATACATCCTTGTTATATTGCTACATGCACTCTTGTTATATTGCTGCATACACCCTTGTTATATTGCAATATACATCCTTGTTATATTGCTACATACATCCTTGTTATATTGCTACATACATCCTTGTTATATTGCTCCATACACTCTTGTTATATTGATACATACACCCTTGTTATATTGCTACATACATGCTTATTATATTGCTGCATACATACTTATTATATTGCTACATACACCCTTGTTATATTGCTAGATACATCCTTGTTATATTGCTGCATACATCCTTGTTATATTGCTACATACACCCTTGTTATATTGCTCCATACATCCTTGTTATATTGCTGCATACATCCTTGTTATATTGCTACATACACCCTTGTTATATTGACACATACATCCTTGTTATATTGCGACATACATGCTTGTTATATTGCTACATACACCCTTGTTATATTGATACATACACTCTTGTTATATTGCTACATACACGCTTGTTATATTGATACATACATCCTTGTTATATTGCTACATGCACTCTTGTTATATTGATACATACACCCTTGTTATATTGCCACATACATCTTGTTATATTGCTACATAGACCTTTGTTATATTGCTACATACACCCTTGTTATATTGCAATATACATCCTTGTTATATTGCTACATACATCCTTGTTATATTGCTACATGCATCCTTGTTATATTGATACATACATCCTTGTTGTATTACTACACATCCTTGTTATATTGCTGCATGCATCCTTGTTATATTGCTGCATACACCCTTGTTATATTGCTACATAGGCTCTTGTTATATTGCCACATACACTCTTGTTTTATTGCGACATACACCCTTGTTATATTGCTACATACACCCTTGTTATATTGCTACATACATCCTTGTTATATTGCTACATGCACTCTTGTTATATTGATACATACACCCTTGTTATATTGCTGCATACACCCTTGTTATATTGCTACATAGACTCTTGTTATATTGCTACATACATCCTTGTTATATTGCTACATAGACTCTTGTTATATTGCCACATACACTCTTGTTTTATTGCGACAGACATCCTTGTTATATTGCTACATACACCCTTGTTATATTGCTACATACATCCTTGTTATATTGCTACATGCACTCTTGTTATATTGATACATACATCCTTGTTATATTGCCACATACATCTTGTTATATTGCTACATAGCCCCTTGTTATATTGCTACATACACCCTTGTTATATTGCGACATACATGCTTATTATATTGCTACATACGCCCTTGTTATATTGCTACATTCATCCTTGTTATATTGCTGCATACATCCTTGTTATATTGCTACATACACCCTTGTTATATTGCTACATACATCCTTGTTATATTGCTGCATTCATCCTTGTTATATTGCTACATACACCCTTGTTATATTGACACATACATCCTTGTTATATTGCGACATACATGCTTGTTATATTGCTACATACACCCTTGCTATATTGATACATACACTCTTGTTATATTGCTACATACACGCTTGTTATATTGATACATACACCCTTGATATATTGATACATACATGCTTGTTATATTGATATATATATATCCATGTTATATTGCCACATACATCCTTGTTATATTGCTATATACATTATACATCCTTGTTATATTGCCACATACATCTTTGTTATATTGCTGTATACACTCTTGTTATATTGCTACATACATCCTTGTTATATTGCTGCATACACTCTTGTTATATTGTGACATACATCCTTGTTATATTGCAACATACACTCTTGTTATATTCTGCATACACTCTTGTTATATTGCTACAAACACCCTTGTTATATTGCTGCATACACCCATGTTATATTGCTACATACATCCTTGTTATATTGCTACATACATCCTTGTTATATTGCTACATACATCCTTGTTATATTGCTGCAAAACCTCCTTGTTATATTGCTGCATACACCCATGTTATATTGCTGCATACACCCTTGTTATATTGCTACATACATCCTTGTTATATTGCTACATACATCCTCGTTATATTGCTGCATACACTATTGTTATATTGATACATTCACCCTTGTTAGATTGCTACATACACCCTTGTTAGATTGCTACATACACCCTTGTTATATTGCTGCATACACCCTTGTTATTTTGACACATACACCCTTGTTATATTGAAACATACACGCTTGTTATTTTGATACATACACTCTTGTTATATTGCGACATCCACGCCTGTTATATTGATACTTACACCCTTGTTATATTGATACATACACGCTTGTTATATTGATACATACACGCTTGTTATATTGATACATACATGCTTGTTGTATTGACACATACATCCTTGTTATGTTGCTACATACATCCTTGTTATATTGCTATATAACAGTTATATTGCTGCATACACCCTTGTTATATTGATACATACACCCTTGTTATATTGATACATACACGCTTGTTATATTGCTACATACACTCTTGTTATATTGCGACATAGGCTCTTGTTATATTGCTCCATACATCCTTGTTATATTCCCACATGCACCATTGTTATAGTGCTACATACACTCTTGTTATATTGCGCACATACATCCTTGTTATATTGCTACATGCACCCTTGTTATTTTGCTACATACTTCCTTGTTATATTGCTACATACATCCTTGTTATATTGCTGCATGCATCCTTGTTATATTGCTGCATACACCCTTGTTATAGTGCTACATACACTCTTGTTATATTGCGCACATACATCCTTGTTACATTGCTACATACACCCTTGTTATTTTGCTACATACACCCTTGTTATATTGCTACATACATCCTTGTTATATTGCTACATACATCCATGTTATATTGCTACATGCACTCTTGTTATATTGATACATACACCCTTGTTATATTGCCACATACATCTTGTTATATTGCTACATAGACCCTTGTTATATTGCTACATACACCCTTGTTATATTGCTACATACATCTTTGTTATATTGCTGCATACATCCTTGTTATATTGCTACATACATCCTTGTTATATTGCTACATACACTCTTGTTATATTGATACATACACCCTTGTTATATTGCGACATACATCCTTGTTATATTGCTACATACATCTTTGTTATATTGCTGCATACACTCTTGTTATATTGCTACATACATCCTTGTTATATTGCTGCATACACTCTTGTTATATTGCTACATACATCCTTGTTATATTGCTACATACATCCTTGTTATATTGCTGCATACACTCTTGTTATATTGCGACATACATCCTTGTTATATTGCTACTTACGTCCTTGTTATATTGCAACATGCACTCTTGTTATATTGCCAGATACATCCTTGTTATATTGTGACATACACCCTTGTTATATTGCGACATACACCCTTGTTATATTGCTGCATACACTCTTGTTATATTGCAACATACATCCTTGTTATATTGCTGCATACATCCTTGTTATATTGCTACTTTCGTCCTTGTTATATTGCAACATGCACTCTTGTTATACTGCCAGATACATCCTTGTTATATTGCGACATACACCCTTGTTATATTGCGACATACACCCTTGTTATATTGCAACATACACTCTTGTTATATTCTGCATACACTCTTGTTATATTGCTACATACACCCTTGTTATATTGCTACATACATCCTTGTTATATTGCTACATACATCCTTGTTATATTGCCACATACATCCTTGTTATATTGCTGCAAAACCTCCTTGTTATATTGCTGCATACACCCTTGTTATATTGCTGCATACACCCTTGTTATATTGCTGCATACATCCTTGTTATATTGCTGCATACATCCTCGTTATATTGCTGCATACACCCTTGTTAGATTGCTACATACACCCTTGTTAGATTGCTTCATACATCCTTGTTATATTGCTGCATACACCCTTGTTATATTACTACATACATCCTTGTTATATTGCTATATACACTATTGTTATATTGCTACGTATATCCTTGTTATATTGCTACATACACCCTTGTTATATTGCGACATACATCCTTGTTATATTGACACATACACTCTTGTTATATTGCTACATACACACTTGTTATATTGATACATACATCCTTGTTATATTGCTACATCCACACTTGTTATATTGATACATACACGCTTGTTATATTGATACATTCACGCTTGTTATATTGATACATTCACGCTTGTTATATTGATACATACACGCTTGTTATATTCATACATACAGGCTTGTTATATTGATACATACAGGCTTGTTATATTGATACATACAGGCTTGTTATATTGATACATCCAGGCTTGTTATATTGATACATATATGCTTGTTATATTGATACATACACTGTTATATTGCTACATACACGCTTGTTATATTGATACATACACCCTTGTTGTATTGATATATACATGCTTGTTATATTGCGACATACACCCTTGTTATATTTCTACATACACGCTTGTTATATTGCTACACACACGCTTGTTATATTGACACATACACGCTTGTTATATTGATACATACACGCTTGTTATATTGATACATACAGGCTTGTTAAATTGAAACATACACGCTTGTTATATTGATACATACACACTTGTTATATTGCTACATACATACTTGTTATATTGATACATACATCCTTGTTATATTGCGACATACATGCTTGTTATATTGACACATACAACCTTATTATATTGCTAAATACACGCTTGTTATATTGCTACATACACCCTTGTTATATTGATACATACATCCTTGTTATATTGCGACATACATGCTTGTTATATTGCTATGTACACACTTGTTATGTTGACACATACCTCCTTGTTATATTGCTCCATCCTCGCTTGTTATATTGACACATACACGCTTGTTGTAGTGATACATACACGCTTGTTATATTGATACATACACGCTTCTTATATTGACACATACACGCTTGTTATATTGATACATACACGCTTGTTATAGTGATACATACACGCTTGTTATATTGATACATACACGCTTGTTATATTGATACTTACACGCTTGTTATATTGATACATACAGGCTTGTTATATTGATACATACAGGCTTGTTATATTGATACATTCAGGCTTGTTAAATTGAAACATGCACGCTTGTTATATTGATACATACACGCTTGTTATATTGATACATACACAGTTGTTATATTGCGACATACATCCTTATTATATTGCTAAATACACGCTTGTTATATGGCTGCATGCACTCTTGTTATATTGCTACATACACCCTTGTTATATTGATACATACATCCTTGTTATATTGCGACATACATGCCTGTTATATTGCTACGTACACACTTGTTATGTTGACACATACATCCTTGTTATATTGCTCCATCCTCGCTTTTAATATTGACACATACACACTTGTTATATTGATACATACACGCTTGTTATAGTGATACATACACGCTTGTTATATTGATACATACACGCTTGTTATACTGATACATACACGCTTGTTATATTGATAAATACATGCTTGTTATATTGATGCATACAGGCTTGTTATATTGCGACATACACCCTTGTTATATTGAAACATACACACTTGTTATATTGCTACATACACGCTTGTTATATTGCTACATACATCCTTGTTATATTGATGCTTACACGCTTGTTATATTGATACATACACGCTTGTTATATTGATACTTACACGCTTGTTATATGGATACATACACGCTTGTTATATTGATACATACACGCTTGTTATATTGATACATACACGCTTGTTATATTGATACATACAGGCTTGTTATATTGATACATACATGCTTGTTATATTGAAACATACATCCTTGCTATATTGCTACATACACCCTTGTTATATTGATACATACATGCTTGTTATATTGCTACAGACATCCTTGTTATTTTGCTACATACACTCTTGTTATATTGATACATACACGCTTGTTATATTGATACATATACTCCTGTTATATTGCTGCATATACCCTTGTTATATTGCTACATACACTCCTGTTATATTGCTGCATATACCCTTGTTATATTGATACATATACTCCTGTTATATTGCTGCATATACCCTTGTTATATTGATACATACACTCCTGTTATTTTGCTGCATATACCCTTGTTATATTGATACATACATCATTATTGTCTTGCGACATACATGCTTGTTATATTGCTCCATACACCCTTGTTATATTGCTACATACACCCTTGTTATATTGCTACATACGCTCTTGTTATATTGCTACATACGCCCTTGTTATATTGCTGCATACACCCTTGATATATTGCTTCATACATCCTTGTTATATTGCTACATACACTCTTGTTATATTGATACATACACTCTTGTTATATTGCTACATGCATCCTTGTTATATTGCTACATACACCCTTGTTATATTGCTTCATACACCCTTGTTATATTGCTGCATACATCCTTGTTATATTGCTGCGTACATCCTTATTATATTGCTACGTACATCCTTATTATATTGCTACATACACTCTTGTTATATTGCTACATACACTGTTGTTATATTGCGACATACATCCTTGTTATATTGCTACATGCACCAGTGTTATATTGCCACATTCACCCTTGTCATGTTGCTACATGCACCCTTGTTATATTGCTACATATATCCTTGTTGTATTGCTACATACATCCTTGTTATATTGCTACATACATCCTTGTTATGTTGCTGCATACCTCCTTGTTATATTGCTACATGCACCCGTGTTATATTGCCACATTCACCCTTGTTATATTGCTACATCCACTCTTGTTATATTGCCACATACATCCTTGTTATATTGCTACATACACCCTTGTTATATTGCTACATACACCCTTGTCATGTTGCTACATGCACCCTTGTTATATTGCTACATATATCCTTGTTATATTGCTACATACATCCTTGTTATATTGCTACATACATCCTTGTTATGTTGCTGCATACCTCCTTGTTATATTGCTGCATACACCCTTTTTATATTGCTACCTACATCCTTGTTATATTGCGACATACATCCTTGTTATATTGCTGCATACCCCCTTGTTATATTGCTGCATACACCATTGTTATATTGCTGCATGCACCCTTGTTATATTGCTACATACATCCTCGTTTTATTGCTGCATACATTCTTGTTATATTGCTGCATACACTCTTGTTATATTGCTGCATACATCCTTGTTATATTGCTACATACACTCTTGTTATATTGCCACGTACATCCTTGTTATATTGCTACTTACACTCTTGTTATATTGCTGCATACATCCTTGTTATCTTGTTATATTGCTACATACACTCTTGTTGTATTGCTGCATACACGCTTCTTACATTGATACATACACGCGTGTTATATTGATACATACATGCTTGTTATATTGATACATACACGCTTGTTATATTGATACATACACGCTTGTTATATTGATACATACATCCTTCTTATATTGCTACATACACCCTTGTTATGTCGATACATACATGCTTGTTATATTGATACATACACGCTTGTTATATTGATACATACACGCTTGTTATATTGATACATACACGCTTGTTATATTGACACATACACGCTTGTTATATTGATACATACACGCTTGTTTTATTGATACATACATGCTTGTTATATTGATACATACATCCTTGTTATATTGCTACATACACTCTTGTTATATTGCTGCACACACCCTTTTTATATTGCTACCTACATCCTTGTTATATTGCGACATACATCCTTTTTATAATGCTACCTACATCCTTGTTATATTGCTGCATGCACCCTTGTTATATTGCTACATACATCCTCGTTTTATTGCAACATACTGTTATATTGCCACATACATCCTTGTTATATTGCTGCATACATCCTTGTTATATTGCTGCATACACTCTTGTTATATTGCTGCATACATCCTTGTTATCTTGTTATATTGCTCCATACACTCTTGTTATATTGCTACATACATCCTTGTTATATTGCTACATACACTCTTGTTATATTGCCATGTACATCCTTGTTATATTGCTACATACACTCTTGTTATATTGCTGCATACATCCTTGTTATCTTGTTATATTGCTACATACACTCTTGTTGTATTGCTGCATACACGCTTCTTACATTGATACATACACGCGTGTTATATTGATACATACATGCTTGTTATATTGATACATACACGCTTGTTATATTGATACATACACACTTGTTATATTGATACATACATCCTTGTTATATAGCTACATACACCCTTGTTATATTGATACATACATTCTTGTTATATTGATACATACATGCTTGTTATATTGATACATACATGCTTGTTATATTGATACATACACGCTTGTTATATTGATACATACATGCTTGTTATATTGATACATACATCCTTGTTATATAGCTACATACACCCTTGTTATATTGATACATACACGCTTGTTATATTGATACATACATGCTTGTTATATTGATACATACATGCTTGTTATATTGATACATACACGCTTGTTATATTGATACATACATGCTTGTTATATTGATACATACATCCTTGTTATATTGCTACATACACTCTTGTTATATTGATACATACATCCTTGTTATATTGATACCTACACGCTTGTTATATTGATACATACACGCTTGTTATATTGATACATACACGCTTGTTATATTGATACATACACACTTGTTATATTGATACATATATCCTTGTTATATTGCTACATACACGCTTGTTATATTGATACATACACGCTTGTTATATTGATACATACACGCTTGTTATATTGATACATACATCCTTGTTATATTGATACATACACGCTTGTTATATTGATACATACACGCTTGTTATATTGATACATACACGCTTGTTATATTGATACATACATCCTTGTTATATTGCTACATACACGCTTGTTATATTGATACATACATCCTTGTTATATTGATACATACACGCTTGTTATATTGATACATACACGCTTGTTATATTGATACATACACGCTTGTTATATTGATACATACACGCTTGTTATATTGATACATACATCCTTGTTATATTGCTACATACACCCTTGTTATATTGATACATACATGCTTGTTATATTGATACATACACGCTTGTTATATTGATACATACACGCTTGTTATATTGATACATACACGCTTGTCATATTGATACATACACGCTTGTTATATTGATACATACACGCTTGTTATATTGATACATACACGCTTGTTATATTGATACATACATGCTTGTTATATTGATACATACATCCTTGTTATATTGCTACATACACGCTTGTTATATTGATACATACATCCTTGTTATATTGATACATACACGCTTGTTATATTGATACATACACGGTTGTTATATTGATACATACACGCTTGTTATATTGATACATACACGCTTGTTATATTGATACATACACGCTTGTTATATTGATACATACACGCTTGTTATATTGATACATACATCCTTGTTATATTGCTACATACACGCTTGTTATATTGATACATACATCCTTGTTATATTGATACATACACGCTTGTTATATTGATACATACACGCTTGTTATATTGATACATACACGCTTGTTATATTGATACATACACGCTTGTTATATTGATACATACATCCTTGTTATATTGCTACATACACCCTTGTTATATTGATACATACATGCTTGTTATATTGATACATACACGCTTGTTATATTGATACATACACGCTTGTTATATTGATACATACACGCTTGTCATATTGATACATACACGCTTGTTATATTGATACATACACGCTTGTTATATTGATACATACACGCTTGTTATATTGATACATACATGCTTGTTATATTGATACATACATCCTTGTTATATTGCTACATACACCCTTGTTATATTGATACATACATGCTTGTTATATTGCTGCAGACATCCTTGTTATATTGCGACATACACTCTTGTTATATTGATACATACATACTTGTTATATTGCTCCGTACACTCTTGTTATATTGATACATACACGCTTGTTATATGGATACCTACATGCTTGTTATATTGCTACATACACTCTTGTTATATTGCTGCATACACCCTTCTTATATTGACACATCCTTGTTGTATTGCGACATACATGCTTGTTATATTGCTACATACACCCTTGTTATATTGATACATACACTCTTGTTATATTGCTACATACATCCTTGTTATATTGCTGCATACATCCTTGCTATGTTGCTACATACACCCTTGTTATATTGCTACATACACCCTTGTTATATTGATACATACACTCTTGTTATATTGCTGCATACATCCTTGTTATATTGATACATACACCCTTGTTATATTGATACATACACTCTTGTTATATTGCGACATACACCCTTGTTATATTGATACATACACCCTTGTTATATTGCTACATACATCCTTGTTATATTGCTGCATACATCCTTGCTATATTGCTGCATACACTCTTGTTATATTGCTACATACATCCTTGTTATGTTGCTACATACACTCTTGTTAAATTGCTACATACACTCTTGTTATATTGCTACATACAACCTTGTTATATTGCTTCATACACCCTTGTTATACTGCTGCATACATCCTTGTTATATTGCTGCATACATCCTTGTTATATTGCTACATACACTCTTGTTATATTGATACATACATGCTTGTTATATTGCTTCATACATCCTTGTTATATTGCTCCATACACTCTTGTTATATTGACACATACACGCTTGTTATATTGATACATACATGCTTCTTATATTGATACATACATGCTTGTTGTATTGCTACATACCCTCTTGTTATATTGCTGCATACGCCCTTGTTATATTGATACATACATCCTTGTTATATTGATACATACATCCTTGTTATATTGATACATACATCCTTGTTATATTGATACATACATCCTTGTTATATTGATACATACATCCTTGTTATATTGATACATACGCCCTTGTTATATTGATACATACATCCTTGTTATATTGATACCTACATCCTTGTTATATTGATACATACATCCTTGTTATATTGACACATACACGCTTGTTATATTGATACATACATCCTTGTTATATTGACACATACACGCTTGTTATATTGATACATACATTCTTGTTATATTGATACATACACTCTTGTTATATTGCTACATACATCCTTGTTATATTGACACATACACGCTTGTTATATTGATACATATGCCCTTGTTATATTGATACATACATCCTTATTGTATTGCGACATACATGCTTGTTATATTGCTACATACACCCTTGTTATATTGATACATACACTCTTATTATATTGCTCCATACACCCTTGTTATATTGCTACATACACCCTTGTTATATTGCTACATACACCCTTGTTATATTGCTACATACACTCTTGATATATTGCTTCATACATCCTTGTTATATTGATACATACACTCTTGTTATATTGCTACATACATCCTTGTTATATTGCTACAAACACTCTTGTTATATTGCTGCATACATCCTTGTTATATTGCTGCATACACCCTTGATATATTGCTGCATACATGCTTGTTATATTGCTGCATACACCCTTGATATATTGCTTCATACATCCTTGTTATATTGCTACATACACTTTTGTTATATTGCTACATACATCCTTGTTATATTGCTACAAACACTCTTGTTATATTGCTGCATACATCCTTGTTATATTGCTGCATACATCCTTGTTATATTGCTACATACATGCTTGTTATATTGATACATACACGCTTGTTATATTGATACATACACGATTGTTATATTGATACATACATGCTTGTTATATTGATACATACATCCTTGTTATATTGCTGCATACACCCTTGTTATATTGATACATACATGCTTGTTATATTGCGACAGACATCCGTGTTATATTGCGACATGCACTCTTGTTATATTGATACATACATGCTTGTTATATTGCTACATACATCCTTGTTATGTTGCGACATACACTCTTGTTATATTGATACATACACGCTTGTTATATTGCTACATACACTCTTGTTATATTGCTGCATACACACTTCTTATATTGATACATACATCCTTGTTGTATTGCGACATACATGCTTGTTATATTGCTACATACACCCTTCTTATATTGATACATACACTCTTATTATATTGCTACATACATCCTTGTTATATTGCTACATACACTCTTGTTATATTTCTACATACACTCTTGTTATGTTGCTACATACATCCTTGTTGTATTGCGACATACATCCTTGTTATATTGCTACATACACTCTTGTTATATTGCTGCATACACCCTTGATATATTGCTTCATACATCCTTGTTACTTACACTACATTGCTACATACACTCTTGTTATATTGCTACATACACTTACACTCTTGTTATGTTACTACATACATCCTTGTTATATTGCTGCATACACCCTTGATATATTGCTTCATACACTCTTGTTGTATTGCTGCATACACACTTGTTGTATTGCTGCATACACGCTTGTTATATTGATACATGCACGCTTGTTATATTGATATATACATGCTTGTTATATTGATACATACACGCTTGTTATATTGATACATACATGCTTGTTATATTGATACATACACGCTTGTTATATTGATACATACATGCTTGTTATATTGATACATACATGCTTGTTATATTGATACATACACGCTTGTTATATTGATACATACATGCTTGTTATATTGATACATACATGCTTGTTATATTGATACATACACGCTTGTTATATTGCTACATACATGCTTGTTATATTGATACACACATCCTTGTTATATTGCTACATACACCCTTGTTATATTGATACATACATGCTTGTTATATTGCTGCAGACATCCTTGTTATATTGTGACATACACGCTTGTTATATTGATACATACATGCTTGTTATATTGATACATACACGCTTGTTATATTGATACATACACGCTTGTTATATTGATACATACATGCTTGTTATATTGCTACATACATCCTTGTTATATTGCTACATACACTCTTGTTATATTGCTGCATACACCCTTGTTATATTGACACATACATCCTTGATATATTATCATATGTTGCTACATACACTTTTGTTATATTGCTGCATACACTCTTGTTATATTGCTGCATACATCCTTGTTATCTTGTTATATTGCTACATACACTCTTGTTGTATTGCTGCATACACACTTGTTATATTGATACATACACTCTTATTATATTGCTACATACATCCTTGTTATATTGCTGCATACATCCTTGCTATGTTGCTACATACACCCTTGTTATATTGCTACATACACCCTTGTTATATTGATACATACACTCTTGTTATATTGCTGCATACATCCTTGTTATATTGATACTTACACCCTTGTTATATTGATACATACACTCTTGTTATATTGCTACATACACCCTTGTTATATTGATACATACACCCTTGTTATATTGCTACATACATCCTTGTTATATTGCTGCATACATCCTTGCTATATTGCTGCATACACTCTTGTTATATTGCTACATACATCCTTGTTATGTTGCTACATACACTCTTGTTAAATTGCTACATACACTCTTGTTATATTGCTACATACAACCTTGTTATATTGCTTCATACACCCTTGTTATACTGCTGCATACATCCTTGTTATATTGCTGCATACATCCTTGTTATATTGCTACATACACTCTTGTTATATTGATACATACATGCTTGTTATATTGCTTCATACATCCTTGTTATATTGCTCCATACACTCTTGTTATATTGACACATACACGCTTGTTATATTGATACATACATGCTTCTTATATTGATACATACATGCTTGTTGTATTGCTACATACCCTCTTGTTATATTGCTGCATACGCCCTTGTTATATTGATACATACATCCTTGTTATATTGATACATACATCCTTGTTATATTGATACATACATCCTTGTTATATTGATACATACATCCTTGTTATATTGATACATACATCCTTGTTATATTGATACATACGCCCTTGTTATATTGATACATACATCCTTGTTATATTGATACCTACATCCTTGTTATATTGATACATACATCCTTGTTATATTGACACATACACGCTTGTTATATTGATACATACATCCTTGTTATATTGACACATACACGCTTGTTATATTGATACATACATTCTTGTTATATTGATACATACACTCTTGTTATATTGCTACATACATCCTTGTTATATTGACACATACACGCTTGTTATATTGATACATATGCCCTTGTTATATTGATACATACATCCTTATTGTATTGCGACATACATGCTTGTTATATTGCTACATACACCCTTGTTATATTGATACATACACTCTTATTATATTGCTCCATACACCCTTGTTATATTGCTACATACACCCTTGTTATATTGCTACATACACCCTTGTTATATTGCTACATACACTCTTGATATATTGCTTCATACATCCTTGTTATATTGCTACATACACTCTTGTTATATTGCTACATACATCCTTGTTATATTGCTACAAACACTCTTGTTATATTGCTGCATACATCCTTGTTATATTGCTGCATACACCCTTGATATATTGCTGCATACATGCTTGTTATATTGCTGCATACACCCTTGATATATTGCTTCATACATCCTTGTTATATTGCTACATACACTTTTGTTATATTGCTACATACATCCTTGTTATATTGCTACAAACACTCTTGTTATATTGCTGCATACATCCTTGTTATATTGCTGCATACATCCTTGTTATATTGCTACATACATGCTTGTTATATTGATACATACACGCTTGTTATATTGATACATACACGATTGTTATATTGATACATACATGCTTGTTATATTGATACATACATCCTTGTTATATTGCTGCATACACCCTTGTTATATTGATACATACATGCTTGTTATATTGCGACAGACATCCGTGTTATATTGCGACATGCACTCTTGTTATATTGATACATACATGCTTGTTATATTGCTACATACATCCTTGTTATGTTGCGACATACACTCTTGTTATATTGATACATACACGCTTGTTATATTGCTACATACACTCTTGTTATATTGCTGCATACACACTTCTTATATTGATACATACATCCTTGTTGTATTGCGACATACATGCTTGTTATATTGCTACATACACCCTTCTTATATTGATACATACACTCTTATTATATTGCTACATACATCCTTGTTTTATTGCTACATACACTCTTGTTATATTTCTACATACACTCTTGTTATGTTGCTACATACATCCTTGTTGTATTGCGACATACATCCTTGTTATATTGCTACATACACTCTTGTTATATTGCTGCATACACCCTTGATATATTGCTTCATACATCCTTGTTACTTACACTACATTGCTACATACACTCTTGTTATATTGCTACATACACTTACACTCTTGTTATGTTACTACATACATCCTTGTTATATTGCTGCATACACCCTTGATATATTGCTTCATACACTCTTGTTGTATTGCTGCATACACACTTGTTGTATTGCTGCATACACGCTTGTTATATTGATACATGCACGCTTGTTATATTGATATATACATGCTTGTTATATTGATACATACACGCTTGTTATATTGATACATACATGCTTGTTATATTGATACATACACGCTTGTTATATTGATACATACATGCTTGTTATATTGATACATACATGCTTGTTATATTGATACATACACGCTTGTTATATTGATACATACATGCTTGTTATATTGATACATACATGCTTGTTATATTGATACATACACGCTTGTTATATTGCTACATACATGCTTGTTATATTGATACACACATCCTTGTTATATTGATACATACACCCTTGTTATATTGATACATACATGCTTGTTATATTGCTGCAGACATCCTTGTTATATTGTGACATACACGCTTGTTATATTGATACATACATGCTTGTTATATTGATACATACACGCTTGTTATATTGATACATACACGCTTGTTATATTGATACATACATGCTTGTTATATTGCTACATACATCCTTGTTATATTGCTACATACACTCTTGTTATATTGCTGCATACACCCTTGTTATATTGACACATACATCCTTGATATATTATCATATGTTGCTACATACACTTTTGTTATATTGCTGCATACACTCTTGTTATATTGCTGCATACATCCTTGTTATCTTGTTATATTGCTACATACACTCTTGTTGTATTGCTGCATACACACTTGTTATATTGATACATACATCCTTGTTATATTGCTACATACACTCTTGTTATATTACTATATATTGTATTCCTTGTTATATTACCATATGTTGCTACATACACTCTTGTTATATTGATACATACATCCTTGTTATAATGCTACATACAACAACAACAAACAAACAACATGCATTTTAAGGCCATTTTCCCTGCTAGAGCGGGGGTTAGCCTTGCGGTCCCCATGACAATCTTCTCCATCTTGCCCTATTTTCTGCATCTCCCCTTGTTAACCCCCTTGCTCGCATTTCTTCTTCCACCATCTTTAGCCAAGTCTTTCTCGGTCTTCCCCGTCCTCTACTTCCTTCTACATTCATTTCCATCAATCTTCTCAACCAGTCACTTTCATCCTTCCTCAACACATGACCAAACCATCTCAACCTGTTCCTCTTCACAGCATCAATCACAGGCTCTATTCCCATCATCTTTCGCAATTTATCATTTTGTCTTCCTCTCTCTCAACGATACTCTGCACATCCACCGAACCATTCGCATTTCCACCCTTTCCAGCCTTCGTTGCTGCGCTACATTCATGACCCATGTCTCGCTCCCATAAATCATAACACTTCTCACACATGCAGCATACACCTTTCCCTTCAGCTTCAACGACACTCCCCTCCTCATCAGCACGCCACTCAGTTCCCGAAACTTCTTCCATGCACATCTCACTCTCGCAACCGTTGCCGAGTCTGATCCACCTTCTCCATTCAGCATGTCTCCGAGGTAGCAAAATGTTTTCACACCTTCCAGCTTCACGCCATCTCCAAGATCCAACTCAACATTTCCTCCATCTGCAGCTCCATCTCTGCACACCTTACATTTGAATGTCGCTGCCACACTGGTTAATGACCGTCTCAGACCACTACATTTTTGATGAACCCACTCAGCGCACATTGTACATTGAATGGAGTTCACTCTGACACCCTTCCTGCACACAGCACACGGCCACTTCCCAGTTCTTTCCACCTCACTACATGCTTTACCACTTGCCATCACCTTCGTCTTTCCTATATTCACCTTCAAACCTTTTGTCTCCATACATTCCTTCCACTTGTTCATCTTTTCCTTCAGTCCATCCATACTTTCCGCAATCAACACCAGATCATCTGCATAGAACAACTCCCACGGTAAACCCTCCTTTACGTTCTGAGCCAGCACTCCATCAGAGCTACAAATAGTAGTGGACTTAGTGCCGACACCTGATGCACTCCCACCTTCACCTCAAACTCACCACTGTTCCCGTCCTTCATCCTTACAGCTGTGCGCGCTCTTTTGTACATTGCCATCACTACTCTGATCAACCATATCCTCCACTTCTAACTTCCTCAATGCCCATGTCAATACTTCGCGTGGAACCCTATCGAATGCTTTCTCCAGATCAACAAAGCCAAGAAACAACTTCTTCCACTTCTCCATGTACTTCTCCTGCAACTGCCTCACAATAAAGAGCGCTTCTGTCGTTCCTCTTCCTGGCATAAATCCAAACTGCATTTCGTTGATCTTCACCTTCTTCCTTATCCTCCTCTCCAACACCCTTTCCAATACCTTCATTCCATGCTCCAATAACTTTATCGCTCGGTACGAGCCACACTCCAGAGGGTCACCTTTCCCCTTGTATAGAGGGACGAGGGTACTCAGTTCCCAATTCACTGGAATGCGGCCTTCTTTCACCACCAGATTACAGATCTCTGTCATTCTCTTGACACGCCCAACTTCCTGCTGCCTTCAACATATCTCCCACAACTCCCATCAGCCCTCCGCTTTTCTACTCTTCATTGCTTTTATCGCTTCCTCAACTTCCTTCTCAGTTATCTTCTCTGCCGGTCCTGAAACTGGGTTACTCTCTATGTTGCCATCCCATTCATTCTCTGTATTCAACAGCATTTCCAAGATATATGGATACACTCTTGTTATATTGCAACATGCATCCTTGTTATATTGCAACATACATCCTTGTTATATTGCAACATACATCCTTGTTATATTGCTACATTCAACCTTGTTATATGGCTACATACATCCTTGTTATATTGCTATATACAGTCACGTGAAAAAGTAAGGACACCCCATGTGAAGTTTTGACTTTTTCAACATATTTCAAAATACAGCTATTTGATCTTCATTTCAACAATATTGATAGATAAAGGAGATATAAAATGCAATAAATATCATGAAACATTTACATTTTGTAGTCCATTGTATAATTTAAATGAACATAAATGCAAATTTTGCTTGTGGAAAAAGTAAGTACACCCTTACAATCCTAAATTTATCACTACTTCATATACCTAAAATTAGAATCGGGTGCATCAGCTCAGGTGCAAATGATTAGAACATCGTTAGAGAGGATCTTGGAGGAACATGTCTTATTTAATTAAACCTCAGACATTTAGGTTGGTTTGCTCTTTGTTGTTGAAGTGAGCGGCGTCACCATGCCTAGATCAAAATAGCTCTCTGAGGCCTTCGGAAAGAAGGTTATAGATGCCTACGAGTCTGGGAAGGGATTTAAAAAGATCTCCAAGCAATTTGAAACCAATCATTCGACTGTCCGGAAGATCATCTACAAGTGGAGAAGATTCCAAACGACTGCCAACTTGTTCAGGCCAGGCCGTCCCAGCAAGTTCAGCCACAAAGCAGACCGCAAGATGCTGAAAGAAGTCTCTAAGAACCACAGAATGTCATCAGGGGACCTACAGGTAGCTCTTGCCACTGTTGATGTCAAAGTGCACGAGTCTACCATTAGAAAGAGGCTGCACTAATTTGATCTACATGGGAGGTGTGCCAGGAGGAAACCTTTGCTGTCCAGAAAGAACATCAGGGCAAGACTAAAGTTGCCAATGAACACCGAGGCAAAGACCAGCACTTCTTGAACAAAGTGCTCTGGACAGATGAGTCAAAGGTGGAGCAATTTGGCCACAGTACCAGAAGACATGTTTGGCGAAAACCAAAGACAGCATTTGACCACAAGAACCTGATACCAACTGTAAAGCATGGTGGTGGAAATATTATGGTTTGGGGCAGCTTTGCTGCATCAGGGCCTGGGCAGCTCACTATCATAGAATCCACTTTGAATTCTTCATTGTGCCAGAGGGTGCTTGAGGATAATGTGAGGCCATCTTTCGGAAAGTTGAAGCTCAACCGAAGATGGACTTTGCATCATGACAATGACACTAAACATACCAGTAAATCTACCAATGAATGGCTGAAAAGAAAGAAATGGAGGGTTCTGGAATGGCCAAGTCAAAGCCCGGATTGAAATCCCATCGAGATGTTGTGCGGGGATTTGAAACGAGCTGTGATTGCAAGAAACCCCTCAAACATCGCACAGCTAAAATAATTCTGCATGGAGGTGTGGGCAAAGATTTCTCCCAGTCGATGTCAGAGACTGGTAGACAGTATAAGAAATGCCTCCTTGAGGTTGTTTCTGCCAAAGGGGGCAATACCACCTATTAGAGCCAAGGGTGTACTTACTTTTTCCACATGCGAAATTTGCATTTATGTTTATTTAAATTATACAATGGACTACAAAATGTAAATGTTTCATGATATTTGTTATATTATATCACCTTTATCTGTCAATATTGTTGAAATGAAGATCAAATAGCTGTACGTTGAAATATGTTGAAAAAGTCAAAACGCTACATGGGGTGTACTTACTTTTTCACGTGACTATATACGAGGGGCAGTCAATATGTAACCTTAAATATTTTTCACAACTTGGTTATTGCATGTACGTGTGTGACAACTGCTATTTTTCGATATAATCTCCATTGCGTTCAATGAATTTTTTTTTCCAGCGCTTTACTAATTTGGCTGCTTGTGGAGCCACAATGAATTTGTGGCTGCTTTACTAAAATTTCCAGCCAGGAAAAAAAAATTTTGGCTGCTTGTGTAGCCATTCGTGCATCGCCTCTTTCCTCTTTGTCGGATCGGAAAGTGGTTCCACCAAGCGCCTCTTTAAGTTGCCCAAAGATGTGGTAATCCGAAGGGATGAGGATGAGTAGCGAGGTTGAGGAAGACACCCAAAATGCAGGTCCTTGATTGTTGCAGCTGTAGCGTGGGCTGTATGGGGCCTAGCATTGTCATGCTGCAGCAAAACGCTGGTAGTGAGAAGACCATGATGTTTTGATCTGATTGCTGGTTTCATATGATTTTTAAGGATGTCGCAGTGTGATTCACTGGTGACTGTGGTCACTCTGGGCATGTAATGCTCTGCAACTGGGCCTCGGCTATCCCAGATGAGCGTCAGCATCACTTTTCCAGTGGACGGCGGTCTGTGGATTTTTTTGGGCTTCGGTGAAGTTGAATGACGCCACTCTTTGCTTGCCCTCTTTGTTTCTGGCTGAAGGTGGTGGACCCAGCTTTCATCCCCAGTCACTCCGCGCTGTAAGAAAGCATTGCCTTCTGTTTCATAATGTCGCAGAAGTTCTTCACATGCATCCACTCGCCGTTCTTTCAGTTCGGGTGTGAGTTGTCTCAGCACCCACCTTGCAGACACTTTGCGGAACCCCAGCACATTGTGAATGATATGGTGTGCTGAACCATGGCTAATGTTCAATTTGGAGACCACTTCATCCAGCGTAATGTGACGGATTTCCCTTAGCACGCGCTCAACTCCTGCAATCACTTCTGGTGTGTCGGCTGTGTGAGGTCGGCCCAAGCAAGCAGCGTCTGCCACACTGGACACTCCACTTTTAAACTTCCTGTCCCAGTCGTATACCTGCTGCAGTGATAAACATGCATCACCATATTGCATCTTCATTCTGCAATGGCTTTCAATGGGATTCACACCCTCACTTCCCAAGAAACGGATGAGAGAACGTGCTCCTCCCTGGTGCATGCTTCTAAGGGAGCCGCCATCTTGGAACTGCTCTACTGACGTCATACGCTCAATGTTGCCAGATCTAAAACAGGCACAACATGACTTTTACCCATAAATATAACATCGCTCTTCCACGAGCCTCGATTCAGTATACAAAAACAAACAAAAAAAAAATGTCGTCTACAGCTACACACAATACATTCTCGAATTTAAATCGCCATTTTAAGGTTACTTATTGACTCGCCCTCAAATTTGACTTGATGTGTGTAAGAGTGTGTGCGTGCAAGTTGCTGGTGTTGGCTGCTATCTCCACATTTCAGTGGGTTTTCGGAGATGGAACCGTGACCTACCATGTGTCAGGATATCTAAATGAAATGTGGACAGAATGTTATATTTCAGAAAAATAAATTAAATAGCAGAGAGAGGGGTGATGTTGAGTGTTACTATATTTAGTGGAGGTTGAGATAGGAAGCATTGCTTGTTTTCCCCTCATTACCATTGCAAAAACTTTGATATAAGGGCTGTACTTCAACGGATGGTCAGTCCAATGTGTTTAAAATGACCTCCAGAATTCTGCTGTTTCCTTATCTTCATGTCGTGGCCTCTGGTTCTTGAGTTGTCTTCCTCTAGCAGGAGTACTTGGCGGGGGGGGGGGGGGGGTGGCGGAGGGAGAGGGGGAGGAGGCAGGAGAGGGAGGGGAAAGATGTACTACATATACATATTTTGTGGGAGGGGGGGGGTGGCTTTGGCAGGCCCCTCCATTTTGGGGGAAGTGAAGTTGGAGACATTCATCCATGCAAAGAGTGCTTTAATCTCAGTGTTGTCCAGGTAAAAAGGAAATTGTAATACCCTCTGCTACCATCACCAGGTGGCATTACACGGTACACATTTAAATCGAGATTTACGCACCTTTCCCCGTCCCCCACAACCCTGCATGAGGCCGCGGCCACATAGCCTATGTTACCCCCACACAAAGTTGTATTTGTATTTGTACCCCGAGTAAAGTACATCAGCATTTATAGCTGGGGTACCCGGCGTTGCTGAAGCGAAAAAGAAATATTAACATATTTTAAATGAGGGAAAATATAATGAAAAAGTAATTACATCCAAATCAAAGTCCATCACAAATGTCAAATCATCATTTTACCTTTTCGTTGAATATATGCTGGTGAATGTGCCATTCATCACGTTTCTGAGTTAAGTATGATGACGTTTATGAAGAAGAAGCCTTACCACCAACTTTGACCGCTTCTGGAATTGTTTGATTAATTATTTGCGTTCAAATGTCTGGTAATTGTTTTGTATTTTTTTATGCGAATGTGTACTTGTGTATAACTGTCATTAATGAAAAAGGCTCAGACATTATAAATCGATTTTTTTTTAATCCCAAAAAACGAACTTTTTATTTTCAAAAAAATCCCCCCCCCACCCCCCCCCCTAAAACACACCCATGCAGTCACTGATGAACCTCTGAATGTTTGACGAAGATCTGTTCATTCATCTCTGAGAAAAATGGCAACACACAGACAAACGGCTCACTTGTACAGTATAGTAGATCACAAATAATTTCCAAACCTCAATTTGATCAATCCCCTTAAGGACGTTGAAGATCTGTAGTTCAGTCACTGAACTACACTTCTGTTTCTTCTGTTTCTGGGCACTTCTGAGCTCCTCACCACATACAAAGCTTTCAACCGCAGCTCAATGGAATACCGCTCTCCCCTCTGCGGTGCTGCTTCTGCCTCACACCAAGCTCAGCTTCACGTGGTTGAAACCAAGCATTCAGAATCATTGGAAAAGTGTTGGAAGTCTAGGAGCAGTCTGGTTGCCCTCTATTGGATGAGTAAATCCTCATCTTTCTTATACATAGGGCAACATTGCATGTTGCAGTATTCCAATGTTGGTTGTTCTCTGATTTTGTAAAGTTGGAGTAGCCCTTTCCTCTCTGGTGCTGAGAATAACCTCTTAATGATTTCCAGTTTAACATTAGCTCACTTAGATATGTCTGCAACATGGAAGCTGAAGGCGAACCTGGTGTCAAACAGAATACCAAAGTTTATTTTTGAAATCTCAGTTTTCACTTATTTTGGGTCAAAATCTCCTTCCGTAATATCGGCAAACTTTTGGATACTTCTCCCACAATGGACAACTTTACACTTCTCATTATTGAATGGAAGTTGCCATATATGAGACCAGTTCATGACTGTCTTCACATCTTTGTAGGATTTCTGATTAAACTTGAGTATCAACAACCCCAATCCGCTTTGTATCATCCGCAGAAAGTTTTAGCTGAACAGAAAACTTTTTAGAGGAGTTAACAGCGACATAAAGGGGAAGGTCGTTGATAAAGATGACAAATAATACTGGGCCCAGGGCACTGCCTTGTGGTATTCAAGTCACCACTGGTCTGAATTCTGACATCCTTCCAATGACCATGACACTCTGTTCGTTCTGTCAGGTTTGCCTCGATCCATCTCAGTATGTGACGATTTATTCCATACAATTTGAGCTTGCACAGGGGTCATTGATGCGGCACACTATCAAATAATTTATGGTAGTCTATGTGTACATATGCAGTCAATGCTGTAGCCATCATCCAGGTCTCTCTCGTCTATTATTTGAAGAATCTGAGGAGTTGTGTACAACAAGATCTCCCACTACAAAAACCATACTGTTTTATACCTCTCCCCCCCTTCCCACGCCTCCTCCCCCCAAGCCCTCTCCCTCCCACACTTCTCCCTGCTCTCAAATGTTGTGGTTGTGTGCTTCCCCTTCTCTCCCCATCTTGTCTTCCGCTCCCTCTTTTTGTATATTTTGTTTGTCTGGTTGATTTGTTTGTGAAATAAATGTTAGCTCTTTCACGAGCCTCGATTCAGTATACAAAAAAAAAAAAAACTGTACCAATGTCTTTCTGATAATCTTCATTATCTTACACACCACTGAGGTTAACTAAAAGGGTTGTGGATTGCAGGATTACTCTTCCCTTCTTGTAGGTAGGTACAACAATGACTTCTTTCCATGACTGTGGAACACTTCTCTCCTTCATAAGTTTGGTGAAAATAACTTGGATTGGCTTACAGATTTCTTTATAAGTTTCTATAAATGCTCTGGAATGTATATAATCTAGGCCAGATGATTGTCCAGTTTAATCAGGAGGCTGTCCACCTCATGAACTGTAAAATCCATCTCAGTTAGAACATATTCGCTCTACAATACTCCTTTTTATGGTTGGCATTGTTGTTTCATCCTCAGCTGTGAATACACTCCCGAAAAAATTATTGAGAGTATATGCCTTCTCCGAGTAATACTTTGCCGAGAGACCATCTGATTTCTGTAAGTCTGCGATGCCAGTTTTAATCTTCATTTGGCTTTACCATTATCTCCAAAAGCTTTTTGGATTATCTATGATTTCTTCGGCTACATTGTTTTCAAACTCATCTTTTGTTCTCTTTACTTGAAATGTTGAATTGTTTCTTTCCATGCATAAACTTTCCAGTCAGCTTATTTTCTACTCTTTTGAATCGATTCAAAGTTCTGTGTTTCAGTTTAACAATCTCCAAAGCATCTCTTTTCATCCACTGAGGCCCTTTTCTTGTCTGCTTCCTCCTATTGGGGAGGCATTAGTCAATGCATCTATTCCATGTCCGAGTGGACCCGTTGTTCCATTTGACCAAATTTCCATTGATCTTCATGGCCGAGTAGCATACCTGCCCAGATGTTCTTGGGCCAGGGCGGGCGGTGGGGGATTATACATTTGTTATTATTATTATTGCCAAATGATACTACTATTATTTCTGTTTATATTATTTGTATTAATAAATATATGTTTTGTTACAATGTTATCATTGTTTTTGTAATTAGAATGCCATGCCATGGAAGGACCTATTAAGCTGATCTATACACCTTAACATGGCATGCATTTAAAACATGGGGAATTCTTTCAGATTATTTGTAGTTAATTAGCCTAATCACCTCAGGAGGTCAGGACGATCATTTTAATGTATCACACTCCACATCAGAAAGCTCAGGTAGAACTCCACACAAACACGCCTTACACACACAAACACACACACACACATACACACACGAGAAGATAGCCTCGGCAAGGGAGGCAGCATGACTTGTTGTTGTGCCATCTCCCTCTTGCCTGGGACAGAGAAGACCAGGAGCTGTGTCAAATAAATCGGTTTCGAAGACAGCAAAGACGGACCTGAAAACAGCAGCTTTGATGGGCTGATATGGTGGTCGGTGCTGTTCGACATCCATTTGGGCAGCCTGGGTCTGGACCTTGGTGGGGCTTGTGGGCCCTGTACTGCTGGGTGGGAAGGCCTGGGCTTTGATGGACCTCCTCCTGCAGAGCTCCATCTGAGATGACATCGAGGATTCATGCCATGTGCAGCATTATGGAAGTGCATGGCAGATTTGGTGGGGCAGAGGGCCTTGCATGTGTAGCCCGAGGCCACAAGGATTGTCTGGGACGCGGCCTGGCCTGGCGGCCTGCTGGGTTTATCCGACTGCTGGGCTGGCCATGGATCACACACACACACACAAACTTTTCAACTGTTAGCAATAAATGCAAAAATCTGGCATAATTTATATTATGGTTCCAGGACCAAACAAACAATATATTTAAACCTCCCCCTATGCTGTTGTAGGGTTTGTTTCTATTAGTGCCCCCAATTTTTAATGAGACCCCAGAGTTTATTAGACCCTGAGGAATATTAAACCACCATTTTTTTTTTCTTTATGCACTTTCAATTTCCGAGCTGTATCTCAGAGCTGGCTGGGAATTTCAGAATGCGATTTTGCAGCGATGATATGGACAGAAAGTATGCAGGGTTGACACAGTTTTTTTTTTATTACACCTTAGCGTAATTTTTAAGGTTATGACCCAATTATAGACATTTTAATATTTTTCACCAGGACTCGACTAAGGTTTGTCCGATCAGAATGAAATTGTATTCTCTAGGTAGGCTCGAGCCTTTTTTTAATGGATATCGCCCCAGACAAGGCATACAGCCACTCTAGGTAAGGGGCTAAGAAAGTTTATAAGAGCCCTATAAGACCTCTTGGGTACTTTTCAAAGTATTTTCTGCTTCTTTCAGAAGCTTGGTGAGCCATTCCAAGTAACAATCCGTATCCCGGACACATAATTTCACTGGGAACTCTTCAGATTCCTGGGGTTTCTGCACATGCATTCCGAGCATTTTGAGATGGATTACCTCATTTCAAATGTGACGTATTCCCTCGTCCACTAGCTGAGAAAAACCTGACATGAAGTCAAATGTGGGAATTTTTTATGGTACAACAGATAATGCAAATTATCATCCTACCTATTCATAAGGAAATATGTCATGTAGTGTGATGAGTGGAGTGTTCGTTTGTGTCATGTTTGTCAATTCTCATCGTACATCAGTAAAGTGACTGATATTAAAGGGATAATTTACAAACAAACAAAAATAGTAAGTGTAAAAAGGCTTTACCTACTCATGGTGTAAATAAGCTTGTCCCAAATATGTTCACATCCCATTATAATTAACCCAATAATGATGTTGATGATGTTGATGATGAGTGAAGATTGAATTGGATTTAATACTGCAGGTTGGTATGGCTATTACTGAACCATCAATCATCAGGTATTGTGATTATATGTTTGCAATAGAGCTTGAGGTGTTTTTTTTCATGTAGAAGGCTCTCCAGGCACAGTCTATGTCGTCCTCATCGAGGCCAGGCCTAAATAAAAGAGCTGCATTGATAGAAAAGTAAAGAAGGAGAGAATAGTCTCTTTCAGTTTTTGAGAAAGCAGAAAATCTGCTTTTTGAAACGGGGAAGATCATAAGTGTTTGGAAAGATATGTGAAGGAAAAGAGTTCCAGAGTTTGGCAGTGGAGGGGAAGAAACAAACATCATAACGGCCCACCCTTGAGTTGCCAATGGCCACACAATAATCATGAGATTTAGTGGCTTGTCTAGTATTCCGTGGTCTCGCTAATGGCAGAGGTATACAACCAGCAAGTTCTTGGAATATCTGTACAGTGTACAGTGTACAAAAGTTTTGTACACCATACAGTGTACAGAATAAATGAAAAGCAAAGTTAACAATAAAAAATAGCCCGTCTCAAGTTAAAAGTATCCCCTATAAACAATTTAATGGGGTCTTTTTTTTGGAAGACTTCAAAAGAGCCCTCCAAAAAATGTAATTAACTATTTTGAACACAGATATAGAGTGGCCACAAAGCCCCTATGCACGCAGTTAGAATTAGTTAGAATTTACCTGTATGGCCCCTCTATTCTCTGTACAAATTGGAATTTTTCTCCATGTTCTTCTGGACATCTTCTTCCATGTTGAGGGTTGAAGGTCATAAAAGCAGCCCCTGACAGCTGTTTTGAGGTCTTTAACTGTTGTTAGGCAGAGATGAGAAATTTCCTCTTCACAATGCCCCAAAGCGAGTTGTCACATGTTGTTAAGTCTGGACTTCAAGGAGGCCACACTATGTCATATTCACATCCAATACATCGTCCACTGAATTTGTCATCAAGATATTCTCTAACTGTGAGAGCATAATGTGCTGGTGCACCATCTTGTGCCTCGAGACCTCTCTCACGCAGTTGTGGAACAAACCACGTCTGAAGCATGTTCAAATAAGCAGTGTGATTGACACTTGTATCGAAAAAAATATGGGATTATCAAGTGATCATCTGAAATTGCTGCCCATATCATGACATGAGGAGGATGCTGTTCAGTTTCCTCATAAAAATGAGCATTTTCTTTGCACCAAAAATAAACATTCCTGGATCGATTGCTGAGGTAAATAGCACACTCATCCGAAAAAAAATACGCTTCATCTTGATTTAATGGCGGGAAATCACTGCAGAAGAGCCTTTCTCTAAATCAAGGAGACTCCCTGTTGAAAAAGCCTTCTTCTCCCATGCTCACATGGTGTCGTGCTTCTTGCTTCTCCCACTTGCTCCTTCTCACGTGTGGTCGTGAACCCAAACACAAGTAATCAGTCTCTCTTCTATCGTGCACTCACTGGTGTCTGTCATGCTGTAGCCATACCTGGAAACCAAATAAGTAACAGAGGACACACTATTATGCATCGGGACTTTGTGGCCACTCTGTATATGTACATATATTGTCGTGTGACTACCCTTGGTGAATACCTTAGGGTAGCACGGAAGGTCAAATGCAAGCTTTAACTTGGAGGTGATGATCAAATTGCCGACTTTATCTATGCGGGGGAAGAAAGGGGAGGGGAAGATGAAGTGCTTACCTGTTGTCCGCCGGCAGTGGCAAAGCCTGCAAAGAAAATAAACTCGAACAAACACTGATTTAAAATGTACAAAAATAACAGGTTTATTAAAACGGAATGCCGGGACAAAGGAAAACGCGACGGTAAAATTAAAGTCCTAAACGGGACGTCCCCCACACCAGACTTACACACAGACGAGGGATAAAATAACGTTGGTAAATAATGGTGTGATTATTTAGTGCACTTAGCTCAGATTGGCTGGTGTATCTCGTCAGGAATGGTGTCGGCCCCAAGCACGTCGTCTGTACGTGGCTCTGTGCTCGGCGGGAAGGAAAGCCGCAGTCCGCTTGGTTCACCAGGCCGCACGCGCTAGCAGGAAGCAGGCCTTGCTGTCCGTCTCAAACGGCAGGCGTGCAGCTTGCCTCTCAGCTGCGTCGGTGAAACCCAGCTCGTTGTTCGTAAAAAAAAAACACTGTCAGCGAGAATCAGGAAAGATAAGAACGCGATAGGCCGGAACAAGGCGAGTGCGACCGTCAGGAACAAGAGAAAGGCGAAAGCGAGAAGAGAGAGAGAGAAAATGTCCGTCCGAGAGTTATTTTAACGTCGGGTCAGGACGTCATCGGCTCTTCTCCACCAATGCCTGCAGGCCACCACCACCTCGTCCAGCTCTCCACCAATCAGCGCGCTGCTTCTTGCTCGCCTTTCTCTCTGCCAATCAGTTGGTGCCTTTTTGCTCCGCCCTTCCCATTGGTCAACTCCCGCCCAATCACTGTCCTTCTGGGAGTGGCTCTCGGCCTGCCTGAGCTATGTGTGCCTGCCAAGTCGGGGTTGTCAGCCCAAGTGCGTCATCTGGGTTCCAGTAAGTTATATTATTTAGTGTGGTTAAATTAATGGGCATTTCCTGTGCTACTGTCTATGGTGTGGTACCAAAAGGGACAAAGGCAATAAATCACTGAGGTTTGATGAACAGGGGAATTAACATAATCCCGATACCTAGTTAACATGCCCCATTCCTTGTAATGGGGACAAATATACAACTTAATCCGACATCCTCTACTTATTACACGGTGGTGGTTCTTCTTCTTCATGACAGTCGGAGCATGATACCTACACAAATCTACCGGAGTGCATGGAAGGTCGACTGGCTGAGTCAACCCCCCTGGCCTTAATTCAGCGATCGACCAGGATTCGAACCCAGGATCCCAATCCGGCACCCTAACCGCTAAGCCAACACCAGGCTATCAAAGTGGAATATATTGTTTAGAATTTTTCACAAAATAATGAAAAATGAAATACAGAAATATGTAATTTGCATAAGCATTCAACTCCCTGAGTCAATACTTCGTAGAAGTGCCTTTGGCAGCGATTACAGCTTCGACTATTATTGGGTATGTCTGTATCAGCTTTATTCATCTGGATTTGGGGAGTTTCACCAATTCTTCCTTGCAGATTTGCTCAAACCCTGTCAAGTTGGATGGGAGCAATGGTGAACAGCAGTCTTCAAGTCTTTCCATAGACTCTCAATGGGATTCACATCTGCTCTTTGGATGAAGTCACACAAGGACTTTCACGTTCTTGTTCTGAAGCCATTCCAGTGTTGCTTTGGCTGAATGCTTGGTGTCATTGTCCTGTTGGAATGTAAATCTTCACTGCAGTTTGAAGTCTTTTGTACTCTGAAGCATGTTGTCCTCAAGGTTTTGCCTGTAGTTGGCTCCATTCATGGTTCCCTCTATCCTTACAAGTCTCATGGTCCCTGCTGCTGAAAAGCATCCCCATAGCATGATGCTGCCACCAGCATGTGTCACGGTAGAGATGGTGTTAGATGGATGATGAGCTGTGTCGGTTTCCGCCAGACATAACACCTTTGCATTCAGCCCAAATAGTTCAATTTTCGTCTCATTAGACCACATAATATTTTGCATCATGCTCTCTGAGTCTTACACGTGCCTCTTTGCAACCTCCAGGTGTGCTGTTGTGTGCCTTTTTCTCAGGAGTGGCTTCAGTCTGGCTCCTCCACCATATTTGTGAAGGATTGCAGAGACTGTTGTTCTTCCGTAAGGTTCTCCCATCCCAGCCAAGGAACTCTGTAATTTTGTCAGAGTGGTCATTGGGTTCTTGATGACCTCCCTGGCCAAGGTTATTTTTGCCCGGTTGCTCAGTTTGGTCGGACCGCCAGCTCAACAAAGAGGCTGGGTCTGGGTAGTCTCTGTCTATGGTGTGATATATTCGTTACATTTCCTAATGATAGAGCTCACTGTGATCTTGGGAACTTTCAACACTCTAGAAAATGTTTTATACCCTTCCCCAGATCTATGCCTCTTCACAATTCTATCTCAGAGTTCTACGGACAGTTCCTCGGACTTTATGGTGGAGTTTCTGTCTGACATGCACTGTGAACTGTGGGACTTACAGTGCATTCAGAAAGTATTCAGACCCCTTCACTTTTTTCACATTTTGTTATGTTGCAGCCTTATGCTGAAATCGTTTAAATTCATTTTTTCCCTCATTAATCTACACTCAGTACCCCATAATGACAAAGAGAAAACAGGATTTTAGAAAGTTTTGCAAATTTATTCAAAAGAAAAAACTGAAATATCACATTGACATAAGTATTCATACCCTTTGCTATGACACTTGAAATTTAGTTCAGGTGCCTCCCATTTCTCTTGATCATCTTTGAGATGTTTCTACACCTTGATTGAAGTCCACCTGTGGTAAATTCAATTGATTTTTTCATTGATTTGGAAAGGCACACACCTGTCTATATAAGGTCTCACAGCTGACAATGCATATCAGAGCAAAAACCAAGCAATGAGGTCGAAGGAACTGCCTGCAGAGCTCAGAGACAGGATTGTGTCGAGGCACAGATTTGGGGAAGCCTACAAAAAAATTTCTGCTGCATTGAAGGTTCCCAAGAGCACAGTGGCCTCCATAATTCTTAAAGGGAAGAAGTTTGGAACAACCAGGACTCTTCCTGGAGCTGGCCGCCCAGCCAAACAGCAATCGGGGGAGAAGGGCCTTGGTAATAGAGGTGACCAAAGAACCCGATGGTCACTCTGGCTGAGCTCCAGAGATCCTGTGTGAAGATGGGAGAAACTTCCAGAAGGACAACCATCACTGCAACACTCCACCGATCTGGGATTTATGGCAGAGTGGCCATACGGAAGCCTCTCCTCAGTGAAAGACACATGAAAGCCCGCGTGGAGTTTGCAAAAAAGCACCTAAAGCACTCTCAGACTGAGAAACAAGATTCTGTGGTGAAGAATGGAGAGGGTAGGCAGGGACAGAAATACAAGTTTGTGTGGCAAGGGTGCACGGAGGGCGTGAATGGTGTTGGTGTCCTGTTTTCTGAGGAGTTTCTAGACAGTGTGGTGAGTGTGAATGGAGAGAGTGATAGGTTGATGATGGTGAAAATGATGATTGGAAAGCTCTTGGTGAACATCATCTCGGGATATGCTCCGCAGGATGGTCGGAGAGATGAAGAGAAGGACAAGTTCTGGTGTGCTATAGAGAAGCTGATGGAAAACGTGAAAGATGAGGAAGTTGTTGTGGTAGGAGGAGACCTAAATGGACATGTGGGAAGGAGTATGGACGGTTTTGAGGGAGTTCATGGGGGTTACGGATATGGTGTGAGAAATGGAGAAGGTGAAAGGATTTTGGAGTTTGCTGATGGAGCTGATTTGTTGATTTGTAATAGTCAGTTCCAGAAAGAGGATAATAAGCTTGTTAAATACACGGCAGGTGGGTCGACGACAACCGTTGACTACCTGATGTTTCGTAGGCAGGATAGGGGGCACCTACGGGACACAAAGGTGATCCCGGGGGAGGAGGCTGTTTCACAGCACCACTTGGTTGTCTGTGACATAAGGGTGAAAGGTGCGAGGAGAGCTCGGCGGGTGAAGTACCAACCGAGAATGAAGGTGTGGAGTTTGAAAGAGGTGACAGTAAGGGAGGCATTAAAAGAGAGGCTGAGTAGGGTAGAGGATGATGTGGTTGAGCTTGAAAGTGGTTGGATGTCGATGAAATATATTCTGTTGGGAGCCGATGGTGAGGTATGTGGATGGACAAAAGGACCACCGAGGCACTCGGAAACATGGTGGTGGGATGATGAAGGCGAAGGGTACGGGAGCAGAAAAAGCAGAGCATGAAAGTTATAAGGAAGCCAAGAAGGCTGCAAAGAAAGAGGTAGCAAAGGCGCAGGAGGCATGGAGGAAAATGTTCGGAGAATGCTTGGATTCGGAAGAGGGTCAGAGAGCGGTATTCAGGATTGCAAAGCAGATAGCGAAAGAGAGGTGTGATGTGATGGGGGTGAGTTGCTTGAAGAATGAAGTGGGACAAATCGTTGTGGATCAAGATGGAATTTTTTTTTTGTTTGTTTTGTATACAAGATCGAGGCTCGTGAAAGAGCGAACATTAATCACACAGAAAGATAAACAGACACATAAAACAAATAACATCTGGAGCGGTAGACAAGATGGGGAGAGAGAGGGAAGGACACAAACACAACATTTGAGAGCAGGGACCGAGAGACATCGAGAGAACTGTGGGAGGGAGAGGGCTTTGGGGGGGAGGCATGGGAAGGCGGGGGGGGGGGGGGGTGGGAGAGGTATAAAACATATGGACACTGCCAGGACTTCCAGGAAAGAAGTTGGAATTTCAAACAAGGTGGATCTGGGGTGAATTAGTGAGGGTAGAAAAGATCAAGGTTTTGGATGGGGGAAGATAAGAGATGGTGGTGAACCATCCATAAGAGATGGTGAATTAAAGGAAGATGGAAAAGATATATGGAAGTGCCTCAGTTTTAGGACCGGCAGAGAAGATAACTGAGAAGGAAGTTGAGGAAGCGATAAAAGCAATGAAGAGTAGAAAAGCGTGAGGGCCGACAGGAGTTGTGGGAGATATGTTAAAGGCAGCAGGAAGTTGGGGTCTGAAGAGAATGACAGAGATTTGTAATCTGGTGGTGAAAGAAGGCCGCATTGCAGTGGATTGGGAACTGAGTACCCTCGTCCCTCTATACAAGGGGAAAGGTGACCTTCTGAAGTGTGGCTCGTACCGAGCGATAAAGTTATTGGAGCATGGAATGAAGGTATTGGAAAGGGTGTTGGAGAGGAGTATAAGGAAGAAGGTGAAGATCAACAAAATGCAGTTTCGATTTATGCCAGGAAGAGGAACGACAGACGCGCTCTTTATTGTGAGGCAGTTGCAGGAGAAGTACATGGAGAAGAGGAAGAAGTTGTTTCTTGGTTTTGTTGATCTGGAGAAAGCATTCGATAGGGTTCCACGTGAAGTATTGACATGGGCATTGAGGAAGTTAGGAGTGGAGGAATGGTTGATCAGAGTTGTGATGGCAATGTACAAAAGAGCGCGCACAGCTGTAAGGACGAAGGACGGTAACAGTGGTGAGTTTGAGGTGAAGGTGGGAGTGCATCAGGGTTTGGTACTAAGTCCATTACTATTTGTAGCTGTGATGGAGGTGCTGGCTCAGAACGTAAAGGAGGGTTTTCCATGGGAGTTGTTGTATGCAGATGATCTGGTGTTGATTGCGGAAAGTATGGATGGACTGAAGGAAAAGATGAACAAGTGGAAGGAATGTATGGAGACAAAAGGTCTGAAGGTGAATATCGGAAAGACGGAGGTGATGGCAAGTGGTAAAGCATGTGGTGAGGTGGAAAGAACTGGGAAGTGGCCATGTGCTGTGTGCAGGAAGGGTGTCAGAGTGAACTCCATTCAATGTACAATGTGCGCTGAGTGGGTTCATCAAAAATGTAGTGGTCTGAGATGATCATTAACCAGTGTGGCAGCTACATTCAAATGTAAGGTGTGCAGAGAGGGAGCTGCAGATGGAGGAAATGTTGAGTTGGATCTTGGAGACGGCGTGAAGCTGGAAGGTGTGAAAACATTTTGCTACTGCGGAGACATGCTGAATGGAGAAGGTGGATCAGACTCGGCAACGGATGCTTCAGTGAGATGTGCATGGAAGATGTTTCGGGAACTGGGTCGCGTGCTGATGAGGAGGTGAAGGCGTTGAAGCTGAAGGGAAAGGTGTTTGCTGTATGTGTGAGAAGTGTTATGATTTATGGGAGTGAGAAATGGGTAATGAACGTAGAGCAGCAAAGAAGGCTGGAAAGGGTGGAAATGCAAATGGTTTGGTGGATGTGCGGAGTATCGTTGAGAGAGAGGAAGACAAATGATGAATTGCGAACGATGATGGGAATAGAGCCTGTGATTGATGCTGTGAAGAGGAACAGGTTGAGATGGTTTGCTCATGTGTTTCAGAAGGATGAAAGTGACTGGTTGAGAAGAGTGACGGAAATGAATGCAGAAGGAGGTAGAGGACGGGAAGACCAAGAAAGACTTGGCTAAAGATGGTGGAAGAAGAAATACGTGCAAGGGGGTTAACAAGGAGAGATGCAGAAAATAGGGCAAAATGGAGAAGATTGTCATGGGGACCGCAAGGCTAACACCTGCTCTAGCAGGGAAAATGGCCTGAAAATGCATGTTGTGTTTGTTGTTGAGCTCAATTTGGAGTGTCATAGCAAAGGGGTTGAATACTTTTACTCGAGACATTTCAGCTTTTCATTATTTTAAAAAAAATTCTCAAAAATATAATTCCAAGTTTAAACTAAAAAAGTTTTGACAAGAAGTTTGCAAAGGTTTTCCCAAGAAAAAGTTTCCTCGGGTAAAAATTCCAAAATTCCATGGGTATACATAATAATAATTTCAAAATTGAGTTATGTATTTCGAACTTGTGGGAATGGGGGGAGGGGGGAGGGTACTTTGATATTGGTATTGGTGAGCAGGCTTAATCTGCCTCGTGGGCTCCTCCTACATTTGTTTCTTGTAGATCCTTCTAAACTTTTAAATATTAACTTGATATATAAGAATTAATTCTAATTAGTTCAGTTGATGTTTTGCAAATGTGGAATAAGGTGTTGAAACTTGTTTGGTGGTTTTATTACTATTGAGGATCCCGTCCTTATGAGTGTTATAATTCCCCCATAATCGATGTATTTTGGTATGGCTTATAATGCCCACTCACACCAGCATCAGAGCTGTGCCATTATATTTACATAGAGAGAATTGGGGTCCTCCCTTGACCCTGAATCTCCAGGACAATGAATTTATTTAACCAGCTAAAACATTCATGTGCTCACTCTGAGTACAATCACCTTATATCAACTCATTCCATCCAGCAATACAGAAGTGCATATATGTCAAGCACACATAAAGAAATACACAAACAAACAAACAACACTTTTTAATTTTTTTATATACAAGATCGAGGCTCGTGTAAGAGCTGACATTGATCACAAAAAGACAAACTGACACATAAAACATATGATAAAGGGAGCGGGAGACAAGATGGGGAGAGAAAGGGAAGCACACAAGTACAACATTTGAGAGCAGGGACATCGGGAGATCTGTGGGAGGGAGAGGGCTTGGGGGGGGCACGGGAAGGGGGGTTGGGGGTGGGAGAGGTATAAAACACATGGACACTGCGAGGACTTCCAGGAAAGAAGTCGGAATTTCAGAAAAGTGGATCTGGGGTGAATTGACGGGGGTAGAAAAGATCAAGGTCTTGGATGGGGGAACACAAGAGATGGTGGTGAACAGCTGTTTTAAAGACCTGGAGGGAGGAGTGGGATTGAAGAGAGTGAGGGAGTTTGTTCCAGAGGCGGGAGAAAAGAGGAATGAAAGAGTGTATGTGAATAGAGAGTCTTGATTTTGGCAGTTTAACCATAAGAGGGTTGCACGCAGATCTTGTGCGACCTGGTGGAATATTTGGGGGGGCAGAGCACAGACAGAGCAGGTGGAGCTCGGCCAGAGAGGAGTCGGTGGAAGACAGAAAGACCACCAAGCTGCCTGCGGTGAGTGAGTGAAAGGCCTTCGGAGTTGGCTTCATCGTGGGAGATTCCAATGATTCTGAAAAAAGGACAATTGTTTGGACAAAAAGGACAAAGAACACATAAAGAGCAACTATCAGGAATGCCCCTGTGGTGGCTGTTCCCCCAATACCGGTTGGAGGCCAAATCTTCCCCATTCTTCCCGACTGCCCGAATTCGTCAGGGTAACGCGGTCATGGTCAGAGTACCGATCGGTCCCCATGGACAACACACACAAACACTTCTCAAATTATACATGGTATGATTAATTTTTAAGATACTAAGACTGAAGTTTCAAATTCCATAAACTATCTGTACTTTATAAATAAAATATATTTTATAAATGTATAAAAACATTGCCTCAAACAGGGAACCATGATTGTCATAGGGCCCGCAAGGCTAACCCCCGCTCTAGCAGGGAAAATGGCCTTAAAACGATCATTCGGACTTCTGCTTTGATTTGATAAAATTTGATAAAATTCATAAATTAATTTGATAAAACGATCATCCGCATATGGACTTCCGCTTCCGGTCTTGCCGGCGAGGTTTCCGTTTTTTCGAAGCTGTCCACGCTCTCCACACTATCGAAGTTAAGTCATTGTTTCCATTTGTATTTTCGTCAAAACTAATTATTTTATGGTGTGTGTACGTATAGTGTGTCCCTAGGAAGATTCTCAGTGTTAATCTTTCATACTTGTATGAAATATCGTCGGTTAATTTGTGTCGTGTCTTTTGAGGCCTTGTACCTTGTCCGACCTTGAGGCTTTGTTTTTCTCTCAGTGGTCCATCTATTGTGCTCCAACTACTTTCGTTCTCTGTTTTTTCCCAGTCTTTTCACCCCATACGTCCTTGTTTAAAATCTCAACTCAAAAAAAAAAAAAAAAAAAAAAAAAATTCCTTCTCTGTTCTTATTCGTTGTTCATATTCGTTCGTTCGTTCTTCGTTCTTCGTGTTTCACCCACATTTCCCCAGATAGTTTTCACTGTTAAACTTTAAAATGTTTAAACTTTCCCCTGAAGTTTTGTATTCTGTCTTGCATTATAACACCTTTTTCTTCTTCTTTAAAAGGTTGCTTTCGACTTGCTCACCAAATCTATTCCTTCCAAAAAAAAAATCCATCTCTTACAGTGCCTCTTTCATACATTCCCTAAACTCTCCTGCTCTACACCCCCCCTCCAGCGTCCTCAAACGTATTTTTGACTCGAAGGTCACAAGAAAATCATTTTGCAATAAATGTTCGTTTCCCATTAATCGTACACTTTCCAAAATCCAATCTCACCCCTCTCCTCCAAATCCTCCCCATCACCCCTCCCCTACAAATCTTCCCCATCACCCCTCCCCTCCAAATCTTCCCCATCACCCATCCCTTTCAAATCTTCCCCCTTGCCCCTCCCCTTCAAATCCTCCCCATCACCCATCCCTTTCAAATCTCCCGCTTGCCCCTTCCCTCCTAAACTCCCCCCACACCCTTCTCCTCCAAGACTCCCCTCACCCCTCCCCTCAAAGACTCCCCCCTCACCCCTCCCCTCCAAATCTCCCCCATCTCCCATCCCTTTCAAGTCCCTCCCATTGTCTCTTCCCTCCTAAACTCCCCCCTAACCCCTCCCCTCATAAACTCCCCCCTCCCCTTCAAATCTCCCCACCCTCATTTCTTCTCCATTTCAGCCCTCTCACCCCTCCTCCTCAAAGCGTCCTCCCCGTTTCTTCCCCCTTCCAACTCTCACCTCCATCTCCCCCAACCTTCTGCCTCACTCTTCCCCCTCCTCAAGTAACACTTCACTGTGCCTCACCCAATCACCATCAAACCTTTTGTCCGCCCCATCCTTCCCTTTCTCCGAGCTATTCTGAAATCTCTGACACACCTCCAACAGATCTCGCTACCTCTTCCTCCTCTTCCACATCTTACCCTACACCTCCCCCCCCCCCCCCCTGTTCTGTATCCGATGCCCCCCCTTCCTCTTCATTAACGGTATGGACCTCAAACATCCGGGGCCTTCGTTCAAACTTAACTGATCTCTCCATACAGGTTGCTTCTGACAAACCAGACGTGATCTGCTTAACAGAAACTTTCCTCCTTCATGATGTCTCTGATTCCTTAGTATCTCTCCTGCGTTACTCCCTCCTCCGGTATGATAGACCTGAGCCTCGTCCTGGAGGTGGGGTTGCTATCTTTATCAAAAACTCTCTTTCTCACTCGCCCTGCACTGCCCTCTCTCCACCTCACCCCCAGGAATACCTCTGGCTACGGCTTCCCCTGCGCTCCCACCTCTTGTTCATATGTGTGTTGTACCGTCCACCAAACAGTGATGACTCCATCTACATCTCGCTGTCTGATAATAGGGACCAACTTCTATCTACTCATCCCAACTCTCTCTTCCTCATATGTGGTGATTTCAATTGTCACCATGCCAGTTGGCTGGGTGTGGGTACCACTCTCACCAGCCATGGCTCCTCAGCAAAGGACTTCTGCGACTCACTGGAACTGACACAATCTGTCAATTCCCTGACCCGGACCTCAGTCAACGGAGCATCTTCTCTTCTGGACTTGGTTATGACTAACTTCCCTGAAAATGTCCGCTGCTCTTCTTCTGCTCCAATCGGCTCATCTGATCATGTGCTTGTTAAAGTGGACATCTCTCTGACCATTCTCAGGGAGCCTCCTCAGCATCAACGAGTCTGGCATTTCACTCAGGCCAACTGGCTCGGTCTTCAAGCAGCCATCAATCATCTGGACTGGTCTCCCATCTCTACCACCTCTGACATCAACTCATCCTGGGAATTCTTCCAAAGTAAATTGCTCTCTCTCATGCACAGATTTATCCCATCTCGTCTTCAGTTGTCATACCCCTCCTCCCGTCCATGGTACACGGAATCTTGTGGTGAGGCTGTTGCCCAGAAACAACTTGCCTTCGTCTCCTGGAAAGCAAATCCAACGGAAGGAAATCTCATTTCCTTTCACAAAGCCCGAAACAAGTGTGTGTCCACCCTCAGGAGAGCCAGGAAACAATATCTCTCCGTTCTCAAGACCGAACTCTCTTATCTGTCTCCCTCTTCCAAATCCTGGTGGCGTCTGGTCAAATCTGTTTCTGGTGTTTGTTCCCCCTCCATCCCCTCCCTTACCTCAAACGGCTACACAGTTGACTCCGCACGTGAAAAAGCTGAATGCCTCAACTCTGTGTTTGCCTCTAAATCTTGTGTCCCAAACCTATCCCTCTCTGTACCCACCGTACCAAGTCGTACCCAGCTGCTCCTGGACTCTGTGTCCTTTCCTCCTGACAAGGTGGGAAAGTTTCTGTCAACCCTCGACTCTGATTCTGCAACTGGACCTGATGGCATCAGCCCACGGGTCCTAAAATCCTGTTCTTCCGCTCTTTCACTCCCTCTCTCTGTTCTCTTCACCCTCTCTTTTGCTCATGGTCAACTGCCATCTGCTTGGAAATCAGCCAACATCACTGCTTTACACAAAAAAGGTGCAAAAACAGATCCTAGTAACTACAGACCAATCAGCCTTCTCCCAATTATCAGCAAAGTCATGGAATCCATCATTGCTTCGGATATGAAATCTTTCCTCTTCTCCAATGGCTTGATCTCTAATCATCAATTTCGTTTCAGACCAGGTCACTTTACTCTGGACATGCTGATTCTGCTGTCTCAACAATGGATGGAGGTCCTCAATGCCAAACAGGAAATTAGTCTCCCTCGATATATCACGTGCCTTCGATACGGTCTGGCACCCCGCTCTGCTCACCAAACTCTCCTCCTTTGGTATCCATGGAAATCTCCACGCATGGCTGGTGGACTTCCTCTCTAGTCGTAGTCAACGTGTGGCCCTGAATGGGTTTCTCTGTTCTCCTCTTCCTGTTCAGGCTGGAGTTCCCCAAGGCAGTGTTCTAGGCCCTGTGCTTTTTCTGGTCTTCATCAATGATCTCTCCGACTCTCTTGAAAATCCTCTCTATCTCTTTGCTGATGACTCCACTCTCTGCCGCACCATTCCTCATCACTCAGTTCGGCAGTCTGCAGCCTCCTCACTCTCTGCAGACCTGGACAAAATCACTGACTGGGCAAACAAGTGGAACATGTCTTTCAATCCTGACAAATCTCCCTCTCTTACGATGTCTCTCCGAAAAGACCGACTGGACAACCCTCCCATCCACTTTCTGAAAAATCCTCTCCAAGAAGTTCTGTCTCTCAAGGTTTTGGGTCTCACTATCTGCCATGATCTTTCCTGGGAAAACCACATTTCAAATCTGGCCTCCAAAGCCAGTCACAGAATGGGCATCCTCTGTCGTGTGAAGTCCTTCCTTGGCACACCTGAGCTCCTCACCACGTACAAGGCTTTCATCCGCAGCTCAATTGAATAGTGCTCTCCCCTCTGGGCTGGTGCTCATGCCTCACACCTAGCTCGTCTTCACGCTGTTGAAACCAAAGCGTTCAGAATCATTGGAATCTCCCATGATGAATCTACCTCTGAGGGCCTTTCACTTACTCAACGCAGGCAGGTTGGTGGTCTTTCTGTCTTCTACCGACTCCTCTCCGGCCTTGCTCCTCCAGCTCTCTCTGGGCTCTGTCCCCCAAATATTCCTGAAGGTCGCACAAGATCTGCCTGCAACCCTCTTATGGTTAAACTGCCAAAATCAAGGCTCTCTGCTCACCTTCACTCTTTCATTCCTCTTTTCTCTGCCTCTGGTACAAAGTCCCCCACCCCCTTCAATCCCACCCCTCCCTCCAGGTCTTTAAAACAGCTGTTCACCACAATCTCTTATCTTTCCCCATCCAAAACCTTGATCTGTTCTACCCCCGCTAATTTCACCCCAAATCCTCTTTTTTGAAATACCAACTTCTTTCCTGGAAGTCCTTGTGTTTATACTTCTCCCACCCCCCCCCCCCCCCCTTCCCACGCCGCCTCCCCCCAAGCCCTCTCCCTCCCACACATTCCAGATGTCCCTCAAAATTCATTCATTCATTCATCTGTACTTTTTTTATTGTCTATTATTGTCCTTATAATTTGCAAAAAAATGAGCACACTGATGTCCCTCAATGTCCTTGCGTTGCGTGTAATTTATGTAAACCTTTGATGACCTAAAAAAGGCAAATGTGATAAGAAAAATGACCTTTTCATATGCTTAAAATACCTGTACATGTGTTTTTCTAAAGAAATGGGAATGATGGATGCGAGTGATGAATATTATCAAATACCGAAAGGAATTGAGGTCAACGAGCGGAGTAATTGAATAGGGAAGAGGGGAAAATGGTGTGTAGGGAATGGGGTTGAGTTAGGAGGAGAGAGGGGAAGATCGAGATTGACAGAGCAGTAAAGCCTTGCGCTGGAGAGACATTCAAATACTGCACCATTTCTGAATGGCGACCTTTAGACTGCAATGATGCAATAGAGGGAAGGAAGTGGGGTCAACCTCTGATTAGAGTAATCTGTAAGATTTGTCCCTGCTTTGTAAATTTTCAGTTACATTTGTATTCAGCCACGGCACAGAAAATACGTTAAAACACATATTCCCATGAAGTCGAGGGTAGATTTGTGTGGCTGAGCTGTTAATTAGGTCTCAATTTGATCAACGTTTTGGATAATTTCACATCAATATCTGGAATTCAAATTCGGTTCTGATGTAGCATTTCTGTTTTCCTGTCATGCGTTTATTACTTGCAAAATCGAAGATTTTTCAAGTATCTTGGTCGGTTGCGTTTGTGGTTCTGTCTGTCTGTTTGTTTGTCTGTTTGTTTGTTACTTGCAAAATCTAAGATTTTTCAAGTATCTTGGTCGGTTGCGTTTGTGTTTCTGTCTGTCTGTCTGTCTGTTTGTCTGTTTGTTTGTTACTTGCAAAATCGAAGATTTTTCAAGTATCTTGGTCGGTTGCGTTTGTGGTTCTGTCTGTCTGTTTGTTTGTCTGTTTGTTTGTTACTTGCAAAATCTAAGATTTTTCAAGTATCTTGGTCGGTTGCGTTTGTGTTTCTGTCTGTCTGTCTGTTTGTCTGTTTGTTTGTTACTTGCAAAATCGAAGATTTTTCAAGTATATTGGTCGGTTGCGTTTGTGGTTCTGTCTGTCTGTTTGTTTGTCTGTTTGTTTGTTACTTGCAAAATCTAAGATTTTTCAAGTATATTGGTCGGTTGCGTTTGTGTTTCTGTCTGTTTGTCTGTTTGTTTGTTACTTGCAAAATCGAAGATTTTTCAAGTATATTGGTCGGTTGCGTTTGTGTTTCTGTCTGTTTGTCTGTTTGTTACTTGCAAAATTGAAGATTTTTCAAGTATCTTGGTCGGTTGCGTTTGTGGTTCTGTCTGTCTGTTTGTTTGTCTGTTTGTCTGTTTGTTACATGCAAAATCGAAGATTTTTCAAGAATATTGGTCGGTTGCGTTTGTGGTTCTGTCTGTCTGTCTGTTTGTCTGTTTGTTTGTTACTTGCAAAATCGAAGATTTTTCAAGTATATTGGTCGGTTGCGTTTGTGGTTCTGTCTGTCTGTTTGTTTGTCTGTTTGTTTGTTACTTGCAAAATCGAAGATTTTTCAAGAATATTGGTCGGTTGCGTTTGTGGTTCTGTCTGTCTGTCTGTTTGTCTGTTTGTTTGTTACTTGCAAAATCGAAGATTTTTCAAGAATATTGGTCGGTTGCGTTTGTGGTTCTGTCTGTCTGTTTGTTTGTCTGTTTGTTTGTTACTTGCAAAATCTAAGATTTTTCAAGTATATTGGTCGGTTGCGTTTGTGTTTCTGTCTGTTTGTCTGTTTGTTTGTTACTTGCAAAATCGAAGATTTTTCAAGTATATTGGTCGGTTGCGTTTGTGTTTCTGTCTGTTTGTCTGTTTGTTACTTGCAAAATTGAAGATTTTTCAAGTATCTTGGTCGGTTGCGTTTGTGGTTCTGTCTGTCTGTTTGTTTGTCTGTTTGTCTGTTTGTTACTTGCAAAATCGAAGATTTTTCAAGAATATTGGTCGGTTGCATTTGTGGTTCTGTCTGTCTGTCTGTTTGTCTGTTTGTTTGTTACTTGCAAAATCGAAGATTTTTCAAGTATATTGGTCGGTTGCGTTTGTGTTTCTGTCTGTTTGTCTGTTTGTTACTTGCAAAATTGAAGATTTTTCAAGTATCTTGGTCGGTTGCGTTTGTGGTTCTGTCTGTCTGTTTGTATGTTTGTCTGTCTGTTTGTTACTTGCAAAATCGAAGATTTTTCAAGTATATTGGTCGGTTGCATTTGTGGTTCTGTCTGTCTGTCTGTTTGTCTGTTTGTTTGTTACTTGCAAAATCGAAGATTTTTCAAGTATATTGGTCGGTTGCGTTTGTGGTTCTGTCTGTCTATCTGTGTGTCTGTTTGTCTGTTTGTTACTTGCAAAATCGAAGATTTTTCAAGTATATTGGTCGGTTGCGTTTGTGTTTCTGTCTGTTTGTCTGTTTGTTACTTGCAAAATCGAAGATTTTTCAAGTATACACAAAGAATTAAGTTAAGCACCCCTACACAACGAATTAAGGTAAGCACCCCCTAATATATATTCTTTGTGTATATGTATACATTGGCATATATTCTAAGGTATGTGAGATCAAATAATGATTGGTATGACATTAGCAATTATCCATTGATGAAATTGAGTGATCAAAGTGAAAAAAAGTGATTGGTTGAGTCAGTGATCCGATCACGTGGGTCCTACACACGTTATTGACGCAAAGATCGCTAGAGGTCTTCTCAGAACAATGACTGTACGTTAGAAAACATAAACGTCATCCACACTGTCCGTGATGGACCTATAGCATCATACTTAAATTGAGGTGAAAATATGCCTAAAATTCCCAAAAAATTTCACCTTAAATTATTCAGAATAAAATATTGAAAACGGCATGATTGTTATGTTTTTATGTGACCATAATATCACTTCTCCAGAAAATATAGCAATATCATGGGTATATTACACTGTTTTGACGACAACAAACTTGTAATGTGCGAGGTTGTAAAAAAACGGGGGGGGGTGCTTAACTTAATTCTTTGTGTATATATTGGTCGGTTGCGTTTGTGGTTCTGTCTGTCTGTCTGTCTGTTTGTTTGTCACCAGCCTACAGGTCACAATTTTCAACCGATCTTCACGAAACTTCACCAAATGGTAGAGTTGGTCAAAAGCAAGAAGCCTATTGTTTTTGGGGTCAAAAGGTCAAAAGGTCAACATAGGCCAAAGCTCACCAACTTTGCTAAATTTCTAAAATCCTCAATTTTCATCCGATTGACTTGAAATTTGAAGAGGACTTGCATATCTGGTCACTGAATTTAACCACCAAGTATTTTTGAGGTCAACATAGGCCAAAAGGTCAATATAGGCCAAGTTTTTCAAAATCCTCAATTTTCATCCAATTGACTTGAAATTTGAAGAGGACTTGCATATCTGGTCACTGAATTGAACCACCAAGGATTCTTGAGGCCAACATAGGCCAAAAGGTCAACATAGGCCAAATTTCTAAAATCCCCAATTTTCATCCGATTGACTTGAAATTTGAAGAGGACTTGCATATCTGGTGACTGAATTCAACCACCAAGTATTTTTGAGGTCAACATAGGCCAAAAGGTCAACATAGGCCAAGTTTCAAAAATCCTCAATTTTCATCCGATTGACTTGAAAATTGAACAGCATTTGCACATTGAGTCACTAAATAGGGAAAGTAACTATTTTTGAGGTCAAAAGGTCAAAGGTCAACTCAAGGGCAACCTTCCAAAATCATCATTTTTCATCTGAAAAATCGTCACTTTTCTTCCTATTGATCCGAGCTTTGATCAAGATTGTCAATTTTAATCTTGATGAAATGGACAATTTGCTGTATCAATGGAATTTTTTTCCTTGGGGTTGGGGCGATTTTGCAAGTATCGTGCTCCGCATGATGTCTTCTTGTTGGTCTGTTTGTTTGTCACCGGCCTACAGGTCACAATTCTAAACCGATCATCACGAAACTTCACCAAGTTGTATAGGTCGTCCCAATTGAGAAGCCTACTGTTTTGGGGTTCAAAAGGTCAAAAGGTCAACATAGCCAAAGGTCAAAGGTCAACATAACCAATTGTTACGGACCGCGGATAAGATGTTAATTTGCCGAGCAGATGGCGCCGCGGCCCGAACCGTTTTTACAATGACTAAGACCCGATTCTGAAACGTTGGCCAAATCGTGCCACAGATATTCAATGAGGGAAAAGACAAAGGCGACACGGATGTGAAGAAGAGGAAGTCAGAAGTAGGGAATACGAATATAATTTATTTGCTATTTACAACCAAAAGTAACCAAGGAGAAGGAAGGATAATAAAATAATTTACAGAAGAAATCAAGGAGACACAGTGAAAATTGCTAGCTTATCTAAACAGGCTTAACTTATACCCTGGACAGAACAAACAAAAGACGGACTCACACGAATGGGGAAATTGCAGGCAGGAATGGAAGGACTGGAAGGAGAGGACAACTTTGCCAAATTTTTAAAATCCTCAATTTTCATCCGATTGACTTGAAATTTGGAGAGGACTTGCATATCTAGTCACTGAATTCAACCACCAAGTATATTTGAGATCAACATAGGGCAAAAGGTCAACATCGGCCAAAAGGTCAACATAGGCCAAATTTCTAAAATCCTCAATTTTCATCCGATTGACTTGAAATTTGAAGAGAACTTGCATATCTGGTCACTGAATTCAACCACCAAGTATTTTTGAGGTCAACATAGGGCAAAAGGTCAACATCGGCCAAATGGTCAACAAATGCCAAATGGTCAACAAATGCCAAATTTCTATAATCCTCAATTTTCATCCAATTCACTTGAAATTTGAAGTCGACTTGCATATCTGGTCAATGAATTCAACCACAAATTATATTTTAGGTGAACATAGGCCAAAAGGTCAACATAGGCCGAATTTCTAAAATCACCAATTTTCATTTGATCGACTTGAAATTCGAAGAGAATTTACATATATGGTCACTGAATTCAACCACCAACTATATTTGAGGTCAACATAGGCCAAAAGGTCAACATAGGCCAAAAGGTCAACATAGGCCAAGTTTTTTCAATCCTGAATTTTCATCCGATTGACTTGAAAATTGAACAGCATTTGCACATTGAGTCACTAAATAGGGAAACTAACTATTTTTAAGGTCAAAAGGTGAAAGGTCAACCCAAGGTCAACCTTACAAAATCATCATTTTTCATCTGAAAAATCGTCACTTTTCCTCCTGTTGACTCGAGCTTTGATCTAGATTGTCAACTTTAATCTTCATGAAATGGACAATTTGCTGTATCAATGGAATTTTTTTTCTTGGGGGTGGGGGGTGGATTTTGCAAGTATCGCTTTAGTAGGATCTATTTTTAGGCTTCATTGAAGCAATTCAATTCTTACCTGCTCCTGGGTATGCATTGTTCAATGAATGATTTTCATTGTTTTTTGGTCATTGTTCATTTCAAACATTGTTCATTGTTCAACACTTAACCTCAAAATTCCTCCAAAAATGTTCTAATACAGCTCTTCCATAGAGATATGATAAATTACCTCTATAATGTTTTTTAAATAAATGCATGTCTACATGCTTATAACATTAGAGGCCATTCAATATCCTCACAGTAAGACCAAATTGAAGGTTGTTTCACTTTTAAATGAAAACAAGGTTTGCTCTAAGGATGTACAGGGAACTTTTCCAGCATTTACTCATTCTCGACTTTTGGATAATTTAGGCTTAATTGAAGCAATTCAATTCTTACCTGCTCCTGGATATGCATTGTTCAATGATTGATTTTCATTGTTTTTGGTCATTGTTCATTTCAAACATTGTTCATTGATCAACACTTAACATTCATGCCATTTTCACTCGTTTCCTTCCTTCATTATGAGGATTCAAAGGTGAAAGGCTTGAATGATTTTGATTTTGGCACAATTGTGATAACATCTAGCACAGCTTAATGAACAAGAACAAAGGCATACTTCGAGAGATAGAGCTTCATTGGCGCTGTAGAAGTTGAATACATTTCATGTGGACAAGTAATCATCCTTCTGAATACTAGGAATCAGCACGTCTTTGACATGTTTGCTATTTTTATGCATTCTTTTTGTCTGACAGGCTAGTTCACTTACCTTCGAGTTGTCTCGTCTGGGTTCCATTTGTTGCCCCCCTATAAACTGTCATATTGGTGCTTCGCGTGTCGGGTATTGCATCATTGAATATGCCATCTCTTGAATGTATTGTTACGTTTGCGGGGGTAGGTGCTGACATACCATAGTGGAGATAGGGTTGTGTAGTATTAGCATGGAGCCTGGACACGTAGAAGACATTTCGATGTACATAAGCAGGGAAACTGTTAGCTTGAGGTTGTTTATGTGTTCCTCACATGGGGGAGGGTGTAGGGAGATGGGAGGGAGGGGGAGGGGTGGGAGGGGGTGAAGACATGCTAATTTGGTAGGGTTTAAGGATAATTTCCCCAGTGTGTTTCCCCCTTTGATCAATCCCCTACGTTTTTACGTTCACATGGCTTGCCATCAAAAATCAGCTCCATTAACCAACAACACTGACATGTTGCCGACATAAATCCAGCACATTCACCATCAGGCTAAACCCCGCCCCACCACGGCTGATGTAATCTGAACATTCCTGAAGAGACTAAACTCCGCCTCGAAGGAATTGTAACGGACAGGCCACCCTCCGAGCTTCATCATTGGCCGTGGAGACATGGGATGATTTGATAGAGCTCGGTGATTGGCCAGGGGTGACGTGTCAGAGCAAGCTGCTCGGGCTGGTGGAGAAGAAGAATCTCTCTCTCTCTCTCTCTCTCTCTCTCTCTCTCTTAGTTTTGTGATTGCCGAACAAGAAGCTCGCCATTTTTGGTGCATTTGGTGCACTGGGATTTGTATGCGCTTTAGAAGAAAGTGAGGAACTCTTGGCTGCGTGGGCAGCATTGCGAGGGAGGAAGAGGGAATGTGTGGCTCTCTCAGTCTTTTGCTCTCTCTCTCTCTTTTGTCCTGGTTGCGCCGGCGGACGGCTGCTTCGTGCCCGTGGCAGCTGGTGGAGCGAATTTTGGAGCCTTTCTGACACTTGGAATAAATGTGGAAGGAGGTGTGGTTGATCTGTGGTGCTCTTCGGGGAAGCTGTGGCCACGCTGTGCTTTCTGGTGAAGAGTGAGAGAGGAGGACGTCTTGCTGACGCTTTGCGGCTCGGGGTGCTCACGTGGTTGACCGACGCTATTGTTGACGCGTCGACGCTCGGTCCTTTCGCCGACCGACTGGACCCGTTCAATGACCGCCAGGCATCTAAAAGTCCTCGTTGAGGCCAGAGCTAAGTGTCGGCCGACAAAGAACATTTATTTTTATTTTATCTTTCCCCTTTTCCATCTATATTTGTGTCAGCATGGAGGGTCCCTCGAGCACTCCCACCTTCACCTCAAACTCACCACTGTTCCCGTCCTTCGTCCTTACAGCTGTGCGCGCTCTTTTGTGCATTGCCATAACTACTCTGATCAACCATTCCTCCACTCCTAACTTCCTCAATGCCCATGTCACTACTTCACGTGGAACCCTATCGAATGCTTTCTCCAGATCAACAAACCCAAGAAACAACTTCTTCCTCTTCTCTATATACTTCTCCTGCAACTGCCTCACAATAAAAAGCGCATCTGTCGTTCCTCTTCCTGGCATAAATCCAAACTGCATTTCGTCAATCTTCACTTTCTTCCTTATTCTCCTCTCCAACACCCTTTCCAATACCTTCATTCCATACCCCAATAACTTTATCACTCGATACGAGCCACAGTCCAGAGGGTCACCTTTCCCCTTGTATAGAGGGACGAGGGTACTCAGTTCCCAAACCACTGGAATGCGGCCTTCTTTCACCACCAGATTGCAGATCTCTGTCATTCTCTTCACACCCCAATTTCCCGCTGCCTTCAACATATCTCCCACAACTCCCGTCGGCCCTCCCGCTTTTCTACTCTTCATTGCTTTTATCGCTTACTCAACTTCCTTCTCTGTTATCTTCTCTGCCGGTCCTAAAACTGGGTTACTCTCTATGTTGCCATCCCATTCATTCTCTGCATTCAACAGTATTTCCATATATCTCTTCCATCTTCCTTTAATTCCATCTGGCTCCACAACAATTTGTCCCACTTCATCCTTCAAGCAACTCACCCCCATCACATCACACCTCTCTTTCGCTATCTGCTTTGCAATCCTGAATACCGCTCTCTGACCCTCTTCCGAATCCAAGCGTTCTCTGAACATTTTCCTACATGCCTCCTGTGCCTTTGCTACCTCTTTCTTTGCAGCCTTCTTGGCTTCCTTATAACTTTCATGCTCTGCCTTTTCTGCTCCCATACACTTCGCCTTCTGCCACTCCTTGAACTTCTTCCTCTTCTCGTCAATCTTCTTTCCAACTTCATCATCCCACCACCATGTTTCCGAGTGCCTCGGTGGTCCTTTTGTCCATCCACATACCTCACCAACGGCTCCCAACAGACTATCTTTCATTGACATCCAACCACTTTCAAGCTCAACCACATCATCCTCCACCATACTCAGCCTCTCTTTTAATGCCTCCCTCACTGTCACCTCTTTCAACCTCCACACCTTCATTCTCGGTTGGTACTTCACCCGCCGAGCTCTCCTCGCACCTTTCACCCTTATGTCGCAGACAACCAAGTGGTGCTGTGAAACAGCCTCCTCCCCCGGATCACCTTTGTGTCCCGGAGGTGCCCCCTATCTCGCCTACGCACCAGCAGGTAGTCAACGGTTGTCGTCGACCCACCTGACGTGTATGTAACAAGCTTATTATCCTCTTTCTGGAACTGAGTATTACAAATCAACAAATCAGCTCCATCAGCAAACTCTAAAATCCTTTCACCTTCTCCATTTCTCACACCATATCCGTAACCCCCATGAACTCCCTCAAAACCCTCCATACTCCTTCCCACATGTCCATTTAGGTCTCCTCCTACCACAACAACTTCCTCATCTTTCACGTTTTCCATCAGCTTCTCTATAGCACACCAGAACTTGTCCTTCTCTTCATCGCTCCGACCATCCTGCGGAGCATATCCCGAGATGATGTTCACCAAGAGCTTTTCAATCATCATTTTCACCATCATCAACCTTTCACTCACTCTTGTCATACTCACCACACTGTCTACAAACTCCTCAGAAAACAGGACACCAACACCATTGACGCCCTCCGGGCACCCTTGCCACACAAACTTGTATTTCTGTCCCTGCCTACCCTTCACCATTCTCACACCACTTCCCTTCCATCTCGTCTCCTGCATGCAACATATGTTCACTCTTCTTTTGACCAATACTTCCACCACTTCTCCTGATCTCCCTGTCATTGTCCCCACATTCCATGTCCCAAATCTCAGAAACCGATCTCCACGTCGGGCATCAGACGTTTCGTCGTCATAAATGGAGTGATTTCCACCCTTGCTTCGATCGGGTTCCCCACCTTGAGTTTTGACGAGAGGGAGTGCGGTCCCCCACGGGGTACTTCGGGCTGGACCCTGCCCATATGCAGTCGTAATTTTCATGGTTCTCTTTTTGAGGCAATGTTTTTATGGCCGGGTTCCCTTCTTGACGCCAACCCTTTTAGTCGCCTCCTACGACACGCAGGGATACGGTGTACCTATTCTAAACCGGGGTACACACCGGCTATGACACCCTATCCTATGGAGGTATGAATTAAGATGACAGAAGCAGAGATGATGACAGCCTTGCTTAAATAAACAAATAAATACACTTTTTTTATGTTGGAGACTCCAGGCACCCCTCATCGAGGCCAGGCCTTAAATAAAAGAGAAGAAACGTGTATGACGAAAAGTGTATGATGTTTGTTTGTAAGAAACAGAGATTGAATCTATCCCAGTAGCTGTAGTTTGAGTGAGTGTGTGAATGTGTGTGTGTGTGTGTGTGTGTGTGAATATGATGTGTGTGTGTGTGTGTGAATAAAAGAGAGAGATAGAATTGTGAGGAACAGAAATGAAAATACGAGATGTGTGTCATACTTTTCACGTCTATTAATTAATTACGTACTATTCAAATGTGCCTTTTAACCCTTTAGACTGCTGAGACCCCATATACCTTGGCAGACCCTTTAACACTTGACCGAAAAACCGCAGATGACCCAAAAGTCCCCAATTAAAATTTGGTCCAATGGACCAACGGCCCCCTAGTTTAATAAATATTTGAACTGACATTTAGTGTTCCTTTCATCTTTGTTTTGGCATACTGCATCGCTTGGAGTGGTCAATGTTCAATAATTGATATCGGCTCCGGCCCTTCCCTCTGTTCCCGCCCTATTGGTTAAAGGGAAACCACATCAGTTATTTTGGGCATTTCTCAGTTCAGGTCATTGTGTGGCTTAAGGCTGGATGAAGACATTACTCTTTGAGAAACGAGCATTAAGACAGAGCTGCAAGATACAGTCAGGGTTACGTCAGACAATATAGGAACACATGTGCAGTGTTTGACTTTGCTGACTGAGATATCTTGGCACTTTTGCTCCAGGATTGGGTATCCTCTGAGTACCATATACCATTGTGTTATTCCACATTGTAAAAAATTACAGAAACAAGTTAATAAAAATTTTTATGCTGAATTAAAAAGGCAATGTAGGGACAAACTACAGTCTAAAAAAGGTCATAAACAAAATGGGGATGATTTTGGTTTAGAGTGTAGCTAACAGTATTGCCATCGCATAACAATCCCTACATCACTGCCTCCAGACTATTGTCTAGGGCTAGGCCGAGCTAAAAGTAGTAGAAGCTCCTATATTTCATTTCTGCATAAGTATAAGAAGCTCCTATATAATTTCACGGACTTCTTGCAGCTTCAGTTGTCTTTCCTACTTTTCTTTTTTATCAACTTAGACTCTTAGAGTAACCAATCACAAATGGAGATAATTATAGAATGCTGTTATTAGAGATGTCCATGCAGTTTGTAAGAAGTTGATGATCATGTACTGATATTATAACATTGTACTTGGGCTGCTAATTTGTACAGTCTCATTATGTGGCTACACTACAAGAGTAATCAAGTACTGTTGTAACCAGTGAAATGTTTGTGGAAGCTTGAAGCAGTAATTACCCTGCGCTCGCGAAGCGAAAGGCAGGGTTAAGCATTCGGGTCCGTCCGTACGTCGTGCGTACGTACGTGCATGTCTGCATTTTAAAAAGAGTCATTTTCTAGGCAACCGTTGGTCCGATTGACATGGAATTTTCACCATGGGAGGGCCTCCTCCTGTAGAATATTTTAGTGAATATTATGACGTCACCTGGTACGGGCGCCATCTTGGAAAAACCAAAAAACTTTGCACCTCCATATCTCAAAAACCGCTGCACAGAAATAATTGAGACAGGTCTCGTTGCAAAGAACTCTCCAGGCGGAATAACATATGTGAATGATGACGTCATATGTGCCGCCGTTATGACGTCATAATTCGACAAGTAAAAAACGTTATCCGATCAGGATGAAATTCTTGATCATCTTCTCGGTATAAATTGATGCAGAACTAAAATTATAATGACGTCGTCAGTCACGTGGTTCGGACGCCATATTGTTTTGGAGTGAAAAACCACTAAAATCCTATTTTATCCTAAACGACTGAACATATCGAGGCCAAATTTTGCAGGCAGAATCGCATACCCACGAAGAACAAAAAAGTCAGCAAGCATGATGTCATGCGTCACATGGTTTCGGAGTTATGACGTTTTTAAGCATAAACTTTTAAAACCTAGCTCCTCCCTCATTTTTGATCCCATCGAGGGGAAACTTCACAGATGTGTTCAGCATATCAGTCTACTAAAATGACCCTTTGGAATTTGCAATAGGTCAGGTGATTTGGCAGATATAAATAATTCAACGGGAAAAAAATTATAACTCTTGAACCGCTTTATTGATCGACGTGAAACTTTATATTATAGTAGAGGTAATGAAGTCTAACATGTGTGCAAAATTTCAAGTTGATTGGATATATGGTCTGGAAGCTAGAAGTTGTTATTGCATGAAGAAGAAGAGTCTTCTAAAGTGGGCATGGAATTATCACACTGCACATGACGAGCAGGAAAAGTACGGAGCGACCTCACGGGCTCATTTTGACCTCAAATAAAATTCTGATTTCAGATTTGTCAATCGCTGAGGTATATTAACACATGACCAAAACAGATTTGGTGAAATTCCAACGATTTTTGACGAAAATATAACATTTGTGTCTGAATTTCAGTAAAGTAAAGTGTGTGCCGTGTCAGCATTTAAAAAATTGAAACGTGGCTCATTGTAAAGAACTCCATATGGGGAATAGGTGTTGTTTATGATGACGTCATTGGTGCAATAATTATGACGTCATAATTTGACAGGGACAACGCTTGGTCTGATCAGTTTGAAATTTATGGAGCATGATATATGCAACAATTATATGAGAGAATATAAATTTATGATGTCATCGCTCACGTGGTCTGACAGCCATATTGGATCAAAAAAAAAAGAAACGTTCAAAAATAGAAGAGTTGGCTCACACCAAGTTGACTGTGCAGGGTAAGTATTCTATGAATACCATCTCGTTGATGAAGTGTAAATGAGGCAGTGATGTAGGGATTGTTATGTGATGGCAACACTGTTAGCTGCTCTCGAAACCAACATCATCCCTATCTTGCTTAGGATCTTTTTTAGACTGTAGTTTGTCATACCTACATTGCCTTTTTCATTTAGCATACATTTTTTTATTAACTAGTTATATATTAGATTTGTTAGCTCTCATACGAGCCTCGACCATGCATATAAAACACCATTCGTCGGTAGCATGTGTGTGCTCGGTGAAACGTATAGATATACCCTCATAAACATATAGATATATTTTTAATAAAAAATACATCTGGGGAGAATAGGTGGACAAGATGTGGACAACGGAACAAACCAAGCAACATGACAGATACATATAGAAAGAGTTGAATATGCATACTTACAGACTACAGTCGGGGCCAAAAATATTGGCACTTTTTTTTTTTTTTTTGTATACAAGATCGAGGCTCATGTAAGAGCTAACATTAATGACAAAAAAAGAAAGAAAAAAAAAACGGACACATAAGACGAAATAAAGGGAGTGGGAGACAAGATGGGGAGAGAGGGGGAAGCACACAAGTACAACATTTGAGAGCAGGGACATCGGGAGATCTGTGGGAGGTAGAGTGCTTGGGGGGAGGAGGCGTGGGAAGGGATGTGGGGGGTGGGAGAGGTTAAAAAAAAAAAAACACATGGACACTGCTCGGACTTCCAGGAAAGAAGTCGGTATTTCAGAAAAGTGGGTCTGGGGTGAATGAATTAACAGGGGTAGAAAAGATCAAGGTTTTGGATGGGGGAAGATAAGAGATGGTGGTGAACAGCTGTTTTAAAGACCTGGAGGGAGGAGTGGGATTGAAGAGAGTGAGCGAGTTTGTTCCAGAGGCGGGAGAAAAGAGGAATGAAGGAGTGAAGGTGAATAGAGAGTCTTGATTTTGGCAGTTTAACCATGAGGGTTTCTGACAGATGTTGTGCATCCTGCAAGAATTTTTAGGGGACACAGCACAGACAGAGCAGGGGGAGCAATGCCGAAGAGGAGTTGGTAAAATACAGTAAGACCACCAACCTGCCTGCACTGAGAGAGTGAAAGGCCCTCAGAATCAGCTTCATCGCGGAAGATTCCATTGATTCTGAAAGCCTTTGTTTCTACAGCGTGAAGCCGAGCTAGGTGAGAGGCAGGAGCACCAGCCCAGAGGGGTGAGAGCAATTTCGGTTTATACTTTACTTGCCTCTCAAACTTTATGCGTCTAGAGAATGTTCTGCACAATATTCAGTTCTCTGATTGACTTGAGAGGCATGAACAGCTGCAGGAAGTGACGAAGTTGGTCCTTGCATAAACGATCACAAGAAGGCACAAAGACTGTTGGGCATGCTCTTGAACATCAACATTCGACAAAGTCTCTTCAAATTTCCAGGGTTTGTTTCCTGATATTGTTTTCCGCAACATTTTAGCACTCCTCAAAAGCACCAAAGTGTCATCTTCTGCAGTTTTAAACAGAGCCTTTTCCATAGCCACCTCCTCGGCTGCTTTTAGGAATGCTCCTTGCGAGGTATCGCCTTGGCAAATTCTACCCCTTGTGTACGTTTCGCTATTTCTCTCACATGTTTGCGATCACACAAGAAGTTGTCGATTCCATTGATACATAGCATGTCCATGTAAGTAGTGTGACGCTCTGACATTGGCAACATAGACCGGTCCTCCAGCAAAGTTTTCACAAGTGATATCAATTCGATATATGCAGTGATTTCTTTTATAGAATCTGACACGGATGTTGATTCAGCTGCGGCTGAGGGATAAACCGATTAATCTGTACTTGTACATTTTACAACCAGCAGGGTAAATGATACTTGACATTAAATGCACAGGCGAAGGTACTGTCGATATAAACTGCGTTCAACTGGAATTTCTATGTACTAGGGCATGCCCGTACTATATATAAGCTAGGACGTGCCCGCCCGTACGTGGGTGCCCGTTCCTTGCCAAAAAAAAAAAAAAAAAAAATTTGTGTAGGGGTGTGTGTGTGTAAACATCCGAGGGCGTGCCCGTACGTGGGTGCAAAAAAACATGCGTGCAAACAACAACAACAAAAAAAAACTTTGAAACCACGTGGCAGTAACGACCACAGAACCCCCCCCCCCTCTATTTACATGAATGGTTTGGTCCATTCGCAACGACCACAGAACCCCCCCCCCCTCTATTTACATGCAATGGTTTGGTCCAAAGCGAACGGCTTGCAGTGTTTGGTAAAGAAATCGCCATAGCTCGGTAACTACTTGTCCGATTAATATGAAACCTTGAAAAGGCACATCCTCGGGTCCCCAGCAATATACCTGGCAAGTTTCAAGTATATCGGACCGGTAGTTGTCGAGAAACAGCGGTCACAGACAAACATACACACACACATACACACATACAAACACACAGAGATTACTGGAATTATAGATAGATTGTTTGAACCTCCACAGCCCCCCCCCCCCTTTTTTTTTTTTAAATACCTGATCGAGGATCGTTTAAGAGCTACTATTAATCACAAAAACACAAACTGACACATAAAACATAACATAAAGGGAGCGAGAGACAAGATGGGGAGAGAGAGGGAAGCACACAAGCAGAACATTTGAGAGCAGGGACATCGGGAGATCTGTGGGAGGGAGAGGGCTTGGGGGGGAGGCACGGGAAGATGGGGGGAGAGTTTGGGAGAAGTATAAAACACATGGACACTGCCAAGACTTCCAGGAAACAAGTTGGTATTTCAAAAAAGTGGATCTGTGGTGAATTAACGGGGGTAGAAAAGATCAAGATTTTGGATGGGGGAAGATAAAAGATGGTGGTGAACAGCTGTTTTAAAAAGCTAGAGTGATGAGTGGGATTGAAGAGAGTGAGGAATGTTGTTCCAGAGGTGGGAGAAAAGAGGAATGAAAGAGTGAAGGTGAGCAGAAAGTCTTGATTTTGACAGTTTAACCACAAGAGGGTTGCAGGCAGATCTTGTACGACTTGTAGGAATATTTAGTTGACAGAGCACAGACAGGGCTGGGGGGGCAAGGCCAGAGAGGAGTCGGTAGAAGACGGAAAGACTACCGACCTGCCTGCGGTGAGTGAGTGAAAGGCGCTTGGAGATAGCTTCATCGCGGGAGATTCCAATGATTCTGAAAGCTTTGGTTTCAACAGCGTGAAGACGAGCTAGGTGTGAGGCAGGAGCACCAGCCCAGAGGGGAGAGCAGTACTCCATTGAGCTGCGGATGAAAGCCTTGTATGTGGTGAGGAGCTCAGGTGTGCCAAGGAAGGACTTCGCACGACGGAGGATGCCCAGTCGGCGACTGGCTTTGGAGGCCAGATGGGAAATGTGGTTTTCCCTTTGAGTTTTTTGCCAGTATTAAATGTTGTCATCTCATGGAGTTGTCTACCTGGATTATGTGACTGCAAAAAGTACAAGTTCTTATTCAATGGATACATGTCAGATCCAGTACACACTCTGACACTTTGCTTCATTCTTGTCGGAGATTTGAGCAACATTACCGCACGGGCATCGACGTCGCTTTAATAGTACGCCTAACATAAGAAGTGGTAATTGCATTCTCGTACCTTTTCTTGGCTCTGTTGAGATTACCAAAGTGCTATGTTGCACCGTAGCAGCCTGAATGATAAATGGGAGTAGCTGCAAGCAAAGCAGCAGGAGTTAAAGCTTCTGTATAGCAGGATATTCCTGATAAATTGAAGAGGTTTTCCAAGAGACTTTTTTTTTTTTTTTTTTTGTATACAGGGTCGAGTCTCGTGAAAGAGCTAACATTTATCAAAGGAACAAATCAAATAAACAAGCAAACAAAGTATATAAAAAGGGGAGCGGTCGACAATATGGGTAGTAAGGGCATTTTATGAGATATTTCACAAATCTGTTAACTAAATTGTTACCAAAAAATTTCTTCACCAATATGTTTGTAAAGGTGTGTAATAACATGTGTTAAAATGTTGAAGTTCAACTCCCGTGGGAAACCCAGAAAAAAAGCTGTTGAATTCGGGTACCGAAAAATTATTTTCGAGAATTTTTATTTTTTTTAATCGGCCCTTAAGTAACTTATGAGGGGTCAAATAAGGGTTTTTCATGATTCTGAGTTGATTGTTAACATTTATATTTTCACTTTTACATTTACACACAAAGTAGTTTTTATTTCACATACATATATAATACTCAAGAGTTATTTCTCATTCACAATGTCAGAAGTTTCAACAGTCATTGTCTATGTCTTCTTCAGACTCAACAACATCATGACTGCAGTTTCTGCATGTAATGCCATTACAGACTCCACAGGCCGAGATGCACGTGACCCCATTCTTCTTGCAGCTGCATCGCCGGTTGCTGCAATCTCCATGACAATTACAGCTCGTGAACTGCAATAGCTCCTCAGGAGCCGTGGGGTCCAGTGTTGGAACTGGCTCATACCCATGCACACCTATTGTCCATCCATAGTCACTGGGGTTCAGAGACATGCTCTGTAGAAGGATCCAGTCCCGGGTCTGCAGGTAGGCACGGAGTGAATGTTGTGCAGCTGCACCCTCTGTTGGAGGTAGTAGTCTGTCGACTCCAGACCGAGGTCGACAGGCCTTAATAAAATTCTGCCCCCAAACGGCAACTCTTTCGTCTGTCTTGACAATCGGTCTCAAGAACATCTGAAGGCTTGCAGGAACAAGTGTCAGCTGACTATCGATGTCAGTCATACTGTGTGTGGTGGGGTATGACTTTGGACCTAAATCAATCAAGGCAATATCATTGGATATGAACTTGAGTGCCGTCTTTATGATCTGAGTCTTCTCATCTCCATGGTCAAGATTAGCATGATGCGCTCGCAGAATATTGTCGGTGCCATCTTTGAGACAGAGTACATCTGCCCTTCTTTCCTGTGTTGTGAAATACAAGGTGTCTTCGTATTTCTCTAGAAGTTTTATCTTTAGCCAATGCTTTGAATAAGAAAGGCTCTTCTCTGGTGACTGATCAAACTCCTGCAGCTTTTCATGGACTTGGTCCATGTTCATTACCCCATGCTCTAATTCTGAGTCTAACCATTCGCAGAATTCAATAAAAACTGCCTCTCGCTCCTCATCAATACTCCTCTGTCCTCTCTTCCTTTTTCCTTCCTCATCAGTCTTGGACAAACTGTCACCTCTCGCAAACATAAGTTTGCATCGCAAATGGTACAGTGTTTCTTCTGCTACCAAGTCGTTGATCCCTTCCAGGCGTCCAGTGACTTCAGTGCCCCAGTCATCCCCGCGACTCCGTGCTGTCTTCAGCAAGCTTGCCTTCAGTGTATCTGCAGTCAAATTATCTGGCACTGTGTATTTCTTTCTAGCTTGTGCTGGATTATTTTTGTAGAGCTGGGCTGGTTGGTTGCAAAGAATGCATACATCCTTATACAGGAGGTCAACTGACTGTGATCTTCTAGAACTGCAGCCAGTTGATGAACTGAACTCACAAGTAGTGCGTCTTCTCTTCAACTTTGATGACTTTTTCTCTGCCTTTGATGCTTGAGCTGACTTCTTGGTGGTTGCAACAAAGTTGTTGTACAGATCATTTTTACACTTCTGGTGGTACCTCAGTTTTCCTTCCTTTTGAGCCTCCTTCATACGTTCCACAACAGTAACATTTTCGACAGTTTCTGCTTGTTTCAATAAAGTTGAGTATCCCTTTGGAGTTGCCTGTATGAGCCTTTCAGCTGGTGTATCCGAGCGTGCACAGATGAAGCAATTGAGCACAGGTGGAGTAACGTCTTCATCCATATTGCTAGACTCCATGTCCTGCAAAGTAGAAAATGAGATATATTTAGAAATTATTTTTCCACAAAGGAGTGTCTGTGGTGAAACATAAATGTTAACAATCAACTCAGAATCATGAAAAACCCTTATTTGACCCCTCATAAGTTACTTAAGGGCCGATAAAAAAAAAAAAAATTCTCGAAAATAATTTTTCGGTACCCGAATTCAACAGCTTTTTTTCTGGGTTTCCCACGGGAGTTGACCTTCAACATTTTAACACATGTTATTACACACCTTTACAAACATATTGGTGAAGAAATTTTTTGGTAACAATTTAGTTAACAGATTTTCATATGTTTCCCTTACTAGGGGAGAGAAGGGGAGGAAGCACACAAACACAACATTTGAGAGCAGGGACATCGGGAGATGTGTGGGAGGGAGAGGGCTTGGGGGGAGGCAGGATAGGTATAAAACGCAAGGACACCAAGGACTTCCAGGAAAGAAGTCAAAAGTCACCTCAAAAAAGTGGATTTGGGGTGAAATTAGCGGGAGTAGAAAAGATCAAGGTTTTGGATTGGTGAAGATAAGAGATGGTGGTGAACAGCTGTTTTAAAGACCTGGAGGGTGGAGTGGGATTGAAGAGAGTGAGGGAGTTTGTTCCAGAGGCGGGAGAAAAGAGGAATGAAGGAGTGAAGGTGAGCATAGAGAGTCTTGATTTCGGCAGTTTAACCATAAGAGGGTTGCAGGCAGATCTTGTGCGACCTGTAGGAATATTTGGGGGACAGAGCCCAGAGAGAGCTGGGGGGGGGGCAAGGTCGGAGAGGAGTCGGTAGAAGACGGAAAGGCCACCAACCTGCCTGCGGTGAGTAAGTGAAAGGCCCTCGGAGATAGCTTCATCGTGGGAGATTCCAATGATTCTGAAAATGACTTCTTGGAGTACACAGGTAGAAATTAATATTGAAGCAGGATTTCTTTTCAATCGAAGGGCCTGTTAAGTTATCCATGGCATCTGTTAAATAATCTCTTCCAAAAATAAAAACTTTTACCAACTTGCCATTTACAGCTACTGCCTTGGAAAGAATGCAATGGAAAGCTACGAGACAGCTGATGTCAGTTTTGATAATTTAATGCTGTCCAAAGAGGGATCACATCCTACAAATTCACAGTTCTGATACAAACCTAGAAATCCAGACATTCAACAGCCCTTGGCACTTTTAGGACAACTATGGAAAATCTATGTCCATTACTAACAGATCTACCAGGTCCAAATATATCCCATTTTGCCCCAGATTTAGCTTGGAAAGAAGAAAACTTGCTACTTCACATTATCAGTGTTGTGCCAATCCTCGAAAGATGTGAACGTGTGTTTTTGTTGGACAAATGAACACCTGTCCATGCATTCTATCTGGTCATGCAATCTATATTTAAGAAAACAATTATTGCATTATTGCATGCATTTCATCATCATTGAATGTTGGACCCGATCAAAAGCATTTTTTTTAGTCTATCTAAGCTGTGGAGAATTTGCTTCTTCCCGTTTTGCACTTTTCGAGTATGGCTTTGCATAGTAGTTGGTGGTCTATTGTTCCGCAGCATCCTCTTCTACATCCATTCTGCCCTACGTCTCGGCCTCCTTATTATTTGTGTTCGGTGGTGATGCATAATTGATGTGGTGATTCCTGTCAGAAGTTTGTATGTTGTTGGTAGACGTGTTATTGGTCTATACTTGTGAGGTAGTTGGGCTTCTGCAGATTTTGACATGAGGAAGGTGCTACCCTGTCTGCGTCATTAATTCATTGATTGCTCTAGCGTAGTGATTGTGGAGAGAATCTAGTTGCTTTAGTCAGAAATTTGGAATTGCGTCCGGGCCAGGACTTTTAAGGTTTGGCTTCTTCTTCTTTTTTTTACTAGTACACACGCAGACTCTGGGAGGGGCCGAAAGGGTCATTCCTCGTTGGAGTATATAAGATTACAGTCGATCTATGGTCTGGTCTCAAGAACATTGGGTGTGTGTTCATTTACCAAGTTTCTTGTGGGGAGATCGCCAAGTGGTTTAAGCCTGCGTTCCGCAACCTTTTTAGCCCAGGACAGTTCCTGATGCCATTCACGACGACGTGGATGTGTGAGGCAGGTGATGTGAGGCATCAGGAACAGAAAAAAAAAAGAAAAAAAAAAGGACCCAATAAAAAATCCAGGCATCCCGTCGCCACCCATCGAACCCCCCCTCTTCCCCCCCCTCCTCTCCCCCCCCCCCACAAACCGTCACAGAAATATCGATTGCTCATGACGTTAATATCTTGGTAAGGGTTCGGTTCATCATCTTTGTACAGTAGTACAATTCATTAAAAAAAAAAAAAAATAACACCTTTAGAGGCCATTTTCCCCACAAGCGGGGGTTGGCCTTTTTCGGGAACTGTGGTTGTTGTTGTTTTTCGGTCCCCTTTTTGAAGCAATGTTTTACGGCCGGATGCCCTTCCTGACGCCAACCCTTTTTGCCGCCTTTAACGACAAGCAGGGAATTACCAGTGAACTGGTACTCAATTTGCCGACCTCGGAAGGATGACAGGCTGAGTCAACCCCCCTGGCGTTAATTCAGCGATTGACCGGGATTCATGTTATTTAACATGTTATTACACATCGATCCTAGGATCCTAAGCCGGCACCCTAGCCGCTAGCCCAACACCAGGGTATGACAAGTACAATTCAGAATTGAACAATAAAGCAAAGTGACGACAATCATACCAAACACTCCTTATTTTGTTGTTATTTTGTGCGGATCTCCACGACCATGAGGAGAGAGAGAGCGAGAGACCACGCCCCCTTTGAGAATGAGCAGCGACTTCGATCACAGACCCCGCCCACTTGATATTATTGTCAGCCAATCGGGCGTAAACTCCCTGCCTTGTTAGCAGCTTCGGAAGAGATGAATCCGCCCCTACGATGAATCCGGATGAAGATTTAATGAAGAAGATGATGATGAAGATGAAGATGATGATGAAGATGAAGAAGATGATGAAGATGAAGATGAATCTCAACATTCATTGGCGGTGTATCTTTTGTGAAATAGAATAAAACTTTAATTATTAAAGTGACACGCCAAGATAAGGTGTTTGAACTTTATTTTAATCTTCATAGTGAATAGATGATGAACTTAAAATGCAACATGAGCTGATAAACAAAACAAGAATAACTTTTACTGAAGAAACCTGATATGCATCTGAACTTATATCCAGGTTCAATGTTCCGTTATCATGAACAACATTAAATGAACAACTTTCACTGATTAAACCCGAAAGTGAAACTTACAAGCCTAATTCAAATGTTCCGTTAGCAACATTGTAGATGTGGATTATCCACATCAGTGCGATGGTTGACTTTGCATATTGGCTACGAGATCATCGATTCGGCTTTGAAGCGGCGACAATGCAATTCTCAGGTTGGCGCACAGGGCCACTGTCTCCAGTTTGTGTCGATACTTGGACTTCAGATATGTCACCGTTGAGAAACCTGCCTCACACATCCACGTCGTCGTGAATGGCATCAGGAACTTTACCGCGAGATGTGCAATCTCTGGGTACTCATGAGACACTGTCAGCCAAAACTTTACTAAGGTGTCCTTCCTGAACAGTGTCTCAAGTGTACCGTCGGACACGATGTCAATCAAGTCTTCTTACAATCTGTTGGACAAGTTGCAGCACTGCTGAACGTCGACTGAATAAGGGTCTCGGATCCACTTCTTCTCCACGCGTGGATCAACAGGAAAGTATTCGTCAAATCATTTGCGCAGGTTCACCAGATGTTCGACGATGACATCCTTCATGTCCACACGTTCCTCAACACTCTTGCTGAGCAGATCATCCAGGTTTTCAAACATGTCAAATTCATCATTGGTCTGTACTCTTCTCTTCCACAGATCCAGCTTTGACTTGAACGCCGCTATCTTGTCATACATTACGAACATGGATTTCGCCTGCTTGTTCGTTTTGCCCTGGAACGATATGTTCAGATTGTTCAACAAGTTGAAGATGTCGGCCATGTATGCCAATGTTGTGATGAATTTATTGTTTTTGTAGTAGACTGCCAGGTCTGACATAGCTACCTCCAAGAATGCGAGGACCTGGTCGCGAAGTTCATAGAATCTTGCCAAAGCATCTCCTCTGGAGAGCCAGCGAACAGCTGCAAAATACAGCACCGTGGTGTGTTCTGCATCTTGCTCCTTACACAGCTCTGCAAACAACCTCGAATTTAGGGCACTCTTCCTGAGATTGTTGATTGTTTTCACTGCAATGTCCATTACTTCGGCAAGTCCAGGTGACATCTCTTTCGCCGCTAATGCCTCGCGGTGGAGGAAGCAGTGGGTCCAGCTTGCCTCTGGTGCCACATCTTGGATGAGCTTAATGACACCGCTGCGCCGACCTGACATCGATGCCGCACCATCGGTACAAACGCCAACACAGTCTTCCCACCTGAGGCTATGCAATGTGATGTGTTTGTTGACGACTGCGAATATTTCTGCGGCCGTGGTCTTGGTCTGTTGCTCGTCACATGCCAGAAGATCCTCCATGAAATCATCGCCATGCCGATAACGAACAAAGATGAGGATCAACGCCTTCTGTGCGATGCCCATTGACTCGTCCAACTGGATGACAAACTTGTTGGCCTCTCGGTTTGCGTACAGCTGGTGCTCGATGTCTTCGCCCATGTCTATTATCCGTCGGCGAATCGTGTCGGCAGAAAGCGGAATGGTGCTTATCTTGGAAGCCGCCGTCTCTCCAAGCACTTCTCTGCACATCGCCTGGGCGCATGGCAGGATGAGTTGCTCTGCAATACAAGATAAATAAAATAACACATGAACATTTCTTTCACTTCATGATTAATCTTGATTTTGTTGCAAGGCATCGGTGCCCAACCTGGGGGTCGTTTGGGGTTTTCCGGGGGTCATGAAGGGGTCATAAATAACATCAATTTGTTGAGCCCATTTTTAGGAACCTAACAAAGGTACATACCACACACAGTATTTTGTTCGCGTATACGCGTACGTCACGACCCCCAGTATAAGAACCGCTGTTCCAAGGCATTATAAGAATTCAATATGTACGATGTGATTGCCGTACATACTTTTAAAAAAGAGGCAAAGTTTAAGAATGGCTGTATTGCAACAAACAATAAAACTTACGAAGTTGTGATGTACCAACGTCTACATGGCACGAGTGATAGTAAGCAAGAACCCGACACATCAATATTCTAAAGACGAAATGAAAAACTAAATTTAACTATACTTACAGCGCCATGTATTACTTTATGAACCTACAAACCGCCAATGCAGTGAAATACTTTTACGAACAAAAAACTTACCCGCAATAGTGTACGGTTTCTTTTCTTTGGCTATCTTCTCCGCCACCAGGTAGCTAGCTTTGGTCAGTCCCTTCGACGGAAAAACAGCCGAACTCATGACTGGCTTGCTGTTGTTCATCTCACGTTCTTTCCGGAGAAAAAACTCCCACGACTTGTTGACATGATCTCCATGTTTCTTCTCGAGGTGCAGTTTCAGCTTTTGGGGTCTGGGGGACTCGTTGGCCAACACGTCAAGGCATATCACACACTGTGGTCGATGAACATTGTGCTTATCGATATTCAAGATGAACCCATAGTGGAGGAACACAGGCTGATACTTTCTAGCCATGGCGAGTACCTTACGCTCACAGCTCAATCTTTCGAATGAAAAGCGATGGACATTCGCGTGTCGGAAACTAAACGTATGATCTGGCTGACCGGATGCACGCGCGGTACATCGGTACAGTGCGGTAGAAGAGTCCACAATATGAAGTTTGTGTCGGCGTTCGTTTGATCTCTGTTCTGTTCAGTCGGGAGAAGTAAATCGTCGATAAAGTTTTTTTCCCGCGATTTCTGAAACGATCGTGCGACCTATTGAAAATCCTTCACGACCCAAACATTAGGTCGCGACCCATAGGTTGTGGAACGTCAGTTTAAGCATTCGAGCAAACATTCCATTCAAAACCGTTAAGGAACGGCTGGCTTGGCAAGCGCTAGCTAGCTGCTTGGTAAATGAGCACACCCCGGGCTTCCTCCCTTTCAGTTTCGTTTTAAACAGAATGAGCGAGTTTCAAAAGTTCACTATGAAAAACGCCACGTTAGCGGCAGGAAGGGTCATGTAATTAACCCAACACTTATGGGGTACCTCAAGTGCAGTAGATCTTCGCTCAGTTCTGGAAGTAAAACTTACCTCACATTTCGGGATTCCTCCAAATTTCTTCATTTAGTGTTATAAACAGCATTTGCGACTGTTAAAAAAGGTAATCATAAGGTTTGTGGTTTATAGCCGGCGAAGCTATAAACGAAGCTATAAAGCTATAAAGCTAAAGCGAAGCTTTATAGCGAAGCTATAAAGTTGTCAATAAACGCGTACGTATTATGTCGAAAACCAGATTATGCCTTGGCTTGAGAATTCCGAAGTGCAATGGAGGCCGCCATCTTGCGGATGCGGAAGTATGCATAACAAATTGAAAAATGTTCAATAGGAGTTTCTTTCACCCGTCTTTGTTTGATTCACATTCTTATGCACCTCCAATTTATTATTAAAATACTTTAAGACCAACCTCGGCCCACACGGGCCTGGTTATCTTCAACGAAAAGCGTCACCAAACACCGGAACCAATGAGATTCGAGCATTTGAAAAAATATTTCTAAAACCAAATCACGCAATGGAGGCCACCATCGACCGGATGCGGAAGTTTGCATAAAACAATTGCGAAAAAGTTAAATAGGAGTTTGTGTCACCCGTCTTTGTTTGATTCACAATCTAATGCACCTCTAATTTGTAATTAAAATACGTTAAGACCAACCTCGTTATCTTCAACGAAAATCGTCACCAAACACCGGAACCAATGAGATTCGAGCATTTGAAAAATATTTTTTTAAAGCTTATTATGCGTTTCGGAGGGTGAAAACGGCATCAAATATTCTAAAATTGACGAAGAATTATTTTTTAGAAATCTCGTGGCCGTCGGGGGTAGTTTTTCACGGCCGGAAATATCCTAAGTTGAGACGGAATTCACCGAATTAATCAAGAAGTAAATTTTATCAATTTTAATCTCATCCAGAATGCAAATGGTACCTACTACACCTACTACACCTACTACACCTACTACACCTACTACACCGACGGTACCTACCTACTACCAACTACCTAACCTACTGATGCCATAGTGATGGGTAAAATAGTGGCAAGAGGCTTTGGCTTCGCCGGCTCATTGCGGCTTTGCAGTCGGGAACTAGTAATATTTTTACTTCTGGTGGAGGCAGTTGGGCTGTTGCTCCCACGAAAACGCCATGATAAGCTATTTATAAACGTTGACTCAATGTTTGTTCAAGGAGGAAAAATACTTTGAGGAGGTGGGATACTAATGGCGTTAATATTGTTTTGTAATAACATTAATATTATGCTATTATCGTTAGATTTGTTATTCGAAGGCCTTGGAAATACGCAACAATAAAGCTAATTTAACAATTATATACACCTCAACGTGCAACCCCATTGACGGCAATGGTGGGGAAAAACCGCTCGGGGGAGAAAACCCCCTTGGGGAGGGGGGCAAATGAATGCGCTGCAACCTTCATTATGTAACCCTTGGTCATCCTGTCAAGTTTGGTTGAGATTGGATAAGTAAGGACGGAATGTATTGCCATTGGTGTCAAAAATTCATCAGACAGATGGACAGACACTAAATGGCGTATTTTAGTGTGATGATGATGATTTTTTACTATATTTTTCCTTCATCAATTATCACTGGGAGCATTTTCTTTAAGTGTTGCTTTTAATTTTCCAGGTTTTGGATCCAATCCCCTTCTTCATTATGTTCATTTGGGGCTTCATATATTCCTTTCCAAAAGTTTTCAAGTCTATCCTTCTCGGAAGGACTTGTTACATCTTGCTTTAAAATTAAACTTGCTAAAACATTTATAAAATGTACAATATTGTTTAGCTGTTCTTTTTGTCAAGTTCTTCTTAATTCTATATACATGGGGCTAAGGCTCTCAGTCATAGTCATAGCACACACACACACACACACACACACACACACACACACACACACACACACACACACACACAGACATACTGATGAGACAAACACTTAACACAGCCACTGAGCTTGGGGGAAGTGCCGTCACTGCCATCACTCCCCAGGATAATCTGGGTACCAGTGACGTCATAACAATGGCGCCGATTTTCTCACCGTACTCAGCGGGGCATTTCCTCAAGAGGAATTTCCTCCTCCCCATGGATTTTAACCGATGGAGATTGTCCGTGCTCTACCTTTTCAAGGAAGGAAGCAGCACGTACCATTTTAAAAGTCTTTGGTATGACTTGAAGCGGTCCAAACCGGATGGGTGTTTTTTAGGAGACACCATCTCTTTGCTGGATGGTCATTGGCTCCCTATGGGAGCGTATCCGCCCTTCACCAGGTGTTGTTTTTGGTCCTGGCAGGTTGTCACTTTGTTTAGTTAGAAAGCTTAGTTAAAGTCCAAAGCGGATGTGGACGGGCTTTGTATTTTGAGATGCTTTCTAGTTTGTTTTACTTTCTAAGGGGTGTTCAGAAAGTAGAAGCATAATATTTATTTAAGGTTTATCCGTGTAGCCACAAAGAAAGTAAGAAAGACAGAGAGATATATATATATACATAGTCACATGAAAAAGTAAGTACACCCCATGTAAAGTTTTGACTTTTTCAACATATTTCAACATACAGTTATTTGATCTTCATTTCAACAATATTGATAGATAAAGGTGATATAATATAACAAATATCATAAAACATTTACATTTTGTAGTCCATTGTATAATTTAAATAAACATAAATGCAAATTTCGCATGTGGGAAAAGTAAGTACACCCTTGGCTCCAATAGGTGGTATTGCCCCCTTTGGCAGAAACAACCTCAAGTAGGCATTTCTTATAACTGTCTAACAGTCTCTGACATCGACTGGGAGAAATTTTTGCCCAATCCTCCATGCAGCATTCTTTCAGCTGTGCGATGCTTGAGGCGTTCTTGCATGCACAGCTCGTTTCAAATCCCCCCACAACATCTCGATGGGATTTAGATCCAGGCTTTGACTTGGCCATCCCAGAACCCCCCATTTCTTTCTTTTCAGCCATTACTTGGTGGATTTACTGGTATGTTTAGGGTCATTGTCATGTTGCAAGGGCCACCTTCGGTTGAGCTTCAACTGTCCGGCAGATGGCCTCACATTATCCTCAAGCACCCTCTGGTACAATGAAGAATTCATGGTGGATGCTATGATGGTGAGCTGCCCAGGCCGTGATGCAGCAAAGCTGCCCCAAACCATAATATTTCCACCACCATGCTTTACAGTTCGTATCAGGTTCTTGTGGTCAAATGCTGTCTTTGGTTTTCGCCAAACATGTCTTCTGGTACTGTGGCCAAATAGCTCTACCTTTGACTCATCTGTCCAGAGCACATTGTTCCAGAAATGCTGGTCTTTGCCGAGGTGTTCATTGGCAAACTTTAGTCTTGCAAAATGCTGGTCTTTGCCGAGGTGTTCATTTGCAAACTTTAGTCTTGCCCTGATGTTCTTTCTGGAGAGCAAAGGTTTCCTCCTGTCACACCTCCCATGTAGATCAAATTTGTGCAGCCTCTTTCAAATGGTGGACTCGTGCACTTTGACATCAACAGTGGCAAGAGCTACCTGTAGGTCCCATGATGACATTCTGGGGTTATTAGAGACTTCTCTCAGCATCTTGCGGTCTCCTCTTGGGCTGAACTTGCTGGGGCGGCGTGGCCTGAACAAGTTGGCAGTTGTTTGGAATCTTCTCCACTTGTCGATGATCTTCCGGACAGTCGAATGATTGATTTCAAATTGTTTGGAGATCTTTTTAAATCCCTTCCTAGGCTCGTAGGCACATATAACCTTCTTTCTGAAGGCCTCAGAGAGCTCTTTTGATCTAGGCATGGTGACGCCGCACACTTCAACAACAAAGAGCAAACCAAACTAAATGTCTGAGGTTTAAAGAAGACAGATTCCTCCAAAATCCTCTCTAACGATGTTCTAATCATTTGCACCTGAGCTGGTGCACCTGATTCTAATTTTAGGTATTTGAATGTAGTGATAAATGTAGGGGTGTACTTACTTTTTCCACATGCGAAATTTTCATTTATGTTTATTTAAATTATACAATGGACTACAAAATGTAAATGTTTCATAATATGTCTTATATTATACCACCTTTATCTATCAATATTGTTGAAATGAAGATCAAGTGGTCTTGATCTTCTTTCTTCGAAAGTGGTCCTTTCGCATGCAGGTAGGTGGTCTTTCTCTCTTCTACCGACTCCTCTCCGGCCTTGCTCCCCCAGCTCTCTCTGTGCTTTGTCCCCCAAATATTCCTACAGGTCGCACAAGATCTGCCAGCAACCCTCTGATGGTTAAACTGCCGAAATCTCGGCTCTGCTCACCTTCACTCTTTCATTCCTCTTTTCTCCCGCCTCTGAAACAAACTCCCACACTCCCTTCAATCCCACTCCTCCCTCCAGGTCTTTAAAACAGCTGTTCACCACCATCTCTTTTCTTCCCCCATCCAAAACCTTGATCTTTGCTACCCCCACTAATTCACCCCAGATCCACCTTGTTTGAAATTCCAACTTCTTTCCTGGAAGTCCTGGCAGTGTCCATATGCTTTATACCTCTCCCACCCCCCCCCCTTCCCATGCCTCCCCCCCCCAAAGCCCTCTCCCTCCCACAGATCTCTCGATGTCCCTGCTCTCAAATGTTGTGTTTGTGTCATTCTCCCTCTTTTCCCATCTTGTCTACCGCTCCCCATGTTATATGTTTTATGTGTCGGTTTGTCTTTCTGTGTGATTAATGTTCGCTCTTTCACGAGCCTCGATCTTGTATACAAAAAAAAAAAAAAAAAAAGCTGTTTGTTCAAATATGTTGAAAAAGTCAAAACTTTACATGGGGTGTACTTACTTTTTCACATGACTGTATATATATATATATAATATGAGACGAGACACGAGACACGAGAGACGAGACATACTGGCGAATAAGACCACATAAAATAACATTTATGATGGAAACAAAACAGACGTCTACGTTTTATTCGTCACTATTTTTGTTCACTACAGTTACTGCAGTATTTGTAGTCAACGTTTTGACTTTACCTTTAATTAACTGTTGAATATCATCTGCGCACTATTCATCACCAACGGTAATGTTCATCTGGTAACAATTACATGCTAATATTCAATGAAAATCAGCAAACCCCTACAGTAAGACATTTTACTAAAATTTAGCAATTACATATGAAAATACTGTCTGAACCTTATAGAATTGTAAACTACCCAGTCAATTACCCTCAAAATTTTAATACGTGCTTGGAGTACATCGGATCAGACCATAGGCCTGAATTAAATCCAGCACTCCCACGAAAGTGTTGAGATTACTTCCAATTTTCAACTGTACATGTGCAATAGTGTAAGTGGTTTTAACCATTGACCCCTGCCAGAGGGAGGGGGGTTTTGAGGGTGGGTAAATGAGGACAGATGTGGAAAATTGCAAGTAAATCACTGACACTATATTTCTCTCCTGGGAACAAATGGATATTCCTAGTTTACAATATTCTTTGCTTTTTCTGAAGGTTAGAACTTATCGAAGGATGTACTCGTATATATACGGACGAGAAAATACTCCTGGAGTATTGCAATACAACAGATAAAAGTTGAACAGGGAAATAAAAGTTATCATGAAAGCTGCACATACAATTAGATGGATGTTGTTTCAATTATTTTTGGTATGCACACTCTCAGCTCATGGAAGAGCGAGCTGACAGTGGGTACAGGGCAATGCATGAAGAATTCCGCGCATTGGCACAACAGCCACAGCCACACCCGTAAAGCACATTGTATTTTCAGTGTTCCCATGATGTTCTTATTAACTTTTTCTATCGTGATTGTTTGCCATACTTCACTGTTTTTTAATGACGGGAAATCAAGGGAATAGATGAACCGGAAAATGAGAGAAGAAACCGAGGTGGGAATTACTGCTGGTAGTAAAGATTGTAGGTAGCAAAGGAGGATGACCGAAGGTGTTGGTGTACTGCCAGGAAGGCAATTCCACAAGTGGGAGTAAAACAGAACGCAGTGGAGTTGAGCACTCAACCCCGATTTTAGGAGTTTGAAAAGGAAGCGGTTACTGGAAGGGTGTGCGCCTCATGGAGGATCAGAGGGATGAAAAAAGAGGGAACAAGACCAGAAGAGAAGCGGTGAAAGATATTTTAAAAGATCTGCCAGCAACCCTCTTCTGGTTAAACTGCCAAAATCAAGACTCTCTGCTCACCTTCACTCTTTCATTCCTCTTTACCCCCACCTCTGGAACAAACTCCCCCACTCCCTTCAATCCCACTCCTCTCTCCAGGTCTTTAAAACAGCTGTTCACCACCATCTCTTATCTTCCCCGATCCAAAACCTTGATCTTTTCTACCCCCGTTAATTCACCCTAGATCCACTTTTTTGAAATACCGACTTCTTTCCTGGAAGTCCGAGCAGTGTCCATGTGTTTTATACCTCTTTCACCCCCAACCCCCCTTCCCGTTCCTCCTCCCCCCAAGCCCTCTCCCTCCCACAGATCTCCCGATGTCCCTGTTGTACTTCTGTGCTTCCCTCTCTCTCCCCATCTTGTCTCCCGCTCCCTTATATGTTTTTTGTGTCCGTTTGTTTTTTGTTATTAATGTTAGCTCTTACACGAGCCTCGATCTTGTATCCCTCCCCCCAAAAAAAACACTTCTGTAATGAGAATTCTTCTTCTGGGATATTTTAAAAACCATTTTGAAATGAAATATTTATTTTGCAAGTTGGTGCTGAATTGTAAGCATTGAACTCGTCATCCTCTACTTGGTCTTATGGCACCATTAATTCTAAGTTATATTGCACATAATTGCTTTCGGCAATAATGTTTTTTTTCATCGAAAGTTTTACATGTCATTTTTTTTTATTTGTCGCTCATTTCACACATTGCTTCATTGCTGAATCTCACTTTCTGAACTCGATATATGCAAGCTTATACAACACCATTACTGCAGCAACGAGAACTGCACTCGGTGGAGAGCATAACTCCGCCAGGTTGAACAGTTTACGTTTTGTATCCACTGATAGGCCCCGATCTGGATTCGAACCTGAACCAAAATCGAAGCGTCTTATTTTTGTAGCTGTACCATCTCATCCACCGAATATTGTTATAATCCGTCCAGAACGTTTTGAAGTATCATGCTATATATCGTTTTTGATCCTATCACTGAATAGTGAAGAATCAATTACAACATTTTAAAATACTAGTATCCGAATCCACATTCAGATCTTCACCAAAATTGATTACATCCTTCCTTGTCACACATCCAACCTGTCCACCAAGTTTGGTCCGAATTCATTCACAACTTTTTGAGATATTGTGCTATATATTGTTTTTTTGCCCTATCTCTCAATGGTGGAGAATCATTTTAAAATTTCTCTGATCCAGATCCGAATCAGGATCTTCACCAAAACCTAATCATTTCGTCCTTGTCACATACGCAACCGCTCCACCAAATTTCAGCCAAATCCGTCCTCAACTTTTTGGGATATCCTGTTCACAAGCAAATAAACAACAAAGACGTCATGCAGAGCACGATACTTGCAAAATCCACCCATCCCCAAAATAAAAAGTTGCAGTGGATACATCAAATTGACCATTTTATTAATATTATAATTGACGATCTGAATCAAAGCTCAGGTCAAACAGATTAAAATTGATGATTTTTCAGATGAAAGTTGATGACATTAGAAGTTTGACCTCGAGTTGACCTTTGAGCTTTTGACCTCAAAAAATAGTTCGGTTTCCCAATTTAGTGACTCAATATGCAAATTCTGTTCAATTTTTAAGTTAATCGGATGAAAAATGGCGATTTTAGAAATTCAAGATGACTTTTGACCTCAAAATCAATAGGCTTCTTCCTTTTGACGAACTCTACCATCTAGTGAAGTTTCGTGGAGATCGGTCTAAAATTGTGACCTGTAGGCGATTGATGGACAGACAAGGACAGACAAAGAGACAGACAGAATCACACACAAGTCCAACCAATATACTTGATAAATCTTCGATTTTGCAAGTAACAAACAGGTCTGCCCAGACAGCCAAACAAACATACAGGTGTATAAACATAACCTCTATCCACCTTCGTGATGGGGGGGGGGGGGGGGGAATCTACCTGATTTATTAACACATGTGTAATGACAGTTATATACAAGTACACATTCGCATAAATAAATACGAAACAATTACCAGACATTTGAACACAAATAATCAAACAATTCCGTTAGTGGTCGAAGTTCGCATAAAGGCTTCTTCTTCTTACTGAACGTCATCATACTTAACTCAGAAACGTGGTGAACGGCACATTCACCAGCATATATTCAACGAAAAGGTAAAATGATGATTTGACATTTGTGATGGACTTTGATTTGGATGTAATTACTTTTCCATTATATTTGACCTCATTTCAAATACAAGGGCATGCCCGTACTATATATAAGCTAGGACGTGCCCGTACGTGGGTGCCCGTTCCTTGCCAAAAAAAAAAAAAAAAATTTGTGTAGGGGTGTGTGTGTGTAAACATCCTAGGGCGTGCCCGTACGTGGGTGCAAAAAAACATGCGTGCAAACAACAACAACAAAAAAAAACTTTGAAACCACGTGGCAGTAACGACCACAGAACCCCCCCCCCCTCTATTTACATGAATGGTTTGGTCCATTCGCAACGACCACAGAACCCCCCCCCCCCCTCTATTTACATGCAATGGTTTGGTCCATTCGCAACGCCAAAGCGAACGGCGAACGGCTAAATCGCCATAGCTCGGTAAGTACTTGTCCGATTAATTTCAAACCTTGAAAAGGCACATCCTCGGGTCCCCAGCAATATACCTGGCAAGTTTCAAGTATATCGGACCGGTAGTTGTCGAGAAACAGCGGTCACAGACAAACATACACACATACACACATACACACATACACACATACACACATACACACATACACACAGAGATTAATGGAATTATAGATAGATGTTAATGTTTCTTTTTCGCTTGAGCAACGCCGGGTACTCCAGCTATAAATACTTTTATACTTTACTCGGGGAACAAATACAAATACAACTTTGTCCTGGAGGGTAACATAGGCGACGTGGCCGCGGCCTCATGCGGGGGTCTGGGGGGCCGGGGGAGGGGTGTAAGTTGTCCATGTAAATGTGTACTGTGTAGCACCACAAGGTGGTTACAGCAAAGGGTATTACAACTTCCTTTTTGTCGCACCGCGGAGCGAAAGGGGGACTATGGTTTTCCCCTCCGTCCGTGTGTCCGTCCGTGTGTCCGTCCGTGCGTGCGTGCGGGTGTGCATGCGTGCGTAAGCGAAGGACCGAATTCTAATTTGGTGTGTGGCTTTATCTAGGCATAAGGAAGAACGCTACTGAATATTGGGTCGCCACGTCAAAATCCAAGATGGCCGCCGCCACATGTTTGTCTGAACCTTGTGAGCAGAATATCTTGAAAAATTAGCGAAGTACCAACTTCGAATCTGGTGTGCGGGTGTATCTAGGCATAAAGAAGAACGCTATTGAAAATTGGGTCGCCACGTCAAAATCCAAGATGGCCGCCACCATATATATGTCTGAACCTTGTGAGCGAAATATCTTGAAAAATAAACGAACTTCTAATCTGGTGTGTGGGTGCATCTATATATATAAAACACCGTTTGTGTGTGTGTGTGTGTGTGTGTGTGTGTGTGTGTGTGTGTGTGTGTGTGTGTGTGTGTGTGTGTGTGTGTGTGTGTAATGTTACCGATAGACTCCGAAACGGAGAGGCTCACGTGCTTGATATTTGGCATAGACATGGCCATTGAGCCTGGGACGAACATGGCCGACCTCAAAATATTTGACGATCCATATTTTTTATTCATATTTACCTCAGCACATTTCAGCGAAGTACCCACTAATCTCAGCCGGTGTCAGAACAGCTCGCTGATTCGCTCAGAGCGATCACGTGATGTTCCATCCCCACCGCTAGACTGATTCGCTCAGAGCGATCACGTGATGTGACCATTGCCATTCACTCCACATAGGTGGAGATGCAGTTACCGGGCGCCATCTTGGTTGGCATTCGATGCTGGGCGATGGTGATTTCCGTCACACGCTTGCACGTAATTCAGAGCGAAAAGCGATCGTGTTTTTTGTCAATTTTGTGCGATATGAATTAAATGTCTTTGATAGGGACCGGTAATTCCGCCAGGGGCGCTGCGCGCACTACTTACGTCACGCTGTGCATGGCACTCTGTGACCGCCGTTGCGGTGCAATGCTTTGCGGACAAATCGTTTTTATGCCATGGTATGCCATATTTTGGACTTAACCACTCTTCATGACTGATCATGTGACATCTACACACTCATGGCTACCACCGAGACGGATCCTGGTTTCACGTGAGTAATATTTACCATATTTGCTCGATTTTTGAAACCGATGCATGCAAATATCGTGTCTATACCACACCTAAAATATTTTTTAGAAAGAATAAGCACATCTCCCCTTTGAAAGTGCCCCCTGAAGTGTGTCCAGGTGGAATTTCTAAGTCGTAGGTCTTAGCAACTCTCAGCAATCTTTTACCGCATGGATTTATCTCGAGTATTTACTAAACTGTGCTAAGTTGAAGTTGCATACATATTTCAGCAGTTTTCAATGTAAATCGGTGTAATGTAACCTCCCCCCTCCCCTCCCCCCTACCCCTCCCCCTCCCCTCCTACCCCTCCACCCCCTCCTACCCCTCCCCCCTCCCCACCTCCTTCCTCACCCCTCCCTGTCCTGCCTTCCCCCCCCCCCCCCCGCACTCCCCCCTGCCCCCCCCCCCCGTCTTTGCCGGGTACTCCTGCTAGCAACAAATAACACAATGACATATGCTAAGCATATGTGGTGCATTTTCGATGTCATTGAACAGGAAGAAGACTATCTTGTTAAAGCCAATCCATCCATAGAAGTAAAACGTGTGTATGAATTTACAAAGAGAACCAAATAGTTTCTCCTCAGTAACAGTGGCAGTGTCATTCATGGCAGTTGCAGCCATGAAAATCTGCAACAACTCCATAGCAAGCTCCTGTCACAATCCTTCAAAGTTGCAAAACGGGGGGACACATTGGTTCAGATGATGCATCACTGGGCAATGTGGACTTTTTCACCATTTTAAGGCTTAATGGGAAAAGAGAAGCCTTCCAACCTGCAAGAATGAAATGCTAGACATAGCATCACCACAGCCATTTGGAACCATTCCGAATGCACAGATTGCTCGCTATACTGAACCAATCTTTTCAACTGCACCGGAATTGGAAGTAGCAAGGCCCGAGAGAACCAGTAAACAGTAGCCTTCTGCCGTAATCTCCAGAGTTCAATAAAACAACAAGTTTGCACAGTACCAGTGTTAATTTATAATGTTTACACTCTTTTTTGAAATTATAACCTCTTACAAACTGAAATCAAGATCCAAGTATGATTGGAAGTAATAAAAGTCTGAACAGGAAAAAAACGAGTACAATCATACTGTATATCACCTCACCTGCTCAAAAAAAGACTCATTAAACCCCAAGATCCTTAAGAACCCCAAGACCCTCATGACCCCTTTTGTCTTTAAGACCATTTCAATGCTGAATATCAAATCAACCCCCTTAACTTGACGAGGCAGCAGTGCACAGATTGAGTCCCATCATAGTACTTGCTGCACGACCGACCAGCACCAAGTGTCACCTGCCACGTGAGGACAATGGTCTCCCCCCTGCTGATCACCAGTCAGGAGGTTTGTAGCCTGGTATATTAAAATCAACCAAAGATGCACACTGACGCATAATTTATGCACATGGCCTCAGTGTGCTGCTCTCGTTGATGCAGTATATCTACAAATCACCATGCATACTTTGTAAATTAAAGACATCTCCACGTACTCTACAAGCAAAAGATACAATATATATACACTATACTGTATATATATACAGTCACATGAAAAAGTAAGTACACCCCATGTAAAGTTTTGACTTTTTCAACATATTTCAACATACAGCAATTTGATCTTCATTTCAACAATATTGATAGATAAAGGTGGTATAATATAACACATATCATGAAATATTTACATTTTGTAGTCCATTGTATAATTTAAATAATCATAAATGCAAATTTCGCATGTGGAAAAAGTAAATACACCCTTGCCTATAATAGGTGGTATTGCCCCTTTGGCAGAAACAACCTCGAGTAGGCATTTCCTACAACTGTCTACCAGTCTCTGACATCGACTGGGAGAAATTTTTGCCCACTCCTCCATGCGGAATTCTTTCAGCTGTGCGATGTTTGGGGGGTTTCTTGCATGCACAGCTCGTTTCAAATCCCCCCAAAACATCTCTGGGATTTAGATCCGGGCTTTGACTTGGCCATTCCAAAACCCTCCATTTCTTTCTTTTCAGCGATTCCTTGGTGGATTTACTGGTATGTTTAGGGTCATTGTCATGTAGCAAGGTCCACCTTCGGTTGAGCTTCCACTTTCTGACAGATGGCCTCACGTTATCCTCAAGCACCCTCTGGTACAATGAAGAATTCATTGTGGATTCTATGATGGTGAGCTTCACAGGCCCTGATGCAGCAAAGCTGCCCCAAACCATAATATTTCCACCACCATGCTTTCCAGTTGGTATCAGGTTCTTGTGGTCAAATGCTGTCTGGTTTTCGCCAAACATGTCTTCGGGTACTGTGGCCAAATCGCTCTACCTTTGACTCATCTGTACAGAGCACATTGTTCCAGAAATGATGATCTTCTGGACAGTCGAATGATTGGCCTGGTCTTAACAAGTTGGCAGTTGTTTGGAATCTTCTCCACTTGTACATGATCTTCCGGACAGTCGAATGATTGATTTCAAATTGTTTGGAGATCTTTTTACATCCCTTCCCAGACTCGTAGGCAACCTTCATTTAACCTTCTTTCTGAAGGCCTCAGAGAGCTCTTTTGTTCTAGGCATGGTGACGCCACACACTTCAACAACAAAGAGCAAACCAAACTAAATGTCTGAGGTTTAAATAAGACAGGTTCCTCCAAGATCCTCTCTAACGATGTTCTAATCATTTGCACCTGAGCTGGTACACCTGATTCTAATTTTAGGTATTTGAAGTAGTGATAAATGTAGGGGTGTACTTACTTTTTCCACATGCGAAAATTGCATTTATGTTTATTTAAATTATACAATGGACTACAAAATGTAAATGTTTCATGATATTTGTTATATTATATCACCTTTATCTATCAATATTGTTGAAATGAGGATCAAATAGCTGTATGTTGAAATATGTTGAAAAAGTCAAAACTTTACATGTGGTGTACTTACTTTTTCACGTGACTGTATATATAAGTTCAAAACACACCTGGTCACAAGTGTGCCACACACACATCACGCACATCCACACACATCCACACACAACACCAACCAACCACCTACCTTTATAACCTCATCACTTACGCGATAACAGCCCACTGAGCTATTGAGTCTCTGGGATACCCTCAGAGATGTCTCACACTAACAATGCGAGCTTTATAATTGCCGATGTCATACGTGCCTGCAAGGTAGACCCCGGATGTGAGTGTATGTGAGAGAAATGGAGATGTGTGAATGGTGTGTGTGTTTGTTGCAGGAGTAGGTGTGGTTTTGCATGAATGTCTTTTTGTTTGAGTGATGCTATATACATATATAATATATACGAGGTTCGTGGGTTCGAGTCCCGGGTTGAGTCAGAATTTTTTCACACTAGCCTCACGCAGGAATTTACTTCCTGTTTAATAAATTGTTAGATGAGTTCATCTTCAATGCACTTTCACACACTTACGTACACATACATACACTCACATCCGGGGTCTGCCGAGCAGGCACGTAAGACATCGGCAATTATAAAGCTCGCAGTGTTAGTGTGAGAAATCTCTGAGGATATCCCGGAGACTCAATAGCTCAGTGGGCTGTTACCGCATAAGTGATGAGGTTCCTGGGTTCGAGTCCTGGGTTGAGTCAGAATTTTTTCACACTAGCCCCACGCAGGAATTTACTTCCTGTTTATTAAAAAAAAAAAATATATATATATATATATATATATATATATATATATATATATATATATATATATATATATATATATTTTTACGTGCTCCTTCCCAAACCCCAGCCACAGTGTACCTCCAAGCCCTGAAAGGAGTCATGGCAGAAAGATGTGCTATTATGTGTGTCAATGACCAATGGTGAAACCACACCAATCAATAATTGTTACCAAAACCAAGTATTGTATTAAAACCACACAATAATAACAAATAACGCACGAACAAAAAAACCTCACTTGCACAGCAAACACCATATAATTTCTCTGATGGTACCACCAATTCCTGAAACAATCGCTCACGGTATTCCCACGTGAGCAATCGGTAACATCCCCCAAAGTCACTGTGTCACGATACCAGGCCAAAGTCGATCCCCTTGGCTCTCACGATCACAAGAAAAGGTCGTACTGAGACCTGAACCCAGAACGGCTAACACTAGAGCCGCTTGGTGAGGTTCCGGGCCGACGTCGGTCCGGTAAAAGTTCACCCAAAAGGCGACTAGGAATTCACACCTTCGGTTCACCAGACAATGACACTGACATTAACGATCAGCGGTTCCCAAGTGGAGAACTGCGAAGAACCGCGAGTTCCCAAGCGAAATCCACGACACACACAAGAACCAGGCGAAGGGCTGGTGCGAGGTGAAATGGCTGGTGCGAGGTGAAATGGCGGACGGGCCCGTAATGGAGGTGTACCTGCTCTCCAGCGATGATTCACTTTCGGAACCAAAAGCAAAACCCATCACACAAGTTTATTTGCCACAGCAATAACGACGCTGTCACAGGAATCCCTTTCCGGGGGAAACCAATATCTGCTCGTGACCAATGTCCACCAGCGTCCGCTCGACACTTCGAAGCAGATAAGCCTTCCTTTCCCGATCTCACTCGATCCACTCGCCCGCCTCTTCTTCTTCCTCCGTTTTTGCCCTCACCCATCTCGTTTTCCTTCTGAGACATTATTTTTTACCTTTGAAGACAGTTATCTCCATTTCACACTCAAACTGTAACAATAATAGTACATGAAACTAAAAATGCTTCAAGTGGCTGACAACCACAAAGACGGAAGTGACGAATCCGTAACACTCCCCACCCTCAAGAAAGAAAGTTTGAACAAAGTGAAAACTTTCTTTTCATGCAAAAACCCTTTTTAACAAACAAAAGTAAAACTCACACCCAAACACTACCAATCAACCTATGGCTGACCAACTCACGTGAGCAACAATAACTAATATTCCTCAGAATAAATCAACAAAACTTCCAAACAACCTACAGGAATTTTCAAAGTTAGTTCACTCTGGATAAAGCATCGGCAACGACATTGTCCCTGCCCTTTACATGCTCAATTTCCAAGTTGAACTCCTGCAAAGACAAACTCCATCTCATCAACCTCTGATTTTTATTTTTCATTTTTTGAATGAAGGTTAAGGGGTTGTGATCAGTGAAGACTTTTATAGGAAAGGTAGTAGTTCCCAGATACACCTCATAATGCTGAAGCGCTAGCAGGAGAGCAAGGGTCTCTTTTTCCACAGTGGCATAATTTGCCTGATGTTTGTTAAACTTTTTGGAGTCGTAGCACACCGGGTTATCCACGCCATCATCATCTTCCTGTAATAGAACTGCCCCAGCCCCCACATCACTTGCATCAATGGCCAACTTGAAAGGTTCTTGAAAATCCCACGCTGCTGGGACAGGAGAGCTCATTAATATCGCTTTAACTTGGGCAAAGGCATCCTGGCATTTGTCATCCCAAACAAACTTGGTCTCTTTCCTCAGCAAATTCGTTAAAGGGGCTACCACATCAGAAAAATTCCTGCAGAACTGCCGGTACCAACCAGTCATACCCAAGAATCTCATAAGCTCCTTCTTCCCTTTTGGAACTTGGAAGCGATCAATGGCTTCTATCTTGGCTGTCACTGGTTGCACCTGACCCTTACCTACTACAGGGCCTAGGAACACCACCTGTGCTTTTACAAACTCACTCTTAGATAAGTTGATGGTCAAACCTGCCTCGGTCAGTTTCTTGAAAAATGCATGAATTTGTTTAATATGATCTTCCATGGTCATGGTATGGATGATGACATCATCCAGATAAGCCTCCACCCCCTCAAGGTCTGCAATAAGCTTATTAATCCGCCGTTGAAATGTTGCAGGCACGTTTTTCAATCCTAAGGGAAGAACCTTGTACTGATACAACCCATTTGGTGTGACTAAAGCCGAGATTTCCTTGGCTCTATCAGTAAGATGAATCTGCCAATACCCTTTCAGCAAGTCAAATTTAGTTACAAATTTAGCTGGGCCTATTCTATCAATACAGTTATCAATCCTCGGGATGGGATATGAGTCGGTCTTGGTCACTGCATTAACCCGTTTTAAATCCGTACAACAGCGAAAACTGCCATTGGGTTTTGGAACCAATACACATGGTGAGATCCATTCCCTGCTGCTTGGTTCGATGATGTCATTCTCCAACATATACTGAACTTCCTTCCGAAGATAATCCATCTTCATAGGGTTCATCCGATAGGGGTGTTGTTTCACAGGAGTGGCTTCCCCCACCTCAATATGATATACCAAGTCAGTACGACCAGGTACATCTGTGAACAAATGTGCAAACTCAAAAATTAGGCTGGATAGTTTCCTTGTTGTTTCCTCGTCAAATGACCTAATTTCTCGTCTAAATTACTCAACACTTCCGGGTTCGTCAATCTGGGACAAGCCTGGTCATCAAAGTTATCAAACTTCACACCGGCCTCAACCTCTGGATTCTCTTGCACCCCGACTACAGGCACGACAGGTGAGACAGGAACCATTTTTTCCACCGGCTTCCTCTCATAATATTTCTTCAGTCGGTTGACATGACACAGCTGCCACTTTTTCCGTCGGTCGGGAGTTGTCACCACGTAATCTGTTTCATTAACCCTCCTTTCGATTGCATTGGGACCAAAATACCTAGCCTGTAGTCGCTGACCTGGAACAGGAAGCAACACTAACACCCGGTCCTCGGGACTGAAATTTCTTATCTGAGATTTCTTGTCATGTCTCACTTTCATTTTATCCTGTGTCACTTTCAAGTTTCCTCTCGCAACTTCACAAGCCTTTGCCAATCTGTGCCTAACCGTTGACACATACTCTACCACTGTTGACTGCGACTCCTCCTGTAGCCACTGTTCTTTCACAAATTTCAATGGTCCTCGAACGGTGTGTCCAAACACAAGTTCAAAAGGACTGAATCCGAATGACTCTTGAACAGATTCCCTCGTAGCAAACAGCAATAAGGGTATTCCCTCATCCCAATCCTTGTCACATTCAAAACAGTACGTTCTGATCATATTCTTCAATGTCTGGTGAAACCTTTCCAAGGCCCCTTGGCTCTCGGGATGTTAAGTACTTGATCTTACTTGCTCCACTCCCAACAGGTGTACCACAACAGGTCCATATTTCCTTTTCCCTCTGGTAACCAATCCAAGGCTACCTCTTCTCATGTTCCTTGTCCCACTAGAGATTCTACCACCAATGTCTGAATCCCTGCTTTCTTCATACTAACTCGGACCTCAAAGTTATAATATTTGGCCAATATCATAAGTTCCGATCTTTTTAACGCCTGGAATTGTGCCTTGTTAGGGGACGTCGCAAACTTTTCTACTTCAAACACCATTGTGACTATTAGTTAGCACCTGTTAACCTTCACACAAAAAAATTCCAAATTTTCAGAAATACAAATTTGGGAATGTTAGGAAATTCCAAATTTGGGAATTTTGGGAATGTTAGCAAATTCAATCCCGGACGAGCCCCTAATTTCTGTTAAGTGCTCCTCCCCAAAACCCGGCCACGGTGTACCTCCGAGCCCCGAAAGGAGTCACGGCAGAAAGATGTGCTATTATGTGTGTTAATGACCAATGGTGAAACCATACCAATCAATTGTTACCAAAACCAAGTATTGTATTAAAACCAAACAATAATAACAAGTAACACACATACAAGAAAACCTCACTTGCACAGCAAACACCATATAATTTCTATGATGGTACCACCAATTCCCTGAATCAATAACTCACGGTATTCCCACGTGAGCAATCGGTAACATCCCCCAAAGTCACTGTGTCACGATACCAGGCCAAAGTGGATCCCCTTGGCTCTCGCGATCACAAGAAAAGGTCGTACTGAGACCTGAACCCAGAACGCCTAACAGTCGACGCTGCAGAAGAGCCGCTTGGTGAGGTGCCGGGCCCACGTCGGTCTGGTAACAGTTCACCCAAAAGGCGACTGGGAATTCACACCTTCGGTTCACCAGACAATGACGCTGACATGAACGATCAGCGGTTCCCAAGCAGAGAACCGCGAAGAACCGCGAGTTCCCAAGCGAAATCCACGACACACATGAGAACCAGGCGAAGGGCTGGTGCGAGGTGAAATGGCGGACGGGCCGGTAATGGAGGCGTACCTGCTCTCCAGCGATGATTCACTTTCGGAACCAAAAGCAAAACCCGTCACGCAGGTTTATTTGCCACAGCAATAACGACACTGTCACAGGAATCCCTTTCCCGGGGAAACCAATATTCGCTCGTGACCAATGTCCACCAGCGTCCGCTCGACACCTCGAAGCAGATAGGCCTTCCTTTCCCGATCTCAATCGATCCGCTCGCCCGGCTCTTCTTCTTCCGTTTTCCCCCTCACCCATCTCGTTTTCCTTCTGAGACATTATTTTTTACCTTTGAAGACAGTTATCTCCATTTCACACTCAAACTGTAACAATAATAGCACATGAAAATAAAAATGCTTCAAGTGGCTGACAACCACAAAGACAGAAGTGACGAATCCGTAACAATATATATATATATATATATATATATATATATATATATATATATATATATATATATATATATATGTATATATATATATATATATATATAATATATATTATATATATATATATATATATATATATATATATATATATATATATATATTATATATATCTATATATATAAAGTAGAGTTGGCCTCTATCTATGATCTCTAAGATCTCGAGAACCCGTGGACGGATTTGCGAGCGGAAAGTACTGTTCGACTCGGGATGGTCCCAGGAATGTCACGGAGACATAAAATTTAAAAAATTTCGGGTTTTAAAATTAGCGCATAATTAGCACTAGCAGAAGAGAGAGGGGATTCGAAGGGAGGGAGCGCAGCGCTTCTAGCGCTTCTGACTACAGCACACCTTAAAATTAAAAAAAACTTCGGGTTTTAAAATTAGTGTGTTACGCGTAATTAGCGTCTATCTATATCTATATATATAAAGTAGAGTTGGCCTCTGTGTCTGTATCCTCTACAATCTCTAAGATCTCGAGAACCCGTGGACGGATTTGCGAGCGGAAAGTACTGTTCGACTCGGGATGGTCCCAGGAATGTCACGGAGACATAAACATTTATAATCACTTGCTAGCGAATAAATAATAACGCATAAATACCTTTCAGCAGCGCGTAAAATAATCCTTCGTTTCAAGTCACTCTCACAAATAGCTTTCCGGAAATGACGGGTCGAAGTGGTCGAGCTGTTAGCATGACGCCTTATCTTTTCAGAGTCCGGGGTTCGAATCACCCCTCTGACATTTATTTTTCGCTTTTATCACGTCCTTTCCCGCACAATTTTTTGGGACAGATCCCGTTGAGTGTTTTATTAAAGTTATTGTTTTGTCATTTTCTTATTGTTTTCATGTTTATTTGGCTTGAAACAAAAAAATTATGCCGCCGTTAGGCGTTATGACATCCGATCATAATGCAGCTAATTAGCTTCTAAAAACCAAGAGTCTGGCAATATAGAAACGCTCTGGCACTGTAGACATTTATCTGCCATGCGGTTTCAATATTCGATTGGTAAAGTTCTACAACACAATAAACTATACTAGCGTGTTTTTATTTGCATAATTTAACAAGCCGCGTACAAACTCACTACCGTCTATCTCATATCTCAAGTTTTAAAGTGTGTCTTACTTTGCATAATTATAGATTCTGCCAATTTCTGGTGTCGACAACCACAGACTAACGTCTACCAGTGTCACGTTTGTTTTAATTTGCATAATTTAAAAAGCCGCGTACAAACTCACTACCGTCCATCTAATCTCAAGTTTTGCCCGCATACAACACCACTACCGTCTACCGGACCGCCTGCAACCCCACTACCATTAACCAGCCTGCCGGCAACACCCACTACCGTCTACCAGGCCACCTACAACACCGGTAACAGGTGAGTTAACAATATTAACTTCTATATATATAAAGTAGAGTTGGCCCTCTGTGTCTGTATCCTGATCTATGTATGATCTCTAAGATCTCGAGAACCCGTGGACGGATTTGCGAGCGGAAAGTACTGTTCGACTCGGGATGGTCCCAGGAATGTCACGGAGACATAAACATTTATAATCACTTGCTAGCGAATAAATAATAACGCATAAATACCTTTCAGCAGCGCGTAAAATAATCTTTCGAAGGGAGGGAGCGCAGCGCTTCTAGCGCTTCTGACTACAGCACACCTTAAAATTAAAACAACTTCGGGTTTTAAAATTAGTGTGTTACGCGTAATTAGCGCTAGCAGAAGAGGGAGGGAATCTAAGGGAGGGAGCGCAGTGCTCCCTCCAGCGCTTCTGTTAGCGTAATTAGCGTATTTCGGAACGTTAATTTTTCAACTTCATTATTCGGAATCAGTACGTCCCAGAGAACCTTCGTAACGTTAATTTTTCAACTTCATCCGATTGACATGGGACCAACGGCATGTGACAAAGAGTGAAACATACAGGCTACATTTATTTGACGACAATGAGTTCCGACTTCCGACCTCGGTGGGATGACAGGCTGAGTCAACCCCCTGGTGTGAAGGAGGGAGGAGGAGGGGAGGGGGAAGAGAAGGGGAGGGGAACGAGGGGGAAGGGAGAGGGGGAGGGAGGGGAGGGGAGGGGAGACAGGGGGGGAAGGGGGAGGGGGTGAGAGGGGAGGGGAGGGGGAGGGGAGATGGGGAGAAAGGGGGGGGGGGGTGAGGAGGGGAGAGAGGGAGGGGCCCTTCTTCCCCTGGGCACCCCCGCACCCTTCCCTCCCCCCTCCCTTCCCCCCTTCCCCCCCTCCACCCCCTCCCCCTCCCAACCCCACTTCCCCCTCCCCTCCTCTTCCCCCTCCCCTCCTCACTCCCCCCCTCCGCTCCCCCCGTTCCCTCCTCCCCTCCTCTTCCCCCCTCCCCTCCTCCTCCCACTCCCGTGCAAAGCCGGGTACCTCTGCTAGTATATATATATATATATATTATATATATATATATATATATATATATATATAATATATATATATAATATATATATATATATATATACAGACTTGGCATTTAATATGGAATATATTTTTTTTCCTTGACTTGGGTTTACTTTCTTAACTCAGTGTATCAATCTGGTGAGTTTCTTTTACACTTTGGTGATTTATTTGTTAAAAGAACCATGTAACTGATTGTCTGTCGCAGCAAGAATTCAACAACAGGATTATATCACAGGTGGCGTGGCAAAATGTACGGACAGGTGCATTTGATGATTGGCTTCACAGTCGGGTATACAAGGGTTGTTGCGTTCTGTATTAGTGGAAAACAACTGCTGCACGTCTCCAAAAGTTATTGCTGCTTCCTCTGGAGATGGTCCGTCAACTCGACAATGCTGTTTGTCATGGAGTGGTGGCTTTACGAAATTACAGCATGAAACAGCATGCAATTGCTCGGCAGATATGGCATCACTCAAGGTCAGGTGTCATAGATCCTGAAACGAAAATGCTCAGAGGGGTGTCCCTACTCCAATACCAAGGCCAGGACGTCCCCCGCAGAACCACAAGGAGGGAATGATCGCCAGCTGCACACGGTTAGTCCGCAATGGCTGTACCAAGTCAGCTAATCGGCTTAGGGCTGAGTGGGCAGCAACTGACAAATGTGCCTGTATCCAGAAGGCTAGTCAACCAACGACTGGTTCAAGCAGGCTATCGTGCCAAGCATCCCCCTGAGAAAGCCACGCCTGACCAGACAACACCGCCAGCGCCGATTGCAGTGGGAAAGAGAGCACCATCAATGGCAGCCGGGACACTGGAATACCATCAATGGCAGCCGGGACACTGGAATCACCTGTTCTTCAGTGACGAGTCTAGAATTCTGGTCTATCATCAAGATGGCCACGTCCGAGTGCGCAGACAAGTGCATGAAGCCTACAACAAAGATTGTATAGTGCCAAGAGTCCAAGCTGGAGGTGGTGGGGTGACCGTTTGGGCTGCTTTTCATGCAGTGGGCAAAACTGACCTGGTTGTTCTGAATGGAAACCTGAACCAGTTCAAGTACAGGGCCATTCTGGAAGAAACATTGCTTCCATTTGCTCATGCAGCCTTTCGAGGAAACCTTGTCTTCCAAGATGACAATGCACGGCCTCATCCTGCTCGCATGATCCAACACTTTCTTGCTGACCGTGGTGTAAAGCATATGGAGTGGCCTGCCATGTCCCCGGATATGAATCCGAAAGAGAACTTGTGGGCGGAATTAACGCGTCAAATCGACCGCTTGGACCAGCAGCTGACCTCTGTGCATGAATTGCAGCAGGCTATTGTCACTGCATGGCAAGCGATTCCTGTCCAAACCTTGGCAAATCTCGTGAACAGCATGCCTCAACGTGTACGTGCTCTCCTGAATGCTCGTGGGGGTTACACGAAGTACTGAACTGTCATTTTACTGTCCGTAATCCCAGTCGTAATTTAACTTTTGTTTTTATGAAAAAAAATTTTGGCTAATGTGCAAAATAAAGAGATACTTCTGGAAAACGTACAGAAGTTTAACACAGTACTGTCCATGAATTGAGTTCGATATCAGTTTACATCACTTTCAAGGATCAATTTATTTGTTTCGAAATGTCAAATGTGGTTTTTGTTTCTTTTAAAGGTGACATTAACAAAATCTAGAATAATTTCAACATAATTCCAATGAACTTTTGGTTCTCAGACATCTTGAAAAGTAAGTTCACCCCCACAAAAAAATATTCCATATTAAATGCCAAGTCTGTATATATATATATATATATATATATATATATATATATATATATATATATATATATATATATATATATATATATATATATATATATATATAAATATATATATATGTATATGTATATATATATATATATATATATATATATATATATATATATATATATATATATGTATATATATATATATATATATATATATATATATATATATATATATATATATATATATATGTATATATATATATATATATATATAATTATGTATATATATATATATATATATATATATATATATATATATATATATATATATATACATACATATTCTAGCTGAATGCACCCGGCGTTGCCCGGGTTCTTTTTGAATGAATTTAATATTTGCGAAATGGACCTAGCCCGGACAAGGCGGCCTCGACCGGCCTCGCCACCGAGCCTATAACCTTTCCGGGGCCCGTCTCGACAATTTTTTTTTCATAGGTTTCCTCCTATCTTTCACCGTTCAGGAGATTAGCGCGTGCAGACAAACACACAAACAAACAAAAATTTTCTTTTATATATTTAATAATAATAATATATAGAATAGAAGAAGAAGATAAGCAATTAGTATTGCTTTAACTTGGACAGGTTTACCTTGGTACGTCGTTGGGAGCATTACTTGGACTTGTGTAACTACATAGCGCAGACAGCTCTCAACCCCCATGGAAACCCACTGACAGCCCCCTTGGAGGGGTCACAACCCACTGTTTGAGATACACTGCTCTAGATGGCCTATTGCAGCTAAAGCCTGAAACCTACTCCCTTTTTAATCTATCTACTCAGCAACCCTTCCTCCATTCCTCTCCACCCTTTCACACATTTCCCACAAAGTCTTCATCCATTCCCCAGTTATACCCTCTCCCTCACTACCTTTTCTACCCTTTCACCCCTGAGCACTAGTTGCAATTTTAAGCTAATTCAGTTCAGCGGTGCAGGAGCTGCATGCAGGTCAAACAACCAAACATCTCAAATTATCATGGTAATTTACAATGTTTATGGTTTTCATGCAGAGAATTGACATATTTTATTGCACTAGTAATTTGCACGTGCCCACACGGGATCCTAAAGGGGGTGGGAATGAAAGCGGCAAAAATGCAAATGGTGTCTTCTGTCATCAAGCGAGCAAGCTGGGAGCAACAATTCACATTAATTACCACATGTGATGCAATATAAATGCTCTCATGGCAGCGAGCTGCTCCGTTTGAAACTGCTTGTTCGATATTTGTAGCTTTTTTGATGCCGAGGGTCCATAATTTATTTGAGGGTTGGTGTCAAAGCCAGTGACCAATTGCAAATGAATAGCAGGATTACGAGTTGTCATACGCACTACCACCAGGAACATGTAATACCCACGACACGATACGCATTCACATGGAGAATTTACGTCATCACTTACACTGAAATATACAGAGTTAGGAATGTTTTTTTAACCATGAAAACCTTCCCAAGTCCAACTATCTTGCAGAGTTTCTTGCAAAAAGCAGGGACCTCTGGAAATTCCACGTAATGTAAAACGTAACTTCAGGACATAACCACTCCCCAAAGCCTAAACTCCCATCTCCCAACTCTGTCGCCTCTCTGCCCTCCCACCCAAACTCTCTTCCCCTTCCCCTTTCTTCTTCAACTCCTCAAATCCCCCACCAATTCCTTAAAAAACCCCCAAAGTCTCTATCCTTTCTCTGAACTCCAATCCCCTCTCTGCCACCCCACCTATCCCCCTCCCCCCCAACCTCAATCTGTTTTCCTCTCCCCTTTTCCTCAAGCCCTCAACTCCCCACCCAAACACCAGGTCCGCAGCACGCCCCCCCCCCCGCCCCCAAATCCCAAGCCCACAATTCCCGAGGCGAACAGTCATTTCCAGTCATGTGCTGAGGACAGTGAATTTTTTTTTTTTTTGTATACAGGATCGAGGCTCGTGAAAGAGCTAACATTTATCACACCAAAAAAATCAAACAGACACACAAAACATGTAATAAGGGTATTGGTAGACAAGATGGGAAGAGATGGGGAAGCACAAACACAACATTTGAGAGCAGGGAAATCGGGAGATCTGTGGGAGGGCTTGGGGGGAGGAGGCGTGGGAAGGGGGGGAGGGGTGTGAGAAGTATAAAACACAAGGACACTGCAAGGTCTTCCAGGAAGGAAGTTGGTATTTCAAAAAAAGTGAATCTGAGGTGAAATTAGGCGGGGTAGAAAAGATCAAGGTTTTGGATGGGTGAAGATAAGAGATGGTGGTGAACAGCTGTTTTAAAGACCTGGAGGGGGGGAGTGGGATTGAAGAGAGTGAGGGAGTTTGTTCCAGAGGCGGGAGAAAAGAGGAATGAAGGAGTGAAGGTGAGCAGAGAGCCTTGATTTTGGCAGTTTAACCATAAGAGGGTTGCAGGCAGATCTTGTGCGATCTGCAGGAATATTTGTGGGACAGAGCACAGAGAGAGCTGGGGGAGCAAGGACGGAGAGGACTCGGTAGAAGACAGAAAGCCCACCAACCTGCCTGCGGTGAGTAAGTGAAAGGCCCTCGGAGTTAGCTTCATCACGTGGGAGATTCCAATGATTCTGAAAGCTTTGGTTTCAACAGCGTGAAGCCGAGCTAGGTGTGAGGCAGGAGCACCGGCCCAGAGGGGAGAACAGTATTCCATTGAGCTGCGGATTAAAGCCTTGTATGTGGTGATGAGCTCAGGTGTGCCAAGGAAAGACTTCCCACGACGGAGGATGCCCAGTCGGCGACTGGCTTTGGAGGCCAGATTTGAAATGTGGTTTTCCCAGGAAAGATCATGGCAGATAGTGAGACCCAAAAGCTTAAGTGACAGAACTTCTTGGAGAGGATTATTCAGAAAGTGGATGGGAGGGTTGTCCAGTCGATCTTTTCGGAGAGACATCGTAAGAGTGTGAGATTTGTCAGGATTGAAAGACATGTGCCACTTGTTTGCCCAGTCTGTGATTTTGTCCAGGTCTGCAGAGAGTGAGGAGGCTGCAGACTGACGATCGGAAGGATGAGGAATGGAGCGGCAGAGAGTGGAGTCATCCGCAAAGGTATAGAGAGGATTTTCAAGAGAGTCGGAGAGATCATTGATGAAGACCAGAAAATGCACAGGGCCCAGAACACTGCCTTGGGGAACTCCAGCCTGAACAGGAAGGGGAGATGAGAGAAACCCATTCAGGGCCACACGTTGACTACGACTAGAGAGGAAGTCCGCAAGCCAAGCGTGGCGATTTCCATGGATACCATAGGAGGAGAGTTTGGTGAGCAGAGCGGGGTGCCAGACCATATCGAAGGCACATATATCAAGGGAGACAGAAGCCATAAACATTTTTTCATTTCTCCAAAACATTTTTTTTTCTCTTTTTTTTTCCAGAATATTTTTTTATTCCATTTTTTTTTCAGAAGATTTTTTCAGAATTTTTTTTCCCGAAGAAGAAGAAGAAGAAACCTTTTTTCCAAACGAGAAGCCATAAATGACAAATTGCATCATCGATGTTCTTGCTTTGCTCTTTTTATCACTTACTCGTGATCTGGTATTGGATTGTGGGATGAATGGAGGCCTATATGCCAGCTGTTTTTGTGTTTCCATGGCACGAGCATGGATTGCTTCATGTCCATGTTGGACGTGGTGGCATGTGGGATGCGTGGTTCATCGACCTTCCGTTAGGTGTTGTGTGCTTGTGTGTGTGGTTTTTGAGACCGAGTGTTGCCGTTATTTGCTCACCTTGTCTAGTTGCTTGCACCATCCAATTTTTGCCATTCTGTGTCAGAGGTGAGGGTATAGCCACAATCTCCCCAGTTAGACCACCCTCTCAGCTCTTGGCATCAATCTGTGTCGTTTCTTCCAGTATCGATCTGTCATTTGTTGAATGTCGTGTCTATAGGACACGGATCCCATCAAAGTCAATTTTGTGGCCAGATTGCAGGCAATGACACGCTATTGCTGACTGTGTCAGTGTCACCTTTCCCAGTCTAACTGCTCTATCATGTTCATCTCGTCTTTGTTTCAAATTTCTTCCAGTTTCACCAATGTAGAATTGGTCACAGCCTCTGCATGGCGAATCGTAAACAACTCTGGATTTATCACCAGTTGACATTGTGTCCTTTATTTTTGGAATGTCATTACCGATAGTGCGTAGAGGCTTGTAGGCTATACACCAATCCGTTCGCTGCATACTATCTTGCCGATCTTTTCGGAGAGGCCCAGGTAGTACGGCAGTACACAGTGCCCAAGCGTGTCTGGCTCTTTCCGTTCTGTCCATTTTGGTTCTTTCAAGTTGGGGAGTATCCCTTTGCTATACCCATTATTGAGCAGCACTCCTCTAACTAAGTTGATTTATTTAATTGCATCAGCTTTGGAAGATGACAGGTGCTGCCAGAAGGTGCTGCCAAAGCCCATGCTCCACTGTGTTTGTGGGTTGCCGGGAAAAAAAACCCAGTAATCTGTTGGTGTGGGTTGGTTTCCTGTAAACCGAGAGTCTGTCTCTCTCTCTCTCTCTGTCTCTGTCTCTGTCTCTGTCTCTCTCTCTGTCTCTCTGTCTCTGTATATTTCTGTCTCTTTCTTTATATTTCTGTCTGTCTGTTTCTCTGTCTCTCTCTCCCCACCTATCTCTCCTGCACCCCTCTCTCTCTCTCTCTCTTCCCCCCTATCTCTCTCTCTCTCTCTCTCTCTCTCTCTCTCTCTCTGCCTCTCTCTGCCTCTCTATGCCTTAAAATTGTTCAGTAGGTACATATATGTTGTGTCGATCCCTTTATAAGAGCAGGTAGCAGTGATTTTTTTTGTTTTTATGGAAAAGGATCAAAAGGATGTCTAACATGTATCGGGAAATGCTACTTTTGTGAGGTGAAATTATGAAATTCGCCTGAAGAAGGTTAGAAACAGTTAACCAATGAAGAAAGGTTAGAAACAGGCGAGAACATTCAGAAGTGGAGGACAAAGTATGTTGGATGTTTGCAGTTGACTGTATTTGGAACACTAATTATCCAGTATCTTGAAGAAAAAAATCTGAAAGATGTCACACGGTTGACAATGCCACATACAAGTTGACAACGCCATGCCCAAACAAAGTGAAACTAAATGTTCTCACAAAGTGTAGTCGAGGCCTGCATCCAAAGTGGATTTCGTTGTTACATGACAATGCCTCTCCCACCACATTTCTAAATCAAGAGTTGAGACAGTGAGAGATTTCCCACCCTCTCGCCACCCCCCCCCCCCCCCACCCCCTCTCTCTCTCTCTCTGAGAGACAGTGAGAGATTCAGGCTTGGAGGGTCTTCCACACTCCACATCATCTTCAAAGCCAAGATCTCACCATCAGATTTTTAGCTGCTTGGGTCCCTAAGTTATTCTGCTCATAAAACGTAAGCAACAATCTATATTCGCTTTAAGCATACAGGCTCTTGTTTGGATTTAGGACACCGTGTATTTATATTCCTGCTGATTATGTTTGAAAACACAGCGAGGGTCGAGGTCTCCACCTGAGTCAATCAGCTTGACTTCCTTGTGCTGGTCGTTTCTTTGCTTCTGTTGCTGGTGCATGGCTTGCGACAGCTAATATAACAGCTGGGTATCTTGGCCCATCATTTCACAAAAACCACCGAGATTAGTCCCCCCGTGGTGAATGACATCTTTCTCTCCCCAACACGGCTTCTTCCCTCAATTAGAGGAACTGCACATTGGGATAGCTTGTCGCTATCTTCATAATTTCCTTGTACAACAGCTTATCTTTTACATTCTCAGCAAATTGATCGCTTAACATTCTGTTCCAATGAGGAACATCTGATATGTAGACTTTTATTAAATATTCGATAAATCAATCTCCCCAGAGCATTTTTTTTTTTTTTTTTTTTTTGGGGGGGGGGGGGGGGGATACAGAGTCGAGGCTCGTGAAAGAACTAACATTTATCAAACAAACAAATCAAACAAACAAGCAAACAAAGTATATAAAAAGGGGAGCGGTCGACAAGATAGGGCGAGAAGGGGAGGAAGCACACAAACACAACATTTGAGAGCAGGGACATCGGGAGATGTTTTTGGAGGGAGAGGGCATGGGGGGAGGCAGGATAGGTATAAAACGCAAGGACACCAAGGACTTCCAGGAAAGAAGTCAAAAGTCACCTAAAAAAGTGGATTTGGGGTGAAATTAGCGGGGGTAGAAAAGATCAAGGTTTTGGATTGGGGAAGATAAGAGATGGTGGTGAACAGCCGTTTTAACGACCTGGAGGGAGGAGTGGGATTGAAGAGAGTGAGGGAGTTTGTTCCAGAGGCGGGAGAAAAGGGGAATGAAAGAGTGAAGGTGAGCAGAGAGTCTTGATTTTGGCAGTTTAACCATTAGAGGGTTGCAGGCAGATCTTGTGCGACCTGCAGGAATATTTGGGGGACAGAGCCCAGAGAGAGCTAGGGGGGGGGGGAAAGGCCGGAGAGGAGGCGGTATAAGACGGAAAGACCACCAACCTGCCTGCGGTGATTAAGTGAAAGGCCCTCGGAGATAGCGTCATCGCGGGAGATTCCAATGATTCTGAACGCTTTGGTTTCAACAGCGTGAAGACGAGCTAGGTGTGAGACAGGAGCACCAGCCCAGAGGGGAGAGCAGTACTCCATTGAGCTGCGGATGAAAGCCTTGTACGGGGTGAGGAGCTCAGGTGTGCCAAGGAAGGACTTCGCACGACGGAGGATGCCCAGTCGGCGACTGGCTTTGGAGGCCAGCTTGGAAATGTGGTTTTCCCAGGAAAGATCATGGCAGATAGTGAGACCCAAAAGCTTGAGTGACAGAACTTCTTGGAGAGGATTATTCAGAAAGTGGATGGGAGGGTTGTCCAGTCGGTCTTTTCGGAGAGACATCGTAAGAGTGTGAGATTTGTCAGGATTGAAAGACATGTTCCACTTGTTTGCCCAGTCTGTGATTTTGTCCAGGTCTGCAGAGAGTGAGGAGGCTGCAGACTGCCGATCTGAGGGATGAGGAATGGAGCGGCAGAGAGTGGAGTCATCAGCAAAGAGATAGAGAGGATTTTCAAGAGAGTCGGAGAGATCATTGATGAAGACCAGAAAAAGCACAGGGCCCAGAACACTGCCTTGGGGAACTCCAGCCTGAACAGGAAGAGGAGATGAGAGAAACCCATTCAGGGCCACACGTTGACTGCGACTAGAGAGGAAGTCCGCCAGCCATGCATGGAGATTTCCATGGATACCAAAGGAGGAGAGTTTGGTGAGCAGAGCGGGGTGCCAGACCGTATCGAAGGCACGTGATATGTCGAGGGAGACAGCTCTAATTTCCTGTTTGGCATTGAGGACCTCCATCCATTGTTGAGACAGCAGAAGCAGCATGTCCAGAGTAGAGTGACCTGGTCTGAAACCAAAGTGATGATCAGAGATCAAGCCATTGGAGAAGAGGAAAGATTTCATATCCGAAGCAATGATGGATTCCATGACTTTGCTGATAATTGGGAGAAGGCTGATTGGTCTGTAGTTGCTAGGATCTGTTTTTGCACATTTTGTGCAAAGCGGTGATGTTGGCTGATTTCCAAGCAGATGGCAGTTGACCTTGAGCAACAGAGAGGGTGAAGAGAACAGAGAGAGGGAGTGAAAGAGCGGAAGAACAGGATTTTAGGACCCGTGGGCTGATGCCGTCAGGTCCAGTTGCTGAATCAGAGTCGAGGGTTGACAGAAACTTTTCCACCTTGTCAGGAGGAAAGGACACGGAGTCCAGGAGCAGCTGGGTATGACTGGGTATGGTGGGTACAGAGAGGGATGGGTTTGGGACACAAGATTTAGAGGCAAACACAGAGTTGAGGCATTCAGCTTTTTCACGTGCGGAGTCAGCTGTGTAGCCGTTTGAGGTAAGGGAGGGGATGGAGGGGGAACAAACACCAGAAACAGATTTGACCAGATGCCACCAGGATTTGGAAGAGGGAGACAGATAAGAGAGTTCGGTCTTGAGAACGGAGAGATATTGTTTCCTGGCTCGCCTGAGGGTGGACACACACTTGTTTCGGGCTTTGTGAAAGGAAATGAGATTTCCTTCCGTTGGATTTGCTTTCCAGGAGACGAAGGCAAGTTGTTTCTGGGCAACAGCCTCACCACAAGAATCCGTGTACCATGGACGGGAGGAAGGGTATGACAACTGAAGACGAGATGGGATAAATCTGTGCATGAGAGAGAGCAATTTACTTTGGAAGAATTCCAGGATGAGTTGATGTCAGAGGTGGTAGAGATGGGAGACCAGTCCAGATGATTGACGGCTGCTTGAAGACCGTGCCAGTTGGCCTGAGTGAAATGCCAGACTCGTCGACGCTGATCAGGCTCCCTGAGAATGGTCAGAGAGATGTCCACTTTAACAAGCACATGATCAGATGATCCGATTGGAGCAGAAGAAGAGCAGCAGACATTTTCAGGGAAGTTAGTCATAACCAAGTCCAGAAGAGAAGATGCTCCGTTGACTGAGATACGGGTCAGGAAATTGACAGATTGTGTCAGTCCCAGTGAGTCGCAGAAGTCCTTTGCTGAGGAGCCATGGCTGGTGAGAGAGGTACCCACACCCAGCCAACTGGCATGGTGACAATTGAAATCACCACATATGAGGAAGAGAGAGTTGGGATGAGTAGATAGAAGTTAGTCCATATTATCAGACAGCGAGATGTAGATGGAGTCATCACTGTTTGGTGGACGGTACAACACACATATGAACAAGAGGTGGGAGCGAAGGGGAAGCCGTAGCCAGAGGTATTCCTGGGGGTGCGGTGGAGAGAGTGCAGTGCTGGGCGAGTGAGGAAGAGAGTTTTTGATAAAGATAGCAACCCCACCTCCAGGACGAGGCTCAGGTCTATCATACCCGAGGAGGGAGTAACCTGGGAGAGATACTAAGGAATCAGAGACATCATGAAGGAGGAAAGTTTCTGTTAAGCAGATCACGTTTGGTTTGACAGAAGCAACCTGTATGGAGAGATCAGTTAAGTTTGAATGAAGGCCCGGATGTTTGAGGTCCATTCCGTTAATGAAGAGGAAGGGGGAGCATCGGATGCAGAACAGGGGGGAGGAGGGGTAGGGTAAGATGTGGAAGAGGTGGAAGAGATAGGGAGAGCTGTTGAAGGTGTGTCAGAGATTTCAGAATAGCTCGGGGAAAGGGAAGGATGGGGCGGACAAAAGGTTTGATGATGATTGGGTGAGGCACAATGAGGTGTTATTTGAGGAGGGGGAAGAGCGAGGCAGAAGGTTGGGGGAGATGGAGGTGAGAGTTGGAAGGGGGAAGAAGCGGGGAGGACACTTTGAGGAGGGGGGAGTGAGAGGGGGGAAATTGAGAAGAAATGAGGGTGGGGAGATTTGAAGGGGAGGGGCGAGGGGGGAGTTTAGGAGGGAAGGGACAAGGGGAGGGATTTGAAAGGGATGGGATATGGGGGAGATTTGGAGGGGAGGGGAGGGGTGAGGGAGGAGTCTAGGAGGGGAGGGGCGAGGGGGAGTCTTGGAGGGGAGGGGTGAGGGGGTAGTTTAGGAGGGAGGGGGAAAGGGGGGAGTTTTGAAAGGGATGGGTGATGGGGAGGATTAGGAGGGGAGGGGAAAGGGGGAAGATTTGAAAGGGATGGGTGATGGGGAAGATTTGGAGGGGAGGGGTGATTGGGAAGATTTGGAGGGGAGGGGTTATGGGGAAGATTTGGAGGGGAGGGGTGAGATTGGATTTTAGAAAGTGTACGATTAATGGGAAACGAACATTTATTGCAAAATGAGTTTCTTGTGACTTTCGAGTCAAAAATACGTTTAAGGACGCTGGATGGAGGATGGAGTGCAGGAGAGTTTAGGGAATGTAGAAAAAAGGCACTGTAAGAGATGGAATTTTTTTTTGGGATGAATAGATTTGGTGAGCAAGTCGAAAGCAGCCTTTTAAAGAAGAAGAAGAAAAAGGTGTTATAATATACGACGGAATACATAACTTGAGGGGAAAGTGTAAACATTGAAGGTTAATAACAGTGAAAACTATCTGGGGAAATGGGGGAGAAATACGTGGTCGAAGAACGAATGAACGAATAAGAACGAATAAACGAATGAGAACAAAGAATAAGAACAGAGAAGGAAATGTTTTTTTTTGTTTTTTTTTAGTTGAGATTTACACAAGGAAGTAGGCTATGGGGTGAAAAGACTGGGAAAAGCAGAGAATGAAAGTTATTGGAGCACAAACGATGGACCGCTGAGAGAAAAACAAAGCCTCAAGGTTGTACACTGTACAAGGCCTCAAAAGATACGGCATGAATTAACACGATTTTCTATACAGGTATGAGAGATTTGCACCGAAAATCTTCCTCGGGACACAATATACGTACACACACCATAAAATAAATACAGTTATAACGAAAATACAAATGGGAACAATTACTTAACTTCAATTTCGATGGAGAGCTGCAAATAAACGAAACCTCGCCGGCAAGACCGGAAGTTTAATCATCAATTAATCATCATATCTTCATATTAAATCAATCAATCATATGATCATCAATCATATTAAAATTGGCTCAGACTTTTGCTGCAGTCCTGGTGGTGTTCAAAGAATGACCTTTGGAGATGATTGTTGTGTATATTAATATCATTGATACTGCATATGTGTTGATGGCCTTCATTTTAGTTATGCCCAGTTAGTTGGACTTGAGGATTGATATTGACGTTTTCTTGTGCTTTTAATTTGACATCCTGGTGATTAATATTGTCCACCTCTTCTTTCCGAAGCACTTAAGTATTTCATTGAGCCGCAACATTTTAATTTCTCCCACAGTTGATCATTTAACACTGTGGTTCTTAACCTGGGTTCGACCGAACCCCAGGGGTTCAGTGAGCCAGTCTCAGGGGTTCGGTGGAGGTCCTCCGAAACGCATTGCAATATTTTTTTTTTTTTTTTTAGTTTTGTATCAATTTTGAATCTATGTGTAATTATGCTTAATATTAATATTATTATTATTTTGCTATATATGTTATGAACGAATGGAAATGTTATTTGTAATTGTATTCCCATCCCATTCATGGTTTCTCTGGTCTGTGTTTAAGATAAGTTGTTTCACACTGACTGTAGTAAGTTGAATCAATGAGCAACTTGCTAATTATTCTGTTGATGGTGCTTACTTGCTTACTTACTTACTGGATTTTGGACTTTGCAGGTGTTCGGAAATTCCAGTGAATAGCCTCGATTAGCTTGCCATGTGCCGTGCGTCATTGGTCGCGCCTTACTTTGGAGTTACTGATTAATTGAAAAGTTAGTTGGAAATGTTTGGGGATATGCAGGGCAGGTTCAGAGTTATATTAAAGTCCAAAGTGGATGGTGATTATAAAATATGATTGAATTACTCAGAAAATTAGGTGGAGGTGATATAATTCCTTTGGTCGCAATTCAAAACTAACAAATCGCAGTTTTCTTTGTAATATTATAATGGGATTTGAGGTGACATAGAGTTGAGTAGATAATAAATCCCGTTATCGTAACTATAAGTTATGTTTTCTTCGTTAAAATTTCTCAGTTTTCAGAGGGGTACTGATTATATTTAAGCATGTTCCTTTTTCAATTTTTGTCATATAATTATTTGCCCGAACTCAATTAAGATTAAGAACCCTGGTGTTGGGCTAGCGGCTAGGGTGCCGGCTTAGGATCCTAGGATCCTGGGTTCGTAATCCCGGTCGATCGCTGAATTAACGCCAGGGGGGTTGACTCAGCCTGTCATCCTTCTGAGGTCGGCTAATTGAGTACCAGTTCACTGGTAATTCCCTGCTTGTCGTTAAAGGCGGCAAAAAGGGTTGGCGTCAGGAAGGGCATCCGGCCATAAAACATTGCTTCAAATAGGGGACCGAAAAACAACAACAACCACGGTTCCCGAAAAAGGCCAACCCCCGCTTTGTGGGGAAAAATGGCCTCTAAAGGTGGTATGTTTAATTAAGATCAGTTTGTTACTTTTTTTTTCTTTTTTTTGCAGTATGGCGAGCAAAAAAAGGAAGTAGTCAGAGGATTACGTGCGGTACGGGTTCACGTGTTTGACGGAACGGGACGGAAGTCAGCGTCCTTAATGCATGCTTTGCAATGTCAAGTTGAGCAACTCCAGCCTAGCACCAGCAAAACTACGGGAACACTTCAAAAAAACTGCACGGCGAGGGGCAGTACAAAGACGCAACGCTGGATGAATTCAAATTGAAGAGAGTCCGATTTGATGCAAGCGCTACCTTGCCCACTCTCAGCTTCATTCCAATTGACAAACCGATCCTCACCGCGTCGTATGAAGTTGCGTACCTGATCGCAAAGCAGGGCAAACCACACACCGTTGGCGAGACACTCATCAAACCGGCCGCGTTGAAGATGGCCAACATCATGCTGGGAAAAGCTTCTGAAAACAAGTTGTCTCTCGTTCCACTCTCAAATGACACCATCAGATGCAGAATCGACGACATGAGCGACGACATCCTCGCCCAGGTAGTTGCAGATTTAGTCGCGAGCCCGACGAAATTCAGCCTTCAACTCGACGAGACCACCGACGTTTCGAATTTGAGCCAGCTCATCTTATTTGTGCGTTATGTCAAAGGAGACGAGATCAAGGAAGACTTTCTGTTCTGCAAGCCTCTCACAACAACGACGAAGGCAGCTGACGTGAAGAAGCTTGTGGATGACTTCATCAGAAGCAACGGCCTCTCGTGGAACATGGTGTCTGCGGTTTGCTCGGACGGAGCTCCAGCCATGCTGGGATGCAACTCCGGATTTGGAGCGCTGGTGAAGGCCGATGCACCACACATCATCGTCACGCACTGCGTCCTGCACAGACACGCGCTGGCATCAAAAACCCTGCCTCCAAAACTGGCCAATGTTCTGAAAATCGTCGTTGAAACTGTGAATTACGTGCGAAGCCGTGCTCTGAATCATCGCATCTTCAAAGAGCTGTGCAATGAAATCGGCTCTGAATTTGAAGTCCTTCTCTACCACTCTAACGTTCAATGGTTATCACGAGGGAAGGTAGTGAGCCGTGTTTTTGCCTTGCGTGTAGAATTAGCCCTGTTTTTGTGAGAACACCAGCATTGCCATGCAATGCACTTCCAAGAGTCAGAGTTCATCCTCGCCTTGGCGTACTTGGTTGACATATTCGACGCACTCAATCATCTCAATTGCCAGATGCAGGGCGGTGGACTGAATGTCATCGAATCTGAAGAAAAGCTGAGCGCTTTCAGAAAGAAGTTACCGTTGTGGAGGCGGCGGACAGAGAACGACAACTTCGCGAACTTTTCGCTACTGGACGAGTGCGTGAGCGAGATCGAAGATGAGTCTGAAGTTTGGGAAAGTGAGATGATGTTTGGGAAAGTTTGGGAAAGAAGAAGATGAGCTGGGAAAGTCATTCGACGGCTACTTCCCCGACCAAGAGCATTACCCAGCATGGGTGCGGCAGCCGTTTACTTTCGACGTTGCAACGGCAGATGTCAATGACCAATACCTCGACGACCTCATCGAACTTCAGCAGAGCCAAACTCAACAACAACTCTTGGGCACAACAACGCTCTCAACGTTTTGGTGCCGCCAAATGGAAGGGTATCCTCACATCGCTAAAATTGCCCTTGAGATCCTCACGCCGTTCGTTGCAACGTAGCTCTGCGAGCATGCGTTTTAGGAACTGGTGGACATTAAAACAAAGAAAAGGAGCAGGCTTGCATGCGAAAATGATTTGCGGGTGGCCCTTGCCAAAACAAAGACATGCATTTCCCAGATCGCCTCCCGAAAAGAAGAACAGAAAAAGCATTGAGATGCAATTCTTCTTATTTTTTTTGTCAAATATGAGCGGTTCCGCGAGTGTTCGGTGGGTTTCGTTAGGGTTCGGCGCCTTTAAAAAGGTTAGAACAACTGATTTAACACTTTATGCAGACACCTTTCTCCTCCGAAAATTGTAACCTTTGCACATTTCTGTAGGCTAAGTTATATCCATAAATCTTCTCAAAATACCAGACCAACTGCATTTACTAGGGATTCTATTTCTATCTGTGAATTGAGTACATATTGAGATAGTCCTTGCATAGTCAGTCAATGGCTAACCTTTATGTGGCGTAGGTTGCACCGCTTGTTCTCCTTCCTTAATTTGATGACTCCACTATCTGCCGCTCAATACCTCATTCCTGAGATCGGCAGTCTGCAGCCTCCTCACGCTCTGCAGACCTGGACAAAATCACAGACTGGTCAAACAAGTGGAACATGTCTTTCAATCCTGACAAATCTCACACTCTCACTTTCTCTCTCCTAAAAGATCATCTGGAAAACCCTCCCATATACTTTCTGAACAATCCTCTCCAAGAAGTTCTGTCACTCAAGCTTTTGGGTCTCACTATCTGCCACGATCTTTCCTGGGAAAACCACATTTCCAAGCTGGCCTCCAAAGCCAGTCGCCGACTGGGCATCCTCCGTCGTGTGAAGTCCTTTCTTGGCACATCTGAGCTCCTCACTACATTCGATGCTTTCATCGGCAGTTAAATTGAATACTGCTCTCCCCTCTGGGCTGGTGCTCCTTCCTCACACCTCGTTCGTCTTCACGCTGTTGAAACCAAAGCTTTCAGAATCATTGGAATCTACCGCGATGAAGCTAACTCCGAGGGCCTTTCACTCAATCACCGCAGGCAGGTAGGTGGTCTTTCTGTCTTCTACCGACTCCTCTCCGACCTAGCCCCTCCCTCCTCTCCACCCCCCAACCCTGTCTGTGCTCGGTCCCCCAAATATTCCTACAGGTCGCACAAGAGCTGCCTGCAACCCTCTTCTGGTGAAACTGCCAAAATCAAGACTCTCTATTCACCTTCACTCTTTCATTCCTCTTTTCTCCCACCTCTGGAACAAACTCCCCCACTCTCTTCAATCCCACTCTTCCCTCCAGGTCTTTAAAACGGCTGTTCACCACCATCTCTTATCTTCCCCGATCCAAAACCTTGAACTTTTCTACCCCCGTTAATTCACCCCAGATACACTTTTTTGAAATTCCGACTTTTTCCCTGGAAGTCCTGGCAATGTCCATGTGTTTTATACCTCTCCCAGCCACCCCCCTCCTTGCCGTGCCTCCTCACCCCAAGCCCTCTCCCTCCCACAGATCTCCCGATGTCCCTGTTCTCTACTGTTGTGCTTGTGTGCTTCCCTCTCTCTCCCAATCTTGTCTCCCGCTCCCTTTGTCTTATGTTTTATGTGTCACTTTGTCTTTTTGTAATTAAAGTTAGCTCTTACACGAGCCAAGATCTTGTATACAAAAAAAAAATGGTATTGGTGTCATCAGAAACAACAATAGTGACAGTAAAACCTTGACATTTTCCTCTCCTGTTGTCTACTTGACATATTTCGAATGGGAAAGTTGCTCACAAAGTTAAAACAGAAAGTATAGCATCAGCTAGGGTAATGATTGTTTGAAGAATGCAAATATGCTATCTTGTATTAAATTTCAGTTTAGAATTGATCCTGACTGCCTGCTGAGCGAGAGTTTTGGATGGAGGGAGAAAACAGCTAGTCAGCTGAGATAGAAGGTTTGTGCATCCGGGCGTGGACGTTTACAGAAGAAATGATGATTGCACAATGAAAAGGAAGCATTTGCAAAAAGTGCCTACAAGTAATGGTTTAATGTGTGCAAAATATTCATGATTCATCAGTGTATTTCACAATGGGGGAGCATGAATCTGAGGATAAAACGTTTACTAAAGGCCGAGTTGGAGAATAGATGTCTGATTAAACTGTCTGCTACAATATTCTACAATATGAGAGTGGTGATGGGTTTTAAAGTGCAGTGGAGCGGAAAGAGAGAGGGTAAAAACAGAAGAGGACGGTAAAAGACAAATGAAGACAAATGCCAAATGACACCACGTCCTTCATCATGCTCCCATACTCTCTGATCTAGTGATTATAGGTTTCATCATATGTTTAGTTTTATTTTTAATACTGATATCTCAGTATACATGGCAATGGGATGATGCGTAACAGACGTAGGACTGGCAGACAACATGGTGACTATTAATGGAGAAGACTGTGGATATGTATGGGTGGTGCCATGAAATAGTATCTATCTATAATTCCAGCAATCTCTGTGTGTCTGTGTGTCTGTGTGTCTGTGACCGCTGTTTCTCGACAACCACGGGTCCGATATACTTGAAACTTGCCAGGTATATTGCTGGGGACCCGAGGATGTGCCTTTTCAAGGTTTGTAATTAATCGGACAAGTACTTACCGAGCTATGGCGATTTAGCCGTTCGCCGTTCGCTTTGGCGTTGCGAATGGACCAAACCATTCATGTAAATAGAGGGGGGGGGGGGGGGTTCTGTGGTCGTTCGCTTTGGCTTTGCGAATGGACCAAACCATTCATGTAAATAGAGGGGGGGGGGGTTCTGTGGTCGTTCGCTTTGGCTTTGCGAATGGACCAAACCATTCATGTAAATAGAGGGGGGGGGGTTCTGTGGTCGTTGCGAATGGACCAAACCATTCACATCGAATCATCGAATCACATCGAATGGACCAAACCGTTCGCTTTGGACCAAACCATTGCATGTAAATAGAGGGGGGGGTTCTGTGGTCGTTGCGAATGGACCAAACCATTCATGTAAATAGAGGGGGGGGGGGTTCTGTGGTCGTTACTGCCACGTGGTTTCAAAGTTTTTTTTTGTTGTTGTTGTTTGCACGCATGTTTTTTTGCACCCACGTACGGGCACGCCCTAGGATGTTTACACACACACACCCCTACACAAATTTTTTTTTTTTTTTTTTTTTGGCAAGGAACGGGCACCCACGTACGGGCACGTCCTAGTATATACACAAAGAATTAAGTTAAGCACCCCCCCCCCCCCCCCGTTTTTTTACAACCTCGCACATTACAAGTTTGTTGTCGTCAAAACAGTGTAATATACCCATGATATTGCTATATTTTCTGGAGAAGTGATATTATGGTCACATAAAAACATAACAATCATGCCGTTTTCAATATTTTATTCTGAATAATTTAAGGTGAAATTTTTGGGAATTTTAGGCATATTTTCACCTCAATTTAAGTATGGAGCTATAGGTCCATCACGGACAGTGTGGATGACGTTTATGTTTTCTAACGTACAGTCATTGTTCTGAGAAGACCTCTAGCGATCTTTGCGTCAATAACGTGTGTAGGACCCACGTGATCGGATCACTGACTCAACCCTACGTCTCATAGACCCTGTAAGCCGTCGTATGCGTTGCTGTGGCAGGTTGTTCCATTCCCGATGTAATGCACGTTCCAATTCATCCAGATTGGCTATTGGAGGGACCATCTTCGCAATTTGACGTCCCAACATGTCCCAAACGTGCTCGAGGGGGTTCAGGTTCAGGACAGGATTAGGGGGTGCTTAACTTAATTCTTTGTGTAGGGGTGCTTAACTTAATTCTTTGTGTATATATATTATTATTATTTTTTTTTTTTGTATACTGAATCGAGGCTCGTGAAAGAGCTAACATTTATTTCACAAACAAATCAACCAGACAAACAAGATATATACAAAAAGTGGGAGCAGAAGACAAGATGGGGAGAGAAGGGGAAGCACACAACCACAACATTTGAGAGCAGGGAGAAGTGTGGGAGGGAGAGGGCTTGGGGGCAGGAGGCGTGGGAAGGGGGGGGGGGGGGGGGGGTGGGAGAAGTATAAAACACAAGGGGACCGAAATTATCGGGGATAGAAAAGATCAAGGTTTTGGATGGGGGAAGATAAGAGATGGTGGTGAACAGCTGTTTTAAAGACCTGGAGGGTGGAGTGGGATTGAAGAGAGTGAGGGAGTTTGTTCCAGAGGTGGGAGAAAAGAGGAATGAAGGAGTGAAGGTGAGCAGAAAGTCTTGATTTTGGCAGTTTAACCATAAGAGGGTTGCAGGCAGATCTTGTGCGACCTGTAGGAATATTTGGGGGACAGAGCCCAGAGAGGGCTGGGGGGGGGCAAGGCCAGAGAGGAGTCGGTAGAAGACCGCTGAATCCGGATTTATCATCCTTATCTTGAAGGATTTAAGGGAAGTGGGTCTGGACAAACATCAGGAAGACGTTCTATAAATGAAAGGAGACATGGAAACAGAGGCCTGAAAGTAAATGCAAAGAATGGAAAGCTTGGGCCTAAGTAACTTGACTAGGAGTTGAATGAATGAGTGCAGCGTGTGGAGCTCGGAAAGGTTGGAATACTAGAAAGGGAGAGGTGCAAGACCAAGAAGAAGATGAAGATGTGAAAGCAACAAACTCTGAAATTGGGTCTTTCTATTTACATTCATTCAGATGATGTTGAACCAACTTCCTTTCTTCTTTCACGTGATCAGATAGTTTAAGCTTTCCTTCTTATATTGATCATTCAGGACGTTCCGCCTTAGTTATCTCCGCCACCAAAGGTGAATGGAGGTTATGTTTTCACCCCTGTCTGTTTGTCTATCTGTCTGTCTGTATATCTCAAAAAGTTGCGGACGGATTCAGACGAAATTTGGCAGAGAAGCAGTGTATGTGAAAAGGACGAAATGATTAGATTTTGGTGAAGATCCGGATCCGGCTACTAGAATTTTTAAAGTGATTCTTCACCATTGGGAGAAATGGACAAAAACGATATATAGCAGAATATCTCAAAAAGTTATGGACGGATTTGGACGAAATTTGGCAGAGAGGTAGTGTATGTGAAAAGGACGATTCGATTTTGGTGACGATCTGAATGTGGATTCGGATACGATCATTATTTAATTTTTAAGCGATTCTTCACCATTGAGCGATCGGGTGAAAAGCGATATATAACATGATATTTTAAAAAGTTATGGACGAGTTATGAATAAACTTGGTGGACGAGTTGGTTTGGTGACAAGAACAAATCGATGACATTTTGGTTCAGGTCCGAATCCAGATCTGGCCTCTGAGTGGGATACAAAACGTAAACTGTTCAGCCGAGCAGAGGTATGTGCTCCACTGAGTGCCCTTCTAGTTATTCATGCACTCATGTAGGGTGGTGATAATCATTGCCTTGCAGACCAAGATCCTACCTAACAGGTTGCAACAAGTATTTCATTTGCTGCCATGACCATGACAAAATTTCAAAGTCTCATAATGCTGAACGATCATTTACCATCCTTCCCTCTGAGGACTCACTGGTGTGAAAATTTCTAAGACATCACTTCTCAGCAGACGCAAGAGGCCTTCAGCACACCCAATAATAGTCTTTTTTAAGACACGGTCCAGAGAGATAAAGCCAGGTGTTCGGTATAATTTCTCTGAGACAGTCTTTCGTACAATTATTTAAAATGCACGAATTTCCTCTCGTTGTATTATTCTCTGTTTTAAATCTGTCGCATCCCCATCAACGTTCAATATGACGTCCTTATCCTTGAAGTGTCGCAGAAACAAGAGCACATCACAACCGGGACTAATTTGTGACATCGGTACTTGGTTGGACCTCATTTAGCTTCAATAACAGCTTGGCACCCCTGGGACGGGGATGAGATAATATTAGTTATATTGAACTGGAATTTATTTGAGGCCTTGCCACATCAAAGATGTCTTGAAGGAAACTCAATCATGATTCTTTGCGTATTTTATGCCGGTAATAAGATTCCAGAAGCCTAGAGGGTTCCAGCAGCTCTCAATTGGGTTGAGATTAGGGCTGTTTCCAGGCCAACACAGGTGTGAATGCAAGTAGTGTTCTACCTTAATTGGAAGGATGTACCTCAATAAAGTTGAAAAGACAAGTATTTGTAATAAACATAGTATTATAGGACATAAACCTGTTGACAGGTTGAATCAACATCATCATTGCACTCGTTTGGCTGTGTGTCAGGAAGCGGAATCATGTTGGAAAATACCGTTTTCAGCTCCTCTGAAGTAATCTCGGATAGAAGGCGTTAACTGCTCTTCCAGGATTTGGATGTAGTCCCGAGCTTTCTCAGCACTAGAATAAAGTTGAAGGCAGCCAAAACAATGGCTGAAAATGCATCCCCACGCCATCTGGCCCTGCAGATGTCAGGGTGGAATTATTCTCGAGCATGTCGCCAAACAAACTGCTGCCTGTCTGAGCCGCACAGGTTGAACCGCAACTCATCTGAACATATACAAGTTGAGTCCTGCTTACTTTCTGTCCAATCAGTATGCTCCTGAGGCCATTTCTGGCATTGCAACTATTTTGGTTTTCTTGTTGCTAAAAACGTTTCTTTTGAGGCCACCTGGCAGAGAGACATGTCTGCAAGGTGATTCCAGACTGTATAGCTGCTCACACTGAACCCAGAACGGTCCTCTTAGGCCTACTTTAGTTGATGCTCTTTTCTTGAGGCAAAGGCACTTCAACGTTTGATCGTACGAACTTGAAGAACCCCTCGGGTGTTGAGCCACAGTCTACTGGGTAAATTTCACTTTTGATCCAATTTGTTTGCTAAGTCTATCTTCTCTCACAATTTCACTTTCTTTCACGCTGTTAATTATATATTTCTCCCATTTTGTTAGTACACAGGTATTAAGTAAAGATGAATGATAACTGGCTTTTCGCAAGCAAAGCATTTTGCTTTCTATCATTTTTTTGAACGATGCAACATCAAGGAATTCAAAATCTCATCTTTTTTTAAATCTCATAAGAATGTGCAATTTACTATAGTCTTCTTTTGATGACCTCACGGTATTCAGAAATGTGCGATGAAATATTTTTCCATAATCAGATGTGTATTCTGAAACCGTTTGCATTATATTGAGCGTAATAGCAGAAAAACAAGCTGTAATCGGCCTTTGTGTCTCCTTTGTCAAGCGCGGATGGTGCATGTGCACTTTTCAGATGAATAGAGGAAGTCTCATCGACATAATAAATCTCTCGTGTGTTGAGTAGCTGTCCAACAAGACGTTGCAGAGGTGTGCGTTTACCCTTGGGGTGTCTAGCCCAGGTTCTATTTGATAAAGCTGCCCATAGCCCGGGTTTGCATGGTTCGATTTGACTATTAACTGTCAGATTGGTGCTTCGCATGAAGGGCATTGCTACACAATGGGCAGTTGATAAATGGGAATCAACCAGCACACTACGTAACGCCTGGAATCGAGTGAAACAACTTCCTGGAAAGAAATCTAAAACTGTTTTTATCCAAGGTGAGGATCGCTTGGATTCCTGGGAGGCTCACTTCCAAAAACTGCTCTCTTATATTGTAATAATAGCCACCGAACAACAACCCGATCGATCCCATTTTGGAGGTCAACTCCCAACATTACAGCTGCCATTTCGTCAGCAGAACTTGACACGGCAATGAAACTTGGAAAGGTCCCCTAGTCTTGATGGTATTCTAAACTAAGTCTGGCGACTTCCGTCCGAAGTTAAAAAAAAAAGAAGCCTTATTGAAATTTTGCAATGAAACATACCTGGGAAAGCGCCCTCTAGAACGGGGGAAGGCAGGTGTTGTACCAATCCCCAAGAAAGGAAAGGTAACGCTTCCTGAAAACTACCGTGGAATAAATTTAACTCAAACAGCAGCAAAAATCTACAATCACCTCTTAACAGAATTCGCCCCCTGAATTAGAAAAGATCCTACGCCCAAATCAAAATGGTTATCGGCCCCTTAAATCTATATCTTCTCAGGCGCATCATTGAGGAACTACGTAACCACAAAAAAGAGGCTGTTATCATCTTCGTACACTTCAGGAAAGCCTTCGACTCCATTGACAGGCATAAACTTTTCCAAATGCTCCATGCATAATAGCAGCAAGGTTAATTGTGAACAGCTGAGTTGATTGTGAAGGCCATGCAAATCATGTATGAAGATACCTCTGCGGTGGTATAAACTCCTGAAGGAGAGACTGCAACTTTTCAAATCGACAATGGAGTTCTTCAAGGTGAGCCGCTCTCTCCTTACCTGTTTACCATTGCCTTGGACTGTGCCGTGAGAACTGTGATTGAAGACAGGGATGGTTTAACTCTTTCCCGGCATACAAGTTGCAGACATCCAGCCCAGCACATTTCTGACCTCGACTTTGCTGACGACAGACATGCTCAGGCTTTGCTCCTCTCAGACATGTTAAGTGAAGCTGAACTTCTACTACACAAGGTTGAAAATACTGCCAGGTCTATTGGGCTCATACTCAACGCTGAAAAGACGAAGCATATGCACATCAATCCTTCTGCTGAGTGTGCTCGACTTACATTTTCCGTAAGTCCGATAGAGAGAGAGAGTGAATGACTTCAAATACCTCGGCTCCTATACCAACAGGCAGCGCGACTTTGAATGCAGAAAAGCTCAGGCCTGGGCAGCGGTTCATGCCCTCCATAATGTTTGGAGACCTCCACTTCACAGACAGAGCAAGTTAATGGTCTTCAAAATGACATGTTGAGTCGATGCATCTCTATGGGTATGAATCCTGGACCTTGACCCAAACATTGGAGAAATCACTGGACGGTACCTACACCCAATTGCTTTGTAAAGTCCTGAACGTTTCTTGGCAAGACCATATCACTATCAGGTATCTGTGTGGGTGTTTGCCCTGCATCTCTGCTGTTGTGAGGGAATGCCACCGTCGCCTTGCTGGTCGTGTGATGTATCTTGAATAACTTGCAAAGAAAGTTCTACTCTGGAGGCCCGAGGAACCCCGGAGAAAGGGTCGTCCCCTTACAACCTTTCGAGAGATCACCGTGAATGACACCAGCTTGAGTGGTGTTGATTTAGTCAATGCTATGTCTCATCGAAAACCCTGGAATTTTTTCATCATGTCACCACGATACGTGGATGCCTAAATAATCATAACTAGCAGAGTTACCCGGCGTTGCCCGGAAAAGAAAATCAGTCACGTGTGTGCAGTGGGCTTTTTATAGTCAGAGGAAGCCACGCCCCTTGGGCACACCCCGCTGCCACTCACCTTGGGCACTTCCCTAGTCTAAATCTAATGCGCCCATGTTTTTTGTCGTGAAAGGTTATCTCCCATATAGACCCCCTCTTCCCTCTCTAAGTCATTTCCTTAGGCTGTCCATGAGGCACGACCAAACAAACAGACGTTCACGAATAGGGTTATAGATAATTCGTTGAGCTGGGTTCCATGTTATTGTGAAATGACACTTCATTTTAGTTGATAGTTGTGAATTTCCGAAAGGTCAGGTAGTATGTAAAGATGTTTCGCAATTTAAAACATCTTTCTCTGTTACTGTTTCACACCATAAGTGTTTCTTGTCAACTAGCTATCGTCAAGCCATACGTTGGGAGCACATGCTCCACACACCCCATTAAATTACCGGGTTTTTTTTTCCTAACCGACTATATTATAGCACCCTAATGTGGGCAAGTCTTCTCTTCACCTTGAGCACTTTGAGGGCGAAGTACGTTTTGCATTGCCCTCAGTGGTATGAATTTGATTCCCGCGGTTGCCTCCAAAATTTCCAACTGGAGTGGCAACCTGGCCAGGATTGCTTCATAGTCACATAAATATTCATAACTTATCTTGGGATTTCTGATGCTCTGTCAAGAGTATAGGCCACCACCACCACCAAACTTCCACCGTTAATGTCAATGGACGTGGCATGGAGAAGTTAAGAAAACCAGTTGTGACAGCTCTCTCTTCTATAAAATGGCATCCATGTTTGAGATATGTGGATTTAATGTTAAAATCACAAAATATATCGATTTGCCAAGTAGAATGACTCAGTCTCTCTTGCAGTCCAAAGGCATATTCATTACTGTAACAGCATTTTGTGGCAAAGCTTGCAGTGGCTTAATTATCATTGCTTTCCGATAGCAGTAGCAGAGTAACAATTTTGAATGCTGGCTGGAGTGCCAGCGATAACTCACCTATTGACACTGTGGGATCTTTAGCATCCACTATTTAATGCTGCCAGATTGGCCTTTCAGCTTAATGTCTATCTGAGGGACTGTACACATTGTGATGCAATTCCATACCTGCCAAGCACCAATCCAACAGGTTACAATTTGGCTGAGAATCAAACCCATACATAGACAGCTTATGCTACTTCAGCACCATGCTGTGAGGTACAGCGTGACTACTAGATTATTAATATATTTAGTTGGGGACACGGCTAAAGTACATGTATGCAAAGAGGCTGTGAGACTTATTGGGGATAATGCAAAATAAAGAATATAAACTTTTATAGTATAATAATTTTATTAATTTTATTATTATTATTTTATATTTTAAATAATTTTTATAATTTAATTTAAATTTATTTAAATATTATTCTTTAGTTAATTATTATTATAAATTAAATTATATTAATTATTATTATTATAGCTAATTATTAAATTATTATTTAGTTAATTATTAAATAATATTATTTTATAATTTATTTATTTAATAATTTAATTTAATATAGTTATAATTTTTATAATTATTATTTAAATAATAATTTAATAATTTTATTAAATGTACTATAAAATATGATTTTATAGTATTTTTATTTGGGGAAGAGTGTATAAAAGTGTAACTTTTATAGCACAATAAAGACTAATTTCCTCAAAAATTAATAATCTACAGCACAGGTACGGTATTATTTTACCTTTTATAAGCAAAGGTTCAGGACAAATTTGAATCAACCTCATCATTTAATATAACTTGCCTTTTAAATTAAATGGAAAATAATTTGTTTCAAATTACATTTAATCCGTCACTTCATTTGGAGCATGGCGAGTAACAGATGGCTGTCAGCAAGAGTAAAGCCAAAAATCCCTGCTAGGTATTGCTTACATCCTGACTAAATTTAGCTCAATCACTCTAATCTTGGCGGCCAGGCTACAGATATCTCAGCCAATTGATTTAGGATCTGGAAGGGTTGATGGTTGAGAATCCATGAAGCACAGCTATTGGTCGATGCTTATAATATGCCTGGAAGCCACTGACTTGGAATTTTGAGAACAAATAACCCATAAGGTCACCACTACCCATGCTAGGCCATAGATTACCTCTCCATCTGGTCATCTTTCCATGCACTGTTTAGCATGGAGGTGGAGCTACAGATAGGCTCTATCTCGCATAACGAAGTGTAAATCTAAAGTTCACAACATATTGGATGTTTGAAAATATTGAGAATATTGGTGCAGAATGTCATTTGGAACAGAAATATGAACATTTGAAGTTTAAGATGTAACTGCTCATAGGCAATGAACAAAATAAACCACAAAAAGATGCCATTTGACCACAAATGTATGTGAAGGATCTTTAGGAAGAGTGTAAAGTTGAATATAAAGTATACGCTAATCATTCGATAAGTGAAACATCACTTGTGCTCCTCCGCCATTCATAAACCCACAAAGGCAGAAGATGGCTGCCGCTGCAATAATCACGAGAAGATCTGATAAGTTTGCCCTTTTAGATTTTCAAGTTTATAACCAATGGCTCATGATTCACGGCTCCCAGGCTCAAACCGCATACATAGCTGTGTTCATTTGTCCATCCTCTCTTATTGTATTTCCTCGTGCTTTTCACCTGCATGTGATTCCTGTACAAACTTCACCTTGAGCCTATTTCTGAAACTGTGAAAAAAAAACGTTTCCATTTTCTCCCCAACGGTGAATTTGTTTTCATTTCAAAATGCAAAATATCGTGGGACATATTCACAGTCTGACGTCTTGGCTTTGCTTGCCAAGATATCTGCCTTGGTATAAAAGACCACTTTAATGTTAATGCTTATGTTATGTTAATGTTAATGCTTCCTGGATGTCTGGTTACCTCCGCCACCAAAGGTGGACGGAGCTTTTGTTTTCACCCCTGTCTGTCTGTCCGTCTGTTCGTTTGTTAACAAAATATCTCAAAATGTTGTTGACGGATTCGGACGAAATTTGGCAGAGATGTGGCGTGTGTGACCAGGACGAAATGATTAGATTTTGGTGAAGATCCGGATTCGGATCTGGCTAGTAGAATTTTTAAAGTGATTCTTCACCATTGAGAGATGGGCCAAAAACGATACATGGCACGATATCACAAAAAGTTGTGGACGGATTTGGACGAAACTTGGTGGACAGATTGTGTGTGTGACAAGGAAGATTCGATTCAATTTTGGTGAAGATCGGGATCCAGCTAGTATAATTTTTTAAGTGATTCTTCACCATTGAGTGATATGTCCAACCAGGTGGATGTATGTTCTCTCCTGAGTGCTGTTCTAGTTATACTCATGCAGTCAATGCATTGCTGCCACTGGAACCCTCTCATCCTCCATCCCAGTGGAGGCTGAGTTCCCCAAGGCAGTCTTGGGCCCAGTCTTGTTCCACGTCAACATAAGTGAGCCGTCTGATTTTATGAAAAACCCTCTTTCTTTTTGCTGACGACTCGACATTGTGTCATACAGTACTTCATCCCACTGACAGATGGACAACAAAAGCACCACTCCCTGCTGCTCTGGAATTGATTAGATGATGGTCTGATAAATTGAACATGTCCTTCAACCTGGAAAGTCTCCTAGTCTCACCCTGTGGCTCTGGAATGATAGTCAAATTAACCTACATGCATATCTATGGTCAATCATTGGAAGAAGATCCGCCTCTTAAACTTTGAGGCCTCACAATTAGCCATATCTACCAGGCTGACAAAAAGGCATAGCTTGATTCCAAAGCCAGCCGCGAACTGGGCATTCTCCATTATTCCATGTCATTGCTTAAAAAATCATAATTATTCACAGCTAACAAAGTAGTTGCCCATAGCTCGATGGAGCATGGTGTCCCCTATGAGCTGGTGCTCCAGCATCACTTTCCATTTTGCTCGCTGTGTTTGCCAAACTGCCACAATGTCAGGCATACCCTCCGTGAACTTGTGTTTTTAAGAGACTCAATCTTGTAAAGTGATAAAAAGAAGACATATTTGATCGTGAACAAACCTACAGGGTGGATCTTTAACATCCACCAACTAATGCTGACAGCTGGGATGCCAGTTTATAACTGGGTCAGGATTCAAACCGACCAGGTGTGCGTACCTCTAGGCTATCCTGTCAGCCCATTTTACAAATGTTCCCCTCTTTTTATTGTCAGGGAACCTAAAAACCAAGGTTTAAAGTTTTTGCATCGAAGTTTCAACCATGTTGAACAACTTATCTGTGCCCCAGCGGACACTCATGTTAGAGATGTTGTTTGCGACAAAGTCATATGTTTCTACACAAAGGCAGTTTCGTCCGATCTATCCAAATGCAAGAATTCCACATTACAAAACTATCAAATGTAGCGTTGAAAGGTTTAGAGACACTGGAATTTTGAAAGACCAGATGAAAGACACAGTGGTCGCAAATCTTGAGTGAGAACACCCAACAAGACAAGAGGTTGTAAGAGAAACTTTGCAGGTTTCTCAAAAAAAGTCAACACTCCGACTTGATCAGATGGTGGGAACTTCTCGCATGACCGTAGACAGAATCGTACACGACAATCTGAAAATGTATAACATTGATGCAGTACAAGATACAGTTACTGTAGCACCATAGACCAAGATAAATAACAGAGAAAGGTTCGAATTTTGCCCGCCATTGCCCTGCGGATCAAAGACCAGGATTTTCTAGACAACGTCGTCTTTTGGTGATGAGGCCTACTTCTATCTCAGCGGCCATGTGAACAAACAGAACATGCGATTTTTGGCACAACACCCACTGCACGAACATATGGAACAACCAACTTCCGCAGTGAAAGTAACAGTTCGGTGTGGTATCGGATGTAGCAGTATCATATAACCTTTCTTCTTTGACAACAAGGCCGGACAAACAGTAACAATCAACACGAATAGATACATGGACATGCTCAAGAGAAGATTCCTTCCGGCATTGAGAAGGAAACAAGACATCACTATTTATTTAGTTATCTTCCAGCAAGATGATGCACCACCGCATCTTATTGTGCTTTGGTGTTTTTGAGATGACATTCCCCATGTGATCAACTCATTTCTCGATGGATGGACAACCAATGGCCTCCCTCCTCCCTGGATCTGTCTCCTCCAGACAACTACATATGGGGTCCCGTAAAGCTAAAGTCTACAAAAACAACCCACATGCACTGTAGGAATTGAAAAATAACATCAGACGGAAAATCAGATGCATGCCAGTTCCATCTTTCAGCCGTCATCGACAACTTCCGTGTCTGTGTGGCAGCTGTCATCCAGAGGCACGGTGCTTGGATTGAGCATGCTTCATCAACTATTAATGACATCGCTCCTCGTTGCTTGTTGAAACATGCTATCACTACAATAAACAAAAACTTAACTAATCCTGTGCATATCATTCGAGAAAATCGACCGATAACAAAAAAGATTGTCGTTAAATATAAGATTGCTCAACATTTTGGACCACCCTGAATATCTTGGGTGTTGAAACATGTGTTGTCCCATTTTGGTAAATTTTCCCTCCTCTGGCACCCTCTCCCCTCTACCATTTTTCTTGAAACCATAGATGCACAGATGTTTATAGCTGGTTTATGTGAAACTTTTATTAACCTGCGCTTGCGAAGCGAAAAGCAGTGTTAAACGATCGGTTGCGTGCGTACGTGTGACGGACATACGTGCATGGCTGCATTTTAAAGATTTCATTTTCTCGGCAACCATTGGTTGAATTGACACGAAATTTTCAACATAGTAGCGCCTCCACCTGTCGAATTTTTTAATTCATAACTATGACTTCTTACGTCATGTGGTACGGACGCCATCTTGGAAAAACCTTACATCTCTACATCTACGAAACCGCTCAATGGAAAAAATTGAAACATAGCTCATTGTGAAGTACTCCACATGGGGAATAAGATACTGTATGTTAATGATGACATCGGTGCCTTCATTATGATGTCATAAGTCGACAAGTATAATGATTGATCCGATCAATATGATTTAAAAAATTATCTGCAACTATGAGTCTGATGGACACGACGTTTTCACCATAGGAGCGTCTCCTCCTATATAATTTTTGTAGCTCACCTGGAGCGTAGTTCCGGGTCGCTTATGCGATGGCGCGTCGTCTGTCCGTCAGTCTGAAAACACTTGCAACTTTTTCTCCGAAACCGCTGAGGGGATTGTGACCACACTTAGCGCAAATGATACTTGGTATGTTGTGACTAAAAAAAATTCACGGCATTAAGATGGAGATGAGTTAAGGTAGGAAAAGGAAGGAGAAGACAGGGTGAGGAAGAGAAGGGTACCCCACCGTTCATTTTTCCACCAAAACAATAGTTAGTAGCTATTATAGCAATGTCCTAGTTAGTATGGTTAGATAATGAAATGTATTGTATATAGCGGAACCAGAGAGATATTTCAATGTTTACATTGTCCCACATTATTGAAAGATATGGATCTGTATGCAAAACATTAGTCAAACATGCCAGATAAGTTACTCTTCTGTGTGCATGTTCTTGTTAAGTTGGGTGACAACCCCGTTGATGTAGATGATAACACATCCTACAGAATAACCCAATCCATGTCAAGTTTTAAAATCCACACAATAAATCACCTATGTTTGTTTGTCTTGTTTGCACCTGTGAGATCACTTTAAGAGTGCAGCTGGGACAGCATATGAGGGTGAGGGTGACTGGAGGAAGGCAGTATGGTCGTTTTGTGCATGGTAATCAGGACTCATTGCTTATGGGTGCTTAGCAAACATGCAAATGGCCTACATATTACCTATTTTCTCTTAAAATCATACACATGCATATGTCTGCTTTTCCTCCTGCAATATGGTATCCACAAATTGAATTGTTTCCTCTTTTAACATGATGAATCAACTGTCTTCCCTCGCTGTACTTTCCATGTTATTTTGATTTTTCTGTTATTTCTCTCTCACTTCTAAGGTGAGTTAGTATGCAATCTATAAACCTCTCAAATTGTATCAGACCACCTGTAAATTAACTACTGTAGACGCCAACTCTTCTACCTCTTTCTTAAGTCGCCCAGTATGAATGCAGGTAGTGCAGGGATGATTCTTGTAATACTACCACCATCCCCCGTTCTCTGTATCAAACAATTCTTCGACTGCATTAGATCCCGTTGCTCCTCACTGCTTGCCCATATGCTCAAATAGTCTTGAAATGATCTTTATTAGCTTTTTAAGGTTTAAATCAGCACATGTTATTTATAATTTTCAGTGTGATTTGCCCAATGGCAAATCCTCCCTTCTGGACTTGGTGATGACTTACTTTCCCGCAAATGTTTCCTGTTCTTCCTCTGCTCCGATTGGTTCATCTTTATCAAATGTTTGTGAGAGTCAATTCTGAGAGAGCTGCCTCAGCAAGAGCGAGTCTGGCAGTCCACTCAGGTAGATTGGCAGGGACTGCAAGCAGCCATCTCACTTCAGGACTGGTCTCCTATATCTACTGCCCCTGATATTAACTCAACCTGGGAATTCTTCCACAGGAACCTGCTCTCTCATATGCACACATTCATCCTATCTCGTTTTCAATTATCCTACCCTTTTTCCCACCCATGATACACTGAATCCTGTGGTGAGGCAGTTGCTCTGAAACAAATTGCCTTCTCTTCCTGGAAGGGAAACCCGAATGAGGGCAATTTCAACTCATTAAACAAAGCCTGCAACAATTCTGTGTCCACACTGAGGAGAGCCAGAAAACAACATCTGTCCAACCTCAAAATTGGGCTTTCAAACTTGGCTCCCTCCTCTAAAACCTGGCGGTGACTTGTTGGCTCTGTCTCCAGAGTATGATCTCCCTCCATCCCTTCCCTCTCAGCCCACACTGTTCGTGAGAAGGCTGAATGCCTCAATTTTGCATTTCCTTCCAAATCCTGTGTCCCTAACCCCTCCCTCTCTGGACACATCCTTCCCCGTCATAGCCAACTGCTCCTGGATTCTGTCTTTTGCACCTGAGAAGGTGAAGAATTTTCTGGCAACCCTCTACTCTGATATTGCAACTGGACCAGAATGGCATGAGCTAACATGTTCCAAAAACCTGCTCTTGCACTTTCTCTCTCTGCCATTTTCACCCTATAATTTGCTTGAGGTCATCTTCCATCTGCTTGGAAATCAGCCAACATCACTGCATCACATAAAAGGTGCAAAATCCAATCCCTTTAACGACAGACCAATTTAGCTTACTTTCAATTATCAACAAGGTTGTGGAATCCAGCATCACTGTTGATATTAAATCCTTTCTTCTCTCCAACAGCCTCATCTCAGATCACCAATTTGGATTCAGACTAGGTTACTCCACCTTGGACAAGCTGCTTCTACTCGCCCACAAGGGATGGAGGCCGTCAATGTCAGACATAAGATCAGGGTACTCTCTCTGGACATACAGTATCCTGCCAGTGCTTTTGGTACAGTATCCTGTCTTGCTGTCAAAATTACCTGCCTATGGCATCTAAGGCCAACCCCACTCTTGGGTTACTGCCTTCCTCTACTCTCATAACTCTCACCAAAATTATTTCATCTCCTCTCCCTATTATGGCTGGAGTCCCCCAAGGCATTGTTCTGGACCCAATCACATTCATAATCTTTATCATTGATTTATCTGACTCTCTAAAATCCCCCTTCATCTATTTGCTGATGATTCCATCCTCTGCTGTGACATTCCTCATCCTTCAGAAAGACAGACTGCAGCCTCTTCTCTCTCTTCCGACCTTGACAAAATCACAAGCAGCTCAAACACATGAAATATGTCTTTCACTCCTGACAAATCTTACACTCTCACTATCTCTCTCCCAAAGGACCATCTGGCAAACACTCCCATCTGCTTTCTTAACAATCCTCTGGACAAATTTCCATCATTCAAGCTCCTGTGTCTCACTATCAGCCATGATCTTTCTTGGGCAAACCACATTTCAAAGTTGGCCTCCAAAGCCAGCTGCCGACTTCACATCCTGCATCGTACAAAGTCCTTCCTTGGCACACCTAAACCAACTACAAGGCATTCATTGACAGCTTGATGAAGTACTGCTCTCCCATATTGGCTAGCTCCCCTGCCTCACAACTTGCTCAGATTTTTGCCATGGAAACCAAGGCCTTCAGGATTATTGGAATCTCCTGCAATGAAGTTGAGTCAATGACCCTATCATTTTCCCATCACAGAATGTCCAGTTGTCTCTCTGTCTTCTACCACCTTCTTTCTGCTCTTGCACCCTCTGCTCTTTCCGTGCTTTGCCTCTCCCGTCACCCAAGTAAATGCAGTCCACCCTCAACCACCCTCTGGTGAAACTCCAAAAATCCACAACTATCGGAGACACCTCCCCCAACCCAAGTCGGGGGGCCAAATCTTCCCCATTCTTCCCTGCTACCCGGATTTGTCAGGGCAGCATGGTCACGGTCAGAGTGCCAATTGGTCCCCATGGACTGGCCCTTTCCCTCTTGTCTCTTCTCTCTCTTTCTTTCTCTCTCTCTAGCTCTAACTCTGTCGTGGCCCTGACTTTGTGAAGGTGGGGGACCACCATCCTGGATGTCAGGAATCTGGGTCGCTCCTCGGAGATCAATTGGCTGTCTCTGTGCCGCAGGCTTGTTCGATAGAACTGTCTGGGGCTATACAACAACAACAACAACAACAACAACAACAACTCCAAAAATCCAGAATCAATTCTCATCTCCACCTCCTTCCATATTTCCAGTTTTCCTTCCAGGGTTTGCTTCTTTATCCATCTTCTTCACCCCATGCATCCTCCCCTATTCCTCATCCCTTCCCACACCCAGTATTTGTCCATGTCTCCCTCTATTTTGTCCTTCAACTCTGCTGTTGGTATTTCCTCCCTCTCTCTACTGTTCCTTTTGTTCTGTTGCGTTCTTTATCCATTGAGTGTTCTAGCGCTTCCACTAGCCTTGACTCTGCGTACAAAACAGGAACAGTAGAGATGGGGAAAACATGCCAACAGCAGGGTTAATGGACAAAATAGAGTGGGACTTACGTAAATAATGGATGTTGGGAAGGATGAGGGCTAGGGGAGGACACAGTGGGTGGACAACATGCATACGGCTGAAAAAAAAAAGGGAAGGATTTAATGTAAACTGCAATGATGGATTCCATGACCTTGCTGATGGTTGGAAAAAAGCTGGTTGGTCTGTAGTTGAGGGGATCAGTTTTTGCACATTGATTATGTAATGGGATCACGTTGGCTGACTTCCAAGCAGATGGAAGATGACCTAGGGAAAAATTATAGGGTGCACCGAGCTAAAAGAGGATGTGCTAGAGTAGCACATGAGCTGATGCCATCTCGTCCAGTTGCAGAATCGGAGTCCAGGTTTGACAGAAGCTTCTCCACCTTCTCAGGTGCAAAAGGTAGAGTCCATCAGCAGTTGTGTGCGACTGGGTAGGGTGTACACAGAGAGCGAGGGCATAAGGATACAAGATTTGGAAGGAAACACAGAAATGAGGCATTTGGCCTTCTTACAAGCAGTCAACTCTGGTGCCAGAAAGGGTGCTGTAAGATTTTGTGAAAGCTTTATTCGGAGTTAAAATCTTCGTAAATTAGATGTAATATAATTCAGTACATGGAAGGTGTCCTGCAGATATTAGAGGCACGTATATGTTATGAATTTTAAAATGATGGCATTTGACAGACCATACCCAAACTCCCTGTGACGGACCATACCCAGACTCCCTGTGACGGACCATACCCAGATGGACCATACTCACGTTTCCCTTCATTTGTTCCAATCTTTTAAAATGTCTTCTCCTTTTTCCTTCCATTCTACCAACCTCTTGTACCCTCATTTTTATTCAATCTCCTCTCCTTTTCCTTGCCATAATTTCCCTCGGCCCTACCCTTGTCCCTACCATTTAACAGAGAGTACATTTAACTAGATCTCCTCATGTGAAAACTGTTACCTTGAATGTAGTAGATTTAATAACTCAGAGGAATGAAACCTTACTTGTAGGTTTTGATCGGGTAGGTGAAAAGAGATGCCAGGTAATATTTAGGAAGAGCAAAATGTTTCCATTGAAAGATTTAGGAGATAATATATATATTTTTTAAATATTTCTTATACAGTACGAGTTACTGATATTCAGTTTTTAAAAAGCTCTGGTTCAAATTCACACCTTTTATGAGCAAAGATTACCTTTTTGAGGTTGACAAGCTATGACAGTCTCTAACTTTGGTGATGTTAACATATCGGTCTCAGTTCTTTATCGGAGCTTTCATTTCCCAAACGTACAATTTGACTTTGAAGCTTAACATCACAAGGTGAACAAGCAAAGAATACCTTTAACAGCCAAGGAACGTTTTGTGGAGGTGAAAATGATTTTAAAAAATTGTATTTAAAGGAGCGCTCATACTGGATGGTAATATCGCGATAAAGCAGGGAGTCTAAATCTGGCTCTTGGTGAAGGAGATAACAAGGGATGAAATAACATTCTAAAAATATGCACCACAATTTCACACCTTTGGAATAATCTTGTGAGTACTAACACAGGTGAGGTTCCTGGGAAATGCTGATTAACTTTTATACTTGTAGGTATTCTAATTATTTGAGCACTTTAACATCGCAAAAGAAGGAGAAACTAAACGAATATAAGAGGTATATTGCACTTCTAATTCACAACATGGGGTGCTCAACAGAAACGCAACACGACATGAGTCCATGTTGCTCTATTCATACCTGGATTTGTCTTTCATGCTCCTTTTATGTACCTTTGACCCAACCACTTTCATTTTTAACCTTTACAAAACTGCAGAAAATTCTTTTTTATTGCAAAAAAGCATCTTTTTTTTCATTTGCCGTACGTGCCCAATTCTACACATCTTCTCTAACTTTGATCATCATTACCAAATCTGTAGCTCTAATACCTCTAATCTTTTTTGCATCTCACTGACCAGCAATCCCTTTGGATTTTCTTCTTTTTGAGGCCAAAAATATTGGCTGTGCTGTTGCAGCTTTTCATATGCGGATTGCATTTTTGTTTCTGAATCTTTTGCATCAGTTAGCTTCACCCTTATCATTTAAAGGCATATGCCCCTTGTCATTCCTCCAAGCTCAATGTATATAGCTCCGTGTTGTGGAAGGAAATACGAGAAATTTATACTTGGTAAATCATATCCTTCTTTATCCTTCTAAATTCAACAGGTCAAACACAAAGGAATCCTTACTATAATTAATTCACGGACTGGTGTTTATGTGTTTGGTTGTGTGTGTTTGTTTGTCACACTACTCCTCCTACAGTTCTGGGCCCATTACATCCAGACTAGCTACATAGTGTATAAGGGTATTTTTTTTATCTTTGACGGTGGTTTTGAGGAGTGGAGGAGGGGAGAGAGGTTGGGGGAGAATGCAAATTCTCGATGTAAGTGTGTATCGTGTAGCGCCACCTCCAGGTAGGAGAGGGTATTACAAGTGTACAACCTTTACTGTACATTATTCCTGTCCCCACCTTTGCCAGTCCAGTAAGGTGTTTTGCATTATCTACAGCAGGTATGTTTTGCTTCATGCACGTAACCTGTGTTGCTTTATTTTCAGGAGTGATTGAGGGAGCTGTCAGTTGCTTGAACACCGCTCAAATAAAGGTGTTAGAAGAATGTGTTGCATGCTCGGAGCAAGATCATCCGTCGGGCGGGTATTCTGCTCGTATATAAAATTATTACAGTGCCTATAGAAAGTCTACACCCCCTTTCGAAATCTTCACCGTTTGTTACCTTATAGCCTGGAATAAAAATGCATTAAATCAGACTTTTAATACTTTTATTTACACATCGTAACCCAGAACTTCCAAGTGAAAAACTAATTCTAAAAATTTCAGAAAATTAATTAAGAATACAAAACAGGATTATGTTGGTGAATTAAATATCTGACATAAAAATACATATAAAAACCCACTTCTACAAAACTGCTTATCCGATCGATACAAAACTTGAAACACGTTTACATTCCGATGGGGGAAAACATTTGCAAACTATGACATCAGTCATGTGCTTTGGCCGCCATCTTGAATTTAAGGAAAAAATTAAATAATCCTTTCCAAAGTACCTCTTAACGGATCAATGGAAAATGTCATATGATCAACTACTGATGTGGGAAAATTATTTGTAAACTATGACATCATCAGTCACATGATATGGTGGCCATCTTAGATTTCAGGAAAACCTTTAAACATCTTTTTCTCCAGAAGTGCTGAACAGATCAATACGAAATTTCATATGTATGATCAACTCCCCATGAGGAAAAATGTTTCTGAACTATGACATCATCAGTCAAGTGGTATGGCTTGGAAATATGTCAAGGTATGGTATGTCAAGTGGTATGGTGGCCATCTTGGGTTTATGGAAAGTATTTGAAAATCCATATCTCCAGAAGCACCTAATGGATCAATCTGAAAATTCAAAAGTATGATTGAATACACATGAGGATGTTTTTTGCAAACTATGACATCATCAGTCACCAATAGTATGGTGGCCATCTTGGATTTAAGAAAGCCTTTAAACATATTTTTCTCCAGAACTGCTGAATGGATCAATACGAAATTTCATATGTATGATCAACTCCCCATGCGGAAAAAAGTTTCTGAATTATGACATCATCAATCACATGGTATAGCGGCCATCTTGGATTTATGGAAAAAGTATTTGAAAATCCATATCTCCAGAACCACTCAACAGACCAATCTGAAAATTCATAAGTATGATTGACTACATATGAGGATTTTTTTTGCAAACTATGAGATCAATCACATGGTATGACAGCCATCTTGGATTTAAGGAAATAAATTGAAAATCTATATCTCCAGAACTGCTTAACCGATCCAAACCAACATTTACAGATATGATAGACTCCCCATGATGAAAATGTATTGAAAATGATGATGTCATCAGTCATGAGTATGGCAGCCATTTTGCCTGGAAGCCTATCATCACTGCTTGCAGTTCTAGTTGTTTTTAAAATTACACTGAACCATTTCAGTAACACAAGTGGTACTTTATTAATCCTACATATGCAGCCTCAAACTGCACAATTGCCTATCTGATATGTGATGTTGCCTAATATTTTTGTAACCTATGTCTCAGTACACCAGAGTCCTCTAATGTCTTTGTAATTCATGCTATTTTGGTAAAATCAATAAACGCCTGTCTTTTTAATGTTACCGTCAGGGTTCTCTTCACAGCTTCCTGCTGCTCTCTTTTTTTCTGATTCAGGTCTGTGCCAGGACGTATTGTGGGTGGTGTTTGGTGGTTCTTCACATTAATTATTATCTCATCTTACACGGCAAATTTGGCTGCATTCCTTACTGTGGAACGCATGGTCTCACCAATAGAGAGTGCCGACGACCTTGCAAAGCAAACAGAGATTGCTTATGGAACTATCGATTCTGGATCCACCAAAGAATTCTTCCGTGTGAGTTTTCAATGTCTTTGTGCATTTATACATCATGTTTAAACAAATTATGTCTCCATTCCTCATGGTTTTCAAAATCAGTGATCTAATGCAAAAATTCTCAACATTTGTAAAGTCACATAATTGTCATTCCCCACCGTCCTCCTGCCAACCCTCCCAATCTCCCACCACTATTTTCCTTCCTTCAAACTAAGGTTGAATACATTAATTGAGTTTTTGTTTGGTCGTTTACAGCCTCAACAGTCAAACCAAGCTTCTCAGAGGTGAACAGCTTATTAAGAATAATCATTCTAATTTAATTTGTCATAAAATTAAAGCAATATTTGAACAATTAATATAATGTGATGAAGGGTATCAACTGTATACAATATAATACAGAATGTCACGTGGATGTCATGGCTGTCTAACAGGGTTACAGTGCCTTCAGAAAGTATTCACACCCCCTTCACTTTTTTCACATTTTGCTGTGTTACAGCCCAAATTAAAAATTGATTAAATTGAGATGTTTTTTGTTACTGATCTACACATGGATTTTATAGAAAACCTTACTGTCAAAAACGCCATAACGTCAAAGTGAAAACATCTTTTTATCGATGGTGATGTCATTGTCAGCTATGGGCCTCTTCCTCCAGGTCACAGCAGTGTGGAGCAAGGAGGAGTTAAGAGCATGCTCACAATGTTCCTTTCTGCAGTTGAGGGTTTCCTCATTGGTGTGGTAGGGTGTCCCGCTTGCCTTCATGATCAGAATGCTGCTTTTGTTTTTATTTGAATGCCGAACAGTATGCATGCGCTGGATTGACCGAAAGGCAGGTCTAAGGTCGTTTCAATGGATACCTTCCTCAGCGTCATTGGCCAGGTGCCCATACCAATAATTGAGGTCTTTCCTAGCTTTCGCACAATAGATCCCTCTAAGGTGCCTTCTTTCTGGACTGTTTCCTTGAAGTCGTGCTTGCCTATTCATATCGATAAAGGCCAGAATATCTTTCATAACTGCCCTGCTTGTCAAGCTCACCGTGGACGTAGTGGATATGAATGAGTGAGTTACCTTCTTGAAGGACTGGATGGAGACGTGGGACTGGGTGAACAAGGGGAGGCAATTATAGAACTGAGAGAAAAGGTATAAATGAATACAAGCGCACAGTTAGCCATGGCTTGAGGCGAGTCAATCAGATGAGCATTGGTCGAGGCATGCACGCGGTTTGCTGGAATTGGGGAGAAGTGTAGAGGGTAGAGGTGGGAAATCAGGCGGCATCTTTTTTTTACAAGGCTAAGAGGTCATTAGCTTCCCTGAAGTTCGAAGAACATAAAACTTAACATTCACTCTTCGAGATTCCAGTGATGTTGAAAGCCTTGAATGCTCAATTCTAATGGACAACAAGTGATGTTGAAAGTTTCAGATTGGAGCACCTACCCACACCAAATAGCAATAATCAATTCCACTAAAGTTCATGCTATGTTGGTTATGAAGTATTGAAGTTCAGCAAGGAAGTACATGGCTTGCGTAAAATACCCACCTGAAATCTGGCGTTGGAGTTCAATCCACAGATATCTTCCCAAAACAAATGTTACAGATGTTGAGGCTACCCAGAGATTCAATAGATTTATTTTATTTGAAGGGTTACATGAAAACAAAAACAGCACAATTTTACAGATTTTCTTTCCGTGAGAATTAAGGGTATGTGATCCAAATGGAATGAAAGTTATTCCAGGTCTTTGATGAAATTCATTTCTTGTCTAGATAAGCTGAGACTTGCGGTTATTGTTTGTCATTTACTATAGATGTAGGACCGTCTGGCACAAGGTGAAAGTCTTCCTCAAAAGTAGGGAAATCAGCAGGTAAAGACATTGCTTATTACCCTCACCAGGAGAGGGTATTGCATTTGAGTCACTTTGGTTGTTTGTCTGTTTGTTTGTCCACACAGAATAAATATAATTTTCTCTGCAACTGTTGGTCCGATTGACAGGAAATTTTCATCATAGGTGTACCTCCTCCTGTATAATTTTAATGGTAATTATGACGTCATAGGTCATGTGGTACGGGTGCCATCTTTGAAAAACCGAAAAAGTTTGCACCTCTATATCTATGAAAGTGCTGCATAGAAAACAAGAAAGAGCAATCAGAGATTGCTGACCGTCGCCAGGATGTGTTTTAGTGGTTTTTAAGGCTTTTGTGTTAAAACAAATATGGCGGCCATACTATGTGACCGATGACATCATCATTATTTTTTCCCTACCAATTTATCCCTAGACGACGCTCAAGAAATTTCATCTTGATCGGATGTTTTGTACTTGTCGGATTATGACGTCATAATGGAGGCACCTATGACATCATCATTAACATATCTTATTCCCCATGTGGAGTACTTCACAATGAGCTATATTTCAATTTTTTCTATGCATCCCTTTCGGATCTATGACGGTGACCTCTGACGTCATAATTATCATTAAAAAATTATACAGGAGGAGGCGCACCTATGTTGAAAATTTCCTGTCAATCGGACCAATGGTTGCAGAGAAAATCATATTTATTCTGTGCGGACAAACAACCAAACACAGACAAACAGATGAAAAATCACTCGTAGAGTGACACTTGGCAAAACAGAACAAAGTAGAATGGCACTCAATAGAGCATCCTTTTGAACTCAAAAATAATTAGTGGTTTGATTCAGTGACCTGATATGCAAATAGTCTTCAAAGTATAAGTTAATCAGATGAAAATTGACAATTTTATAAATTTGGCCTATGTTGACCTCAAAAATAGTTGGTGGTTGGTTTCAGTAAGCTGATAGGAAAATCCTTTTCAAATTTCAAGTCAATCAGATGAAAATTGAGGATTTTAGAAATATGAAAAAAGTGGTTGACCTTTGGCCTATGTTGCCCTTATGACCTCTGGTGACCTCAAAAATAGTTGTTGGTTGAATTCAGTTAACTGATATGTAAATCCCATTGAATTTTCAAGTCAATCGGATGAAAATTGAGGATTTTAGAAATTTGAAATTGTTGTTGACCTTTGTCCTGTGTTGACCTTTTGGCCTATGCTGATCTCAAAAATAGTTGTTGGTTGAATTCAGTTAGCTGATATGTAAATCCCATTCAAATTTCAAGTCAATCGGATGAAAATTGAGGATTTTAGAAATTTGAAATTGTTGTTGACCTTTGGCCCATGTTGATCTCAAAAATATTTGGTGGTTCAATTCAGTTAGCTGATATGAAAATCCTATTCAAATTTCAAGTCAATCGGATGAAAATTGAGGATTTTAGAAACTTGAAAAAAGGTGGTTGACCTTTGGTCAATGTTGACCTTTTGGCCTATGTTTATCTCAAAATAGTTGGTGGTTGAATGCAGTTCGCTGATATGAAAATCCCATTCAAATTCCAAGTCAATCGGGTGAAAATTGAGGATTTTATAAATTTGAAGAAAGTGGTTGACATTTGGCTTATGTTGACCTTTTGACCTTTTGACCTCAAAAATATATAGGATTTTGGCGGACCACGAACTCCAACATTTGGTGAAGTTTCGTGAAGATCGGTTTAAAATTGTGACCTATAGGCAAGTATAAGTGAGCGGACAGACCAGCAAACACACAAACACACAAAGCGGAGTGCTCAACATACTTGTCCCAAAATTTTTTTTTTGCCAATTAACAAACAGCCTCAAATGCAATACCCTCTCCTCTGGCGAGGATAAAAATGAGACATGGCTTATTCTAAAGAACTCTCCATGGAGAACAACATATGTTAATGATGATGTCATAGGTTCCTCCATTATGACGTCATAATTCGACAAGTACGAAACTTCATCGATCAAGATGAAATTTCTTGAGCATTATCTAGGGATAAAGTGGTGGAGAAAAAAAACCCAATAATGATGACGTCATCGGTCACGTGGTTCGGCTGCCATCTTTGTTTAAACACAGAACAATCAGTTAAGGTATGCTTATTTAGTGTTTGTATTGGTTTCCTTTTTTCAATATTCCATCTGATGATATAAAAAGTAATGTTAAAGCTTGTAGCAAAAGCCGAAGCTCGAAGTTAAGAATTTTTTAAAATCCAATTTGTTGTGTTGCTTTGTGCATGATCCACTGTTAAGTCGCCAATTTTTAGCATTCCCATCTGGCACACTAACTTTAACAAACAGCCATCCTTGTTATCCTGTGCTCGTGAAGTGAAAAGCAGGATTAAGCAATCGGCTGCGTGTGTACGTTCGCACGTACGTGTCTGCATTTTTTAAAATTAATTTTCTCGGCAACCGTTGGTTCGATTGACACTAAATTTTCACCATAGCATATGTCAACTCGTGTATAATTTTTAGTGATAATTATGACATAGGTCTTGTGGTACGGGCACAATCTAGTTTAAATTAGTTTTCTCGGCAAACGTTGGTTCGATCGAGACGAAATTTTCACCATAGTTGATGTCCACTCATGTAGTATTGTTGTGATAATTAAAACGTCATCGGGCATCTTGCGGGAAAACTCGAAAAAACTTTGAACCTCTATATGTCCAAAACCACTCCATGGAAAAAATTGAAACGTGACTCATTGTAAAGAACTCATGAGGAATAAGTGTTGTTAATGATGACGTCATTGGTGCCTTCATTATGATGTCATTCGACAAGTACAACGCTTAGTCCGATTCGTTTGAAATGTATTGAGCCTGATATACGCAACAATTATCTTGGAGAATGTAAATTTATGATGTCATTGGTCACGTGGTCAGGCTGCCATATTGGATCAAAGAAAATAACCCTTAAAAAAACAGAAGAGTTGGCTCGCACCAAGTCGACTGCACAGGGTAAGCATTCTATGAATAGCATCTAGTTTATAATGAACTTGTAGATAATGTTGACCTTGGGTGTTGCTTTTGCCATTGACATGCTCAACCACCTTTTAGAGTGAATTGGTCGCTCATGGCACATCCATTGGTTTGTAAAAAGGCTGAAGCTTAACACAATTGCTACATGACATCGAAGGTTACAAGAAGTAACTGCCACCTGCTGTGCCACAGACATTTAGTCGCTGTCAGGAAGTAAAACTGATTGTGGTACTAAAGGTCACAGATGGACTTTATAAACCTGGAATTTTTTTCAGTGCCGGCCATTGCTCACTCTCACAGGAGAAAAGGCTGGAGGGAATGTAACTGCCAGATAGCTGCTGAGAATGAAAGACCAAAAATGAATGTGAAAGAAAGAAAAGAAGGAATCCCATAGATATCTGCTGTGTCGACTCTACTCGATGCGTTTTCTTCCACCATGGTTCCGATTCTTTTTATGATTGTATTTTCTTAGTTGCTGAGCCTGGTGTTGGCTTAGCGGTTAGGGTGCCGGCTTGGGATCCTGGGTTCGAATCCCGGTCGATCGCTGAATTAACACCAGGGGGTTGACTCAGTCTGTCACCTTCCGAGGTCGGCAAATTGAGTACCAGTTCACTGGTAATTCCCTGTGTGTCACAAGAGGCGACTAACAGGGTTGGCGGCAGGAAGGGCATCCGGCCATAAAACATTGCTTCAAAAAGAGGACCACGGTGCCCAAAAAAGGCCAACCCCCGCTCTGCGGGGAAAAATGGCCTCCAAAGGTGGTTCTTATTTCTTGGTTGCTCAAACCAGACAGATACACCCATTCAGCCGAGTCCATGTTTTGCAATCCTCATCTCTTTTAGTCAAGCTATGAATAAAGATATCCAGTTTACGAATGTAGGCCATCTAATGCCAGCAGCCATTTTCCAGGCCGTCTCTCCGCTTTACAAAGTTCAGTCAAGCACATGATAAACAAACGTTAGAGCCAACAATGTGGCGGTGTAAGCCCAAAGTTTAAATGTCCACCTTATTGGCATTATAATCATGGGAAGAAAAGTTTAAATTGGCAGTGCTGCAAATATACAACACAGTTCGAGTACCATCTTGTGTATCCTGAGTTTATCCTCTTGGTTGTAATAAATGGTGGGAGAGTTTGGGGTAGTGGGAGTGGGAGGTGTGTCGCGTGTTCATTTTGTAGAGTGGGATGAGGGGAATAATATTATACATTTAAAAACATCAAAATGATTAGCAGCGTTCAATCAGACACAAGCTTATAGCACAATTATTTGTCTTTCTTTCACACTCATTTGTTTGTCAAAGAAAGAGGTTGTAATTGTAATTGCTTTCATCAAATCCATTAGGATTCTGTTCAGGCCACACACTTTCACCTGCGACAGCATCACAGACAATAGTAACTCCCGTGATGACACTTTCGCTATCATGCATGGCCGAGCATTTCCCCAACACCATTGCAACAAAAAGTATTTTACAAAGAACCGACCGTAGGTTTCAATCTGTGATTTTAGCACTCATGAGATTGGACCCAAGATTTTTTTATTTTATTTTTTATTTTTATTTTTTGTATACTGAATCGAGGCTCGTGAAAGAGCTAACATTTATTTCACAAACAAATCAACCAGACAAACAAAATATACAAAAAGAGGGAGCGGAAGACAAGATGGGGAGAGGAGGGGAAGCACACAACCACAACATTTGAGAGCAGGGAGAAGTGTGGGAAGGAGAGGGCTTGGGGGCAGGAGGCGTGGAAAGGGGGGGGGGGGGGTGGGAGAAGTATAAAACACAAGGGGACCGAAATTAGCGGGGGTAGAAAAGATCAAGGTTTTGGATGGGGGAGCATAAGAGATGGTGGTGAACAGCTGTTTTAAAGACCTGGAGGGTGGAGTGGGATTGAAGAGAGTGAGGGAGTTTGTTCCAGAGGCGGGAGAAAAGAGGAATGAAGGAGTGAAGGTGAGCAGAGAGTCTTGATTTTGGCAGTTTAACCATAAGAGGGTTGCAGGCAGATCTTGTGCGACCTGTAGGAATATTTGGGGGACAGAGCCCAGAGAGGGCTGGGGGGGCAAGGCCAGAGAGGAGTCGGTAGAAGACCGATGGTTTTGCTGTCGTTAATTTATCCTTGTGAAAGGCAAATCAAAATTTAGGTAAAATCTTATTTAGAGAAGAATAATTGCAAGACATCATCTTCGGTTTTCGTTGTCTTTGTGTTGGGGTTTTAGGAGCCGTGATCCAAATTGATCTTGTCAGATTGTGGCCTATACAGCAAACTACTAACAAGGTGTCAGGCCTGCTGTGCTCCGTGTTGGTTGGCAGCTTCTGCTTGGATAATATTATCAATTATGAGCATCACAAGCTCAAGAAGATTTTCTTTTTAATGAAAAACACTCGCATCATATTTGGTATGTTAATGAAAGGACAACAGAAAACCGAAAAATAAAACAAAAATAAGTTGGGTGTGATTTATTTGCAAATCGCAGAGATCAACAAAGAAGGAATCTATTGCTTTTGCCCTTAATGTTGTGGCTGGATTGGCAATGGGGTTATTTCAATATGTTTGGGTTTTTTTGTAATTAGATTTGACAAAATGTGATAGTATTAATTTGTTGTAAATATCTTTCACTTTGGCTCGAATATCTATGGCCAGAATTGAGTTTGGAGAACAAGGATTTTCAGTTGATAGGAATCCCAGAGAGTTTACGGATTCCACGAAGGGTTGAGCGTTATGACCTATAAGACATCACGGCACTTCATGGTAGTAGCCAATTATTGCTCCCCAGACAAACACGACAGGTCACATATCTACTTAGATATCAGATGAGGAACCATTCTTGCGAAGCAACCTGCAGGGTTCCTGAGACTGATATGTCACCTGTCTGGGAGGCTCGACTTCCAACCGGGTTGCCAGATCAGTTAAAATCAGGAAGATATCACCACATGAAAATTGTTAATTTTTGCTTTTCACTAAATTTCCATTCAATAAATATAGCCTGTAATTAATTGTTTTGAACAATTGGCTTTTTTAAAACATCAAATAATTGCAAAGAGCAACTCGTCACCCGACTGTATTGGTATTTTATTTTATTTTATTTTATTTTTTTGTATACATGATCGAGGCTCGTGTAAGAGCTAACATCAATGACAAAAAAACAAACGGACACATAAGACAAAATAAAAGGAGCGGGAGACAATATGGGGAGAGAGGGGGAAGTACAGAAGTACAACATTTGAGAGCAGGGACTTCGGAAAATCTGTGGGAGGGAGAGGGCTTGGGGGGGGGGGGGAGGAGGCGTGGGAAGGGGGTGGGGGATGGGAGAGGTAAAAAAAAACACATGGACACAGCTAGGACTTTCAGGAAAGAAGTCGGTATTTCAGAAAAGTGGATCTGGGGTAAATTGATGGGGGTAGAAAAGATCAAGGTTTTGGATGGGGGAAGACAAGAGATGGTGGTGAACAGCTGTTTTAAAGACCTGGAGGGAGGAGTGGGATTGAAGAGAGTGAGGTAGTTTGTTCCAGAGGCGGGAGAAAAGAGGAATTAAAGAGTGAAGGTGAGCAGAGAGTCTTGATTTTGGCAGTTTCACCAGAAGAGGGTTGCTGGCAGATCTTGTGCGACCTGTTGGAGTATTTGGGGGACAGAGCACAGACAGGGCTGGGGGTTCTGGGCCAGAGAGGAGTCGGTAGAAGACAGAAAGACCATCAACCTGCCGGCGGTGAGTGAGTGAAAGGCCCTTGGAGTTAGCTTCATCGCGGGAGATTCCAATGAATCTGAAAGCTTTGGTTTCAACAGCGTGAAGCCGAGCTGAAGCAACAGCAAGAAAACAACAACAGGCATTTTAAGGCCATTTTCCCTGCTAGAGCGGGGGTTAGCCATGCGGGCCCCATGACTATCTTCTCCATTTTGCCCTATTTTCTGCATCTCTCCTTGTTAACCCCCTTGCCCGCATTTCTTCTTCCACCACCTTTAGCCAAGTCTTTCTCGGTCTTTCCCATTCTCTACTTCCTTTTTTTTTTTTTTTTTTGGATACAAGATCGAGGCTCGTGAAAGAGACATCAATCACACAAAAAGTCAAACCGACACTTAAAACACAAATTAAGGGGAGCAGTGGACAAGATGGGGAGAGAGGGGAAAGGACACAAACACAACATTTGAGACCAGGGACATCGAGAGAAATGTGGGAGGGAGAAGGCTTGGGGGGGAGGTGGGAGAGGTGAATACATACGAACACTGCAAGGACTTCCAGGAAAGAAGTTGGAATTTCAAAAAAAATGAGTATCTGGGGTGAATTAGAAGGAAGAGAAACGACAGACGCAAGGGTGGAAATCACCCCATTTATGACAACGAAACGTCTGATGCCCCACGTGGAGATCGGTTTCTGAGGTTTGGGACATGGAATGTAGGGACAATGACAGGGAGATCAGGAAAAGTGGTGGAAGTATTGGTCAGAAGAAGAGGGGACATATGTTGTGTGCAGGAGACGAGATGGAGGGAAGTGGTGTGAGAATGGTGAAGGGTAGGCAGGGACAGAAATACAAGTTTGTGTGGCAAGGGTGCCCAAAAGGTGTGCATGGTGTTGGTGTCCTGTTTTCTGAGGAGTTTGTAGACAGTGTGGTGAGTGTGACTCGAGTGAGTGATAGGTTGATGATGGTGAAAATGATGATTGGAAAGCTCTTGGTGAACGTCATCTCGGGATATGCTCCGCAGGTCGGTCGGAGCAGTGAAGAGAGGGCCAAGTTCTGGTGTGCGATAGAGAAGCTGATGGAAAATGTGAAAGATGAGGAAGTTGTTGTGGTTGGCGGAGACCTAAATGGACATGTGGGAAGGAGCATAGACTGTTTTGAAGGAGTTCATGGGGATTGTGGATATGGTGTGAGGAATGGAGAAGGTGAAAGGATTTTGTAGTTTGCTGATTTGTAATACTCAGTTCCAGAAAGAGGATAATAAGCTTGTTACAATGTTACATACACGTCAGGTGGGTTGATGACAACCGTCGACAACCTGATGGTGCGTAGGCGAGATAGGGGGCACCTCCGGGACACAGAGGTGATCTCGGGGGAGGAGGCTGTTTCACAGCACCACTTGGTTGTTTGCGACATAACGGTGTAAGGTGCGAGGAAAGCTCGGCGGGTGAAGTACCAACCGACAATGAATGTGTGGAGATTGAAAGAGGTGACAGTGAGGGAGGCATTAAAAGAGGCTGAGTATGGCAGAGGATGATGTGGTTGAGCTTGAAAGTAGTTGGATGTCAATGAAAGATAGTCTGTTGGGAGCCGTTGGTGAGGTATGTGGATGGACTAAAGGACCACCGAGGCACTCGGAAACATCCTGGTGGGATGATGAAGTTGCAAAGAGGATTGACGAGAGGAGGAAGAAGTTCAAGGAGTGGCAGAAGGCGAAGGGTACGGGGGCAGAAAAGGCAGAGCATGAAAGTTAAAAGGAAGCCAAGAAGGCTGCAAAGAAAGAGGTAGCAAAGGCACAGGAGGCATGTCGGAAAATGTTCGGAGAACGCTTGCATTCGGAAGAGGGTCAGAGAACGGTATTCAGGATTGCAAAGCAGATAGCGAAAGAGAGGTGTGATGTGATGGGGGTGAGTTGCTTGAAAGAAGAAGAGGGTCAAATCGTTGTGGGCCCAGATGGAATTAAAGGAAGATGGAAGAGATATATGGAAATGCTGTTGAATGCAGAAAATGAATGGGACAGCAACATCGAGAGTAACCCAGTTTTAGGACCGGCAGAGAAGATAACTGAGAATGAGGTTGAGGAAGTGATAAAAGCAATGAAGAGTAGAAAAGCGGGAGGGCCGAAGGGAGTTGTGGGAGGTATGTTGAAGGCAGCGGGAAGTTGGGGAGTGAAGAGAATGACAGAGATCTGCAATCTGGTGGTGAAAGAAGGCTGCATTCCAGTGGATTGGGAACTGAGTACACTCATCCCTCTATACAAGGGGAAAGGTGACCCTCTGGACTGTGGCTCGTATCGAGCGATAAAGTTATTGGAGCATGGAGTGAAGGTATTGGAAAGGGTGTTTGAGAGGAGGATAAGGAAGAAAGTGAAGATCGACAAAATGCAGTTTGGATTTATGCCACAGCAGTCGTTTTTAAGGCTTTTGTGTTAAAACAAATATGGCGGCATAACCACGTGACGGATGACGTCATCACCACTTTTTTTTTCTCCACCTATTTATCCCGAGATGACGCTCAATAAATTTCATCTTGATAGGATGAAGTTTTGTACTTGTCAAATTTTGACGTCATAATGGAGGCACCTATGTCATCATCATTAACATATTTTATTCCCCATGGAGAGTTCTTTACAATGAGCCATGACTCAATTTTTTCTATTCCGCGCTTTTGGATATATGGAGGTGCAAAGTTTTTCGGTTTTTCCAAGATGGCGGCCGAACCACGTGACCAATGACGTCATAATTATTTAAAAAATTATGCTGGTGGAGTTGCACCTATGGTGGAAATTTCCTGTCAATCTGACCAACGATTGCAGAGAAAATCATATTTATTCTGTGCAGACAGACAAACAGACAAACAAACAGACTCAAATGCAATACCCTCCCCTCAGACGAGCATAACAATAATATTTTTAGTATCATTTGGCAATAATAACAACGAACCTATAATCCCCCTCCAAACTCTCGCCTGGTCCAAGCACATCCGTGATTGGTGAAAGGTAAGCTCATGCTCAAGCAGTACAGCGGGCAGGTATGCTTCAAGACCGTGAAGTCCAATAAAAATTGGTCCAATTGACCAACGGGCCCCGCTGGTGCTATTTTAATGATTGCATTAGTGATAAATGACGAGTCATGGACAGGCAAAATGTAAGACATTTCGAAGTTACCATTCTTTGTTTTGTTTGTTAAAATAGAGAGCTGCATGAACCCAACACACTTCTCGATAAGACAGTGCCGATATCAGGAAAAATTTCTATTTATAATAATGCAATAATTGGAAGGACACAATCATAAAAGGTTCCCCAAAGTGATGCCCTTTGCCTAGCACATCAATGAAACTTTCCCATTCACAAAATAACTTATTTTGCCATTGTTCTTGCCTGTGCTTAATAAACGATTTAAAGCAATTTGCCACCTCCCCGGGCACCATGAATACATTCAGATTGTTTTTCACCATCTTTATTAATAAACTAATAAAAAGCCCGTCAAAAATGACGGGTTGGAACAGTTTCTTGGAACAATGGATTTCAAAAATGACGGGTTAGAACAGTTTCTTTGAACAATGGATTTCAAAAATGATGGGTTGGAACAGTTTATTGGAACAATGGATTTCAAAAATGACGGGTTTGAACAGTTTCTTGGAACAATGGATTTCAAAAATGACGGGTTGGAACAGTTTCTTGGAACAATGGGTTTCAAAAATGAGGGGTTGGAACAGTTTCTTTGAACAATGGATTTCAAAAATGACGGCTTGGAACAGTTTCTTGGAACAATGGATTTCAAAAATGGCAGGTTGGAACAGTTTCTTGGAACAATGGATTTCAAAAATGATGGGTTGCAACAGTTTCTTGGAACAATGGATTTCAAAAATTACAGGTTGGAACAGTTTCTTGGAACAATGGATTTCAAAAATGACGGGTTGGAACAGTTTCTTGGAACAATGGATTTCAAAAATGACGGGTTGGAACAGTTTCTTGGAACAATGGATTTCAAAAATGACGGGTTGGAACAGTTTCTTGGAACAATGGATTTCAAAAATGGTGGGTTGGAACAGTTTCTTGGAACAATGGATTTCAAAAATGACGGGTTGGGACAGTTTCTTGGAACAACGGATTTCAAAAATGACGGGTTGGAACATTTTCTTGGAACAAACGGATTTAAAAAATGACGGCTTGGAACAGTTTCTTGGAACAATGGATTTCAAAAATGACGGGTTGGAACAGTTTCTTGGAACAATTGATTTCAAAAATGATGGGTTGGAACAGTTTATTGGAACAATGGATTTAAAAAATGACGGGTTGGAACAGTTTCTTGGAACAATGGATTTCAAAAATTACGGGTTGGAACAGTTTCTTGGAACAATGGATTTCAAAAATGACGGGTAGGAACAGTTTCTTGGAACAATGGATTTCAAAAATGACGGGTTGGAACCGTTTCTTGGAACAATGGATTTCAAAAATGACGGGTTGGAACAGTTTCTTGGAACAATGGATTTCAAAAATGACGGGTTGGAACAGTTTCTTGGAACAATGGATTTCAAAAATGATGGGTTGGAACAGTTTCTTGGAACAATGGATTTCAAAAACTAGCAACAGTACCCGACCTATGGGCGGGGCTTCAATTGGAAAGCCCAAATGAAAAGGCAAAATATCAGAAATTGAAGGTTTTTTATTTTAAACGATTCATATAAACATCTTTTGACTGTTCATATTGGTAAATATTATTCCATCGTGTTTCAAATCGTGATCGATACACTATGATCGGGATGATCGTGATCGTGAATCGTGATCGATAATCGTGGTCACAATCGCTATGTCGTATGTACTCCCGATACGTGTACCAAATTCCCGAAACATGTAACTGTACCAAATCAACAGTTAAAAGGATTTTGAGCCGATAGGTGATACGGCCTTGGCAAGATCGATGGAGACAGCGTTTATTATATCTTTAATGATGTTTATATACGAATGATGTTTATATTGGTTTTGGGTCGTCCTTTCCGCATATCTCGTGGGATTGTAAGTTGGAGAGACGGCCGTGATGGCGGCGAGGGCGATGGAATTCTCTCAAGCAGGGATTCAACCTGTGTCCTTACAAAAGGTCTTTGTCCGAGGTCACCGAGTTCGATCAGTGCGGCCGTGCAGCAATCGGTGCAGCCATTTGTGCGGCACCTGGGAAAACAACATCGTCATAATGAGAACAATGAACGTTACGCGAACGCGAATGTTATGCGGGAGTCCAAACCTGAGAATGCTGGAGACTAAAGCTGTAATTGAGAAAACTAAATAGCCTATTTTACTCCTGGAGATCTCAGGATTATCCACCCAAAATATCTTTGCGATCGGTTCAGCAGTTTTTACGGTACCTTCGAACAGACAGACAGACAGACGGACGTCCATTTGGTGAATTATAGTAAGATGACGGGTTGGAACAGTTTCCTGGAACAATGGATTTCAAAAATGACGGGTTGGAACAGTTTCTTTGAACAATGGATTTCAAAAATGACGGGTTGGAACAGTTTCTTGGAACAATGGATTTTTAAAATGACGAGTTCGAACAGTTTCTTGGAACAATGGATTTCAAAAATGATGGGTTGGAACAGTTTCTTGGAACAATGGATTCAAAAATGATGGGTTGGAACCGTTTCTTGGAACAATGGATTTCAAAAATGACGGGTTCTTACAGTTTCTTGGAACAATGGATTTCAAAAATGACGGGTTGAAACAGTTTCTTGGAACAATGGATTTCAAAAATGACAGGCTGGAACAGTTTCTTTGAACAATGGATTTCAAAAATGACGTGTTGGAACAGTTTCTTGGAACAATGGATTTCAAAAATGTTGGGTTCGAACAGTTTCTTGGAACAATGGATTTCAAAAATGACGGGTTGGAACAGTTTCTTGGAACAATGGATTTCAAAAATGATGGGTTGGAACAGTTTCTTGGAACTATGAATTTCAAAAATGGCGGGTTGGAACAGTTTCTTGGAACAATGGATTTCAAAAATGATGGGTTGGGTTTCTTGGAACAATGGATTAAAAAATGACTGGTTGGAACAGTTTCTTGGAACAATGGTTTTCAAAAATGACGGGTTCGAACAGTTTCTTAGAACAATGGATTTCCAAAATGACGAGTTGGAACAGTTTCTTGGCCGGCCTAGTGTCAGATGTGCTTAAATCTACTTTATTTATTCAACGTTATATGGATGTAAATGAACACTCGTTTTACTCTGCGCGCATTGCACATTACGTGCAGCGGATTTCACCTCCCTGTGCCTTGTATTTTTTTTTTTTATGCTTCTGTACACCGCTCTGGAGGTTCGGTTTGCAAGCAACCGTCTACAATTCCAATGGAAGAGACATAATTACTCTTGTATGGAAATAATTTTTTGAGTATGTTTTATCCTAAAAAAAAAAAAAAACTGTAGTGAAAAACAGACTGTAGTGAATACACACTTGTGTTAAAAGATTGTGGCCTTTAAAACCTGACTCAAATCGTCCTAATGAAGGGGGACACACAAACACACAAACTGGCATTGTGTTTTATATGGTAGATGTCAAATATATTCATTCATGGCATATATTCATTTAAAAGCAGCTCCCAGTGCACTTTTTGGAAGCTTGCATCACTCACAAAGTGAGTGACCATTTCTTTTTCACTTGCAGCGCTCCAAGCTCGCAGTTTTTGAGAAGATGTGGTCCTACATGAAGTCTGCCGAACCACCAGCATTTGCGAGGACGAATAAAGAGGGCGTTGCAAGGGTCCGCAAGTCCAAGGGGAAGTACGCATTCCTGATGGAGTCCACGATGAATGAGTATATTGAGCAGCGCAAACCTTGTGACACCATGAAGGTCGGAGGGAACTTGGACTCCAAGGGTTACGGCATCGCTACACGCAAGGGCTCAGGTCTAGGGTAAGGGTGTCCATCCACCTGCTTTTATTACCACCCATACACCTTTGCCTACATGGTCTCGCTTTCTGTCATTGTCATTTTATGTTCTTTTTTTACTGCTTGCTTTTTCATATTATATTTTATGGCATCAATAAGAATTAACAATATATATAACTTGTCTCATGCACATTAAATCTTTATTTCGATGTTTCATTTTAATTTTAAAGATGTATATTAATTGGGCAAATTTTTATATAATGTGTAAGGCATAGATTGGTTCAGTATTGGCCACAAAGACGTGACACGTTGTGTGTGTGTGTGTGTGTGTGTGTGTGTGTGTGTGTGTGTGTGTGTGTGTGTGTGTGTGTGTGTGTGTGAAAACATGTGTATGTATGTCTGAAAGTTTGTAGTTCTGCCTGAATGTGTGTGTGTTTGTGTGTGTGTGTGTGTGTGTGTGTGTGTGTGTGTGTGTGTGTGTGTGTGTGTGTGTGTGTGTGTGTGTGTGTGTGTTTGCATTTCCTTAAAGCTGTTACATCTAGAGATTATAACGGAGCTAAGAAGTGAATTCCGACAAATGGATGCGCAGGATTATACCAAGATTGGAACAAAATCTCAAGTGACAATATTACTTGTTTTATACTTTTAAAAATCAATTATTTTAGTTTGCAGTGGTAGCTAGATATTGTATTGTGTTATATTTGCCCTCATGTCTGATAATTAAATCCTTGGTAATCCATGTTTTGCAATGTAAGATAAGCTCTAAAGATGAAAAAGCACATGTTTGTCCAACAAGGATAGAGTCGTTACAAAGTTGCACTCTACTGGCTGTACTGGAAAAGTTGCACTGTATTGACAGTTTAACCTCACTGAGGTTGTAGTTCACCCACTGTCTGTAGTGCTTCAGAATTTCAAGGGTCGAAACCTCAGTGATTTAGTGCTGATGATCCGGATGGTCAATAAATCATTCAGCCACTTACCTGTTTTCAATATCATATACTGCATTGGCTACAAGGTGCAGAGGTAATTGTGCTGAGTGAAGAGTCATTGGTTGTTTATATATTTTATTTGTCTCAAAGTGTACGATGTTCTCTAATCTTCTCTTCCCTCTGTCTGTACGGCTCTGTCTCTCGCTGTTACTCAACACCAATGTTCGTACTTCATGCATTCGTTGAATGAACATGACAATGGACAAACACATTTGGCATGTGGGATTTGCACCCTGTTCTTTTCTTCATTCTATGTTTAACCTGTTTTAATTTACGCCATATATTCTGCCACTTCTGTCCAACTGCTTTGCTTCCTCACAGGGCACATCCTTTTCCACATTGCCATTCTTTCACACTTTTTCTCAGTGTTGTTTTCCCCTTGGTGATTGAATGATGCTTTTAAGGAAATTGCTTATGAAATGGATCGGTCTTTATAATAGCATGATGTTTTTGTCTGGTTTTTCTTTTCTTTTCAAAACAGTCATTGAGCCTGTTTGATGTTGGCACTCCCTGCCAAAAAACATAAAATCAGGTCATGTTGATGGAGGAGGAGAGGCAAGAGGTTGTTTGCGTACAAAGTTGAGACTAATGAAAGAGCAACAACATCACAAAGCGGAATCACAAAACAGCTAGAACACAATGGGAAGAGGCGAAACACACCAACAGAGAGGCACTTGGAGGAATAATGGACGAGGGGAATAATGAGAGAATAACAGGAGAGGAGGAGGATACAGGGGGTGAACAAGCAGGACACAAACTCAAACACAAAAACAATTGGGCTGAAAGAATGGGAACATAAAACTGGGGATGAAACAGCAATGGAAGGAAAAACAGAAAGTGTCAGGGAGAGGGGTAGAAAACACAATAACCTGGAAAGGAAGCGATGGGATTGGGGGAGAATTCTTGATTGGAGAAGGATTAACAGTATGGATGGAGGATGACCTGAGGAGATGAAAAGACATTTTGAAGGCCTGGAGGGAAGAATGAGATTTAACAGCCTGAGAAAGTTGGTTCAATAAGCGATAGAACAGAGGAACAAATCAGGGCCGGAACGACGGTATTAGGAGCCCGAGGCAAACCTTCAGCTTTGCGGCCTCCTTGACTCCCTCGCACAATTAACTTTCGGAAATGGATCGTACAATGAATTTGTAACGATAAAACTTCTGCACATAATTAGATTTATTTTATATGAAAAAGGATAATCAGATACTGATGGTATATTCTCATTGTTCTACACTTTTCGCAGGATATGTACATGAATAAATGCATATTATAATATGTAATACGGATCACGTGATGTCACACAATGTGTTACTCCAACAAAAGGTGATCGTTAGGATTTAGATTTTTACTTTACGTGCTTTCCGTTTGCCAAACGTACAAACAGGTCCCTTCAGGTCAATGCTTTGTGCAGGTGGACAGCCCAAGCCCAACTAGTCTTTGTTGTATCATTGAGGAATTAATCTGTTTTGATCAACTTTAGGTTGGAATGGTTCACTCAGCATTGGCCACAGAAACAGGGAGGGCCAAGAGAATGAGAAGGGCAATAAATGGGTTGGTGACATTATCTGTGAACTTGTGTTTTGAAACAAAAACATCTTGTGCTCGGTCATGCCAACTTTGCAACTCCTCTTGCAACGGCTCCCATTTCACTGAACAAATCGGAGGCATCAATATCTTTGGAGTCCTCATGTTGTAAAACTTGCTCTAGCTTCAAGCAATGTTCCATAATTTGCTTTGATGTTCCATTCTGCAAACTGAACATCATGGAGGAAGCCAAACACAGAACGAATTTGATGTAATCTGTGAATTTGATTTCTTCAACCTATTGTCTCAACTCTCTGTCTCACCGAAACCTGGCAACAACCTCTGGACTACTACACACTCAACCTCACCACACCCAATGGATATTCCTACGTCAATAAACCACGCTCGGAGGGCCGAGGTGGTGGAATTGCCGTTATCCACCGTCAAGACATCAAGACCAACCTCATCTCCATCTCATCTGCTCCATCATTTGAACACCTGGCTTTTAAACTCTCTGGTCGCACGCAGTCAGTCATGGCTGTCGTCTACCGCCCTCCCAAACCACACCCATCATTCCTGTCTGACTTCTCCTACTTTCTGACCCAGCTATGTTCCCTCTCCCCCTCAATCCTCCTCCTTGGTGATTTCAATATCCACATGGACTCCACTGACTCCACAATAACCACTGACTTCACTGATTTACTCACCTGCTTTAACCTCATTCAACATGTCGACTTTCCTACCCATATCCATGGTCACATTTTGGACCTTGTCTGCTCCACTGGATTAAATTTGCACCATCTCTCTGGCTCCGACCTCACCCTCTCTGACCACTTAGCCATCACTCTGACCATCAACATCCCCGCCCCAACACCAAGGCATTATCGCACTATCAACTTCCGTAAGCTAAACGCTCTTTCACCTACCTCATTCTCATCCACCCTCTCTGAAAAAATGTCCACTTCTCCCTTCATTGACCTCCACACCCCTTCCGACCTCACTGACTACTACAACCACACTCTCTCCTCCTGCCTTGACCAGCTTGCGCCTGTAAAAACCAAAACAGTTTCTTTCACCCATTCTGCTCCCTGGTTTACCCCTGAACTCCGCCTGATGAAAACTCGTGCTCGCCAACTTGAAAGACTCCGCAATAAAACGGGTCTCACAGTTCACTCCCAAGCCTACAAGGACCACCTACAACACTACAAAGATGCCCTCTCCCGTGCCCGCTCCGCCTACTACTCTCAAATTATCCACTCTGGCTCCGGAAACCCAAAAGCACTCTTCTCGACAATAAACAAACTCCTCCGCCCCCTGAACACCACCACCCAGTCATTCACAGTAGACAACTGCATCTCCTTCCTCTCTTTCTTCCAACGCAAAATTGACAACATCTACAACAGCTTGACCACCGCCGCACCCACTCCCCCTCCAACCACCTGCCCCCCCTTGTCCTGCCATCCCCTGTCTCGGTTCTCCCCAATCTCCCCTACTGACCTCTCTGAACTCCTCATAGGAATGAAAACTGCCGCCTGCACTCTTGACCCCATCCCCTCCAGCTTTGTCAAGGCCTCCCTCCCTGCTCTCTCTCCACTTATCATTGCAACAATAAACTCCTCCCTGTCTACAGGCATCGTCCCACCTTCCCTCAAAATTGCTGCTGTTACCCCCATTCTAAAAAAACCTGGTCTAAACCCTGACACCCTAAACAACTTCAGACCCATCTCCAACCTACCCTTTCTGTCAAAAGTTTTGGAACGCGCTGTAGCCACTCAACTCAAACATCATCTCTCTGCCAATAACCTGTATGAAACATTCCAATCCGGATCCCGCTTCAACCACAGTACTGAAACTGCTCTCCTCAAAATCACCAACGACCTTCTCCTCTCCTCTGACGCTGGCAACCTCAACATTCTCGTCCTCCTCGACCTCAGCGCTGCCTTTGACACCATCGATCACACCATCCTCCTCACCCGACTTGAATCCACCTTTAACGTTACCGGCACTGCCCTCTCTTGGATTAAATCATACCTCTCTGACAGACGCCAGTTCATCTCCATCAATAACTGCAAATCCCCCACTGCTCCCCTCCCCCAAGGTGTCCCCCAAGGTTCAGTTCTTGGCCCCCTCCTCTTCATCCTTTACCTGTCCCCCCTCGGTCACTTAATCCACCGTCATGGTCTCCAATTCCACTGCTTCGCCGATGACATCCAGCTTTTCATCTCCACCAAGTCCGTCTCCACCGACACCCACTCTATCCTGACAAACTGCATCACTGAAATAAAATCCTGGCTTCAAATCAACTTCCTCAAGCTTAACTGTGATAAATCTGAAATAATCATCATTGGCCCAAAAACGCTCACAAAATCAACCCATAACTTTGCCCTCAACATCGACGGTATCCCAGTATCCACCTCCCCTCACATCCGGAATCTTGGCGTCATCTTTGACCAAACCCTTTCCTTCGACAAATACACTAAACAGATCACAAAGTCAGCCTTCTTTCACCTGAAAAACATCGCCTGTCTCCGCTCATCCCTCTCCTCCACGGCTGCAGAAACCCTCATCCACGCCTTCATCACCTCCCGTCTGGACTACTGCAATAGCCTCCTCTATGGTTCACCCTCAAAAATCACCAATAAACTCCAATACATTCAGAACTCCGCTGCCCGTCTACTCACCCATTCCCGGACCCGTGACCACATCACCCCCGTCCTTTACAAGCTTCACTGGCTCCCCATCCCCCAGAGAATCCAGTACAAAATCCTCCTCTTGACATACAAAGCCCTCCATAACCTGGCCCCACCCTACCTGGCTGACCTCCTCTCCAGACACACTCCCACCCGCAACCTCCGCTCTGCTGGTACCAACCTCCTGACCCCCTCCATCCGGACCAAATTCAGATCCTGGGGGGACAGGGCCTTCTCCATCGCTGCTCCCACCCTCTGGAACTCACTACCTCACACCATCAGAGACTCCTCCTCACTCACCACATTCAAAACATCACTAAAGACCCACCTGTTCAACACTGCATTCAACATTCAACCCACAGCATTTAACCCCTGACTATCACTTCTCCTTCTCCCTCCTTTTGCTTTAAATATTTCCCTATTGATTCTTGTCTTTTTGCAATTGTTGTTTTCATGTTTTGTTATGCATTATGTTTTCCACTCTGTCAAAGCGCCTTTGGGCTTCTGGAAAAGCGCGATACAAAATAAATGAATTATTATTATTATTATTATTGTATTCCTGGGTCACGGATTGCAAAAAAATAGTACACTTTAAAAAAATTTTTGGGGTTCTGATTCGGCTTGTCGTCTGTTTTATATATGAACTGCTTCCTCTTTCTCCTAATATAGACAGGATCTGGTTAAAAGTGTGCCGGTTGTATTTGCAACTCCTCATTAAGTTCAGCAATTCACATATTACAGTAATTCAGAAATACAAAAATACCACCTCCATTCATAATACAAAACAGAGAAAGAACCATTTACCTGATCCCCACACGATGCATGTGTCAGGTTGGTACTGGGTTCGTTTGGGGGAAGCTAAAGATGGCGGAGCTCAGGCGGCGTCACGGTTCTTGCTTCAAAGCACGATCGCAGGGCATCTTCTGCCCTCTCCGTGGTGGGTTTCACTTGACTTGTGGAGCTGGACATAAGCAGTTCATATTGAAGGAAAACATATCGACAGTCTGCTTGTTACCCTTGCCTAAGGAGAGGGTATTGCATTTAAGTCCGTTTGTCTGTCTGTCTGTTTGTCTGTTTTTTTGTCTGTCTGTCTGTCTGTTTGTTTGTTTGTCCGCACAGAATAAATATGATTTTCTCTGCAACCGTTCGTCCGATTGACAGGAAATTTTCACCTTAGGTACAACTCCACCTCTATAATTTTTTTATGATATTGATGATGTCATTAATATTCGGCCGCCATCTTGGCGCCATCTTGGCGCCAATTCGGCCGCCATCTTGGAAAAACCGAAAAACTTTGCACCTCTATATCTCCGAAAGCGCTGAATAGACAAAATTGAGACATGGCTCATTGTAAAGAACTCTCCATGTGGAATAACATCTGTTAATGATGATGTCATGGGTGCCTCCATTATGACATCATAATTCGACAAGTACAAAACTTCATCCGATCAAGATGAAATTTCTTGAGCACAATCTAGGGGTAAATTGGTTGAGAAAAAAAAAAATGATGACGTCATCGGTGACGTGGTTCGGCCGCCATATTTGTTTTAACACAAAAGCCTTAAAAACCACTGAAAACACATCCTGGCGAGGGTCTGCAATCTCTGATTGCTCTTTCTTGTTTACTTATGTAATTATTTCATGAATAGTCTTTTCATTCATTTTTTGCTGTCCCCAAATGTTGCTGCTCTGAGTGGCCGCCTAGTTTGCCTAATGGTTGCACTGGCCTTGAAACAAATGAGTGGAGCTGAGTAGTGAGTCTGAAATTTGAGATTTTCACAAGACACAGGTTACTGGCATAATGCATGTGCCCTGCAGAAACTTGGGGAACAGAATGTGCAAATGACAAAGAAGGGAAAGACCAGAAAGGAGGTGGTAGAAAATTGAGATACCACCAAACTGTTTGTGTTGTGGAAGTAACAGGCCAAGAGATTCAGTGTAGTCATGGAAAATTCCAACGACTTTGAGAGCCTTGGTCTCGATGGCATCAATATGTGAAAGGTGTGAGGTGAGGCTGGTGAACCATCAATATGTACTGTTCTACCATGCATGTGTCAGGTTGGTACTGGGTTCGTTTGGGGGAAGCTAAAGATGGCGGAGCTCAGGCGGCGTCATAGTTCGTCACTTGACGTCACGTCAGGAGAAGCCTGGTGTTGGGCTAGCAGCTAGGGTGCCAGCTTAGGATCCTAGGATCCTGGGTTCGAATCCCGGTCGATCGCTGAATTAACGCCAGGGGGGTTGACTCAGCCCGTCATCCTTCTGAGGTCGGCAAATTGAGTACCAGTTCACTGGTAATTCCCTGCTTGTTGTAAAAGGCGACAAAAAGGGTTGGTGGCAGGAAGGGCATCCGGCCGTAAAACATTGCTTCAAAAAGGGGACCAACAAAAACAACAACAACCACGGTGCCCGAAAAAGGCCAACCCCCGCTTTGCGGGGGAAAATGGCCTCTACAGGTGTTTTTTTGTTTTGTTTTTTTTTACCATGGGGAGAGCAGTACTCCAAGCTGCAAATTAAGGCATTGTAAGTTTTTCGAAGTTTGGATTTGCCAAGGAAAGACTCAACAGAGGATCCCACTTAGTGACTGGCTTCAGACATCAACTTTGAAATGTGGTTTACCCAAGAGGCCCAAAAATTTTAGGGCGTCAGCTTCTTCAAGCAGTTGGTCAGGCAAGTAGATGGGATTGTTGGAAGACAGTGCTTTCAAAGAACACGAGAGTGTGTGGTTTGCCAGGGTTGATAGACATATTCCAAATGTTGAACCAGATCCTATTTATATCTAGGTCCGTAGAGAGGGAAAAATCTGCTGCCTGCCTACCTGAAGGAGGAGGGATGCTATAGCAGAGGGTGGAGTCATCAGCAAAATGATAGGGGGGTCTTCCAGAGAATCTGAAAGATCGTTGATGAGTATGATGGAGGAACAGGACAGGGACCAAGACACTGTCTTTGGGGCACTTCAGCCTCGATAGGGAATGTACATGAGTGTATCCAATGAGAACTGCACACTCACTATGAGAGTGAAATTAGTCAGTAAGCCATGAGAGGTGTTAGACTTGGATGCCATAGACAGACAGTTTGGACAGAAAGGTGAGGTGCCAGACCATGTTAAATCCTTGAGAAATATCCAGAGAGAGACAGCCAGCATTTGTCTGTCTGTCCGATGTATGTATGTATGTATGTATGTGTGTATGTATGTATGCATGTATGTACGTACGTATGTATGTGTTATGTATGTATTATGTATGTATTATGTATGTATGCATGCATTTCCCTCACAAGCGTCCACCAATCAGAGCTGAGGATCTGGTCACATGATGGGGGGACAGCGTTTAGTAACCATCACAGTTGCATATTTTCCCAAAAGGAAATATTGTCCTGTGGTTGCTCTCAGTTAAGACCGAGAGTAAGCCACGGATGGAAAAGAGCGTTAATGAAGGCGTTGTTCAATTGATGGCAGATGATACGCAATGAGGAAGAAGGATACCGACTTACCTGGATGGCCTTGATGATGTCTTCACCCTTCAAGCTTCAGGCTTCACCATTTTGGTTTCAGACCAGGTCACTCTACTCTGGACATGCTGCTTCTGCTGTCTCAACAATGGATGGAGGTCCTCAATGCCAAACAGGAAATTAGAGCTGTCTCCCTCGACATATCACGTACCTTCGATACGATCTGGCACCCCGCTCTGCTCACCAAACTCTCCTCCTTTGGTATCCATGGAAATCTCCACGCATGGCTGGCGGACTTCCTCTCTAGTCATAGTCAACGTGTGGCCCTGAATGGGTTTCTCCCATCTCCTCTTCCTGTTCAGGCTGGAGTTCCCCAAGGCAGTGTTCTGGGCCCTGTGCTTTTTCTGGTCTTCATCAATGATCTCTCCGACTCTCTTGAAAATCCTCTCTATCTCTTTGCTGAAGACTCCACTCTCTGCCGCTCCATTCCTCCTCCCTCAGATCGGCAGTCTGCAGCCTCCTCACTCTCTGCAGACCTGGACAAAATCACAGACTGGGCAAACAAGTGGAACATGTCTTTCAATCCTGACAAATCTCACACTCTTACGATGTCTCTCCGAAAAGACTGACTGGACAACCCTCCCATCCACTTTCTGAATAATCCTCTCCAAGAAGTTCTGTCACTCAAGCTTTTGGGTCTCACCATCTGCCATGATCTTTCCTGGGAAAACCACATTTCAAAACTGGCCTCCAAAAGACTGGGCATCCTCCGTCGTGCGAAGTCCTTCCTTGGCACACCTGAGCTCCTCACCACATACAATGCTTTCATCTGCAGCTCAATGGAATACTGCTCTCCCATCTGGGCTGGTGCTCCTGCCTCACACCTAGCTCGTCTTCACGCTGTTGAAACCAAAGCATTCAGAATCATTGGAATCTCCCGTGATGAAGCTACCTCTGAGGGCCTTTCACTTACTCACCACAGGCAGATTGGTGGTCTTTCTGTCTTCTACCGACTCCTCTCCGGCCTTGCTCCTCCAGCTCTCTCTGGGCTCTGTCCCCCAAATATTCCTACAGGTCACACAAGATCTGCCTGCAACCCTCTTATGGTTAAACTGCCAAAATCAAGACTCTCTGCTCACCTTCACTCCTTCATTCCTCTTTTCTCCCACCTCTGGAACAAACTCCCTCACTCTCTTCAATCCCACTCCTCCCTCCAGGACTTTAAAACAGCTGTTCACCACCATCTATCTTCTCCCATCCAAAACCTTGATCTCCCCCCCCCCCCCCCCCACGCTAATTTCACCGCAAATCCACTTTTTTGAAATACCAACTTCTTTCCTGGAAGTCCTTGGTGTCCTTGTGTTTATACATCTCCCACCCTCCCCCCCCCCCTCCTTCCCACGCCGCCTCCCCCCAAGCCCTCTCCCTCCCACACATTACCGATGTCCCTGCTCTCAAATGTTGTGTTTATGTGCTTCCCCTTCTCTCCCCATCTTGTCTACCGCTCCCCTTTTTATATACTTTGTTTGTTTGTCTGTTTGATTTGTTTGTGTGATAAATGTTAGCTCTTCCACGAGCCTCGATTATGTATCCAAAAAAATATATATAAAAAATATTTTAAAAACCCTTCAAAAGAAACTCAAACCGAGGCGGATTTTAGGTAGAAAAATAAACACGGCTTTATTGCTGGAACCCGATGCAAAGAACGCAGCGATAAATACTACAATCTAATTTGGGATCCCACACACCAGCTTTCAACGACAGACAAAGGAATATATATCACAAAATAAAGGGGTCGTCGTGTCTGTGTGGTGCGGGCTTATCTCTGTCTGGCTGTGTATGTCAGGAATCGTCAGGCCCCGAGCTCGTCGTCCGAACACGGCTCCGGTTGGGGGGGGGGGGGGGAGGAGGCCTCGACACACCCTTGTTCGCATGCTGCTAGACCCGTGTACGCTGCAGAGCGGCAAGCCTCGCCCCTGCTTCTCCACGCTGCAGTGCCAAGGCACGCTGGTACGCCCGTCACTCGCACTGAGAACCCAACTCTTCGTGCTCGCTCAACTGTCTCTACACCAATGAAGGCAAGACAATCCAGGGGAATGTAAGGGAAGTCCAGTGCAGGTAGAAGGTCCAAATTCAAGCGAGCAGTCCAAAGCGAGAGCACAAAGGGAGAGCAAAAATGTCTGTCCACGACCATCTGCTATGGCATCCAACACGAGAGAGAAAATGTCGGCTTCTCTCCACTTTTATTGATCCTCCTTGGCCAATCAGCTGGCTCCTTATTGTCTCTGGGCTTCAGCTGCATGCCGATTGGCCCTCCCTTCCAGTGATGTGATCTACACATCAAACCCTTTTACCAATCCATCGCGAGGTGGGCGTGGCCTCAGCCTGCCTGAGCAATGTTTGTCTTCAAGTCGGGTAATGCGTGGGCACTTCCTGTCCTTTCTTCCGGTCAGTTTTCTTATGGGAGGGGGAATTTGTTATTAGTGTGTGCGCTAATGGGGATGGATTCCTAACTAGTGTCTAGGTGCGTTGCCATACGGGAAAAAGGAATGATCACAGGTTTGACACACAGGGGAACTAACATAATCCCTATTCTACTTATCACAAAGCCATCCTTGTATGACCACAAATATACTCTTAATCCGAACAAACCGCCTAAACAGAACTTATTACATGTGGGGTTCCCTATCACGACAGCCGGAGCATAATACTTAGGCAGATCTACCTGAATCTATATATATATATGTCACTACCCCCACCGACATAACAATATGTGTCAAACCACCAGATTCTTGTACCAGATGCGCTAAACATCTACTGCATATAAACGCCGTTGAAAGGCGGCGCCGCGTGTTTCACCGTTTTCGCTTCCGGATTGATCATTTATCAGCAATAAACCTCCGGAAATATACCTTTATTGGACACAGTTTCGTCTTATATTTCACCCATCGATGGAAAAATATACGATCTTTCGTTCTATGACAGTGGCATTACCTGTTATGACCGTTGAAGCCTGAATTTTGCTTCGGACTCGGTCATTTTCCGCGATTCCGCGGCAACAGTCGCCTGGTGGCGCGTCGCTACACGTGTTTGTTTAGATAATGATTAATAATACTGATAATGAATAATACTGATACGTGACTGATAATGATTGAGACAGTCATCATAGTTTGTGCAATTAATAAGACCTGTACATGCTGCTCAGTGCTGTGCATCCAGTGGGCATGATATTTTATTCATATACTGGACAAAGAATATAGTTTACTGAACAATGCTGTACTTGTATGTACTTTGTGAATTAGGCTCACAAGATAATGACTTGACCTTTGAATCACACTTCTAGCTGCCAACTTAATATCCCGTGGGGTTTTCAAGTGTAAGTAGTATGATGCCACATGCATTTCTTGTCCTTCATGGATAAGTCAAGCCTAGTGTACATACGTCTTGTAAATGGGGCTTCACCAAACATGTGTGTGAAAATTCTATACATGTAGGCCTACTCGTCATTTTGCCTTGATATTTTGGCATGACAGCTTGGGCTAGCGTACAGATGGCAGGCGATGATTTACAGTATTTGTGTACAGTTGCAATGCAGATTATGTTTGAAGATTCAATGCAGATTATTCTGTACATAATAAATACAGCAGTAGTAGAAGAAACATGTGCATGTTTGTTTCCCATAAATTCCAATTAAAATCAGTGCTGGTCACAACTTATTTGCTAGGAAAAAAAGTGAAAAATACAGAATATTGGCAAGGTGCTAAAAAAATAATTGGCACTCGGCCAATAACTTATGGTACTTTTATTTACTTTACTTGTCCAACATCATGCTTGAAAAAAACCTTTAAACCCTAGAAATTGATTCTGATTGTAAATTACTGGTTGGTATTTTTTGCGAAATTTTCTAGATTTCCTGGCATGAAAAGTTGAAAAACTTGACATTTTGGGGAACACATGAATATTTAATTTTTTGTTTTCATGAATTTGTAATTGCCCACTTTGACCAACCCTGCTACTTTATGAAGGTACAGGGTTGGTACTTTAATGCTGCAGGTATAACTCGAAATCCATAATTTGAGCATCTGGTACAAGAATCTGGTGGTCTGACACATATAATAACCTTCTATGAAACGTTTTGGGGTCCCAGCAGGTGTCGTAAGGTAGGTACGAGGTTTCAGAAATTCCTCGATACAATTATGATTTTGAAATTAGATCGACACAGACCTTGCTCCCGAATCTGGAAGTGACCAGATGACGACGGTTCGCTGGTTTGATAATATCTTAATACAATCGTGATTTAACATTTTATTTTGATATATTAATTAAATGGTATTAATTACCTCTGCCACCAAAGGTGGATGGAGGTTATGTTTCCACCCCAGTCTGTTTGTCTGTCTGTCTGTCTGTCGGTCTGTGAACAAGATATCTCAAAAAGTTGTGGACGGATTCGGATAAAATTTGGCGGAGAGGTTGCATATGTGATGAGAAAAAAGTTAGTTCATTTTGGTTGACCTTCACCAACATTTTGGTGAAGATTCGAATCCGGATCAGATCAGATCAGAGAAGTGATTCTTCACCATTGAGTGTTATGGCTAAAACCGACATATAGCAGGATATCTCAAAAAGTTATGGACGGATTTGGACGAAACTTGGTGGACAGGTTGTGTGTGTGACAAGATCGAATCGATTCGATTTTGGTGAAGATCTGAATATGAATTCAGATACGAGAATTATGTAATTTTAAAGTGATTCTTCACCATTGAGAGATTGGGCTAAAAGCGATATATAACATGATATTTAAAATAATTATGGACGAGTTATGAGTAAACTAGGTGCAGGAGTTGGTTAGGTGACAAGAACAAGCCGATTATATTTTGGTTCAGGTCCGAATCCAGATCTGGCCTATCAGTGGGATACAAAACATAAACTGTTCAGCCTTGTGAAGGTACTCTCTCTACTGAGTGTCATTACATTCTCGTTTATGATTGGAATGATGAATGATGCTGTTTGGAATGAAAATATAGAGATATTGGGTTTAAAGCAAAATGAGGAAATGACGTCAGGGTTTCCATCCATGACATTGGCGGATTCCCCATTTACAGTTTCGCCATTGACTATTATAGCAACATTCAGACTAGGTACTTTTTTGTCCAAGTCCTTCATGAACCTGCTTCAGGCTGTTGTTAGACTATCACTCTTGTTTTTAATCAGAGATTTAAAAAAATCGACACATGTATGGCCAAAATTGGTGAGAAATTTATTATCTAATACTGGGCCTTGCAGGATGGCCGAGACTAGGGATATGCACACTTGCCTCTGAGCCATCTTGTTTGGGTTTGAATTTCGGCCCAGATAAGAACTGTCATCCTGGTGTCTTGCAGTCAGGGCGAGGTATAAATTTGTGTGCCCTCTCTCGGATGGACGTTAAACTGGGCGTCCCGTCTTCCAGCATTACTATGTAAAATGTCCCACTGTGTCCTTCAGGAGGAGTAGGCGAGCTATCGCCGGCACCATGAACAAATTCTAAATTCCTGCCCTAACCTACAGGGGGAATTGCTTGACCAGCAGCACAGCCGTACTCATGGCTAATGATGCTACTTGCAGCCATGTGCTGCATCCGAAACAAGAAGCACACAATGATGAATTACTTCTGCAGTAGCTTTTACAGACTTGGCATTTAATATGGAATATTTTTTTATTCTTGACTTGGGTTTAATTTCTTAACTCAGTATATCAATCTGGTGAGTTTCTTTTACACTTTGGTGATTTATTTGTTAAAAGAACCATGTCACTGATTGTCTGTCGCAGCAAGAAATCAACAACAGGATTATATCACAGGTGGCATGGCAAAATGTATGGACAGGTGCATTTGATGATTGGCTTCACAGTCGGGTAGACAAGGGTTGTTGCATTCTGTATTAGTGGAAAACAACTGCTGCACGTCTCCAAAAGTTATTGCCGCTTCCTCTGGAGATGGTCCGTCAACTCGACAATGCTGTTTGTCATGGAGTGGTGGCTTTACGAAATTCTGGCATGAAACAGTGTGCTATTGCTCGGCAGTATGGCATCACTCAAGGTCAGCTGTCAAAGATCCTGAAACGAAATGCTCAGAGGGGTGTCCCTACTCCAATACCAAGGCCAGGACGTCCCCGCAGAACCACAAGGAGGGATGATCGCCAGCTGCACCGGTTAGTCCGCAATGGCCATACCAAGTCAGCTAATCGGCTTAGGGCTGAGTGGCAGCAACTGACAAATGTGCCTGTATCCAGAAGGCTAGTCAACCAACGACTGGTTCAAGCAGGCTATCGTGCCAGGCGTCCCCTGAGAAAGCCACGCCTGACCAGACAACACCGCCAGCGCCGATTGCAGTGGGCCAGAGAGCAACGTCAATGGCAGCCAGGACACTGGAATCACGTGATCTTCAGTGACTGGTCTAGATTTCTGGTCTATCGTCAAGATGGCCGCGTCCGAGTGCGCAGACAAGTGCATGAAGCCTAAAACAAAGACTGTATAATGCCAAGAGTCCAAGCTGGAGGTGGTGGGGTGACCGTTTGGGCTGCTTTTCATGCAGGGGGCAAAACTGACCTGGTTGTTCTGAATGGAAACCTGAACCAGTTCAAGTACAGGGCCATTCTGGAAGAAACATTGCTTCCATTTGCTAGTGCAGCCTTTCGAGGAAACTTTGTCTTCCAAGATGACAATGCACGGCCTCATCGTGCTCGCATGATCCAACACTTTCTTGCTGACCGTGGTGTAGAGCATATGGAGTGGCCTGCCATGTCCCCGGATATGAATCTGATAGAGAACTTGTGGGCAGAATTAACGCGTCAAATCGACCACTTGGACCAGCAGCCGACTTCTGTGTGTGAATTGCAGCAGGCTATTGTCACTGCATGGCAAGCGATTCCTGTCCAAACCTTGGCAAACCTCGTGAACAGCATGCCTCAATGTGTACGTGCTCTCCTGAATGCTCGTGGGGGTTACATGAAGTAATGAACTGTAATTTTACTGTCCGTAATCCCAGTCGTAATTTAACTTTTGTTTTTGTTTAAAAAAATTTGGCTAATGTGCAAAATAAAGAGATACTTCTGGAAAACGTACAGAAGTTTAACACAGTACTGTCCATGAATTGAGTTCGATATCAGTTTACATCACTTTCAAGGATCAATTTATTTGTTTCGAAATGTCAAATGTGGTTTTTGTTTCTTCTAAAGGTCACATTAACAAAATCTAGAATAATTTCAACATAATTCCAATGAACTTTTGGTTCTAAGACATCTTGAAAAGTAAGTTCACCCCCACAAAAAAAATATTCCATATTAAATGCCAAGTCTGTAAAATGGATTCCATTCAGTGTATATTCATTACATTCCACAGTAGTCGTCCTGAAAATAATGCTTTTATCTTATGTCGGGACCTACAATATTTGACACACAAATTGCACCTTTATGAGTAGATTCACTCTCCTGGTTTCAGCTCAAAACAAGCCTCCACAGTCTGTACCCTCCACTTTCTCTTTTTTCACAATCTATTTTATTTGCTTAGTACATGATCATTCATTATTTGATTGGTTGATTGAAAATAGTCACTGTAACATGTAATTATTTTTACTCCCGCATTCGATCGTGTCCGTGTGTGTGTGTGTGTGTGTGTGTGTGTGTGTGTGTGTGTGTGTGTGTGTGTGTGTGTGTGTGTTCGTGTGTTCGTGTGTTCGTGAACAAGATATCTGGAAAAGTTCTGAACGGATTTAGATGAAATTTGGTGGGATGATTGCCCTTGGGATTAGGAAGAATTGATTAGTTTTTGGTGAAGCTCAGGATATTAATCCGGATCCAGGAATTTTTTGAGAAATATTTTTTCTGTTTTACTGCATTAAAGCTTTTATTCTTATTCTTAATGATGTTTTTCTCCTCTAATTCCGAGATATATCAAAATAAATTATCTGACAGTTAGGGCCTACTTTCTTTTTCATTTATTGTTTTGGGGAGAGGGGAGGTTAAACAAAACGTATTATTCCAACTAAACCCACGGCGGGAGTATGCGCTCTACTGAGTGGCGTTCTAGTTACCTATAGTAAAACGACCCATTAATCACAAACAAGGACATTTTAAATCGGGATTTTGACGAATTCAATGACACAAGAGTAACTAAAACGGCACTCATAGAGCATACCTCTGCCAGGCTGAACAGTTTATATTTTGTATCCCACTGATAGGCTCGATCTGGATTCGGACCTGAACCAAAATCTAATCAAATCGTCATTGTCACATACACAACCTCTCCACGAAATTTCATCCAAATCAGTCCACAACTCTTTGAGATATCCTCTTCACAAACAAACAAACAAAGAAACAAGAAATATGTCGTGCATAGCATGATACTTACGAAATCCCTAAAATAAGTTGTTGGCCTATGATGACCTTAAAAATACTTGGTGGTTGAATTCAGTGACCAGATATGCAAATCCTCTGAAAAATTTCAAGTCAATCATATGAAAATTGAGGATTTTAGAAATTTGGCCTATGTTGACCTTTTTGCCTATGTTGACCTAAAATGTATTTGGTGGTTGAATTCAGTGTCCAGATATGCAAATCCTCTTCAAATTTCAAGTCAATCGGATGAAAATTGAGGATTTTAGAAATTTGGCCTATGTTGACCATTTGGCCGATGTTGACCTCAAAAATACTTGGTGGTTGAATTCAGTGACCAGATATGCAAGTCCTCCTCAAATTTCAAGTCAATCGGATGAAAATTGAGGATTTTAGAAATTTGGCCTATGTTGACCATTTGGCCGATGTTGACCTCAAAAATACTTGGTGGTTGAATTCAGTGACCAGATATGCAAGTCCTCTTCAAATTTCAAGCCAATTGGATAAAAATTGAAGATTTTAGAAATTTGGCCTATGTTGACCTTTTAGCCGACGTTGACCTCAAAAATACTTGGTGGTTGAATTTAGTGACCAGATATGCAAGTCCTCTTCAAATTTCAAGTTAATTGGATGAAAATTGAGGATTTTAGAAATTTAGCAAAGTTGGTGAGCTTTGGCCTATGTTGACCTTTTGACCTATTGACCCCAAAAACAATAGGATTCTTGCTTTTGACCAACTCTACCATTTGGTGAAGTTTCATGAAGATCGGTTGAAAAATGTGACCTGTAGGCCGGTGACAAACAAACAAACAGACAAACAAACAGACAGACAGACAGACAGAACCACAAACACAACCGACCAATATACTTGAAAAATCTTCGATTTTGCAAGTAACAAAGAAACAAGAAATATGTCGTGCATAGCACGATACTTACGAAATCCCTAAAATAAGTTGTTGGCCTATAAAAAAACCACCTTTAGAGGCCATTTTTCCCCGCAAAGCGGGGGTTGGCCTTTTTCGGGAACCGTGGTTGTTGTTGTTTTTCGGGCCAGTATTTGAAGCAATGTTTTACGGCCGGATGCCCTTCCTGACGCCAACCCTTTTTGCCGCCTTTAACGACAAACAGGGAATTACCAGTGAACTGGTACTCAATTAGCCGACCTCGGAAGGATGACAGGCTGAGTCAACCCCCCTGGCGTTAATTCAGCGATCGACTGGGATTCGAACCCAGGATCCTTGGATCCTAAACCGGCACCCTAGCCGCTAACCCAACACCAGGGATTGGTGGCCCTATGATGACCTTAAAAATACTTGGTGGTTGAATTCAGTGACCAGATATGCAAACCCTCTGAAAAATTTCAAGTCAATCATATGAAAATTGAGGATTTTAGAAATTTGGCCTATGTTGACCTTTTTGCCTATGTTGACCTAAAATGTATTTGCTGGTTGAATTCAGTGTCCAGATATGCAAATCCTCTTAAAATTTCAAGTCAATCGGATGAAACGTGAGGATTTTAGAAACTTGACAAAGTTGGTGACCTTTGGCCTTTGTTGACCTATTGACGTTTTGGCCCCAAAAACAATAGGCTTCTTGCTTATGACCAACTCTAACATTTGGTGAAGTTTCGTGAAGATCGGTTGAAAATTTTGACCTGTAGGCGACTGACATACAGACAGACGGAATAACGCACAAGACCAACCAACATAGTTGAACAATGTTAAATTTTCGCAAGTAATTAAAAACAGACAAACATGGGTGAAAAGTTATCGATAAGTTCAGGAAATGCAGTGGAATACTGGAGTCTCAATAAAATGCACACAGACTTTATATTTCAGAATGAAAAAAAATAGCATTGAGAGGGGGTGAAGTGTTACTAATACCTAACGGATGGCGTTAGCGTGTGAGGGAATGATTGCATATCATCTACAGTCAGCTGTTACCCATAAGGGAGTGCAGAACGACAAGATAGTTATTGAAAACTGTAGATATCAATGCTGAATAAAATGTCAGGTAAGCACATCAAAATGTAATGGGATAACGCAAATTGACAGCCCAAGGAAAGAGCAGCATGAGGAGACATTATGGCTGGAAGGAGTTTTTCTTTTTCCACAACCATTAGTTGCTTTGGCAACAAAACCAGTTGCAAAATGTTGCCATCCCTGCCAATACACAACCTTCTTTCTAAAGCTGTCTTTCAGTTTGTTGTGTGATCCCCCTTCACAAACCTCAAAGCATTCTCCTGACAGTTGTCTGCACTTTGAGAGCTTGCGCTTTTGCTAATCTGTCCACAACATTCTTTCTGTTGTCACAATTCCCATTTCAACTTGAATTCAAGGCCGGGTTTAGCAACCCTCGAATCTACTAACCGATCCCTGCAGGATTAATATACCCCTTCGAGACTTTTGTATTTTCCACAGGGTAATGCTTCGGTCAGTTGAGGAACATGCTGTGTGTAACCCACCTAGATTGGCTTGTGGGGTTCGCGTTGATAACAACCTGGTGAGTAAATGGGGATGTAGTCGTTAGAAAACAGTTGGTGGTGTAATGGTTGGCCTGGTTGAGCATCTGCTTCGAGTCTGGGCGGTCGGTCGTTTGAACCCGACCTGGGCCGAGTCATCCCAAAGACTTTAAAAATGGTATAAGTTGCTTCCTTGCTAAGGTTTGAGCACAGGCAAACAACCATCGGATGGCAACCATTGTACAGGCTTTGCTGGGCCTCATGGCCTTCTACATTGAAATTCCTTGTAACAGAACTCATCTAATTGTAATTTTACCACCAAAATGTCATTCAAAAGCAGTCATGGCTAAACTGGGTTACATCGTTGATCGTAATGAGGAATTGATTTCGTCTAAAACATCTGATGTAATGTACTTGCTAACATGTAAAAGCTGTGCACTTCATTACCCTCGCCAGAGGAGAGCGTATTGCATTTGAGTCCGTTTGTCTGTATGTCTGTATGTTTGTCTGTTTGTCTGTTTGTTACTTGCAAAATCGAAGATTTTTCAAGTATATTGGTCGGTTGCGTTTGTGGTTCTGTCTGTTTCTTTGTCTGTTTGTCTGTTTGTTTGTTTGTCACTGGCCTACAGGTCACAATTATAAACCGATCGTCACAAAACTTCACCAAGTTGTATAGGTCGTCCCGATTGAAAAGCCTATTGATTTTGAGGTCAAAGGTCAATGGGAGGTCAAATTTCTAAAATCGCCATTTTTAATCCGATTGACTTCAAAATTGAATAGCATTTGTATATTGTCACTAAATTGGGAAATGAACTATTTTTGAGGTCAAAAGGTCAACTCAAGGTCAAATTTTCGAAATCATCAATTTTCATCTGAAAAGCCGTCAATGTTCAACCGATTGATTTGACAATTGAACAGCATTTGCATATCGAGTCACTAAATTGGGAAACCAACTATTTTTTTAGGACAAAAGGTAAAAGGTCAACTCAAGGTCAAACTTTCGAAATCATGAATTTTCATCTGAAAACCCATCAATTTTCGTCCAATTGACTTGAAAATTGAACAGCATTTGTATAGTGCCTCACTGGATTGGGAAACCAACTATTTTTGAGGTCAAAGGTCAACTGAAGGTCAAACTTCTAAAATCATCATTTTTCATCTGAAAAATCGTCACTTTTCATCCTGTTGAACCGAGCTTTGATCAAGATCGTCAATTTTAATCTTGATGAAATGGACAATTTACTGTATCAATGGAAAACTTTTGGGTTGGATTTTGCAAGAAGCATGCTCCGCATGATGTCTTCTTGTTTGTTTGCTTGTTTTTCTGCACAGAATAAATGTGATTTTCTCTGCAAAAGTTGGTCCAATTGACAGGAAATTTTCACCAAAGGTGCATCTCCTCCTATATAATTTTTAATCATTATGATGTAATAGGTCACGTGGTATGGGCGCCATCTTGGAAAAAACGAAAGACATTGCACCTATATATCTCTGAAAGCATAGAAAAAATTGAGACATGACTCATTGTAAAGAACTCTCAATGGGGAATAACATATGTTAATGATGATGTCATAGGTGCCTCCATTATGACGTCGTAATCCGACAAGTACAGAACGTCATCTGATCAAGATGAAATCTATTGAGCGTCATCTAGGGATAAATTGGTGGAGAAAAAAAATGATGATAACGTCACGGGTCACGTGGTTCGGCCGCCATCTTGGAAAAACCGAAAAAAATTGAACCTCTATATCAGTGAAAGCACTGCATAGAAAAAATTGAGACATGGCTCATTGTAAAGAACTCTTCATGCAGAATAATATATGTTAATGATGATGTCATAGGTGCCTCCGTCATGATGTCATAATTCGACAACAACAAAACTTTATCCGATCAAGATGAAATTTGTTGAGCGTCATTAGGGATAAATCGGTGGAGACAAAAAAAACAACAATGATGACGTCATATGGTTCGGCCGCCATATTTGTTTCAACAGAAAAGCCTTTAAAACCACTAAAAGCACGTCCTGGCAAGGGTCTGCGATCTCTGATTGCTCTTTCTTGTTCAATATGTAGGATAAACTATCAAGTAATGTAACTCTTGAAGGAATTGACATAGATCATACAGCAGGACGTCCTTTGTTTATCACAGTCACTTTACAAGAGGTGGATGTGAAAATGTTGGATATTGTAGACAAACAATTGAAAATGTTTGTGGCAGTGGTAGATGAGTGAATCTGAAAGAAGGCAGTATAAAAAAGCAAAAATACAAAGGAGAGAGAGAAGCATTTTATCCATGTGGTTTAAATGAAAGCGTGCAAAATCTAGTGTAATGAGAATCGGAATATAAACCTTATATTTCATTGTATAACGAGAAATTCAGCATGATGTAGAGCACATAACAATGGAAGAATCTCTCCTTTTAAAAAGACAATCGATTAAATAACCAATGAATGTCTGACATTGAAACAAATAAGCTTTAAAAACCTCTTGAATACAAGTTTAATCACAATTAACACCTTAAATGTAAAGCAGTTACCTTGCCTTGGAGAAACCATACTCAACATAATGGCAAAAGAAACTAAAGTAATGTCTCTGAAACATTTAGAAACAACTTTCCATGTGATTGCATGTGACCATGCAGGTTAAGGCAGAAAAGAAATGTCAAAACCAAACACAGAAATGTACTAATAGTGGAATTTGATTACTATTTTGAGATCAGCGTTCTCGAGACAAAACGAGGACAAAGACAGATTACCAGAGAAAATAAAACTTGAAGAACATCCTGGAATTGTATTCCATTCCATTCCATTTTTAGCAGCAATTAGAAATATAATTTTCTTCTTTCACAAAGATATTTTAGTGAGGTGAGCTCAGAAAATATGCAACAATAGATTCGCAATTTTCCATCCAGCGAATGTAATCGTCCTATGAATAATTGTGTCTGTGTGTGCTTGTGTGTCTGTCTGTATCGGTCTGTATCTGTCTGTGTCGACGTGTGTGTGTGTGTGTGTGTGTGTGTGTGTGTGTGTGTGTGTGTGTATGTGTGTGTGTGTATGTATATACTATATATGTGTATACATGTGCATATATATATATATGTGTGTGTGTGTGTGTGTGTGTGTGTGTGTGTGTGTGTGTGTGTGTGTGTATGCGTGTATATGTGTGTGGGTGTACGTGTGTGGGTGTACGTGTGTGTATGTGTGTGTGTGTGTGTGTATGTATGTTTGTGTATATATGTGTGTGGGTGTACGTGTGTTTGTGTGTGTATATGTGTGTATGTGTGTGTGGGTGTGCACACACTTGCATTCACATGTTATCAGAAGTAAATACATTGTGTAGATTACATCATTTGTGCATCTGATAAATTGCCAGTAACCATTTTGTGAAACTGAATGTGCAGGTGCAGCATCTAACTCAATATGTCGAAATGTCACACAGGTCCATGCCCGTGGGATTCCCACGGGTGACCCCACTAGTATATATATATTCCCGGTGTGTACCCCGGTTTAGAATAGGTACACCGTATCCCTGCGCATCGTAAGAGGCGACTAAGGGTTGGCGTCAGGAAGGGCATCCGGCCATAAAAAAAAACATTGCCTCAAACAGGGAACCATGATTGTCATGGGGCCCGCAAGGCTAACCCTGCACTAGCAGGGAAAATGGCCTTAAAACGATCATTCATTCATTTTTTTATATATATATATATATATATATATATATATATATATATATATATATATATATATATATATATATATATATATATATATATATATATATATATATATATATATATATATATATATATATATATATATATATATATATATATATGCAGTGGCTGTTGACGTGTTATCAATGGAGGTCCGTGGTTCGAGCCCCGCATTGAGTCAGAATTTTTTCACACTTAGCCCCTCGCAGGAATTTGATTCCTGTTTCTGCAATTGTATTTGAATTCATCTTCAATGCATTTCTACTTATTCACGCATGCATATACTTACGCTAACATTCGGTGTCTGCTTAGCAGGCACGTAAGACATCGGCCATGATAAAGCTCGCATTGTTAAGTGTGGAAAAGTTCTGAGAAAATTGTGGCTGGCTCAATAGTGCAGTGGGCTGTTGACGCGTTATCATCAGAGGTCCGTGGTTCGAGCCCCGCATTGAGTCAGAATTTTTTCACACTTAGCCCCTCGCAGGAATTTGATTCCTGTTTCTATATGTATATATATATATTGTTGCGGTTTTGGAATAAAGGTTAACTCCCCCTCGTAGGTAGACGCACCACAACAAGAAGCCTCGTGATAGTTCAGTTATTTCTTAGTGAATGTAAGCATAGTCCTTTCCTGTGTTTAGTTTTGCGTTGAGTAGGCCAGTGAGCTTAGGTGCTTTTGGTTTGGTTTTGGCACTGAAATGCCACGCGGCAGGCCTGAACACGTCTACCGAGGCCGAAGGGAGGCACGGCAGGAGGAGTGGTCGGTAAGCACGAGCCGCCAATCAGGGCTCGAGGGGAGTGGCTAACCACGGCGACCAGAGGCGGGGTTTGGAACATTCGAGTCAGGCCGGGACGGAGCCATGAAACCCTTCTCTGAGTCCCCCCCCCCCCCCCCCCCCACGTCAGATGAGTCGCGCAGCCCATGAGATGGGTCGGGTTCCGAGATGAGATGAGTTCCCGCTGAGTTGAGTGCCCGGTGAGAACAGTTGAAAAAGAGTTGAGTCCTCAGTTGAGTTTACAGTTCCCCATGAGAGTGAGTTGAGTTGAGCTTCAGAACGCGAGTGGAGCTGCAGGACGAACGAATTTAAATGCTGATTGTACACGAACTTTCCCCGTGCCCTGCGCTCTGCACTGTATTAATCGCGTGCTCGAGAAGACGACTGGCGCCGGGCCACAGACGCGCTATTTCCTCCTGCCTGCCTTCGCCTGGATGCGTGCCGTGAACATCGGAGAGCCACGCCGGGCAAGCTGCCCCGGGGCGACCGACGGCAAAGCGCGCTTGTCGCACGAACTTCTCTTCCTCCATCTCCCCGTGTGCGTGAGTGGGCCCTTCGTCTGGGAAATAAGTGAGATTGATTAAGCTCTGCTCTGTGTCTCCCTTCCTTCATCATTATCATTGTAAATAATAATAAATCATGTTCTTCCTCTGATTTGACCGTCCTGTCCCTTCCAACCATTTGCTTCGCATGGTACGAATAAAACCGCTCGAATCGGGTTCCAATAAAAGTAACAGCACGAGTCACGTGATACGCATACCGCTCGGGCGTACTCGATTAAGCGTGGCTTGTGCGAGGCTCGATCCCCGCTTTCGTGGCAGCGTGGGTTAAAGGTAAGTGCGAATTTGTCCCGATACCCTTTTTCACGTTTGCCCAGAAGTGGCGATTCGGCCTCACGGACAAGAAGACCATGGGGGGGAAAAGGGGTTTAATCCCCCCTTTGTAACGGGAACGGGCTTCGGGAGATCCGCAACAATATATATAACTAAATCTATTGTATATCAAATCAGCACCAAATGAAATCTGACAGGGACTAAACAGCCAGACAAACTAAAGTCAAAAGCAAGCGTTCACAAAGCCAAGAAGATGCCTGAGTGATGCGGGGAACAACTGCATGATGTGGTGGTGTGTTCTTGTCATTTTATTTGGCTTTGACTGCTCATTGGCCATACTTATCCCTTTAAATGTTGGAGCAAAGTTGGGGAATAGGTCAGCGAAGCATGGTAAGATAGAAATGACCATCTGCCGATCTGCTGATAATGTCAAAGATTCTCCCTTTCCCCATCTTACTATAATTCACCAAATGTCCGTCTGTCTGTCCGTTCCCAGGTACCGCAAAAACGGCTGAACCGATCGCAACGATATTTTGGCTGGGTAATCCTGGGACCCCCTGGAGTAAAATAGGCTATATTGTTTTACCAATTTTCCAATTTTTCCAATTTTCCAGTTTTTCCAAACACGATAGAATAATATTTACTGATATGAGCAGTGATGTGGCTTTTATTGAAATTCTGCAAATACTGTTTAGATTTTGATGAGAGTTATGAACCTACCGCGAATGCGGAAGTGGACAGATTACGGCAATGAGCGGGTGTGATAATATCCCAATACAACCGTCATTCAATCGTAATGTTTAAACGTTAAATGTTAATCGTGTTAATCGTTTTGTTAAAGTATCAATTGATGATTGGAATTGAGTGAATACAATTACGATTTTGAATTCGTAATTGTATTCACCCAACCGTACGGAACTTCACATCAGGATTTAAATATTTGTTTATGTCACGAATGTTGTTAAAAGTTTATTTTTTATATTAATGTTATTTAATTTGTGATTGGAGTTATGCTGTTTGGAATGAAAAAAGAGATATCGAGTTAAAGTGAATGACGAAATGCCGTGATGGTTTCTACTTTCTCAACGTGAAATTCACGGATCGCCATATGCAGATTCGCCATTGACTGGGTATGGAACGTTTGGGTATGTTTGCGAACGGGTACGTTTTTCATGGAAGTCCTTCACGAACTTGCTGTTCATGTCTGACGTGCAACTGAAGGTGCTGCAGGAATGTGGCATTTATTGGTTTCATGCTTTAGCATTCGCCATTTCTGCATTGTCTGTTCGCTTCTGGCCTCCCACCCGTGCTTACCACGGGTACCTCACTCGTTATAGGAATACAGGATCCATGCAAGTTCATTAGCACAATGCCATCTGGGCTAAGATGTTGCCTTAGCCACATTTTTGCGACATAAGGAAACCTCATAATGTGCTAAATCATATAACATTCCCTGCTGATGTCATTTCCCAATGTGGAATGAATGCTCACACATTTTCCCAAAACGTTTTGGTGTGTATTATGGCAGAAGTAGAGAATGTTCCTGATACAGAGTGTTTCAGGGGACTCATATTGATCAATCATGTGTATTAATTGGAGGAGGAAGTTTGAAAATATAATCTCCTGTTACCCTAAAATAAATGTATTTGCATTATGGAACAGTCCCACTTTGGAATTCAAAAGCCACACAACCTTCTCTGCAAAAGGCAATGTTCATCTTTCCACTAGATATGATCAGTTACGTTCAATAAATAGCCGGAACAAAGAGCAAACTGATATACATCCTGGATAATAGCAGTGACCATTACAGCATTCCCTGCAATTAGGATGCACATTTATATATTAGCCCCACTAATGAGAAGTGTTTTCACACTTTCAGTCAACGAGCTGGTAAATGACTTTTCAATTTATGCATAAATATAGAAGTTTTTTCTGCCTCTGTCTACGAAGTTGCTGGAGGCATTATGTTTTCAGGTTGTCTGTCCGTCCGTCATCCGTATGTATAATGAGGTCAACATGAACTGATTAGTTATTGGGGTTACGAGGTCAAAGGTCATGTTCGCTAAAAATCCTGTTACTGTGATAATTTGTGAACCAGTAATGGGATTCTGACCAAATTTGGTACAATTATGTATAATGATGTAAAGATTAACTGATTAGAATTTGGGGTCAAAAGGTCAAAGGTCAAAGTCTGTAATAGGTCTATAACTTGAGAACGGCTGAAATTATTTAATTCAAACTTGGTACAGATTATGTGTAATGATACAACAATTAACTGATTCGATTTTGGGGTCAGAGGCCAAAGGTCAAAGTCTGTAATAGGTCTATAACTTGAGAATGGGGAGATCTGAAAACAGCAGTTTGGAGGAGGCACCCTTCAAATCTGGGAGAACTGAGGCAGCTTGCGCAAGAAGAGTGGGCCGAACTACCATTAGAGAGGTGTAGGAAGCTCATTCATGTCTGTAGGAAGCGCTTGACTGCAGTTATTTTGTCCAAAGGCCGTGCTACCAAATATTAAGTCCAGGGTGTCAATAATTTTGTCGATGCCATTTCTTTTTATTTTATGATTTATAAAAGGATATATTAAGTTCTGAATCAGAAACAAAGGTTCTGTAATATTAACAGTGAAATAATGAATTGTGGAGACCAAATACTTTTGTCAATTTCAACTTATTTTTCGAGAAAATTGTGAGTTATTTGAAAAAAGTGCATTGGTGCCAATATTTTTGGCCACGACTGTAACTCCGCGTAGTCCCTGCTCAGGTAGTCCCTCCTCGTAGATGCCCTTGTTCATTATCCTAAAAAGGGTGAGGGCTTTAGTTTGTGTGTGTGTGTGTGTGTGTGTGTGTGTGCGTGCGTGCGTGTGTGTGTGTGTGTGTGTGTGTGCGTGCGTGCGTGTGTGTGTGTGTGTGTGTGTGTGTGTGTGTGTGTGTGTGTGTGTGTGTGTGTGTAATGCTCGAATCCCACTTCTTCTCCTGTAGGACTGCGGTTAACTTGGCAGTTTTGAAGCTAAATGAACAAGGCCTTCTGGACAAGTTCAAGAACAAGTGGTGGTTTGACAAAGGCGAGTGTGGGAGAGGTGGTGGAGAATCAAAGGTAACATTTTGTTTCATTATTATTAACGATGTTATTGTTATTTTACCATTGCTTCAAATTGCAAAAACCCATTCTTGTCACACTATATTTTTGTCAGAAAACGCTATTCATGGACAGGGCATTGCTTCTCCCAAGCGAAATGTTGTTTTTTCTGTTGATGAAGCTTCTGACCGGACCGACGTCACATCACAAGGATGCAAATCCTCATCGAGGACACAGCCCCCAAACTCATCCTAAAAATGGGACATTTCGATTTTACATTTGAATAATAAACTAAATTAATTACTATGTAGCTGGGGAGATGTTAAAGTGCAGATAAATAAATTAATAATTCAAGGTGGTATGTCGGTGGCGGTGACGGTAAAGCATATATAATTAATTAATTCAACCAAGGTAGTATGTTGGGATTGAACTCCAAAAATAAAACTCAAAATGGTAAGGTGCATGTATTTACATAAATATATCATTCAAAATTGTGTGTTTGCTGTGGAGATGGTAAAGTGTATTCATTCATTACCTCTGCCAATGAAGGATGGGGGTTGTGCTTTCACCCCTGTCTGTTTTGTTTTGTTTTGTTTGTTTGTGAACAGGATATCTCAAAAAGTTGTGGATGGATTCGGAGAGAGGTTGGGTGTGTGACAAGGAGGAAGTTATTAGATTTTGCTGGAGATCCGAATCCGGATCTGCGAATTCTTTAAGTGATTCTTCACCATTGAGTGATGGGACTAAAACCGATATATAGCACGATATTTCAAAAAGTTGTGGATGACTTATGGCAAAACTTGGTGGATGAGTTTGGTAAATGACAAGAACAAGCCGATTTGATTTTGGTTCAGTTCCGGATCCAGATCTGCCCTTATCAGTGGGATACGAAACGTAAACTGTAAACTGTTTCCCCCTTCGTCATCTTACTTATGGTGGAAGGCGGTTTCCTCCCCCCTCATCTTACTTATGGTGGAAGGCGGTTTCCTACTTCCTCGTCTTACTTATGGTGGAAGGAGGTTTCCTACTTCCTCGTCTTACTTATGGTGGAAGGAGGTTTCCTACTTCCTCGTCTTACTTATGGTGGAAGGAGGTTTCCTACTTCCTCGTCTTACTTATGGTGGAAGACGGTTTCCTCCTTCCTCATCTTACTTATGGTGGAAGGCGGTTTCCTACTTCCTCATCTTACTTATGGTGGAAGGCGGTTTCCTACTTCCTCGTCTTACTTATGGTGGAAGGCGGTTTCCTCCCCCCTCATCTTACTTATGGTGGAAGGCGGTTTCCTACTTCCTCATCTTACTTATGGTGGAAGGCGGTTTCCTACTTCCTCGTCTTACTTATGGTGGAAGGCGGTTTCCTCCCCCCTCATCTTACTTATGGTGGAAGGCGGTTTCCTACTTCCTCGTCTTACTTATGGTGGAAGGCGGTTTCCTACTTCCTCATCTTACTTATGGTGGAAGGCGGTTTCCTACTTCCTCGTCTTACTTATGGTGGAAGGCGGTTTCCTACTTCCTCGTCTTACTTATGGTGGAAGGCGGTTTCCTACTTCCTCGTCTTACTTATGGTGGAAGGCGGTTTCCTACTTCCTCATCTTACTTATGGTGGAAGGCGGTTTCCTCCCCCCTCATCTTACTTATGGTGGAAGGCGGTTTCCTACTTCCTCGTCTTACTTATGGTGGAAGGCGGTTTCCTACTTCCTCGTCTTACTTATGGTGGAAGGCGGTTTCCTACTTCCTCATCTTACTTATGGTGGAAGGTGGTTTCGTACTTCCTCATCTTACTTATGGTGGAAGGTGGTTTCGTACTTCCTCATCTTACTTATGGTGGAAGACGGTTTCCTACTTCCTCGTCTTACTTATGGTGGAAGGCGGTTTCCTACTTCCTCATCTTACTTATGGTGGAAGGCGGTTTCCTACTTCCTCGTCTTACTTATGGTGGAAGGAGGTTTCCTACTTCCTCGTCTTACTTATGGTGGAAGGCGGTTTCCTACTTCCTCGTCTTACTTATGGTGGAAGGCGGTTTCCTACTTCCTCGTCTTACTTATGGTGGAAGGAGGTTCCTACTTCCTCGTCTTACTTATGGTGGAAGGAGGTTTCCTACTTCCTCGTCTTACTTATGGTGGAAGACGGTTGCCTCCTTCCTCATCTTACTTATGGTGGAAGGCGGTTTCCTACTTCCTCGTCTTACTTATGGTGGAAGGAGGTTTCCTACTTCCTCGTCTTACTTATGGTGGAAGGAGGTTTCCTACTTCCTCGTCTTACTTATGGTGGAAGGAGGTTTCCTACTTCCTCGTCTTACTTATGGTGGAAGACGGTTGCCTCCTTCCTCATCTTACTTATGGTGGAAGGCGGTTTCCTACTTCCTCGTCTTACTTATGGTGGAAGACGGTTTCCTTCTTCCTCATCTTACTTATGGTGGAAGGAGGTTTCCTACTTCCTCGTCTTACTTATGGTGGAAGGAGGTTTCCTACTTCCTCGTCTTACTTATGGTGGAAGGCGGTTTCCTACTTCCTCATCTTACTTATGGTGGAAGGCGGTTTCCTACTTCCTCGTCTTACTTATGGTGGAAGGAGGTTTCCTACTTCCTCGTCTTACTTATGGTGGAAGACGGTTTCCTCCTTCCTCATCTTACTTATGGTGGAAGGCGGTTTCCTACTTCCTCGTCTTACTTATGGTGGAAGGCGGTTTCCTCCCCCCTCATCTTACTTATGGTGGAAGGCGGTTTCCTACTTCCTCATCTTACTTATGGTGGAAGGCGGTTTCCTACTTCCTCGTCTTACTTATGGTGGAAGGCGGTTTCCTCCCCCCTCATCTTACTTATGGTGGAAGGCGGTTTCCTACTTCCTCGTCTTACTTATGGTGGAAGGCGGTTTCCTACTTCCTCATCTTACTTATGGTGGAAGGCGGTTTCCTACTTCCTCGTCTTACTTATGGTGGAAGGCGGTTTCCTACTTCCTCGTCTTACTTATGGTGGAAGGCGGTTTCCTACTTCCTCGTCTTACTTATGGTGGAAGGCGGTTTCCTACTTCCTCATCTTACTTATGGTGGAAGGCGGTTTCCTCCCCCCTCATCTTACTTATGGTGGAAGGCGGTTTCCTACTTCCTCGTCTTACTTATGGTGGAAGGCGGTTTCCTACTTCCTCGTCTTACTTATGGTGGAAGGCGGTTTCCTACTTCCTCATCTTACTTATGGTGGAAGGTGGTTTCGTACTTCCTCATCTTACTTATGGTGGAAGGTGGTTTCGTACTTCCTCATCTTACTTATGGTGGAAGACGGTTGCCTCCTTCCTCATCTTACTTATGGTGGAAGGCGGTTTCCTACTTCCTCGTCTTACTTATGGTGGAAGGAGGTTTCCTACTTCCTCGTCTTACTTATGGTGGAAGGCGGTTTCCTACTTCCTCGTCTTACTTATGGTGGAAGGCGGTTTCCTACTTCCTCGTCTTACTTATGGTGGAAGGAGGTTTCCTACTTCCTCGTCTTACTTATGGTGGAAGGAGGTTTCCTACTTCCTCGTCTTACTTATGGTGGAAGACGGTTGCCTCCTTCCTCATCTTACTTATGGTGGAAGGCGGTTTCCTACTTCCTCGTCTTACTTATGGTGGAAGGAGGTTTCCTACTTCCTCGTCTTACTTATGGTGGAAGGAGGTTTCCTACTTCCTCGTCTTACTTATGGTGGAAGGAGGTTTCCTACTTCCTCGTCTTACTTATGGTGGAAGACGGTTGCCTCCTTCCTCATCTTACTTATGGTGGAAGGCGGTTTCCTACTTCCTCGTCTTACTTATGGTGGAAGACGGTTTCCTTCTTCCTCATCTTACTTATGGTGGAAGGAGGTTTCCTACTTCCTCGTCTTACTTATGGTGGAAGGAGGTTTCCTACTTCCTCGTCTTACTTATGGTGGAAGGCGGTTTCCTACTTCCTCATCTTACTTATGGTGGAAGGCGGTTTCCTACTTCCTCGTCTTACTTATGGTGGAAGGAGGTTTCCTACTTCCTCGTCTTACTTATGGTGGAAGACGGTTTCCTCCTTCCTCATCTTACTTATGGTGGAAGGCGGTTTCCTACTTCCTCGTCTTACTTATGGTGGAAGGCGGTTTCCTCCCCCCTCATCTTACTTATGGTGGAAGGCGGTTTCCTACTTCCTCATCTTACTTATGGTGGAAGGCGGTTTCCTACTTCCTCGTCTTACTTATGGTGGAAGGCGGTTTCCTCCCCCCTCATCTTACTTATGGTGGAAGGCGGTTTCCTACTTCCTCGTCTTACTTATGGTGGAAGGCGGTTTCCTACTTCCTCATCTTACTTATGGTGGAAGGCGGTTTCCTACTTCCTCGTCTTACTTATGGTGGAAGGCGGTTTCCTACTTCCTCGTCTTACTTATGGTGGAAGGCGGTTTCCTACTTCCTCGTCTTACTTATGGTGGAAGGCGGTTTCCTACTTCCTCATCTTACTTATGGTGGAAGGCGGTTTCCTCCCCCCTCATCTTACTTATGGTGGAAGGCGGTTTCCTACTTCCTCGTCTTACTTATGGTGGAAGGCGGTTTCCTACTTCCTCGTCTTACTTATGGTGGAAGGCGGTTTCCTACTTCCTCATCTTACTTATGGTGGAAGGTGGTTTCGTACTTCCTCATCTTACTTATGGTGGAAGGTGGTTTCGTACTTCCTCATCTTACTTATGGTGGAAGACGGTTTCCTACTTCCTCGTCTTACTTATGGTGGAAGGCGGTTTCCTACTTCCTCATCTTACTTATGGTGGAAGGCGGTTTCCTACTTCCTCGTCTTACTTATGGTGGAAGGAGGTTTCCTACTTCCTCGTCTTACTTATGGTGGAAGGCGGTTTCCTACTTCCTCGTCTTACTTATGGTGGAAGGCGGTTTCCTACTTCCTCGTCTTACTTATGGTGGAAGGAGGTTTCCTACTTCCTCGTCTTACTTATGGTGGAAGGAGGTTTCCTACTTCCTCGTCTTACTTATGGTGGAAGACGGTTGCCTCCTTCCTCATCTTACTTATGGTGGAAGGCGGTTTCCTACTTCCTCGTCTTACTTATGGTGGAAGGAGGTTTCCTACTTCCTCGTCTTACTTATGGTGGAAGGAGGTTTCCTACTTCCTCGTCTTACTTATGGTGGAAGGAGGTTTCCTACTTCCTCGTCTTACTTATGGTGGAAGACGGTTGCCTCCTTCCTCATCTTACTTATGGTGGAAGGCGGTTTCCTACTTCCTCGTCTTACTTATGGTGGAAGACGGTTTCCTTCTTCCTCATCTTACTTATGGTGGAAGGAGGTTTCCTACTTCCTCGTCTTACTTATGGTGGAAGGAGGTTTCCTACTTCCTCGTCTTACTTATGGTGGAAGGAGGTTTCCTACTTCCTCGTCTTACTTATGGTGGAAGGAGGTTTCCTACTTCCTCGTCTTACTTATGGTGGAAGGCGGTTTCCTACTTCCTCGTCTTACTTATGGTGGAAGGAGGTTTCCTACTTCCTCGTCTTACTTATGGTGGAAGGAGGTTTCCTACTTCCTCGTCTTACTTATGGTGGAAGACGGTTTCCTCCTTCCTCGTCTTACTTATGGTGGAAGGAGGTTTCCTACTTCCTCATCTTACTTATGGTGGAAGGCGGTTTCCTACTTCCTCATCCTACCCATGGTGGAAGACGGTTGCCTCCTTCCTCGTCTTTCCTGTAATGTTAGCCTCAGCAGTGTGGTGTTCGTCCTTAATTCACAATTCTGCATATTTCTCATATTTGAAAGTGTCAAGGTTCGGCCCGTTATTGGAAACAAGCAGCATGCTGTTGAGTGTGCTGACGTTAATTCGGCTTCTCTGATCAGTCAGAATAAGGTTCATCACATTCAAGCCACTTTCACATTCAGCACTGGACACAGGAATTAACCACATTGTGGTGACCAGTTGCTGCAGGGTATCCCCCATTTGTGTATCTTTGGACTCTCAAAATACATTTATGGTTAGGACCTTTGAAACGTTTATTTTCACAGTTTTGGTGTCGTCCCCCCCAAAAAAATTTGCATGCTCTCTGCGGGCCGCAGTAAGTGTGAGATGACAATACCGAATTTTTTTTGAAATGTCGGATTGAAATACAGCAACGTAATAACGATGACGTGGTTCATTTTAATTGGTTAATTTGCTGTGCTGGCCACGCACAATTTTGTAGCACGTCACTTCCTCCCTCCCCCCCCCCCCCCTTGTCAAATCGCACCATGCTCAACACCATAAGTTGTGGTTCACCAGCCAAACAGTCCATAATGATGTCACTTAGCAAGTCTGATGTGCTTTTTCGGTGCCTTCACGCCCACAAGTCCTCCACCTGGCCTCACCTATAAACAGGAGGTTTTGCACAATACAGTCTTGCTCTACCTGCTTTAGAGTTTATGTTTGTACTCACTGCCTCCTCAGTGCACATTTTACAACAAGACTTAATTCTGAGAAATATCCTGTTCCAAGGGAAATCGAAGCCACACCATTCACACGGTCCACACTAAAGTGTTAGTACAATCTAGCTATGGTCACCCTCTCCCCTCCCTTTCCGCACAACAATATGTTCCCTCCATCTTTCCAACACCACTTTCCTCTCCTTCAACACCCTTTGCCGCTCCGCTGGGTCCATCCCTTAACTTTTGATATTTTGCTACTCCTCTCTTATCACCTGGCTGATTGTTCTGAGACGTCACACATAAATACAAGACAGTATCCCTCACAATCGCTCGGGCTTCGGTTTTAGATTTTGGATCATGTGGGCTCCCGAAAGGGTTTGGGGGGGGGGGGGGTACGGGGTTTCATCTTGAAACTTTGGATCCCTACTCGTCCTTTATTTAACAACCCGAGTGTGCCTCAATTCTGTTTTTGCTTCCAAATCATGTATTCCCAACCCCCCACTCCCTGTGCCCACCATCGCACCCAATTGCTCCTGGACTTGTTTGTTTGTTTGTTTTTTGCACCTCAGAAGGTGGAGAAAGTTCGTTCAACCCACGACTCTGACTGCAACTGGACCAGACAGACGACACCAGCTCATGGGTCCTAAAAACCTGCTCACAAGCTCTTACACATCCTCTCTCTGCCCTTTTCACCTTATCATTTGCCCAAGGTTATCTTACATTTTCTTGGAAATCACCCAACATCTCTGCACGACATAAAAAGGTGCAAAAACTGATCCCATTAACTACAGACCTATCGGCTTACTTCCGATCATCAACAAGGACATGGAATCCATCATCGCAGTTGATATGAAATCCTTCCTTTTCTCAAACAACCTCATCTCATATCACCAATTCAGATTCAGACCTTGTCATTCCACCTTGGGCATGCAGCTTCTACTCACCCAACAATGGATGGTGGCCCTCAATGTCAGACATGAGATCAGGGACTTCCCTCTGGACATATCTCGTGCTTTTAATACAGTATGGCATCCTGCCTTTCTCTCCAAACTCTCTTCCTATAGTATCCAAGGCCAACTCCACACATGGCTTACTGACTTCCTCTACTCTCATAGCCAATGTGTGGCTCTCTAAGGAATGATCTTTCTTGGGCAAACCATATTTGAAAGTTGGCCTCCAAAGCCAGTTACGGACTGGGTGTCCTGCATCGTGAAAAATCCTTCCTTGCCACACCTGAACCCCCTATCCACCTACAAGGCCTTCATCAGCAACTTGGTGGACTACTGCTCTCACCTGCGTCACACTTCACCCAGCTTGACGCCATGGAAACCAAGACCTTCAATATCATTGGAATATCCCACATTGAATCCGAGTCTATGGGCCTATCACTTTCCCATTGCAGACAGGTGGTGGTCTCTCTGTCTTCTACTGCCTCCTTCCTGGCATTGCACCCTCTGTTCCTTCCGTGCTTTGTCCCTCCTTCCCCCCACCCCAGGTTACTGCAGAGCACATGCCGTCCACCATGAACCCCCATTTGTTGAAACTCCCAATACCCAACATCACTACCTCACCTCCACTCATTCATTCCTCTTTTTCCCACATGTGGAATGAACTTCCACATTCTCTTAAATCTCATTCTTCCATCGTGGTCTTCAAGACAGCTGTCCATCACCATCTCAGCTCACCCCACATCCAACAACAATGATATTTTCTACCCTCATTAACTCAGCACCCCCAAGCCCTTCTTCCAACTTTTTTTTCTTCCTGAGAGTTTGCCTCTGTATCCACCTTGTCCACCCATAGCATCTCCCCATAACCCCTTTTCCTTCCACACTTCCCTTATTTGTCTCGGTCTGCCTCTATTTTATCCGGGAACCCTGCTGTTGGTGTTTCCCACATCTTCCTTCTATTCCTTTTGTTATAGTGTGTCATGGTTCGCTCTCTTGTTCTTCCACGAGTCTTGACCTTGTATACAAAATCATAAATCCCACAATAAATTGACGTGCTTCATGGCCAGATATTTTTGCATACATGTGCCGAATATAAATGTAATGCGTCCAGTTATTTTCGAGTAGTGGCTCCTGACGGACAGATGGACGACTGACAGCACCTGAAAATATAAGCCCCCTGCTAGGCTGACACCGCTTGGGGCTCATAAATAAATAATTCAAGGTTGTGTGTTCGTATTGGAGATGGTAAAGTGTATATCAATAAATAATGTTTCCCGAAAGCATGTACAATCCTGTACTTTTCTTGTCTTGGAATAGTTTTTATAATTACCAAAATCCAGAAATAAAATTGTGTCCCATAAATTTTGCCTCTCATCCCAAAATCATTTCACTTGCCTCATGCCCAGGTATCTTGCATGCATGTGCCGAACCTGAATGAAATGCATGTGATATACAGTCACGTGAAAAAGGAAGTACACCCCATGTAAAGTTTTGACTTTTTAAACATATTTCAACATACAGCTATTTGATCTTCATTTCAATAATATTGATAGATAAAGGTGATATAATATAACAAATATCATGAAACATTTACATTTTGTAGTCCATTGTATAATTTAAATAAACATAAATGCAAATTTTGCATGTAAAAAAAGTAAGTACGCCCTTGGCTCTAATAGGTGGTATTGCCCCCATTTGGCAGAAACAACCTCAAGTAGGCGTTTCTTATAACTGCTTACCAGTCTCTGACATCGACTGGGAGAAATTTTTGCGCACTCCTCCATGCAGAATTCTTTCAGCTGTGCGATGTTTGAGGGGTTTCTTGCATGCACAGCTCGTTTCAAATCCCCCCACAACATCTCGATGGGATTTAGATCCGGGCTTTGACTTGGCCATTCCAGAACCCTCCATTTCTTTCTTTTCAGCCATTCCTTGGTGGATTTACTGGTACTAGGGCATGCCCGTACTATATCTATATCTAAAATTATATCCCCCCCCCCCTCTATTTACATGAAATGGTTTGGTCCAAAGCGAACGGCTTGCGAGTACGGTGACAATCCCCCCCCCTCTATTTACATGAAATGGTTTGGTCCAAAGCGAACGGCTTGCGGAGTTTGGTAAAGAAATCGCCATAGCATGCACAAACGCGCAGGAAAGCGAAAGAATCGCAAATTAGTTTTAATTAGTTTTAAAACATAGTTGAACGCCAACATAGTTTGCCAACGTGAAATAAATGAATACGCTCTCAAATGTGCCGTCCGAGGCAGAGTCTGTTCGGCACGTTCGGCACACGTGATAGCTCGCTGCTCTCTGATTGGTTGAATCGTTTTTTGGACATAGCTCGGTAACTACTTGTCCGATTAATATGAAACCTTGAAAAGGCACATCCTCGGGTCCCCAGCAATATACCTGGCAAGTTTAAAGTATATCGGACCCGTGGTTGTCGAGAAACAGCGGTCACAGACATACATACATACATACATACATACATACATACATACACACAGAGATTACTGGAATTATAGATAGATGTTTAGGGTCATTGTCATGTTGCAAGGTCCACCTTTGGTTGAGCTTCAACTTTCCAACAGATGGCCTAACATTATCCTCAAGCACCCTCTGGTACAATGAAGAATTCATAGTGGATTCTATGATGGTGAGCTGCCTAGGCCCTGATGCAGCAAAGCTGCCCCAAACTATAATATTTCCATCACGATGCTTTACAGTTGGTATCAGGTTCTTGTGGTCAAATGCTGTCTGGTTTTCGCCAAACATGTCTTCTGGTACTGTGGCCAAATAGCTCTACCTTTGACTCATCTGTCCAGAGCACATTGTTCCAGAAGTGCTGGTATTTGCCTAGGTGTTCATTGGCAAACTTTAGCCTTGCCCTGATGTTCTTTCTGGACAGCAAAGGTTTCCTCCTGGCACACCTCCCATGTAGATCAAATTTGTGCAGCCTCTTTCTAATGGTAGACTCATGCACTTTGACATCAACAGTGGCAAGAGCTACCTGTAGGTCCCGTGATGATATTCTGGGGTTCTTAGAGACTTCTTTCAGCATCTTGCGGTCTGCTCTCGGGCTGAACTTGCTGGGGCGGCCTGGCCTGAACAAGTTGGCAGTTATTTGGAATCTTCTCCACTTGTGAATGATCTTCCGGACAGTCGAATGTTTGATTTCAAATTGTTTGGAGATCTTTTTAAAACCCCAGACTCGTAGGCATCTATAACCTTCTTTCTGAATGCCTCAGAGAGCTCTTTTGATCTAGGCATGGAGATGCCGCACACTTCAACAACAAAGAACAAACCAAATTAAAAGTCTGAGGTTTAAATAAGACAGGTTCCTCCAAGATCCTCTCCAACGATGTTCTAATCATTTGCACCTGAGCTGGTGCACCTGATTCTAATTTTAGGTATTTGAAGTAGTGATAAATGTCAGGGTGTACTTACTTTTTCCACAAGGCTCTCTGCTCACCTTCACTCTTTCATTCCCCTTTTCTCCCGCCTCTGGAACAAACTCCCCCACTCCCTTCAATCCCACTCCTCCCTCCAGGTCTTTATAACAGCTGTTCACCACCATCTCTTATCTTCCCCCATCGAAAACCTTGATCTTTTCTACCCCTGGTAATTCACCCCAGAGTCCTTGCAGTGTTCATATGTTTTATTCCTCTCCCACCTCCCCCCAAGTCCTCCCGATGTCCCTGCTCTCAAATGTTGTGTTTGTGTCCTTCCCCCTCTCTCCCCATCTTGTCTGCCGCACCCCTTGTTTTTTGTGTTTTGTGTGTCAGTTTGTCTTTTGTGTGATTAATGTTAGCTCTTTCACGAGCCTCGATCTTGTATACAAAAAAAAAGAAAAAAAAAAAGTGTAATTTGCATTTATGTTTATTTAAATTATACAATGGACTACAAAATGTAAATGTTTCATGATATTTGTTATATTATATCACCTTTATCTATCAATATTGTTGAAATGAAGATCAAATAGCGGTATGTTAAAATATGTTGAAAAAGTCAAAACTTTACATGGGGTGTACTTACTTTTTCACGTGACTGTATATATATATATATATATATATATATATATATATATATATATATATATATATATATATATATATATATATATATATATATATTTATGTATATATGTGTATATATATATATATTGTTGCGGATCTCCGACGTCGGCTCTCCCCTTATCAAGAGGGGGTTAATCCCCTTGTTTCTTATCTGGCCGACGCGATCCTGGAAGTTTTAACGTCCTTCCTGGGCAGCGTTAGGTAGGGTTTTAAGGCCTAGGGATTCGCTACTACCTAAGTACTAATGCTGACCAGAAATGTGGGAATAACTCCCGCTCGAATCACGGATATCAGGTGGAAACGCCAAGTGGATAGCAATCTGTGATCCGAGCTGTTAACAATGGCTAACCCGATGATAGCGGTTCCGAATCGTGCCACGTTTACCCAATGTAGAAAAGACTAGGACGATCGGATAAGAGGAAACCAGGAAAATAGGAAGAACAGATTAGTTTATTAATTATGTACAAATGAGAAGAGGAAAAGAAAGAATGTACAAGAGAGAAAGAGGAAGGAAAAGTACACAGGGCAATCTTAAACAGTCTTACTCTATTCCCTGGACACGGGCCCGATCGCTCTCAGATTCGGTCTCAGACTCCAAACTCACACGGGGATGCAGATGGGAGGATGGAAGGTCCGGCGATGGTGTCCAGGCTCCAGTCCGGCTCTGGTCCAGCAGACGAAACCCGGCAGGCAGCTCTCCACGTAGTGTAACGCGAGCGGACAATTATAATGACGGCGGAAGGTAAACTTGGGCTACCGGCGTACGTAATTCGTGTACTGGCGCTTTTGTACTGGCGCTACCGGTCTTACTCGCCCCAAGCGCCCCCTCCCCAATGTCCTGCATGCTGCGGTTCTTAAGCAATGTGTGCCGCGTGCCCACCCTTAGTACAGCGGGTTGCCGCAGCGCGTCCTTTGTAATACCAATGCTTGGCTTCAGTCTTCGGTAATGAGCGCTGCTCCGTAAGTTCTTATCACAAGCCAACCTCGCAACAAGTCCTTCCAACCACGATAAGTCTTCTGTGCACAGTCCTGTTCAACGAGCGCCGCTGCATAAGTCCTCTCCGCACAGTCCTGTTCAACGCGCGCCGCTGCATAAGTCCTCTTCAAGGGCCTTGTGTTCACGCTTTTATAACCCAAGCCAGCGAACGCTCTCGAAGCCCCAAAACCACGCCTGTCAGGCGATCCCACTCCAGCCCTGGTTGGCTGGTTATGGCTTACTGGCCCCGCCTTGATAGCTCGTTGACGTGGCCGCACCTTCATCCTGGCACTCCGCCCCCTTTTCGGGCCTTACCTCATGGGTTTCTGGGCTGGTTTGGGCGGAAGCCCAGTGAGGTGGCGAACACTGCTGGCAACCTAAAGGACGAGGGCGAGTACAGACTGGCTAGCACTTAATGGCGTCGCTTGGAAGGGAGGCTGCCAAAATGGACCAAAGGGGCCCACTCTTATTTGTTTGACGCAACGCAGATGCAACTATTGGAAAATGGCCTTGTCTAAACACAGACTATGAAATAACTGACGTCCTATGGTGACCTATGTGTTGCTTGTGGCCTATCTATGGGGTGCAATCTTTAACCCTTTAATGATGTTATATGTGTGGGTTCTCAAAACCGCAACAATATATATATACAGTCACGTGAAAAAGTAAGTACACCCCAAGTAAAGTTTTGACTTTTTCAACATATTTCATCATACAGCTATTTGATCTTCATTTCAACAATATTGATAGATAAAGGTGACATAATATAACAAATATCATGAAACATTTACATTTTGTAGTCCATTGTACAATTTAAATAAACATAAATGCAAATTTTTCATGTGGAAAAAGTAAGTACACCCTTGGCTCTAATAGGTGGTATTGCCCCCTTTGGCAGAAACAACCTCAAGTAGGCGTTTCTTATAACTGTCTACCCATCTCTGACATCGACTGGGAGAAATTTTTGCCCACTCCTCCATGCAGAATTCTTTCAGCTGTGTGATGTTTGAGGGGTTTCTTGCATGCACATCTCGTTTCAAATCCCCCCACAACATCACGATGGGATTTAGATCCAGGCTTTGACTTGGCCATTCCAGAACCCTCCATTTCTTTCTTTTCAGCCATTCCTTGGTGGATTTACTGGTATATTTCGGGTCATTGTCATGTTGCAAGGTCCACCTTCGGTTGAGCTTCAAATTTCCGACAGATGGCCTCACATTATCCTCAAGCACCCTCTGGTACAATGAAGAATTCATTGTGGATTATATGATGGTGAGCTGCCCAGGCCCTGATGCAGCAAAGCTGCCCCAAACCATAATATTTCCACCACTATGCTTTACAGTTGGTATCAGGTTCTTGTTGTCAAATGCTGTCTTTGGTTTTGGCCAAACATGTCTTCTGGTACTGTGGCCAAATAGCTCTACCTTAGACTCGTCTGTCCAGAGCACATTGTTCCAGAAGTGCTGGTCTTTGCATTGGTGTTCATTGGCAAACTTTAGTCTTGCCCTGATGTTCTTTCTGGACAGCAAAGGTTTCCTCCTGGCACACCTCCCATGTAGATCAAATTTGTGCAGCCTCTTTCTAATGGTAGTCTCGTGCACTTTGACATCAACAGTGGCCAGAACTACCTATAGGTCCCGTGATGACATTCTGGGGGTTCTTAGAGACTTCTTTCAGCATCTTGCAGTCTACCCTCGGGCTGAACTTGCTGGGGCGGCCTGGCCTGAACAAGTTGGCAGTTGTTTGGAATCTCCTCCACTTGTAGATGATCTTCCTGACAGTCGAATGATTGATTTCAAATTGTTTGGAGATCTTTTTAAATCTCTTCCCAGACTCAGAGGCATCGATAACTTTCTTTCTGAAGGCCTCAGAGAGCTCTTTTGATCTAGGTATGGTGACACCACACACGTCAACAACAAAGAGCAAACCAAACGAAATGTCTGAGGTTTAAATAAGACAGGTTCCTCCAAGATCCTCTCTGACGATGTTCTAATCATTTGCACCTGACCTGGTGCACCTGATTCTAATTTTAGTTATTTGAAGAAGTTATAAATGTAGGGTGTACTTTTTTTACATCTTGACAATGACCTAAAATTTTTCCCGGTCTTTTCACCCCATACTTCCTTGTTTTAAAATCTCAACTCAAAAAAAAAAAAACCAAAAAAATATTTCCTTCTCTGTTCTTATCCATTTGTTCGTTCTTATTTGTTCGTTCATTCTTCGACCACGTTGTTCGTGATCACGTGATCACGTTGTTAAAAAATGTTTAAACTGTCCCCTGAAGAACTGTATTCTGTCGTATACTATAACACCTTTTTCTTCTTCTTCTATAAAAGGATGCTTTCGACTTACTCACCAAATCTATTCATTCCAAAAAAAAATTCCATCTCTTACAGTACCTCTTTCATACATTCCCTAAACTCTACAGCACTCCACCCATCATTCAGCGTCCTCAAATGTATTTTTGACTCGAAGGTCTCAAGAAACTCATTTTGCAATAAATGTTCGTTTCCCATTAATCATACACTTTTCAAAATCCAATCTCACCCCTCCCCTCCAAAACTTCCCCATCACCCCTTCCCTCCAAAACTTCCCCATCACCCCTCCCCTTCAAAACTTCCCCATCACCCCTCCCCTCCAAATCGACCCCCTTGCCCCTCCCCTCCAAATCTTCCCCATCACCCATCTCTTTCAAATATTCCCCCTTTCCCTCCTCTCCAAATCATCCCCATCACCCCTTCCCCCCAAAACTTCCCCATCACCCCTCCCCTCCAAAACTTCCCCATCACCCCTCCCCTCTAAATATACCCCCTTGCCCCTCCCCTCCAAATCATCACCATCACCCATCTCTTTCAAATCTTCCCCCTTGCCACTGCCCTCCAAATCTTCCCCATCACCCATCCCTTTCAAATCCCCCCCCCTTGCCCCTTCCCTCCTAAACTCCCCCCACACCCCTCCCCTCCGAGACTCTCCCTTGCTCCTCCCCGCTTCTTCCCCCTTCCAACGTTCACCTTCATCTCCCTCAACCTTCTGCCTCACTCTTCCCCTCCTCAAATAACACCTCACTGTGCCCCACCCAATCACCATCAAACCTTTTGTCCGCCCCATTCTTCCCTTTCTCCAAGCTATTCTGAAATCTCTGACACACCTTCAACAGCTCTCCCGACCGCTTCCTCCTCTTCCACATCTTACACTACCGTTCCCCCCCCCCCCCCCCCCCCCACTGTTCTGTATCCGATGCTTCCCCTTCCTCTTCTTTAACAGTATGGACCTCAAACATCCAGGGCCTTCGCTCAAACTTGACTGATCTCTCCATACAGGTTGCTTCTGACAAACCAGACGTGATCTGCTTAACAGAAACTTTCCTCCTTCATGATGTCTCTGATTCCTTGGTATCTCTCCCAGGTTACTCCCTCCTCTGGTATGATAGACCTGAGCCTCGTCGTGGAGGTGGGGTTGCTATCTTTATAAAAAAACTCTCTTCCTCACTCGCCCTGCACTGCCCTTTCTCCACCTCACCCCCAGGAATACCTTTGGCTACGGCTTCCCCTTCGCTCCCACCTTTGTTCATATGTGTGTTGTACCGTCCACCAAACAGTGATGACTCCATCTACATCTCGCTGTCTGATAATATGGACCAACTTCTATCAACCCATCCCAACTCTCTCTTCCTCATATGTGGTGATTTCAATTGTCACCATGCCAGTTGGCTGGGTGTGGGTACCTCTCTCACCAGCCATGGCTCTTCAGCAAAGGACTTCTGTGACTCACTGGGACTGACACAATCTCTCAATTTCCCGACCTGGATCTCAGTCAATGGAGCATCTTCTCTTCTGGACTTGGTTATGACTAACTTCCCTGAAAATGTCTGCTGCTCTTCTTCTGCTCCAATTGGCTCATCTGATCATGTGCTTGTTAAAGTGGACATCTCTCTGACCATTCTCAGAGAGCCTCCTCAGCATCAACGAGTCTGGCATTTCACTCAGGCCAACTGGCACGGTCTTCAAGCAGCCATAAATCATCTGGACTGGTCTCCCATCTCCACTGCCTCTGACATCAACTCATCCTGGGAATTCTTCCAAAGTAAATTGCTCTCTCTAATGCACAGATTTATCCCATCTCATCTTCAGTTGTCATACCCTTCCTCCCGTCCATGGTACACGGAATCTTGTGGTGAGGCTATTGCCCAGAAACAACTTGCTTTCGTCTCCTGGAAAGCAAATCCAACGGAAGGAAATCTCATTTCCTTTCACAAAGCCCGAAACAAGTGTGTGTCCACCCTCAGGAGAGCCAGGAAACAATATCTCTCCGTTCTCAGGAACGAACTCTCTTATCTGTCTCCCTCTTCCAAATCCTGGTAGCGTCTGGTCAAATCTGTTTCTGGTGTTTGTTCCCCCTCCATCCCCTCCCTCACCTCAAACGGCCACACAGCTGACTCCGCACGTGAAAAAGCTGAATGCCTCAACTCTGTGTTTGCCTCTAAATCTTGTGTCCCAAACCCATCCCTCTCTGTACCCACCGTACCCAGTCATACCCAGCTGCTCCTGGACTCTGTGTCCTTTCCTCCTGACAAGGTGGAGAAGTTTCTGTCAATCCTCGACTCTGATTCTGCAACTGGACCAGACGGCATCAGCCCACGGGTCCTAAAATCCTGCTCTGCCACTCTTTCACACCCTCTCTCTGTTCTCTTCACCCTCTCTTTTGCTCAAGGTCATCTGCCATTAGCTTGGAAATCGGCCAGCATTCCCGCTTTACACAAAAAAGGTAGAAAAACTGATCCTTGCAACTACAGACCAATCAGCCTGCTCCTAATTATCAGCAAAGTCATGGAATCCATCATTGCTTTGGATATCAAATCCTTCCTCTTCTCCAATGGCTTGATCTCTGATCATCAATTTGGTTTCAGACCAGGTCATTCTACTCTGGACATGCTGCTTCTGCTTCTGCTGTACCAACAATGGATGGAGGCCTTCAATGCCAAACAGGAAATCAGAGCTGTCTCCCTTGACATATCACATGCCTTCGATATGGACTGGCACCCTGCTCTGCTCAACAAACTCTCCTCCTGTGGTATCCATGTAAATCTCCACGCATGGATTGCGGACTTCCTCTCTGGTCGCAGTCAATGTGTGGCCCTGCATGGATTTCTCTCATCTCCCCTTCCTGTTCAGGCTGGAGTTCCCCAAGGCAGTGTTCTGGGCCCTGTGCTTTTTCTGGTCTTCATCAATGATCTCTCCGACTCTCTGGAAAATCCTCTCTATCTCTTTGCTGACGACTCTACTCTCTGCCACTCCATACCTCATCCCTCAGATCGGCAGTCTGTAGCCTCCTCGCTCTTTGCAGACCTGGACAACATCACAGACTGGTGATGTCACATTACGGAATAATTGTCATTACGGAAAGCCTTGACAAACAAGTGGAACATGTCTTTCAATCCTGACAAATCTCACACTCTTACAATGTCTCTCCGAAAAGACCATCTGGACAACCCTTCCATCTACTTTCTCAACAATCCTCTCCAAGAAGTTGTGTCACTCAAGCTTTTGGGTCTCACTATATGCCATGATCTTTCCTTGGAAAACCACATTTCCAAGCTGGCATCCAAAGCCAGTCGTCGACTGGGCATCCTCCGTCGTGCGTAGTCCTTCCTTGGCACAACTGAGCTCACCACACACAAGGCTTTCATCTGCAGCTCAATGTAATACTGCTCTCCCCTCTGGGCTGGTGCTCCTGCCTCATACCTAGCTCGGCTTCACCCTGTTGAAAACAAAGCTTTCAGAATCATTGGAATCTACCGCGATGAAGCTAACTCCGAGGGCCTTTCACTTACTCACCGCAGGCAGGTTGGTGGTCTTTCTGTCTTCTACCGACTCCTCTCCGGCCTTGCTCCCCCAGGTCTCTCTGGGCTCTGTCCCCCAAATATTCCGGCAGGTCGCACAAGATGTGCCAGCAACCCTCTTGTGGTGAAACGCCAAAATCAAGACTCTCTGCTCACCTTCACTCTTTCATGCCTCTTTTCTCCCACCTCTGGAACAAACTCCCTCACTCTCTTCAATCCCACTCCTCCCTCCAGGTCTTTAAAACAGCTGTTCACCACCATCTCTCATCTCATCCCCAATCCAAAACCTTGATCTCTTCTACCCCCATGAATTTCACCCCAGATCCACTTTTTTGAAATACAGACTTCTTTCCTTGAAGTCCTAGCAGTGTCCATTTGTTTTTACCTCTCTCACTCCTCCCTTCCCCTACCCCCCCAATCCCTCTTCCCACCCCCACCCCCCCCCCCCCCCCACAGATCTCCCGATGTCGCTGTTCTCTGCTGTTGTGTAGAGAATGTGTGCTTCCCTCTCTCTCTCCCCATCTCGTCTCCCGCTCTTTTGTTGTATGTTTTGTGTGTCCGTTTATGTTTTTTTGTGATTAATGTTAGCTATTACACGAGGCATCGATCTTGTATACTATATATATATATATAATGATTACGGAAAGCCTATACAATCCTGTACTATTCTCTCCCATAAAATTCCCAAAATTCCAAATTTGCTCCAATCCCAAAATCATTTGACTTGCCTCACACCCAGGTATCCTGCATACTTTTTGCCGAATTTGAACGAAATACATCCAGTCATTTTCATGAGGCTCCCAACGGATGGACTGACTGACAGCATCCAAAATATAATCCCAGAGCTGGGCTGATGCGTTGTTGGTTTATTTGCCCAAACAGAATGTGCAGTTTCTAAGGAACACTGAGTCAGTACTCTCATTTTCTATGTGAAAGTGAGACTGTGTTGCTGCATTCTTCCAGGAGCAGTTTGGAAATTTGTTTTAATTTTAGTTTATCAGTCAGTCACCTGACCTTCATGTCAGTCATTGGGCCCGCAAGGCTAACCCCCGCTCTAGCGGGGAAAATGGCCTTAAAACCATCATTCATTCATTCATTCAGTCAGTCACCTGACCAAGATTTGTGCCCTGTTTGAATTTCAAATGGTTGTGTGAATTGTTTCGATGAGCATCGCTACACTCCGCAATAAATTTATCTCTGTGATGTAGACCCTCTACTTGCACTCACCAAATATCATTCATAACCATCCGGAGCACCACATTGGACTTAATGCATACTGTGTGTATATGCACCGTGCATCTGTGTGTGTGTATGTATATATATATACACACACACACACACACACACACACACACAAACACACACACAGTATGCACGGTATCGATAAATTGACTCCGCCCATGCCCTTCTAGCCGAAGACGTTTTATGGATGCTTTATGCAACTGATCTGGCTAGAAGAACGTGGGAGGAGTCAGCTAGAAGGTGATAAGACTTTAGCTTGGTCTGTGTGTTCCAGTAGGGTAGCATTACTCTTGTATTAGCTATCTGTGGAGGTCAGTCATCTTGTAAAACTTGCACTGATGGGGCAGTGATTGTTCTTTACAGAGCAGATTAAGGTAAGATTGTTGTGCAAAATCTTCTGTAACAGGCGAGGCAAGATGGAGGACTTGTAGGCACAAAGACGCACAGAAAGAGCTTTGCTCTGTTATTGGGAACCATTACAAACTGCTTGGCTGGTAAGCCATGGTGGTAAAGTCAGCTGTGGAGCCCAGGAGAGATGTGGGATGGCCAAAAAGGCAGCTCCCCCGACTGGAAGCAGGCGGCCAATTGGAGGGACTTGCCCTGAATGAAGGGCGGTCCTGGGAGTGGAAAGGGATATGACCGCACATGTGCACAGCACTAAGAGTTTAGCTTTAGATACAAAATACCAACTCTGTCTGTCCGTTTTCGTCACCCGCACAAAGAGATTTCAATAGACTGCGGACGCCATTTCCTCGACACCGTCTTCCTCTCGCATTTGTGCTGCCACAGCCAGCCTGCACGACACCGTTGTGGAGCAGAGAGAGCTTGTGCCTGTTTTAAAGTCCTCGCCTGCCCCTTCGTTTCTTGGTCGTGTCCTCTATTTGATGCCATTAGCGACCTTACTTAGCTCTCCTGTACATAAGATTGTGTGTTCCTTCATACTTATTTGTGTCTGTCAACTGCCAGATTTGTGAAGTGTATATATAGTGGCCTGTCTCCATCATCCCTGTATGTCTGATTAAAAACTAGAACAACACTCCTCGACGTCGCGACGTCGACTGATATGCCTCCACCCACATTATTGCATCATTATAACACTTGTATCAAGTTTGATTTAAATCCATTCAGCTGTGCCCAAGTTGTCACATTTCTACCTGCCATGACCTCTGACCTTTGACCTCTTGACCCCAAAATCTAATCAGTTAATCTTTACATCATTCTACATATATGTACCAAGTTTGAATTAGATCCCTTTAGCCGTTCTCAAGTTATAGACCTATTACAGATTTTGACCTCTTGACCCCAGAATTTAATCAGTACATGTTTACATCATTATACATACCTGTACCAAGTTTTAATTTAAATCCCTTCAGCTTTTCACAAGTTTTCATATTTTTACCTGACATGACCTCTGACCTATGGCCTTTGACCTCTTGACCCCAGAATTTAATCAGTACATGTTTACATCATTATACATACCTGTACCAAGTTTTAATTTAAATCCCTTCAGCTTTTCACAAGTTTTCATATTTTTACCTGACATGACCTCTGACCTATGGCCTTTGACCTCTTGACCCCAGAATTTAATCAGTACATGTTTACATCATTATACATACCTGTACCAAGTTTTAATTTAAATCCCTTCAGCTTTTCACAAGTTTTCATATTTTTACCTGACATGACCTCTGACCTATGGCCTTTGACCTCTTGACCCCAGAATTTAATCAGTACATGTTTACATCATTATACATACCTGTACCAAGTTTTAATTTAAATCCCTTCAGCTTTTCACAAGTTTTCATATTTTTACCTGACATGACCTCTGACCTATGGCCTTTGACCTCTTGACCCCAGAATTTAATCAGTACATGTTTACATCATTATACATACCTGTACCAAGTTTTAATTTAAATCCCTTCAGCTTTTCACAAGTTTTCATATTTTTACCTGACATGACCTCTGACCTTTGGCCTTTGACCTCTTGACCCCAGAATTTAATAAGTACATGTTTACATCATTATACATACCTGTACCAAGTTTTAATTTAAATCCCTTCAGCTTTTCACAAGTTTTCATATTTTTACCTGACATGACCTCTGACCTTTGGCCTTTGACCTCTTGACCCCAAAATCTAATCATTTAATCTTTACATCATTATACATACCTGTACCGAGTTTTAATTAGATCACTTCATCCGTTCTCATGTCGGGAGGTCGGGGGAGGTGAAAGGTTTGGGGGTAATAAAGAATTGATTTTTTTTTGATTTTTTTCATATTTCAAGACACTAAACAGGGGTTATAATTGGGAGGATTTGAAAGAGAAATATGGGGACTGGGGAGAAAACAAAAGGGCTGAAGGTAGTAGGGAGAAAAGACCATAAAAAGACGATCATGGATTTGAACTAGGAGAGTGTGGGCCCCAAACACCCGGCACGAATACTCGAATAGTCCAACGAACACTCACAAATTGGCACAAGTTTTAAAACAAAACCGAACTCGAAGCACACAGTAAACTCAGAGACGGCAAAATAAACGGTAAAAACTCGACAAAACCACCAGGAGTACTTATCTTTGAGGAATTTGGCAGAGCCTAAAAACGGCATGACCGAGCTTAAAGGCCCAGAGGGTTACATCATTAGGCCAGGGTACGAGGGTAGGGATGTTAAATCGTGGAGGTCTTGCCGATCACGTGACAGGAAGTGTGTCAAAACGGCCGACGTAGTCCATTTTTGGGAAAATCGCGAAAATTCCTTCAAAAATCTTCTTCTCCAGACCCAACAGTCAGCATGCCACCAAATTTGGGATACTTTAGGCCGAGGCCCAGATAAGCTCCAAGTCCAGTGGTCCTATTTTTGTTATGATCATTTATTTAAGATTTTGTTTTGAGAATTGTCTACTTATCAGGGCTCCACCAAATCAGCATTCAGTATTTTTTTTTAAACTCTAGCCGCAGCATTTAAAGCACACAAAGAGAACGGTTATGACGATTCAAAGCTGGAGATGCTGCAGCTGGCCCCGTAATTTTGCATCAAAATAATCTCTCATGCATGGACCGCCATTATCGTTGAGCTCCGGCATGATTTTCAACGACAGGTTAATACCAGCTTATGAAGCTAAAATTATCTCCAGTGGCTCAAGAGATTCAAAGCGGAAGCGATATTTGCGACATGAACTTCTGGTGAGAAAAATCTCACGCAGAGGTTACGAGCCAATGGGGGTGTTTTACTGCGCTGCTGTCTCGCGGGGGCCGGTGGGCTCAAACCCACGTTCCTCGAAGCACGGCCATGTGGCTTCGCATTTGAACCACTTATTTTGCCAGAACAGATGCATTGTATTCGCATAATTGAAATTCTGTTTTTAGAAGATTTTGGATTTGGTAATTTTTGGCACATGGTATTGAAAATGTATAACTTTACTGGGAATGATTAGGATGAAAAATTAAATTAAGGAAATCCCATTAACCCTTGCTCATTTGTTGATCATATAAAGTATCAATTGCTGCCTCCATCGTCAACGCCGATTCCAGGAGTAGAACTTGTGCATTTTGTATAAATTGTATCAATGATGACTTTTGCTGCAAAGACATTGTTTTAAGACCAATGACATTGGCCAATTTAGGCAAATTAACAAAGGACATGAATTTGAAGAGTGTCGGTCTACAGAGGGAGGCTGTGAAGAGGAAAGCAATTCGCAACCTGGATACAACGTACGAGTGTCTGTTAGATCAATACCAAAATGATGCTGAGCCAGGGAAAGTTGATATACTGCTAGGCATACTGCTCTACACTGACCTTTCGACCACGGACCAATTTCATCTTGGTTATGATGTCTTGTAGATATGTGGGGAATTGGAAAGGTTATAGGAATACAGAAACTACACAAACGTATTTCACTTATTCTAAAATATACAACTGTAGATAATTAGAAAATTGTTTTTTTTAGCTCTTCCTACTCATATGTATTGTATAGGAACCACCTTTGGAAGCCATTTTTCCTCACAGAGCAGGGGTTGTCTTTGTTTTGGGCACCGCGGTCCCATTTTTTAAGCAATGTTTTATGGCAGGATGCCCTTCCTGCCGCCAACCCTGTTAGTCGCCCCTTGCGACACACAGGGAATCACCAGTGAACTGGTACTCAATTTACCGACCTCAGAGAGATGACAGGCTGAGTCAACCACCCTGGCGTCAATTCAGCGATCGCCCGGGATTCGAACCCCGGATCCTAGGATCGCAAGCCGGCACCCTAACCACTAAAGCCCCAGTCATACCGGATTTGAGTGGTCATGAATCACCCCGATCACCCCGATCACCCCCGATCTGGCGATTTCCCGCACCAACACGACTTTTCGGCAAGATCGGCTGTAAATTTTCCCACAGTCATACCAAAACACCCCTGCCACGACTCCCGTACGATCGCGCCGTGACCGCCGCGCCAACAAAGCCCGATCCGCCAAGTACACGGCAAGATCTCCACAAGTCCTAGCCCGTGCCCACACGTCTTCGCCCCGATCCGCCCCGATCCACCCCGATCCCACTACGACGGCACTACGACCTCACTGCGACCGCAGTACGCACGCATACGTGCCCACCCGTCCAAGCCCGACTGCGCGGCGGCCGTCCTTGCCCTATATAAGAACGGCCAAGAATCGCGCCGACCTAACTACGATCTTAAAATTCAGACGACGCTAATTCACGTTATTTTTGTATGACGTTTATATAAATCATCAACTCCAAGCCTTCCAATGATGCCGCCAGCCAGGAAGAGGGGGAGGGGATCCAGGAAGAAGTGTTGTTTCTGGTAACGCAAAACAAACATAACAAAGTCTTTTTGAGAAAAAAAACGATTGTATTAGAAAAACCTTCATAAATGAAGGCCGGGGATCACCTATATATACCCGGTCTTGTGACAGGTCGTACTGGCGCCTACTGGTGCTTACTGCATGCTTACGGCAGTCTTGGTGGAGTCTTGTTAATTCGTGAGAGATCGGCAATGATCGTGAGTCGTCGTACTGCTGCGTGAACGTGGTCGGGACGGATCGGGGCAATTCTTGGAAGATCGTGATGGCAGTCGTACGGCGTCCATGTGAAGACGTACGTCGTACGGCGGTCGTATCAGTGCTTGCTGGATGTGGAGCGAATCGTGGCAGCCAAGTTTCCCGACCGCCGCAAGACACTCCACGACCATTTTCCCGATGCCCACACGTGCCCGTACAACACCCTCCAGACAGCAGCAAGAGTTTGAAAAACGCCACGAATCGCCACGATAATTTTGAACAGTTCAAAATTGTCGGGGCGGCTTCCCGTCTCGACCCGAACTGCCAAGTACACCCCCGATCATCCAGGAATCGCCAGGACCCCAATACTATCTGGCCAAGAATGTCACCCCGATCTTAGGTCGTGGCGATTCGTGGCCTGAAAATGGCCGGTATGACTGGGGCTTAAGCCAACACCAGGCTATTCGTATGTATTGTATATTGAAAACTAGAACAATGTGACTGTGTCGCCAATATACCTCCGCATAGTCCCACAACGGGTAGATGTCATCACTCTGCATATGTATGGGTGGGGGATCACGTTTGTGAAGTTTTGTGTTGATCGGGTAAGGTTCGTTTTTCTATCCAAGATGGCTGCCAAACCACGTGACCTATGACATCATCAGTTTCAAACTATATGTAACAGTGCTGTTAGATGATATTTGTGAAATTTTGCATTGATAGGGTGAGCGGTTTCAGAGATATAATTATTTAATATTTTTCTTCAATCCAATATGGCTGCCAAACCATGTGACCTATGATGTCATAAATTTAATATTTCAATACAAATGGGTCATAGATCATGTGCATGCAATTTCAGATTTTTAGGATAAGGAATTTGATTAAAACATTTTTGGCTGGAATACCACTTCACCTATTATGACATCATTACCATGCTTTTGTTCACCATTGGGAGTACTTGACAATGTGCCAAGTTTCAAATTTTTCCATTCAGCAGTTTCTGAGAAATAATTTTTTAATTATTTGCTTTTAATCCAAGATGGCTGCCATACCACGTGACCTATGATGTCATAATTATCATAAAAACATTCTGCATGGCTGTCACTCCAACCCTGAAAGTTTAGTCTCAATCGGACATATGGTTGCTGAGAAAAACGAGGTTTAGCCCGCACGGACGGACGGACAACCCGAAAACATAATGCCTCCGGAGGTATGAAATACAATTACCAGTTTAAAACTTAGCTTCTGATTCATAGCTTTGTATTACACTATCAGAGCCTACCCATCATCACTGATGGATCAATTAGTCGTCCTGTTTGTCAAAATTAATTTCCCCTTTCGAAGAGTGCTTTAACCTCAGTTTTGCCCAGGTAACAAAGGGAATTGTAATACCCTCTGCCACCACCACCAGGTGGCGCTACACATTACACATTTACATAGAGAATTCATGCCCCGCCACCCCACCCCCGCGTGAGGCCACGGCCACATAGCCTATGTTACCCCCTCATACAGTCTTGAGTTGTCACAGGACTAAGTTGTATTTGTACCCCAAGTTTGGAGTTTGTAACTTAAAAGATGTGGCCGTGCATAGGACACTTACAAACAACGAGAGAGAGACAGAGAGAGAGAGAGAGAGAAAGAAAGGAAGAAAGAAAGCTTTTTGCCTTTTATAGTATAGATTATCCTTGTTCACTTCTTAAGGTTATTTTGTAGTAATTATCCATCATTGTATTACTACAGGAGAAGACCAGTGCTTTGAGCCTCAGCAATGTGGCAGGAGTTTTCTACATCCTGGTTGGAGGTCTCGGCCTTGCAATGTTGGTGGCTCTCATTGAATTCTGCTACAAGTCTCGTTCTGATGCAAAACGGTTGCAGGTAAGTCAGACACTCGATTTGCACCACGACCAATGCAGGCCTGAACTGTTGTCAGTTAACATCTCTACTCAAAGACAAACACAGACGGACTCAAACTTTATAGAACATTTACCCCCAAGGGTACTGGAATGATTGAGGGATAGATGAAGAAATTATCATTATGAGGGAAGACTTCATGTACAGAACTGAGGTTGGTATCATGGAATCGAGTTCATAAATCCAGTAACTTGAGATAGTCCAATGAAAGTGTCCAATATAATCCTGATGTTGAAGAGAGGTTACAACGAACCACCTTTAAAGGCCATATTCCCCCGCAGAGTGGGGGTTGGCCTTGCTCCCCTTTTTGAAGCAATGTTTTATGGCCGGATGCCCTTCCTGCCGCCAACCCTGTGAGTCACCCCTTGCGACACACAGGGAATTACCGGTGAACTGGTACTCAATTTGCCGACCTTGGAAGGATGACAGGCTGAATCAACCCCCCTGGTATTAATTCAGCGATCGACCGGGATTCGAATCCAGGATCCTAGGATCCCAAGCCGGCACCCTAACCACTAAGCCAACACCAGGCTCCTGAAGAGAGCTTACAAGGATTGTTAGACATTGCATACTTGTTACCTTTACTTTAATATCGAGGATATTCTTTTGAGATTACAAATCGTGATTATTATTATAATAATAATAATAATAATAATAATAATAATAATAACAAGTACACATACATTCAAAGTACACCGCCCCCATGCCAAATAATTAAATATCCTACAGCGCGGCATTGCCGGGGCGCCTCTTGCGCCCCCTTTGGTGCCCGGCAATGACGATTTGCAATGCCTGGAGATGGCATAGGAAAGGAGCGGTGTACAATACATTTATTTTATATGGCGCTTTTCAAGAAGCCCAAAGGCGCTTTGACAGAGTACAAAAAACAAGTGCACAAACCAGTGCAAGTCCTACCTATTAGGTAGGATCTTCAAAGATCTCTTTTGATCAAGCATGATTGGAATGAGTTTATTAAAGGAATGGCTTGTTTAACAGATGAGTGAGAGTTTTAAGCATGCTGGGCGATAGCAGACGATGGTCATGGTATCTCATAATTCTGGACTTTCAGAAGGGATTTCAAAATATTCCACAAACATATCAAAGGCTAAAATTTGATTTTCGACCAATCCTTGCATTAAAAAAAAAAAAATTGGTGCGGCTTTAATCATTTCTTTTTCTCTATACCTATGACGTCACAAAAGTAATGTGATGCACCACGTGTTAAAAGTGATGTCAGTCATTTTTTGTTGCATGAAAGAGGATTTTTCACATGTGTTTAGGAAAATTATCAGGTCATTCTTTTTCGAGTGGAAAATGAGTGCTCGCTTTCTCAAGTTTCACACATTTCCTGATTCAAGCTATCCCCAGGCATAATCCATTGGGAAAGGATGGCATAGAGGTTGTGCACTTGCCTCTGCACCATCTACCCTTCCCTCAATTTTTCGATCGAACTATAAAACTGTCGGATTGGTGTTAAAAACTATACTATTCACATATGTAATATGGAGATGATAGAAAGACCTGGAATGTTTCGATGAACACTGTTAGTGAGAGTATAAGGTAAAAAGATCATTTGAAGGAAAATATAATTTATCTGTGAGCCTCCATCTTGCATAACTGGGGGAAAGAGTGAGAAAATTTGAACACAGAGACTTGACGTGAGACTTGCCCCTAGGGACTTGAGACTTGCCCCTCGGGATTTTAGACTTGCGCCTAGGGACTTGAGACTTGCCCCTAGGGATTTGAGACTTGCCCCTAGGGACTTGAGACTTGCCCCTAGGGATTTGAGACTCGCCCCTAGGGACTTCAGATTTGACTTGACACTTCATTTGAGACTTGCCCCGAGGGACTTGAGACTTGCCCCTCGGGATTTTAGACTTGCGCCTAGGGACTTGAGACTTGCCCCTAGGGATTTGAGACTTGCCCCTAGGGACTTTAGACTTGCCCCTAGGGATTTGAGACTCGCCCCTAGGGACTTCAGATTTGACTTGACACTTCATTTGAGACTTGCCCCGAGGGACTTTTTATTTTTATTTTTTGTATACAGAATCGAGGCTCGTGTAAGAGCTAACACATTGAACATGAAAACATGCACAGACACACAAAACATGCAATGAAGGGAGCAGGAGACAAGAGGGGGAGAGAGGGAAGCACACAAGCACAACAACAGAAGAGAACAGGGGCGTCGGTAGATCTGTGGAAGGGGGAGGGATGGGGAGGAGGGGTACACGGTACATAGCAAATTAACACTTCTATGAACCCCAGGAAAGAAGTTGGGGATTCAAAGAGGCGGATTTGGGGCATTTTAACGGGGGTAGAAAAGATCAAGGTTTTGGATGGGGGAAGATAAGAGATGGTGGTGAACAGCTGTTTTAAAGACCTGGAGGGATGAGTGGGATTGAAGAGAGTGAGGGAGTTTGCCCTAGAGGCGGGAGAAAAGAGGAATGAAGGAGTGAAGGTGAGCAGAGAGACTTGATTTTGGCAGTTTAACCATAAGAGGGTTGCTGGCAGATCTTGTGCGACCTGTAGGAATATTAGGGCGACAGAGCGCATACAGACAGGGGAAGCAAGGCCGGAAAGGAGTCGGTGGAAGACAGAAAGACTTGGGACTTTACTTGACAGTTGCTCCCCAGAGATTTGAGACTTGCCCATGGAGGTGGGTTTGAGACTTGCCCCAAGGGATTTGAGACTTACCTTCAAAGTCTTAAGACTTGCTTAAGACTTGGCTCAGGTGACTTGTTGACGTCTCTGGAGATGCATAAAAAAATATCAAAATTGTGTCTCAGTAAATACAGTTTGAACAGCACTACACTATAAATAAATAAAAACCTCAGTGTGTTAAAATACATGAGGACAGACAATAAAGATCAATTAAATGGGCATTTGCATGATGTGAAGAACATATATTGATTTATGAGTGAAACAGTTCCATTATGAATGAATGAATGAATTAATATTCCTTTTCCTTTCTTGAGCATTACACTTTCGAGTTGAGAGAACGTACCAAACGAGTGATTTCTTAACCTACATGTGCATATTTTCCCACAGAGCAAAGCAGCATTTGCTCTGTAAAGTTATGAAACTCAGTTATAATTAATATCCCATGAGGTAGAGGGTTTACTGATTGTCAAGACGGAATGGTTATTTGCCACCAAAGCTGCGTAACATTTTGGTCTCAGTGGGCTTTCATAATGTGTCCCCAACCAGATTTGTTTTTCCTTCCACACATTGTTTTTGTAATTTGTATTAATTTTCTTTACAATTAAAGTGCCCTCTGTGAATTATATAAATCTGCGAATGACTTATTGCAAACAATTTTTATCTCCTTTGTTTGAACCTCCCAAGCTCGCGTTTGCGGATACTCTTACCAACAAGACCCGTTTGTCCGTCACAAGTGCAAGTGGAGAGAATGGTCGCCCCCTACGGTCAGACTTTGCCAAGGCAATGGCTGCTCATGCTGGAACGTCAGGCCTCGGTCCGACAGTCCCACTTTCTGTCAATGTCACCGATATGGCTTGACAAATTCAGCCATGACCAGAATGCACCGATGCTTTAGCACCCAGTGCCACAAACCCTTTTTTCAGGCCTTCACCTATGATTGTGTGTGAGCCTCATTGCCGCATATCCACCTGGTTAACATATGGATCCAGTGGAACTCGGTGAAATGACCTCTACAAGATGCTGACTTATAACCTCCTGCCAAACTTTTCCAGCCTGGAAACTGAGGCCTCGACTTTAACCTGCAGCCGAAGCAAAGCCACAGACTTGCTGCGCGCCGATCCAATCGAATGAGCTGCTACACCACCGTATGATCATCAAGGCGGTGCCCGGCCAATTCGAGTTGAGGAACGAGGTATATTCTGCGTAAGCTGAGACATTATAGTTTCCAGGCCATCTGTAATGTGTTGATGAAGTCGGAAGGAAAGCTTCGACCCATAAATGTCTACCATAAATTTTGTAGTCATTCCATCTTAGTGTGAACATAACTTGGCTGCCCATCTAGCTATTATTTATTTTTAAGTGTCATAAAAAAGCAACATGGCATTCATCAATGCAATGAAGAAATTTACCATCTAGTCTTGTTGTTTCAGTTGTGAATGTGGATGAAGTTAAAAAGAAGCAAATTGAATCCTTTCCAAATCACCGGTTCAGCAATATAAAAATAATAGGAAAATGGGACGGGATACACGGATGACTACGGGACAAATGTTGCATGGATGCAGATTTGGTTAATGGGGTTAATTTGAAAAAAAAATACGATTACGTGGGCCTCTTGTTGGACGTTTCAGATACGTGAAAAACCAGTCGAATGAAGCAAAAACAAGATTCCAGAGCCAGGTTTTTACTTTGCTCCGAGAGTAGAAGCAGCGTAGCTCTTCTGATTGAATGGGAAGAATTTTACTTAGATATTTTGGTTTTGCCTTTTTGATGTAGGTTTGCATGCTGTCAGCAATAAGCAGGCCTCCTTTCATTTTTACAGCAGGCCGCACCAGGAAACTCACAGTCACAAGAAATACAACTCGTTTTTTCAGAAATTCTCTTGTATAATGCTGCTGTCTTTATTAGTGAGGATTACAAGACGACATAAGAAAATTCACTAGTTCAATTCAGCTAACTTTGCACTAGGTTGCAATGGAGTCCTGGTCATTAAAAAAAACCCATCATTGTGCAAGAAACCCTGTAGTTCTCAAAAAGTTTAATACCCTTTGAAATTGGAAGTTTGTCTATGAAACTTTGTCATGACGTCAATGTTATCGTGATTGGCTCAGCTGCGTTAATGAAACAAATTTGATCATTTCTGAAATCAAAATGGCATTTACCTGCTAAATGAATGAAGAGGGTGCCAGGTTATAGTTTGCAATACATGGTCTATCACCTGCAGTTGCACACATCATATGACTGTTGTGAGGCTTGTACACTTCTTTGTTACACATTTTGTGTAAAAGACCGGCCACTGATGACAAAGCATCGGCCATGTTTCTTTTAAAGGTAGATAGGCATTAAAAACTGATATTACCAGCTGTATCGAACCAATTGCATCCGGATAAAAGCTTACAAATAGAGTAGGAATATTATAAAGAAGGAAACGTCCTTTGTTCCTTTTTACTTACTAGCAACGGTACCCGCCCTACGGTATGTATGGCGGGTACCGTCCTTACGGGCGGGGCTTCAATTGGGAGGCCCAAATGAAAAGGCAAAATATCAGAAATTGAAGGCTTTTTTTATTTTAAACGATTTATATAAACATCCGTTGAATCATATCACACGCAAATCATCAAAATCTAAACTGTATTTTTTTGAATTTCAATGAAAGCCACATCACTGTTCATATCGGTAAATATTATTCCATCGTGTTTGGAAAAAATGGAAAACTTAAAAAAAATTCCAAATTGAAAAAACAATATAGCCTATTTTATTTACTCTAGGGGGTCCCAGGATTACCCACCCAAAATTTTGTTGCGATCGGTTCAGCCGTTTTTGTGGTACCTGGGAACGGACAGACGGAGAGACAGACAGACATTTGGTGAATTATAGTAAGATGGTGGATTTGGGGTAGTTCTACTTTACATTGGTATTTTGGGGTGGCAGTATCCATGCTAGCTGCTCTTTAGGTGATCAACTGAACCACAGTGTGGACTGGGCATACTTATAGACCAGATCAGTAAGGGTAGACGGATTCTCTCTCGAATGTACCATACTCTTCATTGAGCGTCGGTGCTATTGAAGCAGCTTCCTGAGTAAGGGTTATACTGGCTGGTTTGCCATTGCCTTCTCAGCAGTAGTTAGGGCAGGAATTTGGAATTCGGCCTTGGTTCCAGCGATAGCTCACCCACTGTTCAGGAAGAACACCATGGGTTCTTTAACATCCACCAACGAATTCCGGCAGAAGAAATGCCCGGTGTAACACCCATCTGAGGGATGGCAAACACATTGATGAATCACCCTGTCTGTGTAACACCAGGATGACAGTTTAGAGCTGGGTCGGGATTCAAACCCAAGCTAGGCAGCTTCGAAGCGAGTGTGCGTACGTACCTTTCGGCCATCCTTCCAGCCCAGAAGACAGATTTCCCCCTTCTTAAGGTTATTACTGAGTCTGGTGTGTTGCCTACAATCCATTAATGAAATAGTAATTCTCCTGAGACTACCTATGTTTCCAGAACCTTATAGCCTAAATCGTTCATGTTGCTACCTTCAGCTGCATTTGAGCCCTCAACCTCTCATATCCTCAGCATTAGGCCACCATTATATCAAGGTATAATCAATGTTCCACAAAAAAATATTTTAGCCACCACTTGGATTAGTCAGAGCTATAAAGTACATCTGCTGTCGAAAATTGACCAATAGCAATTATTTACCTTGAAATAGTTACGAGAGTAAGTCGCAAAAGCTGACGTGACTTCATCGAATGGAAAGAGTGCTGAAATTATTTCATTTCGATTTTTTAAAAACCAAAGAATCTTAATGTGTGACAAGTTATGAGGGGCATTCAAAAAGTTAAATGAATGAGATGTACTGACAATAGTTCAAGACTCACCAATAATATTCTTTTATTTTTCAATATATAACCATAATTAATAATTAATTAATAATTAATTAGCAAGAAAATATATAAATGTATTTTTTATTTTTATAAATATATGTATATATATATATATATGCCTTGTTTTACTTTAGTATATCTTGGACTACTGCAAGTATCTCGTTCGTGTAACTTTTGAACACCCCTCGCTCATGCCATCAGTCCTTAAAATGTTTTCTCACATTTGCCATTGGTCATGAGGCTTATTTAACTGGACCTACAGTACCTTCAGCAGAAAGTATTCACACCCCTTTACTTTTTTCATATGTTGTTGTGTTACAGCCTGAATTTAAAATTGATTATAATGAAAAAATTTTTTTCTGATCTACACATAATACTGCCCATCATGTCAAAGTGGGAAAAAAAAAATTACAAATTTTACAAAATAATTAATAATGAAAAGCTGAAATGTCTCGTCAATATGTATTCAGACCCATCCAGTTTCCTATGATCATCCTTGAGATGTCTCTTCAACTTGATCGGAGTCCACCTGTGGCCAATTCAATTGATTGGACATGATTTAGGAAGTAACACACCTTTCTGTATAAGGTCCACCAGTTGACAGTGCATGTCAGAGCAGAAACTGTAGCATGAAATCCAATTGACTGTCTTCCAAAATATAATTGTGAGGATCTGGGGAAGGGTGCAAAACAATTTCTGAAGTATTGAAAGCTTCTAAGAGCACATTGAGCTCCATCATTAGGAAATGGAAAGAATGTGTAACTATCCAGACTCTTCCGAGAGCTGGCCGTCCAACAAAACTGAGCAATCGGCGAGAACGACCTTGGTCAGGGAGGTGACCAAGAACCCAATGACCACTCTGACAGGACTACAGTCTTTTGGCTGAGATGGGAGAACCTGTCAGGACAACAGTCTCTGCAGCACTTCACAAATCTAGGCTTTTCACTGGCACTCCCCTTGAAGATTTCTGTTCACCGACACTCCCCATCCAACTCGACAGAGCTTGAACAAATGTGCCAGGAAGAATGGGAGAAACTCCCCAAATCCAGATGTGAAAAGCTGATACAGACATACCAAAGAAGACTCAAAGCTGTGATCACTGCCAATGGTGCTCCTATAAAGTAATGACTCATTGGATTGAATACCTATGTAAATCAGATATTCTGTATTTCATTTTTAGTTATTTTGTAAAAAATTATAAGACAAAATATACCACTTTGACATTATGGGTTTTTAGGTGGAGAACAGTGACAAAAGAAATCTCAATTGAATCCATTTCAAGTTCATACTGGAACACAACAAAATGTGAAAAAAGTCAATAGTGTAGCAGCATAGCAAACCTGTTGTGCATTTTGTGATACAAGCACCAAATTTGGCACAAATGTACATTAATATGTTGCGAACATTGTGTGGTCAGCAATGAATACGAGAGTCTGAATTACATGTATGCAAAAGACCTTGTGAACCAGTGAAGCAAATACACGGGTAAGCATGAATTAAATCTAGGGCATGATATAATTTCCATGATGTTTACCTCTACACTCAATGGTGGAAGGAGGTAATGTTTTGATCCCAGCTTGTCTGTATGTCTGTTTGTCTGTTAGTCCACAAAATTCCAGACAAAGCTTGTAGTAGTGGTAGTTGTAGTGGTAGTGGTGATAACAGAAATTGTTATATAGAACTGAACTTATATTATTATTATATGCAGAAAATAACTTCATTTCTATATGCCCTGCAGTGGACAGGTTAATTGGTTTATGCACTGAAGGGGTCACCCTGGTGTGCACTGCTGTGTTCTGCCTCACTGAGTTGTTCAGGTATGATGTACTCAGCACAAGCTTCCGGTCGGCCCGGAGGTGGGGGTGCGGGGCCTGTCACGGAACGTCAAAACAAACGGCCTGCCGGGGCCGCCCAAAAGTCGGGCGTGAGGGGCGCGTCCACTAATGGAACGCCTCTCGCTTCCCAGATCGAGGGCCACGTGGTCAGGAGAACCTCGTCCCTTCCGGTCACACTTTGCCTATCGGCCGGCCTCGAAGACCGAAATTGTGACGGTGTCACCCGAAAAATTTGAAATTACGAAATTTGAAAAAATTTGAAAAAAAAAATTACGGAATTTCAAGTGGCCCAATATCTGAAAATGTTCGCAACATATTAATGTACATTTGTGCCAAATTTGGTGCTTGTTTCACAAAATGCACAATTCTTTTGAATATTTGGGCTAAGCCGCCCCACTACAAGGGGTGTGAATACTTTAGGAAGGCACTGTAACTCATAATGATGTAATGCAGTTTTTACATTTGTGAATACTATTACAGACTTAAATTTCTATAATATTAAATCATATATATATATATATAATTATACATTATATTATATAAAATTATGGAAACAGTAATATTACATGATCTTTTTATTCCTATGAAGTTACAGGTCTTCTGGTATCACTACACTATATGATAACTTTCAATACTGTATTATTAATTTCCCAAAGATTTGGAAAATGGCAGGATTGACTTTTAACAACAACAACATCCATGAGGTTAGGAAATGAGGCAGCCAACTCGTGCGGATTATCTCTGTATTTTTCGTTCGCATCCATCTTTGCAGATCATTCGGTTGATTGTGGGCAATGACCAAACACAGTAATAAATCACCATCGATCCCTCTCCTTTTAAACAAGTCGAACATCCACAATGTTGAGATAAACGGAACCGGCTGTATCTCACCATTCCATGCGGTTAACCTGCCGTGTAGTAATTAGGTCTGGTGGCCATTGCCACGGCCCCTATAGTTATCCCTAATTGCAGCCAAAACACTAGAAAATACCTCATCAGGACATTTTCTGCAATGCGGTTTAAAGTGTTACATAGATTTCAACAATGTCTGTGAACAGTGAGGCTTTAAAGTTTGTGTTATGAAACAACAACAAAAGCTTATTTTACAAAAAAACCTTAATACAAAATGAAATGGCTTCAAGCATAGAGATGTGTATTTGAATTATTGTTGGCTTTGCTTTCAACTTGAGTAGATCAAAGAGCAAGTCTTCCTGTAGAATTCTCAACACTTGGGATTGTAGCTTGTAAGGAAACATTTGAAAAAAATTCTTCCACAAAATTGCCTCTTGAGAGATCCTGCTGCTGTTGCTGCAAAAAAACAAAAACAAATCAAAGTTCACAAAATAATTTTACCCTGACTTTTCATGAACCCCCTTCCCATACTGATGTTCTGCGAATCGTTAGTGCCATCATTGTGTTTGCAGTGTGTTTACATTCCTGACATTGAGTATGGTGAATTTGTGCAAAAATTGTTTGATCTCATCCATTAGAAAACTGTTGCGGTATATTAAAAACCATCCGTGTCGCACCCAATTACCTTCAATTAATCAGTACGCAATTAGAAGGGCCCAAGTCCAAAACAACATCTTTTTATGTTTAACTACAATGGCATTCTGTCGAGCGCTTACCTCCACCAGGCTCAACAGTTTACTTTTTGTATCCCACTGATAGGCCGGATCTGGATTCGGACCCTAAAATTGAATTGGCTTCTTCTTGTCGCATAAACAACTCATCCACCAAGTTTTATCAGAATCCATCAACAACATTTTGAGATATCGTGATATATATATATATAATTTTTAAAAATATATATATATTGACGATGATATATATTTATATATATATTTATATATATATATATATTATATATATATTATATATATATTTATTTATGAAAGATATATATATATATATATATATATATATATATATATATATATATATATATATATATATATATATATATATCTATATATACATATATATATATATATATATATATATGTATATATATATATATATGAGAGAGAGAGCCAATAACGAACGAACGAGAGAGAGAGAGCCAAGAACGAACGCAACCTCTCCACCAGATTCCATCCAAATCTGTCCACAACGTTTTGAGATATCTTGTTCACAAACAGATAGACAGACAGGGGTGAAAACATAACCTCCTTCCACCTTCGGTGGCGGACATAGTGAACGCAAGCCAACTATCATTGTTAAATCATTTCATCTGATATTTACGAGTATCAAATAAAGGTCATTCAACTAGATGACTTTCTTATCATCGTCATCATCATCACCATCAGTAATGACTGTGAAAGTTAGTATGGTAGGAATTTTGATTGGCTATGAACAATTCATTGAATTGCTTTTTCATAAAACCTAGTGTGGTCTTTTGACCCTTTGAGACCATGACTTTGTGCCATATTTTCAATGCACACGGAAGAGCAACCTCAGCTGAACTGTGTATTGCTCGAAACAAGTGAAGCATTGAGGGAAGGAAGTCTTGCTCAGCAGTACTGGATGCAATATAACAAGTACAAAAAATATATATAACCGAAGCCATGCTTAGTCACCCAAAATACAAACTTAAAGATGTCCTTTTATGAATCGCAAAGGATTTTGCGCAACAAAGCAGATCCATCAGTATTTGAGTTCTTGAAATGGTGGGGATTGCTAAGTTATTCACCAACATCACAGACATTGTATGTTCAAAGATATTTGACCTTTTGGAGCTAATTTTGGAAGAAGCAGAGGTCTGCAAGCTTTTATAATAATTGGCATCTTGTCACAGAAAATATAATAATGGTAACTAAATAACAACAGCAATTATCATTGTGTTTAAGTAAATAAATCCTGCGTCGGAGTGGCGACCCGTCCAGGATTGTACTCCTTCGCCAATGAAACTGTCCTATTCGCTTGATGGCGAGAAAGGAATGGTTATTATATATTATATTAACTAAATAATAATTAATAAATATTCAGTTCTGTGAAGGTCAGGTCATACGAAGTGCTGAGGTCATTCTGACATTCTGTTTGAAGGCCTTAATGTCATTACTCTGAAAAAGTGTATCGCTGTTATGTGAGATTTCCTCACAAGTTGGTTTATCAAACTTGTCATGAACAGTGATCTTCTCCTCTTGCCAAAGCATCCCAAGAGTCATTTTGGTTGAAAAGGTCAAATGTGAATGCAGACCAGGATGCGGTAGGTCAATTTGTTACCCATGTATCAGTCCAACTGGGTGGCCTTATTGACTTGATACCCATGAGCAGTGAAACATTATTTTGTTTCATGAGCTGGATATGATCAACATTCATATTTTCTCATAGCTGCAAAGGGATTGTTGTCATAAAGAATAAGATCATCTCCAGGAAAGCTAAGAGAAGATTACTCTGAAATTAATATTGGATGGTGATCAGTGATACAAGACCTCTTGATGCTGCCTCTGGTAAAAACAACTCGGAAGACCAAAAAAGTTTTATCCGAACCTTTTTCTCCGTGTTTTTGTTTTTGGCCTGCAAAGCACAATTTCATTATCTTGCTGGCTTGCTCCACAATATTTGTGACGATTGGTGAATGAGGTTCTGCTCCGTCTTCTCCGATCCATCCGCACCTCAAAGTGAGTCCTTAATGTGAAGTTATTGTGTATCGTGTAATATTGTGTATTTTTGGCTTTGACATAGAGTTATGATGATCACATTTTGGAGGGAAAAAACATGACAATAAGAGATGAGGCTATAATATAACTAATGGCATTGGAGGAAAACTGGATAAAGGTTTTTTTTTTATTCTAAACATTAGAAAATTGGAAAAAGAGTGAAGATTTTCAAATATAATAGGGGTATGGAGGATAAAAAAATGAATTTGCTCGAAGAAGAGATGATGTCACGTGTTTGATGGTAAAAATAAATAAATTACACAGAGAAAAATCTGAGAAAGCCAATTTATTATATGACTAAGCAAATGTAGTCACACAATTTATCTATGTTGGGGCAAAAGGAAGGCATCAGCTGTTTCCTCCTGAGGCCTAACTCTAAATTTCTCTTGTGCTTTGGACTCAGCAGATTATTTGTTTGTTTATTTTTATTTTTTCCTTTCATTTTGACAATCCCATTGAATTATTGTGCAGTGATAATTAAGATTCCAGCTGCCTTTTGAAAATGTGCATGCAAAAGGACACAGCAACCTGGAAATGAGAGCACCCACAGACTTCCTGGACGGTATTTAATCCTGGGGATCAACAGAGAAACACCGTTTGCAAAACGAACACTGCGGTGCATCAGCTCCAAATATAATATCATTAGAACTGTAACAAAGGGCAAAAGGTATGAGCCGGAGCTTTCGCTGTTTATTTACTTTCTTTGAAATTATGGCATAAAATACCATACCTATTAAATTTGTTTTGTTTAATGGCCTAACATTATATGTCACACAGAGTCACTTCAATAACCGGTGTTTGAGAGATATCGGCCTTGTGGCCTCTAAAATGAAAAAAAAAAACAGCGGTAATTGATACGCTAAAAAATGCACCTAATCGGCATGGTAAGGAGCAAACTCGACTACTCTCCATTTGAAACTGCGTTTTTTTTGTTCGGACGACTAGTCTACGTATTAATTAATCACACAAGGACAGGCAGGCTGATCAACAATGATCAGAAATAATAATTTATTTACTTTACTGGTAATGTTCTGATAGCCTGGTGTTGGCTTAGCGGTTAGGGTGCAGGCTTGGGCTCCTAGGATCCTGAGTTTGAATCCCGGTCGATCGCTGAATTAACGCCAGGGGGGTTGACTCAGCCTGTCATCCTTCCGAGGTCGGCCAATTGAGTACCAGCTTGCTGGGATGAATGATCCCGGTGTTTACCCCAATTTAGAATAGGTACACCGTATCCCTGTGCATCGTAAGAGGCGACTAAGCCAGGAAGGGCATCCGGCCATAAAAACATTGCCTCAAACAGGGAACCATGATTGTCATGGGGCCCGCAAGGCTAACCCCCGCTCTCGTGGGGAAAAATGGGGGGAAAAATGGCCTTAAAACTATCATTCGTTCATTCATACTGGTAGTGTTCTGAATGTGTAAATGTTGAACTTACCTAAGATTGGAACTCAATTCTGAGGATTTCCTCGTTCACTACAAGTATTTAACAATAAGCATATCTAAATAAAGCAAATGAATTATTCTCACAATACATTGCAAGATTATGTCTTATGCCTATATTCACTTCATTCATCCAGCAGTCATTGAACAAACCAGCTTTAGCTCATTGGATCATGTGATATAATGGCATTTTTGTCAACGCGCTGTAAACAAAGTTGAAATTCTGTATTTATTATTATTATGTTTTGCTTATTTTAAAACCTGAGTTTACGCAACAGTGTTACAGAAGTTAATTAATTCCCTGCATGGTCAGTGCAATAAAATAGAATGAGGAGTCGTTTGTGAGTTTTTTTTAATGTAAAGCTCAGGGCAGCACTAGAATATGTGCCGACAACGCAGATTGTTTTTAGGTTCAAGTTCAAAACATTTTGTATGTTTGTTGAAGTTTTCACAAGTTACCATTGAGCGTAGTTATTACAAAACCCCCAAATCCTCCCCGTACTCTCACTCTTTCATGAGCCTCAATCACTGTTTGAAAAAGGAAGTGTGAGATGTCGCATAATCTGGGTATGGAATGGAGGCGTAAGAATCAATAGGCTTTGCTAATTATGGGGTTGCAAAGAGAAGCACTGAGTGGCTATGGGTTTGGAAACATAATATCCCAAAATGACAATGGCTGAAACAACCATCGAGATGAAGGTTAACTCTCTTAATCCCTCAAGGATCTTCCCCCCCCCCCCCCCAACCCCCTCTTTTCAAAACAATCATGGACTACTGTATACCAAACTGGGCCTCCAATCATTTTAGTTTATTGCAAAGACCGCACAAACCTTTAGCCAACAAGATAATAATTGCTCCACATTTTCACGCATTGACAGGTAAATAGAATTCGACCTGAAGAACGTTCCTTGTATGACGCTAGAACATGAATCAAGTGAGTGTGGCTACTGATGTCGGCCATTTTGCCGACATTAGCAATTAAAATATACATTGAGGATTGAAACAATTTCCTTCTTTAACATCACAATCTCAGCAACCATATTGGTGTGAAACAACGGACCGGTTATGAAAATCTGGGAATAAAATTTTGATGAATTAGCAATTTCTCATAGACTAGAATTATAAATAATCCATCATTGATCACTATGATATATAGAGTTTGAAAAGCAATAAAAATTTACATTTCCTACATATATCAAGACTTAGATTTATGTATACCTGCATATATATATTTGTGGTATGTAGATAACATGGTAATTTGATTAATTTGTATATATATAGTATATACAGTATATATGTGTATAGCTAATCTATATATACGGTATATATGTATATATACATGTTTCTGCATTGGGTTATCCTTACTTTCAGTATTAATGTCTTTGTGTTGGCTTTTGGGACATTTATATGAATTTGTTCATTATTTATCACTTATTCCGTGTGGCTGTGTTTGCAATCTAGTCTGAATCACTGTGCCGCACCTCTGCCCGGAGGTAGGCCCAGGGTGAGTTGAGCTGCATGGCCAATTTGCTAGACCCTGCAGCACCATGCTATACAGAAAAGGGCAGACTGTGGCACTCTGCCATGGGAATAGGCCAACTGAAGCACTTAGGATTAATTATTTGTGCGATTTTTCATCTGTGGTATTCTAATTTGCCGCTTTGATTGGCTTATTTATTTTCTTATTCGAATGTATAATTTTTTTTATTTTTTTTTACAAAGCTTCAACACTTATAAGTTAAATTAAATGTTTCTCTTGTCATTGTAGTCCTACTGTTTTGAAACTTACATGCATCAATTATTTGATTTAATAGCTTTTAATCATTCTCGGTGAGCTCAAGGAAATTGAGTCTAATTCCTTTCTGTATAGAAGATCGCAAACAGTTAAAAACACTTATTGTTCAGATTCTGCTGTCACTATTGTTGCTATTGGTGTTGTTATAAAGCTATTGATTTTTCTTTAAAGTGCAATGTTCATCTCGCTTGTCTCATCTCCTTGGCCAAGTGTTGGCGGTGGTGGTTACCCTGGCTCTCTGGTGCTGATGCAGCCTGTGTTACCTTGTGTGTCTCTTTCCAAGTGAAATAAACTGATCCTTTGACAGCCCGATGAGTTCTGCCTTATCAAGAAGCTATCCAGAAATTTGGCCTTTGAATTTAGCCTTTGAATGAAGTTCTGCCTTATCAAGAAGCTATCCAGAAATTTGGCCTTATCAAGAAGCTATCCAGAAATTTGGGCTTATCAAGAAGCTATCCAGAAATTTGGCCTTATCAAGAAGCTATCCAGAAATTTGGCCTTATCAAGAAGCTGTCCAGAAATTTGGCCTCATCAAGAAGCTATCCAGAAATTTGGCCTCATCAAGAACCTATCCAGAAATTTGGCCTCATCAAGAAGCTATCCAGAAATTTGGCCTTATCAAGAAGCTGTCCAGAAATTTGGCCTTATCAAGAAGCTATCCAGAAATTTGGCCTCATCATGAAGCTATCCAGAAATTTGGCCTTATCAAGAAGCTATCCAGAAATTTGGCCTCATCAAGAAGCTATCCAGAAATTTGGCCTCATCAAGAAGCTATCCAGAAATTTGGCCTCATCAAGAAGCTATCCAGAAATTTGGCCTTATCAAGAAGCTATCCAGAAATTTGGCCTTTGAAGAAGGCCTTTGAATTTGGCTTTTGAACAAGTTCTGCCTTATCAAGAAGCTATCCAGAAATTTGGCCTTATCAAGAAGCTATCCAGAAATTTGACCTTTGAAGAAGGCCTTCGAATTTGGCCAGAAATTTGGCCTTTGGCCAGAAATTTAGCCTTTGAAGAAGGCCTTTGAATTTGGCCTCTGAAACAAGTTCTGCCTTATCAAGAAGCTATCCAGAAATTTGGCCTTTGAAGAAGGCCTTTGAATTTGGCATTTGATGCAAGTTCTGTCTTATCAAGAAGCTATCCAGAAATTTGACCTTATCATTAAGCTAGCCAGAAATTTGGCCTTATCAAGAAGCTATCCAGAAATTTGGCCTTTGGCAAAATGTTTTGGCCTTTGGCCAGAAATTTGGCCTTTGAATCAAGATCTGCCTTATCAAGAAGCTGTCCAGAAATATGGCCTTTGAAGAAGGCCTTTGAATTTGACCTTTGAAACAAGTTCTGCCTTATCAAGAAGCTATCCAGAAATTTGGCCTTATCTAGAAGCTATCCAGATATTTGGCCTTATCAAGAAACTATCCAGATATTTGGCCTTATCAAGAAGCTATCCAGAAATTTGGCCTAATCTAGAAGCTATCCAGATATTTGGCCTAATCTAGAAGCTATCCAGATATTTTGCCTTATCAAGAAGCTATCCAGATATTTGGCCTTATCAAGAAGCTATCCAGATATTTGGCCTTATCAAGAAGCTATCCAGATATTTGGCCTTATCAAGATGCTATCCAGAAATTTGGCCTTATCAATAAGCTATCCACATATTTGGCCTTATCATTAAGCTATCCAGATATTTGGCCTTATCAAGAAGCTATCCAGAAATTTGGCCTTATCAATAAGCTATCCATAAATTTGGCCTTATCATTAAGCTATCCAGATATTTGGCCTTATCAAGAAGCTATCCAGAAATTTGGCCTTTGGCAAAAAAAATTGGCCAGAAATTTGGCCTTTGAAGAAGGCCTTTGAATTTGGCCTTTGAAACAAGTTCTGCCTTATCAAGAAGCTATCCAGAAATTTGGCCTTATCATTAAGCCAGCCAGAAATTTGGCGTTATCATTAGGCTAGCCAGAAATTTGGCCTTATCATTAAGCTATCCAGATATTTGGCCTTATCAAGAAACTATCCAGAAATTTGGCCTTTGGCAAAAAAAAATTGGCCAAAAATTTAGCCTTTGACCAGAAATTTGGCCTTTGAAGGGGGCCTTTGAATTTGGCCTTTGAAACAAGTTCTGCCTTATCAATAAGCTATCCAGAAATTTGGCCTCATCAAGAAGCTATCCAGAAATTTGGCCTAATCTAGAAGCTATCCAGATATTTGGCCTTATCTAGAAGCTATCCAGATATTTGGCCTTATCAAGAAGCTATCCAGATATTTGGCCTTATCAAGAAGCTATCCAGATATTTGGCCTTATCAAGAAGCTATCCAGATATTTGGCCTTATCAAGATGCTATCCAGATATTTGGCCTTATCATTAAGCTATCCAGATATTTGGCCTTATCAATAAGCTATCCAGAAATTTGGCCTTATCAATAAGCTATCCAGAAATTTGGCCTTATCATTAAGCTATCCAGATATTTGGCCTTATCAAGAAGCTATCCAGAAATTTGGCCTTTGGCAAAAAAATTTGGCCTTTGAAGAAGGCCTTTGAATTTGGCCTTTGAAGCAAGTTCTGCCTTATCAAGAAGCTATCCAGAAATTTGGCCTTAGCATTAAGCTAGCCAGAAATTTGGCCTTATCATTAGGCTCGCCAGAAATTTGGCCTTATCATTAAGCTATCCAGATATTTGGCCTTATCCAGAAATTTGGCCTTTGGCAAAAAAAAATTGGCCAAAAATTTAGCCTTTGACCAGAAATTTGGCCTTTGAAGGAGGCCTTTGAATTTGGCCTTTGAACAAGTTCTGCCTTATCAATAAGCTATCCAGAAATTTGGCCTCATCAAGAAGCTATCCAGAAATTTGGCCTCATCAAGAAGCTATCCAGATATTTGGCATCATCAAGAAGCTATCCACAAATTTGGCCTTTGGCAAAAAAATTTGGCGAGAAATTTGACCTTTGAAAGCTAGTTCTGCCTTATCAATAAGCTATCCAGAAATTTGGCCTTTGCTTATATCTGGGTTTGTTTGGTCCAAATCAACAAGCAGGTTCAAACATGCAGCCTTTGGATTTTCAGTCGAAGGAGGAAAAAATATCCCAAACGTCGAAGCGCAAAGCCAGGGGTGAAATCGTGTGAATCGCTCCATTCCACTCCGGGCCCATTGCAATGCACCGCACGAAGCGTAAGCATGTGGCGCATGCGAATTAATCAGCGTGCCATCGACGGAATACCCACCAAGCCTTCACCATGGTACGTGAACCACACCACACATATCCCCTATCCATTTCCAGATTTTGTGAACAAGGAGCCCCCCTTGACCACACAGGTCACCGCACATTATTGAATAAGATCAATGTTGTTCCATTAGGTGCTTTTTTATTCCGACCTTGGCCCATGCTCCCAAGGTTGCACTAAACAATGGACTCATGCAGTAATCATCAATTTGTCCCTGTGCTGTCCACGTGTGGAATTTCAGTCCCAAACCACTGCAGGTACACGGCCACAGCAATAAACTGCAAGCCCAGGTGTTCTAGCCAGGTGCCTGTAAAAAAAGCAATCTCAGGAAATGAGGTACTCATTTTGATATCGCAACCCAACAAAGGTTAAAAATAATACACATTCTTCAATTGCACTTTCCAGCACTCCCCGCGATTCGGAAACAGCAAAGCAATTTGCTTAGCAGCCTCGGAACACAGACCTGATCTGTCAAAACTGCGGCTCGCCCATTTATCACTCCGAAATGTGGCAAGAAAATTAATACGAAGCACTCAGATCAAAATCACTCACACCACAATGTCATCCTCGCTTACCTGAACAACATTCAAGAAAAGGAGAGAAGGATATCTCAGGTGGTCCAGTATAATGACCTTTGGATTGCATGCGTGATTAGCAGATGATTTAATCATGTAAGGGGTCATTTTTACTCCTCTTAAACGAGGCTAACTGGAGACTTTTCCCTCCAATCAGGAGTCAGGACCATCTTGATAGCTACTCCTGCTATTTGATGGAGGAACTTAAAAAAGCCTTGTTAAATTTGCACAAGTCGGTGCAATGCATCGCAAGTGATCCAGGGGTATCAAAATTGCTACACCAATGAGGGTGTGGCACCTGGCAGGGAAGGTGAAGGCCAGAGAGCAGGTGATGGCAGATACTGAGAATCCATAGATTGGCCAATGTACCCAATTGTGCGACATGCGCTGCACACTGTGCAGCACACTTGTTTGTAAGACAAATAAGCTGCTCTGTCTGCATTTACTTATGAAGACAACCCTCTCACCAAAAGATTTTTTTGAAGACATGACATGTATTGGTTTGGATCGTTAAATTCCCCTTTTTTTTTGTATACAAGATCGAGGCTCGTGTAAAGAGCTAACATCAATCACAAAAAAACGGATACAAACATACAACAAAGGGAGCGGGAGACAAGATGGGGAGAGAGAGGGAAGCACACAAGTACAACAGTAGAGAACAGGGACATCGGGAGATCTGTGGGAGGGAGAGGTCTTGGAGGGAGGAAGCATGGGAAGGGAGGGGAGGGAGGTACAAAACACATGGACACTGCTAGAACTTCTTAGGAAAGAAAGAAGTCGGGATTAAGCCCTTTCATTAAACCCTTTCAAAACAGGAAATGGATAAGAACCAGTACCACATTGGATTACCAATGGTGGATTTTTATTCGAAGTGGAAAGGCCAAGATTGTCCATTCATACGCAGCACAAGGCTGAGGGGTGAGGTAGCATCATTGGCTGAGTACGTTCCTGTGCCGCTGATGCAGTGCCCCCTGCTGGTTGGGGCAGGAATTTGTAATCTGTTCATGGTACCGGCAATAGCTCACCTACTCTTCGCTAAGGACACAATGGCATCTTTAACATCAACCTACTAATGCCAACAGACAGAACACCCAAGGGACAGCACACACATTGATGAATCACCCTGTTTGTGAAACACCAACATGGCAGTTTATAGCTGGGTTGGGAATCAAACCTAGCCTAGATAGCTTTGAAGCGAGTGTGCATACATCGAGGCCATCCTGTCAGCCCAGGCCAAAATAAAAAATCGTTTTGCAAACAAAACAAAAAAACACCCTAAAATTGAAAAGAATGGATTTGTGTGGAGGAATTCGTTTAGAATTTGGCAAGAAAAGCAAATATGTTGTGGTTAAATTATGGGCCTCAGAGGTCATTTTGTTTTTGATTTGTACCGAGTTGAATATCATTTTTCCAAAGAAGTAACATTGGAAACTTGTGTTGATAAAAACATACAACGAATTAGAGATTAGACTGACGACAAAGTTAACATTTAGAATGTAAATTAAAATAAAGAAAAGGAAAGGAAAAGGGGATTCATGATTGGCAGTAAAACGTTAAAAACATGACCCAATTGTTTAACCGCACTTTTCGCTTCACATGTGCGGGGTAAAAATGATCCTGTGTGTTAAAGGAAGAAGGAAGGTGACATAAGGAGTTAAAACATGCTCAAGTGATGTGAAATCACAAGTCACATGGTAAGCACATTGGAAGGTTACAAAAAAAAAAAACAATGTGGATGTGTGAATAAATAAGCTTTATTACCATAAAAATGGAAAGGTAACATCATTAAAGGTTAAAGGTTGCACCCCATAGATAGGCCACAAGCAACACGTAGGTCACCTTAGGACGTTAGTTATTTCATAGTATGTGTTTAGGATAAGGCCATTCCCAATAGTTGCATCTGCGTTGTGTAAAACAAATAAGAGTAGGCCCACATTCGCCCATTTTACAGCCTCCCTTCCATCGACGCCATTAAGCACTAGCCAGTCTGTACTTCGCTCTCGCAATTTAGGCTGCCAGCAGCCTTCGCGAACTCGTTGGGCTTCCGCTCACACCAGCCCAAAGGCCACGAGGTAAGGCCCGGAAAGGGGGCGGAGCACAAGGGTGGAGGTGCAGCCACGTCAAGCAGCCATCAAGGCGGAGCCGGTAAGCCCTAAACAGCCAATCAGGGCTGAGGCGAGATCGCCTGACAGGGTGTGGCTGGAGATTCGAGAGGGTTCGCGGGGCGTGGCAATATAACCCCTTGCATAAGGCCCCTGCCTCAGTTATGATGAGGAGGGCAGTGACAATTACGAGCCTTGAACTGAGTTATGAGCGGGAAGAGGGAGGCGCTTGACCTGATCGGAGTTGAGTTACGGGAGAGACGCTTGAGTCGTTATGAGAGGGAGAGACGCGCTGTGGCAACAACAGAGGGCGGGCGCGCAGCACGCATTGCAGAGGACTGCAGCATGCAGAAGGACATTGGGGAAATGGCGCATCGATCGTAACAATACCGGGCGCGTGTATAAAGGCGCCGGTACAAGTATTACGTACAATATATAATCGCCAGCCAACCGATCCCCCGAGATATAATTGTCCGTTCGCGCCTACACAACGGGGAGAACTGCCTGCCATATTCCACCATCTGCACGGTACGAGTCGGGGACCGGACGAGCTGTGGACCCTTGGACCCTCAACCTGACCATCTTCAAACCCCGTGTGAGTAACCCTGAGAGTGAGTCTGAGAGTGAACGGGCCCGTGTCCAGGGTATAAGTTTAGACTGTTATGAAGGCTGCCTGTGTATCTGCTTCTTCCTCTTCCCTGTACATTCTTTCTTTTCCTTCCACCTCTTATTTGTACAAAGTGTAATAAATTCCTTGTTCTTCCTGGTTTCTTCCTAATTCGACTGTATCAGTCTTTTCCTCCATTGGGTAAACGTGGCACGATTAAGAACCGCTCGAATCGGGTTTAGTACCTGGTAACGGCCCGAATCGCGGCTCGCTTCGCTTGGTGTGTCCACTAACGCCGTGGTTCGGGCCGGAGTTATTTCCTCGTTTCTAGTCAGCGTTAGTACTTAGGTAATAGGCCTAATTCGACCAACAACCCTATTTAACGCTGCCCGGGAAGGACGTTATAGCCCCCGGGGATCACGTCGGTCAGTAAAAAGACAAGGGGGTTAATCCCCCCTTGATAAGGGGAAGGCCGACGGTCGAGATCTGCAACAATTGGTGTCAGGAATGGGATTTGGACCCGAAGTGTGCCTAATGCACTCCAAATTATGAGCGGCCGAAAATGAGGTCACATCCAAATTAAATCGTGACATGGATAGCCAAGTTGGGCGGATTGCCGGTGGGGGTAGATGAGGAGAAGTTAGAGTTAACCCAGGACCCCCGGGAAGAAGTGGGACAATTGGGAGGAATGGAAGGGGCAATTGAAGAGGGTGCAGCAGTAGGGGTTGCAGGCGAACAAAATGGCGGCGCCTCGCACATGGCGACGAGGGCCATGCCCGCTGCACAAATGGGGGGGATGGATGTGCAGGCCCTCATTGCGTAGCTGCAGGCAGCCATACAAATGGAGATGGAAAAGAACAGTGAGCGATTGAAAAATGATATGGGAAACCAAATTGGGGGATTAAAAAATGATATGGGAAACCAAATTGGGGGATTGAGTAAGGAGATGGGAGAAATGAGGACCGATATTAAGCGAATGGAAAACAGAATGGGGGAGCAATTGGGAAATCAAATTGGGGAATTAGGAAGCCATTTGGGGGGAGTAGAAAGGAAATTGGGGGGATTAGAAAGCAAATTGGGGGGCCAATTGAAGGACGTGGGTGGCCAAGCCAGAGAAATGAATGAGGGGTTAACGGGGTTGGAAATCAGGATGGCCACCCGAGAAAATCAAATGAAAGGAATGAAGGACGAGTTAACGGGGTTTGAAAACAGAATGGGTGGCCACATAAAAAAATATGGGGAGAACATAGACCGCAGGTCGGGCGGGAAAGGCACACTGGTACGCGACGAGGTACGCGAACTCATTGGGCCACAATAGTGAGGAACGTGGGGAAAGCGAGGCTGAGCAAGGCATAGTTACGTGGACCGGGGTAGAAATCGCGACCCAGGGTATAGAGAGGCCGACGGCCACTGAATTGGAAAATTTTATTTTAGGTGCGCCAGCGGTCGTCGAGCTGAATAAGGAAGAAATAATTATAGTGGAAATTGGGGTTAAGGAGAAGACAGACTTAGAAAAGCAGTCGTGGGAGGAAAAGATGGAATGGGTGCAAAGTCCGTGTTCGCATCATGATGCCGTACTTGTTAACCCCAATGGAAGTTTGCAGCTGGTGCAGGAGAGAAGAATCCCAAAGGTGAGTCGGGCTGTGTATGGCGCGAAAAGGTTTGGTGCGAAAGTGTTTGGCGCAAAAGGATTTTTTGTGCGCTTGGGATCCCGACGTCACCCGGACGCTTGTGGAAGGTCCGTGGTGCGCGGTGTGAAAGTGCATGGCGCACGTGTGCAAACGGCGCCGAAGCGCGAGTTTGATACAGAGTGTGGAAGTGAGAGTGAGTGCGACACGGAGTGTGAGATGGATGGAGAGAGTGTGCGAGAATGCACACCAGAGTTGGTTGTGGAGAGTGTGCGAGGATGCACACCAGAGATGGATGAGGAGCATGTACAGGGATGCACACCGGAGAGGGTGATTGGGTATGTGCAAGAGTGCACACCCGTGAGTGTTACAGAGTACGTAACGGGAGAGTGTGCGCCAGGATGTGCGCGAGAGGAGTGCATAATGGAGTGTGTGGAAGAAGTGAGTGCGCCTGAGTGGTGTGCACCTGAGTGTGTGAGAAAAGAGTATGCACGAGCAAGTGCAGGAACGGAATGCATGGGTTGTGTGCGTATGGGAAGGGTCGCGTGGTGTGAGAATGCGACTCGAGCATCGACGCAGACCAGCGCAGCGTTTAGGCCGACGGATAGCCAACGCGAATCCTCAGTGCGCGGGGTGCTTTGTGTGCTGTGGGAGCCGGCAGGGATCGTTGCCGCGGCGCTCTTGCAAGGAGCGCCATGCACGATTCGGGCCGGGCCCCGCCCTGTATGGTCGGTGCCGTGCCGTGGCACAAGGGGTGAACGGCACGATTCCGGGGGAGGTAGGCCAGGTCGGACCTTCGCCCCCTGACGGGGGCGGTGCTCCGGCCGGGGGAGGTTGGGTCATCGGGCCGGAGACCGAAAGGCTTCGCGCCGAGATGGTGCCTGGATCCTCGGTCCGAGTATGCCTCCTCCCCAGAATCGAAAATGCCGGACGGACCCAACCAACAGGAGACTGACCACCAGTATGCATTACTCGGCTTTTCGAAGCCGAGCGGTGGAAATGTATTCCCGCACGAGAGGCTCAATATAGTAGACAAATAGTAGTGATGATGGCAAATGGTATCCGGTGTAGAGGGATGGTAGCTCTACCATCCCTCACATCATTTTGGGGCACATGAGCAGTAGACTTATGGGGTTTGGCAGTGAGAACTAGCCAGGGCGGGCTAGGATAATTGTTAGGGATCTAGAAAGATGGCCATAGGAGACCAAGATTTAAGTAGTGACATTTGGACATGTAGTGGGGACGTAGTCAGATTAGATGGATAATAATGACGAGGGATGTGCTTTGTGTAAGGGAAAACGGAAAGCACCAGTATTAGAGGGAAATAGTTAGATTAAATGATGCTGTGTGTGTGAGTATGAGGATGCGCTTCAGGCGCAAATGAGGAATCGTGAATGCGATGCTTGGTGGTGATGGTGAGGAAATGAGGCAATGGTCGAGAATGATGTGTGTGTGTGTGTGTGTGTGTGTGTGTGTGTGTGCGTGTGTGTGTGTGTGTGTGTGTGTGTGTGTGTGTGTGTGTGTGTGTGTGTGTGTGTGTGAGAAAGTGTATGAGAAGAGTATTGTGGACAAGTGTAAGTGTATTGAGTGAATGGCTTGCATGGTGTGCAAGTGGAGAATAGTGGTATGGAATAAATGGTGTGGAGTAAATGAGTGGTGTGGAGTGCATGGTGCGAAGGAGTGGATGGGGGGAGGATGGACCCCTTCAGGAGTACCCGGGGAGGGTAGTTTAAAGTTAGTTAGAGGGAGTAGGTAAATTGTTTGGATATTGACATCTGTGGTGCGTGTAGTAGCAAAGTATTGCTTGGAGGGGTGCATGAGTAAGTGGAATGGCTGGGCGTGTGAGCCTGTTAGTGAGTATGGTCATTGGGGCACTCCGCCACTGGTAGTCTGTCGGCCAGGTGAGGCCGCAGGTAGGCTCTGGGAGCCAGGTAGAATTCAGAAGTAGAGTTCAGCAGGGCCCAAGGATCCGAGGAGAAGGACCCGGGTAGCCCAATGCCAGGCAGGGCATTAGTGGGGAGAGAGAGCCAAGAGGGCCTTCCCCAAGTTAGGGTAGTCGCAGGAGCTAGGCAAGCTCGGGTGGCGACTTCAGTGGTGGAGGTGCGCAGGTAGGTAGACCTGCTGGTAGAGCCACACGACCCAGCCCCGAAATTGTGCGAGGGCACAGTATTGAAAAATTGGGGGAGTGAGACCCCAAATTGGAAGGCACCACAGTATGGTCAATGGGAATTGGTTTTTAGAACCACATGGAGTAAAGATGGCCAATTGGATTGGCAGGGCAAGACCCCGGGTAGAGTAAAGAGTTAATGTCAATTAGAGGATAGCTAGGATGAAATCTCTTCGCACCATCCGCATCCACTCACCGAAGTGATAGGACTCCACACCAGGTTTTGCAGATGATTTGGAATGAAAGACGCATCAGGACGTGGGTGAGACATTGTGTTTATTCCATCCCTTCCTTCTTGGGAGGGATTGGGGAAGAATTTGGTTTAGGGGGAGATATGGGAGACGAGACGGTAGAGACGAATTTGTAAATTGTGTAAATACGGGAAGGGCAAGGGTAGTGTAGATTGACATGGGGGGTGACGTACGAGTAGGGACGAGCTTTCTCAGCTCGCTCTCCCACAACCCTCATGTCGCATTACCTTGCATTGTGTGTACCATTGTGCCCTTGCCCCCGCTAACCTCTGCTTTGTCTTCCTCCCCACTCATGGACCCATGGTCTTTTGTCGAGGGTAGTGTGCAGGTGCCCTGAATTGTGTGGCTGCACTCTGCGCTGCACCCTGCTGCCTGGCTGCCTGCACCGGTACACTATATGGACCACACGTTCTGTGGCCTGGTACCTTTGCTGGAGCAAACCATTGCTGCCAGCAGTATCTTGCCTTGCGGACCACTGTTCTTAAGTGGTGCACATGCCAAGCAGTCGGACCACCTACGCTGGCCCTGCTGGTCAAATAAAAAGCAGACACGGTTTGTGCCCTTTTTTATTAATTAATCTTTGGTGTGCCCGGACAAAAAGATGGTAAACTTTAACGATGGCACACCGAAGATCCATGAAGCCAGAAGCAAGAAGATACATCAGCCCAGCAGCCAAGCACAAGACATCATCATTAATTATTTCGAAATGTTTTTGTGCATTTTTGGTGTTGGTGCTTTTTGTGCATTTTTTTAATTTGGTGCATATGGGTGTATGGTGTATTGGTGCAGTGCATTGCAATCCGTGTTTCCTCTTTCCAAAAGTTCTTTTCTTTTCCCACAAAAGACAGGTCCTGGGTTGTAGTTGTAAATAATTAGTTAGTGTCTTGTAAATAACATGCTCCCCACCGGCTTTATGTGTAGTTTGCGAATAATTCTGTAATTCGGCTAATTGTGGGCGTCAGTCAGTTAGATAGTACACAATGCAGCAGGTGGGACATATCTAGTGTTTAAAACTGTCGCACTCAGGGTAGTAGGTTAAAAGTAGAGGGTAGCCACACCTAAGTGTCACACTAATTGTTAAAGAGTAGTCCTGACCCAGGTATCGGAAGCCGGCCGTCCTCACTGATATGTGGTTCGGCTCGGGACGAGCCTGGCGAAAGGAGGGGTGCAGTGTTGGGGTTTTGAGAACCCACACAGGTAACATCATTAAAGGTTAAAGGTTGCACCCCATAGATAGGCCACAAGCAACACCTAGGTCACCTTAGGACGTTAGTTATTTCATAGTATGTGTTTAGGATAAGGCCATTCCCAATAGTTGCATCTGCATTGTGTAAAACAAATAAGAGTAGGCCCCATTCGTCCATTTTACAGCCTCCCTTCCATCGACGCCATTAAGCGCTAGCCAGTCTGTGCTTCGCCCTCGCCATTTAGGCTGCCAGCAGCCTTCGCGAACTCGTTGGGCTTCCGCTCAAACCAGCCCAAAGGCCATGAGGTAATGCCCGGAAAGGGGGCGGAGTGCAAGGGTGGAGGTGCAGCCACGTCAAGCAGCCATCAAGGCGGAGCCGGTAATCCCTAAACAGCCAATCAGGGTTGAGGCGAGATCCCCTGACAGGGTGTGGCTAGAGATTCGAGAGGGTTCGCGGGGCGTGGCAATATAACCCCTTGCGTGAGGCCCCCGCCTCAGTTATGATGAGGATAGGAGGGCAGTGACAAGTTATGAGCCTTGAATGGAGTTATGAGCGGGGAGAGGGAGGCGCTTGACCTGTTCGGAGTTGAGTTACGGGAGAGACACTTGAGTAGTTACGAGAGGGAGAGACGCGCTGTGGCAACAAGCTTTACAGAGGGCGGGCACGCAGCATGCATTGCAGAGGACTGCAGCATGCAGAAGGACATTGGGGAAGTGGCGCATCGATCGTACAATACCGGGCGTGCGTATAAAGGCGCCGGTACAAGTATTACGTATGATATATAATCGCTAGCTTACCGATCCCCCGAGATATAATTGTCCACTCGCGCCTACGCCACTGGGAGAGCTGCCTGCCGTATTCCACCATCTGCACAGTACGAGTCGGGGACTGGACAAGCTGTGGACCCTTGGACCCTCAACCCGACCATCTTCAAACCCTGTGTGAGTGACCCTGAGAGTGAGTCTGAGAGTGAACGGGCCCGTGTCCAGGGAATAAGTTAAGACTGTTATTAAGGCTGCCCTGTGTATCTGCTTCTTCCTCTTCCCTGTACATTCTTTCTTTTCCTTCCTCTGCTTATTTGTACAAAGTGTAATAAATTCCTTGTTCTTCCTGGTTTCTTCCTAATTCCACTGTATCAGTCTTTTCCTCCATTGGGTAAACGTGGCACGATTAAGAACCGCTCGAATCGGGTTTAGTACATGGTAACGGCCCGAATCGCGGCTCGCTTCGCTCGGCGTGTCCACTAACGCCGTGGTTCGGGCGGGAGTTATTTCCTCGTTTCCGGTCAGCATTAGTACTTAGGTAATAGGACTAATTCGACCAACAACCCTATTTAACGCTGCCCGGGAAGGACATTATAGCCCCCGGGGATCGCGTCGGTCAGTAAAAAGACAAGGGGATTAATCACCCCTTGATAAGGGGAAGGCCTACGGTCGAGATCCGCAATATATATATATATATATATATATATATATATATATATATATATATATATATATATATATATATATACATATATATATACATATATATATATATATATATATATATATATATATATATATATATTGATGGTTATGGAACCCCCACCCCCTCCCATCCTTCCTCCTTCCCCCTCCCTCATCCCACCCCTCCCCTCCTCCCTCATCCCACCCTCCCCCTCCCTCATCCCACACCCTCCCCTGGCTCGTCCCAGACTCCCACTCTACCCCTACCCGTGCAAACTAACAAACATCAAATAATATCATTCAAAGTTGAGCAACAGTCATTACAAATATTTAAACAAAACGACAAATAAAGCAAATGGAAAGGTGAGAGAATGGTGAGACAGCAGTGTGTCCAATGACCAAGCAGATTGTAAGAGCGCTTACCAAGCGGCTTAAACATTCAAGCAAGAAGCACTCCAACGAAACGGTTGATAAGGAACGGTTAGCTTGGCAAGTGATAGAAGGCTGATTGCTTCTGGTTTAAATGGCTGAAAATATTGGGCAGATCCGACCCAGCAATCCCCATTTTTTTATACTTTGAAATAGATGCAATCTGTGGGTCCATCATGTAGAAGGAATTTTTAAAACAGATGGTTCAAATCTTTGGGTTTCCTACAAGTATCACAGGCCCCAGTACAATAGAATGACACCTTCAGTAGAATGATACCTTCAGTAGAATGATACCTAGAGGTATGAATTAAGATGACAGAGCAGAAGGAGGGATGACAACCTTGCTTAAATAAATAAAGAAATACACTTAGGGCAAAGGGGGGCATTAAACTCCAGGGGGAATTAGGCTCCACTACATTGTAAATGCATTACCTAGGCTATATTTACCTTCAAGATTTACAATGTAGTGGAGCCTAATGCCCCCCTTTGCCATTGTGATGAGAATCGCTAATGTCTTAAATTTTTCAGATTTTTTTTTTTTTTTTTTTTGTATACAAGATCGAGGCTCGTGAAAGAGCGAACATTAATCACACAGAAAGACAAACCGACAGATAAAACAAATAACATCGGGAGCGATAGACAAGATGGGGAGAGAGGGGGAAGGACACAAACACAACATTTGAGAGCAGGGACCAAGAGACATGGAGACCGAGAGATCTGTGGGAGGGAGAGGGCTTTGGGGGGGAGGCATGGGAAGGGGGGGTGGGGGAGGTATAAAACATATGGACACTGCCAGGACTTCCAGGAAAGAAGTTGGAATTTCAAACAAGGTGGATCTGGGGTGAATTAGTGGGGGTAGAAAAGATCAAGGTTTTGGATGGGGGAAGATAAGAGATGGTGGTGAACAGCTGTTTTAAAGACCTGGAGGGAGGAGTGGGATTGAAGGGAGTGTGGGAGTTTGTTCCAGAGGCGGGAGAAAAGAGGAATGAAAGAGTGAAGGTGAGCAGAGAGCCGAGATTTCGGCAGTTTAACCATCAGAGGGTTGCTGGCAGATCTTGTGCGACCTGTAGGAATATTTGGGGGACAGGGCACAGAGAGAGCTGGGGGAGCAAGGCCGGAGAGGAGTCGGTAGAAGACAGAAAGACCACCTACCTGCCTGCGGTGAGTGAGTGAAAGGCCCTCAGAGATAGCTTCATCGCGGGAGATTCCAATGATTGTGAAAGCTTTGGTTTCAACAGCGTGAAGCCGAGCTAGGTGTGAGGCAGGAGCACCAGCCCACAGGGGAGAACAGTATTCCATTGAGCTGCGGATGAAAGCCTTTTATGTGGTGAGGAGCTCAGGTGTGCCTAGGAAGGACTACGCACGACGGAGGATGCCCAGTCGGCGACTGGCTTTGGAGGCCAGCTTCGAAATGTGGTTTACCAAGAAAGATCATGGCAGATAGTGAGACCCAAAAGCTTGAGCGACAGAACTTCTTGGAGAGGATTGTTGAGAAAGTAGATGGGAGGGTTGTCCAGTAGATCTTTTCGGAGAGATCTCAATCTTCACAGTCTTCATTTATCCCTGGTTGGACAGTTTTGTTGTTGCAGCTGAAAACCCAGCATCCACAAACTTCCGTACATGGGATATTGTTCTTGCGACAGCTGCACCTTCCTTCGCATCCACGTTTGCACCCGCACTTTATGAGGTGCAATACTGCTTCAGGAGCTGGTGGATTCGAACAGCGAACTGGAGAGAAGTGACTTGAAACTGCATCAAATGTCCAACCAAATGCAGCTGGTGCTGGGAGGCACGGGTGAGTTTCACAAGCTTTTCTCCAAATCATGGATATGTCATGTGCCCGACGAATGTGTAAGTCCAGTGAACCAGAAGTTGGTGGTAGGTTTTCTCCTTCGGCTGCACGATTTGAGTAGAGGAACCAACGGAGCTCATTCACTTTTGTGTAGATTTTGGATCGATACAAAATACAGACAAAGCGTTCCAACTGAGAGCATACATCAGCGGGCAGATCAATGTCATCATTCCCGAGCATTGCTAGTGCATCCAGGATCTCATCATCACAAGACATAAATGCCTTGAAGCACGAGTCTTTGGTTCTGCCAGCAAATCTACCAGACATATCGGAACCTGTCAGAGCATGAAAACCTAACAGTGCAGAAGCGCGCTTTGGTCCTAAGTGCTCCGCACAGAAATGTTCCTCTTCAGCCTGCCCTTTCCCGTAAGGAAGGTTGTAGACGTTGGTAAGTTTGGATACATGTAGACAAGCAACAAAAAGACGTCTGTGTCTGGGGAACTGACAACAAGTTCTGCTTCATTGAGAACAGTTAGAGCATGCAGTACAAGCAAAGTGTCTGCCTCTTCTTGGCTGTGAGTGAGGAGCGAGTCTGGTAAAGTCACACTTTTTGAGTCACACTTTTTGTTTGTTGGTATTGGTTTGTCACATGATAGTATTTCACATGGAATAGCCTCCTCTAATGTTTGAGACCTTGATGACCGATCGATATCAAGTGGTGTTGCTGGGGATTTGTCAGATGCAGTCTGATATATAGCGGTGGCAGTGCCATGGAGTGTGTTCATGCCACAAGGCGTGGATTCGAGAAAATCTATGTTGTCCAGTGCAAACCAAACAAACATGTCGTTAACCAACCAAGGTGGTCGATAAATTCCTCCCATGGATTTTATCCTTTCAAGAACAGCATTTGCGACGGCAGTCTCTATTTCCATTACCTTGTTGTACGGGACAGTGAGGTCTAGTTTGCCTAATGTCTCCACAAGGGCCTTGGACCTGGTGTTTTTGTGCACATCCAGAGCTAAGCCGACGGTAAGGGGAGTCTCAGTACGGTGTTTGAAAGTGAAATCTTCATGTTTTGTTTCATAGGTGACCTGCCGATCAGACTTGTATGCACATACGAAATGTTGTGCCAGCACAGATGCACTTTGGTTCATAGATTCGGCCCTGCTGATTGTTTTAACATGATGTAAACCTTGGATAGCAAGCTTGCAGAGGAGTTGAAGCAAAGCAGGTGGTTCATAATTATCAAATGTTCCTTCGAATTTCCACAGGGTTGCGCTTGCAATGTCTCTTCTCAGTATTTTAGATGCTTTCAGAAGGACTTTCACATCTTCTCTTAGGTCTTTTGTATCGGAGGCCAACGCACCAGCTAACAGGGTTTCCTTGGATTTTGTAGAAAGTACTTGCTCAGGTTTGGTTTTGTCTGGAGGCCTGGTGAAGTGCACATCAGCGATGTTGTCCAAAATCAGTTGCTTTAAGTATGGTTTGTATCGCTGATTGTCGGGTAAAGGGAACCCATTGGCTTCTAGCAAACCAACATATGATTGTTCAATGTCGTTCATATTCAAAGCTGAACTGTTAGATGGGTCATTGATTTCAGTTTCCACCATGTCGAGCATCTCCAGGTCAGACACTAACTGTGCAAAATGAACATGCTGTTTTGGAGGTCTGTTAGCTTTTTCTATGTCTCGTTTTGCATGGCCTAAGCACAGAAGGTGATACTTCATGTCGTCAGCAACTGCTGTAAGAAGATCAGATGAGCCTACAACATTGCTCAGTCTAACATTCAAAAGTTTTCTGTCTGTTTGTTGACCAATGGCTTTGAGCTGAGCTCCCATGTTTTCAGTTAAGACGTCGTGCAATTTGTCTGCTTTGTCTTCCTGACAAATGACACACATCTCCTTGTCGAAAGCCTGACTTCTGGTAGATCGCTGTGATGTGGAAGCACTTGTAGATGCAGCATCAGATTTTTTCGGTCGTCCTTTTGTCTTCTGTTTTATATAACTGACGCTGCCTGTCGCTTGTCCTTTCTCATATCGGGTCTTGGCTCGTTCAATGCATGTTTTATGTGTGAGATCCTTATAACATGTCTTGTGGTATGAAAAACCATTCTGTAACAGTTCATGGGCTGACAAACCTCTTATGCGATTCTTTAATGTAGAGAATTCTGTTTCCCCATATGAACATCGAACATCAGTTGTTGTAATTACTTTCTCTACTGAAGGCAAAGAAGGACGAAGCACATAGTTTGTATAATCTGTTTGCTTGCTGCTCAACTGGCAAATAAAGCATAGTTCAAAATCCACCGTTTTTGACTTCTTGTTAGATGAAGACTCTGCCATTTTGGTTAATCTAAGGTCTCTAAGCTATGTTATCCTGGGTGATGGTTGCTGTGGGTACTTGCAGCCTGCAAAAGAAGAAAAGAATATGTTAGTACACCATAAAATGGACAAGTGGAACCTTAACACTATAAAGCGAACAAACTGCTGCCGGTGACTGGATTCGAACGTCAATTTTCCGGCCGCCATGTTGAAATAAAAAAGGCAGCCTCTGTCTGAAATTGTGCAAAATAAAAAGATTAGTAGTCAGGTGGAAGTTATTGTTATTATAGTCACCTCTATATACAAGTTCCAAGCAGTTCATGCTGAAAACAAAAATATTTAAACCACATTAAGTAAATTTTAGCGTCAAATTTAGGGTGTTTTGCTACGGTGGTGGCCATCTTGGATTTCAGGCCGTTAGAATGTTCAGAAAAAATGCCACCCTAAATTTTTTTAAAGCTTATGATACCTTCTTACAAAATCAAGTGAGTTTTTGCTTTTAACAAAAAAAATACACGAATTTTGTTTTCATGACAAATATGCCTACAGTAATTGGAGAAGAGGAAAGATTTCATATCCGAAGCAATGATGGATTCCATGACTTTGCTGATAATTGGGAGCAGGCTGATTGGTCTGTAGTTGCAAGGATCTGTTTTTGCACCTTTTTTGTGTAAAGCGGTAATGTTGGCTGATTTCCAGGATGCTGGCAGATGACCTTGAGCAACAGATAGGGTGAAAAGAACAGAGAGAGGGTGAGATAGAGCTGCAGAGCAGGATTTTAGGACCCGTGGGCTGATGCCGTCTGGTCCAGTTGCAGAATCAGAGTCGAGGTGAGACAAAACCTCCTCCACCTTGTCAGGAGAGAAGGACACAGAGTCCAGGAGCAGTTGGGTTCGACTGGGTAAGGTGGGAACAGAGAGAGATGGGTTTGGGACTAAAGACTTTGAGGCAAACACATAGTTGAGGCATTCCGCTTTGTCACGTGCGATGTCAACTGTGTGGCCATTTGAGGTAAGGGAAGGGATGGAGGGGGAACAAACACCAGAAACGGATTTGACCAGACACCACCAGGATTTGGAGGAAGGAGACAGGTTTGAGAGTTCATCCTTGAGTGAGGAGAGATAGTGCTTCCTGGCACTCCTGAGGGTAGACACACACTTGTTCCGAGCTTGGTGGAAGGAACTGAGATTGCCCTCAGTTGGATTAGCCTTCCAAGAGGCAAAGGCAAGTTGTTTCAGGGCAACTGCCTCACCACAAGATTCATTGTACCATGGATGGGAGGAAGGGTAAGACAACTGAAGACGAGATGGGATAAATCTGTGCATGAGAGAGAGCAGTTTGCTTTGGAAGAATTCCCAGGAAGAATTGATGTCAGAGGCAGTGGAGATGGGAGACCAGTCCAGATGATTTATGGCTGCTTGAAGACCGTCCCAGTCGGCCTGAGTGAAATGCCAGGCTCGTCGACGCTGAGGAGGCTCTCTGAGAATGGCCAGAGAGATGTCCACTTTGACAAGCACATGATCAGAAGAACCGATTGGAGCAGAAGAAGAGCAGCAGACATTAGCAGGGAAGTTTGTCATAACCAAGTCTAGAAGAGAAGATACTCCATTGGCTGAGATCCGGGTCGGGAAATTGACAGATTGTTCAATCCCAGTGAGTCACAGAAGTCCTTTGCTGAGGTGCCATGACTGGTGAGAGAGGAACCCACACCCAACCAGGTGGCATGATGACAGTTGAAGTCACCACATATGAGGAAGAGAGAGTTGGGATGAATGGATAGAAGTTGGTCCATGTTGTCAGACAGTGAAATGTAAATGGAGTCATCACTGTTTAGGGGATGGTACAGAACACATATGAACAAAAGGTGGGAGCGGAGAGGAAGCCGTAGCCAGAGGTACTCCTGAGGGTGAGGAGGAGAGAGGGCAGTGCAAGGAGAGTGAGGAAGAGAGTTTTTGATAAAGATAGCCACCCCACCACCAGGACGAGGCTCAGGTCTATCATACCGGAGGAGGGAGTAACCAGGAAGAGATATTAAGGAATCAGAGACATCTTGAAGGACGAAAGTCTCTGTTAAGCAGATCAAGTCTGGATTGTCAGAAGCAACCTGTATGGAGAGATCAGTCAGGTTTGAGCGAAGGCCCCGGATGTTTGAGGTCCATACCGTTAATGAAGAGAGAGGGGGAGCATCGGGTACAGGACAGGGGAGGGGAGGAGTAGGGTAAGATGAAGGATGAGAGGGGAGGTAGGGAGAGCAGTTGATAGTGTGTCAGAGATTACAGAAGAGTTCCAAGAAAGGGAAGGATGAGGAGGATGAAAGGTTTGATGGTGAAGGGATGAGGCACAGTGAGGGGTTGTTTGAGGGGGGGCAGAGGAAAGTAGAAGGTTGGGTGGGGGGTGGAGGTATGAGATAGAAGGGAGACGAAGTGGGGAGGAGGCAGCTTTGAGGAGGAGGGGGGAGGAGGGAGAATTGGAGAGGAAAGGTATTTTGGGAGATTTGAATGGGAGGGGTTGGGGGGGAGTTTTGAAGGGGAGGAGTGAGGGGGGAGTTTAGGAGGGGAGGGGCAAGGAGGGAGTTTAGGAGGCGAGGGGCAAGGGGGGAGTTTTGGAGTGGAGGGGCAAGGGGGGAGTTTAGGAGTGTATGGGCAAGGGGGGCGGATTTGGAGGGGAGGGGCAAGGGGGGAGTTTAGGAGGGGAAGGGCAAGGGGGGAGTTTAGGAGGGGAAGGGCAAGGGGGGAGTTCAGGAGTGGAGGGGCAAGGGGGGGAGTTTAGGAGTGGAGGGGCAAGGGGGAGTTTAGGAGTGTAGGTGCAAGGCGGGGGTTGGAGGGGAGGGGCAAGAGGGGAGTTTAGAAAGTGGATGATTAATGAAAGACGAACATTGATAACAAATTGGGTTTGTTGTGATTTTCAAGTTAGCAATCCGATTCAGAACGATGGAGGAGGGGTGGAATGAATGTGAATTTAGACCATGTATTGAGGGAGACGTATAAGAGATTGAATTTCTTTTTTTTTGACGTGGAATGAGTCGGAGAGGAAATTGAGAAAAGCCTTTTAAATAGGAAGAAAAACAGTGTGTTGTAATATACCACTGAATAAAACACTGAAGGGGAAAGGTTAAACATATTTAAATAATATTGAAACAGAACCGTAAACAATCTTATATGCACAAAATACCAATGGGGGGAGCGCCGAGAGGGACCACCACGAGTCACGTGAACAGGGCAAAAGGTGGATGGCAAGGAGATAATGGGGTTGGGGCGAACAGCACACCTGGACAGAAAGTACAGGATGAGACAACAGCACACGTGGAGAAAGGAAAAGAAATGTTTTTGGTTATTTTTTTAAATTTTTAGGGGGGGGGTGGGGATTTAAAACGTCAGACAAAGAGTATTATGTTCGGGGTAGAAGGGAAAAAACTAAGAGCCAAGCAAAACACGATGTAGGGGACTTAAGTTAACAAACACCGACGAGGGTACAAGGCCGCACACGCGGAGCAGAACACGATTACTTAATTACGAGTTACAGGAAATTCAAACCAAAACTAACTATAAACAAACAATAATGCATGGACGATAAAATAACGAGTTGAAATTTGACAAACACACGAATGAAAAAATAACCGCTTTGGATGCCCGGAGAGAACCAGTGCCTCAAGGTCGGAAGCTTCAACAACTAGGCCGCGTGGCACGAAATACTCGACTATTTTATACAGGTATGAAAGATTAACACCGATAATCTACTGAGGGACACGCAAAAGGTACACACACGTAAGATAAATACAGTTTCGACAAAATACAAATGTGACAATTACTTAACTTCGAGCGTGCGTGAAGATCGTCGTGAAGATTTCATTCCAGATTTTGATGCTTATTTATTGTATAGGATCCGATCCTGAAATCTGAATCCAGATTTTGATTAGATGTTTAATTATTTTGTGAGAGGTCATCGTGGAAGATGCAAGGCACGTTTGAATAGGCCAAAACAAAATGGCGGCTTAAGAAACTTTATGACATAGTTGTCTTACATTTGTTACTCTCCAATCCTCCGGTACAAGTCCCGTGACTCCAATGAGCTGTTAAAGATATCCGCTAACATCACGCTCATCTTCGCTGCCACCCTTGGATGCATTTCATCCAGCCCTGGGCCTTTATCGTCCCTTAATTATTTTAGCTGCTTCTTCACTTCCTCTACCCCGCGGATCCCTTCTAAAAGCTTTTGCTCACTCCCGAGATAGATGCTCTCAGCTATCGGAAGTTCCCTTGACTGCTTCAGTGTAAATGTCGAAGAAAAAAAATTGCTTCATAAGTGCACCATCTCATCCTCATCATTCACCAATTCTCCTGGACTGTGCTTCAAAGGGTTCGCACTCCTCTTAACCCTTTCTATGCCCTTTGTTTGCTGAAAGGATGTCTTACTGTTATGTTTAATATTCTCTTTTGTACTAAACCACCCTAGCTGTTTTCTGTCTCTACCTTTACACCTCACTGGATTATACCTACTCTGCACCCTCCACATATTCTGCTTAAACGTTGCCTATTTCTCCAACGCAGACTGCAGACACATTACCCAATATACTTCTCATACCCTCAAAGTCTGCCCTCCGAAACATCCAACAGTCTAAAATCACTGTCGTCAACTTCACAACTAAACAACAGATTTGCGCTTACTGCGTTGTGGTCCCCAGAAGTTCTCCCACCTCCACGTCCTCCACCTATTGGGATCGTTACTAAAAAAAAAAAAACAGAGGTCCAACACTTATTAGTGTGTGTGCAGCACAGGGCTGTTGGGTGGCATCACGGGGTGATGGCTGTGCCGCCGATGCAATGCCCTCTGCTGGTTCGGGCAGGTTTGGTGATGGTGCCGGAGATAGCTTGCTTACTTGCTTACTTCCATCCAAGAGACGCCACACACATTGATGAATCACCTTGCCTATAAAACACCAGGATGACAGTTTACAGCTGGGTTGGGATTCAAACCCAGGCTAGACATCTTAGAGGCGAGTGTGCGTGCACCTAGGCCATCCTGTCAGCCCGTTATAGCACTGCATGTCCCCTCACGGGCTTTTCTACAAACTGGGTTAAAAAGCAATCTTGGGCAAGAGATGGAAAAGCTGCTCTCCATTTCCTCATCCGCTCTGCCTTTCCCCTGTTCCTAGATTCAATCTATCCCCGGCAAAATTAAATCCCCCATTATTAATCCTCTTCCCTTATTACAAATTCCTTTCTGAGTTATTCACCTATCCATCTTTCCTGGTCTTCCTTCACACCAAGACTCCTCTAATAGTATCAAACAAGTGTCTTACTATTCTTGCATTCTCTAATCTCTATCCACACATAATCCTCTCCATCCATTCCCTCCTTAATCTCATGTCTTTCTCGATACAACACTGTCCTTCACCCAGATTGCCCCACGTCGTCCCTTTTTCTTTTTCCAAACACACATATAAACCCTGTCCCCTTGAATTCCCATCCTCCAGTTGTACCACATCACTGAACCACATCTCACTTACTACAACTTTGTCATATCTCTCGTCATCCAACTTAGCTTCCAGGTCTTTCATCTTCCCATTCAAGCTCCTGGCATTCATGTAAAATACCTTCAACCTCTACCTTCCATGAACCATCCCAACCCTTCAGCACCATCCTCAGCTTCTAGTCTAAAACAAGGCATAATCTATTTCTCAAGAACCGCCAAGAACCTCAAGAACCTCCCTCAAGAACCAATTTCTCAAGATCCCTGCACTGATATCGCAACCCACCTTATGTTGAACACCCTGCCAACTGTCCATATACACTCAATATGACCATGCAGGGATCCCCACATACTCATCATATTCACCCAGGCCCTCCTTTCCACACCACCACTCCAACCACTGGTCATCCGTCGCTTCATTACAGAAACTAGCAACGGTACCTGCACTACGGGCTTCAATTGGGAGGCCCCAATAAAAAGGCAAAATATCAGAGATTGAAGAGTTTTTTATTTTAAACGATTCATATAAACATCCGTTAAATCATATCACACGCAAATCATCAAAATCTAAACAGTATTTGTAAAATTTCAATAAAGTCGCATCACTGTTCATATCGGTAAATATTATTCCATCTTTAAGCAGCACGACCTTAGTGTTTGGAAAAACTGAAAATTTGGAAAAATTGGAAATTGGAAAAATTGAAAAACAATATAGCCTATTTTACTCCAGGGTGTCCCAGGATTACCCACCCAAAATTTTGTTGCGATCGGTTCAGCCGTTTTTGCGGTACCTGGGAACAGACGGACAGACATTTGGTGAATTATAGTAAGATATGCATTGATTCCACCCTTTGTATAACTCCTAAAAAAAACATGACTCATGCCGCAGATACTTCAGATGCTCCCCTAAAAACCCATACCTATTCCTGAAAGGCTCCGAACAGACCGTCCCCACATCGATTGCAAGAGTAGCATGCACCACCACCAATGTTCCTGGCCAAGAACCCAACAAAACGTCATCCAACATTCCATCAATATTCCCCACTCCAACCCTTTAAATTCTAAAACAATACAAAACGATATTTCATATCCTTGCAACAAAATGAAGCGTCCGCATATTCAATACCCTCACTCCCACCAAAAAACGATGTACCTGATAACTCTTCCTCCACTCCACATAATTGCGGCGTTTGTTCCATCAAACAAACGTGCATAAGGACACATTTATCAACATTCAATTTCATGTTATCTTTCCTTGACCACGCATCGAGGTTATTCAGAGATGTCTGGTTCCTTGCCTCTGATATTCTCAACTAATGCCATCTGCTTTACATATTTCAAAATAAAAATGTAATCTTTATTCTCATCATTTGTCTGGACCATTAAATCATTAATTTGAACCAAGAACCACAGTGGACCACCAAGCCCGGGGCCTTGACGAATCCCTCCCTTAACAGTCTGATCTTCAGACAAAATACATTTATATTTTATCCATTAGAGTCTTTGATCTAAGAAACTACATATTCACGGAAGTCGGACTAGTCTCCTGCCCAAATCTACCAATTTACAACTAAATTATGATCAATTAAATTAAAAGCTTTAGAGAATCTGTTAGCATAATTGAACTGTGACTTTGTGGTTTATTCGCATTATTATTCATTCAAATTATTCATCAACTCAACGAGGTAATGTCGAGGTAACTGCCTAATTACCAAACTGATTTATATCGATTTTTGCTTTTAATGTTATTAAGGATCCATTGAATTGCAGTGATTTCTGATACCTTAATCAGTTAATGATGCAGGTTTTTCCCAAACTGGTTAAATTGTGTTAGGAATTGGGACAACTATTGGTGCTTTCTATTGCACTGGAACGACTCCTCCTTTGTAAGATTTATAAACATCAGTGGAAAACACTCCCTGGTCTTCAATCAGCTTCTCGAACGAGAGCCGAGCCGTTAAATTCCCTTGCAAATGCTCATACGATGTGGGTGGGTGGGGATTGCATCGGTAGCCCGAAGCTTTATGGCACTTGATATGCTGTAAAACTTTATACACTTCCTATTTCTAGACTCACGGACACGTTTGGGGTGGATGGAGGTATGTATGCTACGAGTATGTCAAACCCAAGGGAGAAAAATCCTTCGCTATTTCAGCAAAAGATGGAGATTTGGTAGTTGGATTGGAAGTTACCCTTGTGGTCATAATTAAATTTTCTCGAACATTCCTGCAGGATTCGTGGATTTGAAATTTTGTAGTCACTTTTTTTTTTTTGGTATAACAGAACAAGAGGAGCAGGAGAGAGAGGGGAAACACCAGTAGCCAGGTTGAAGGACAAAATATAGGGAGGCTTGGACAAATAAATGGTGTAGTGAGGAATGAGTTATGGAGGATGCATGGGGTGGACAAGATGGATACAGAAGCAAACTCTCAGGAAGAAAAAAATGAAAGTTTGGAAGGAGGAGGGCAGTGGGTGGGGAGCGGGTTAATGGGAGTAGAAAATATTATGGTTTTGGATGGGGAGGTGACTTGAGATGGTGGTAAACAGCTGTTCTGAAGACTTAGTGGGAGGAATGAGATTGAAGAGAATGTGGAAATTAGATCCACATAAAAAAGAGCAACAAATTGAGGGGATAAATTATCCATGAGCTTGGGGATTTCACCTTAGGGGGATTGATGGTGGAGCACCTGAGCCCTGCAGAAACTTGAGTTGGAGGGGTGACAACGCCCGGAAAGAGTAGACGGTGCAAGACCAGAAAGAATGTAGAAGACAGGGACCACCGACCTACCTGCGTTGGGAAAGTGGTAGGCCCATAGAATCAGCTTCAGCACGATCTTGGTTTTCATGGCGTCAACCTGAGCAAGGTGTGAGGCACGGGTGAGGGCAGTGCAGTACTCCATCAAGCTGTGGATGAAGGCCAGGTAGGTGCATAAGAGTCCAGGTGTGCCAAGGAAAGACTTTGTATGAGGGACGATGCCGAGTCGTCGACTGGCTTTGGTGGCCAACCGAGAAATGTGGTTTGTCCAATAAAGATCATGGCTGGTAGTGAAACCCAGGAGTTTGAACGGCTGAACTTTCTTAAGCGGTTTGTTAAGAGAGTAGATAGGAGATTTTGCCAGACGGTTCTTTCGGTGAGAGTCTAAGATTTCTCAGGATTGAAAGACATATTCCAACTGTTTGACCAGCTTGTGATTTTGTCTAAGTCTGAAGAGAGGGAAGAGTCTGCTGCCTGCCTAGCTGAAGGGTGAGGAAAGAGGCTGCTGCTTGCCTATCTGAAGGGTGAGGGAAGCGGCTGCTGCCTGCCTATCTGAAGGGTGAGGGAAGAGGCTGCTGCCTGCCTATCTGAAGGGTGAGGGAAGAGTCTGCTGCCTGCCTAGCTGAAGGGTGAGGAAAGAGGCTGCTGCCTGCCTATCTAAAGGGTGAGGGAAGCGGCTGCTGCCTGCCTATCTGAAGGGTGAGGGAAGAGGCTGCTGCCTGCCTATCTGAAGGGTGAGGGATGCCATGGCAGAGGGTGAAGTCATCAGCAAATAGACAAAGGGGATGTTCCAGAGAGTCAGAGGTCATTTATGAAGATTAGGAATTGGACTGATCCCAGAACACTGTCTTGCGAGACTCCAGCCTTATTAGGGAGAGGAGATGAAAGAATTCCGTTGTGAGCCACACATTGGCCAGAGAGTACAGGAGCAGTTGGGTGTGACCAGGTAGGGTGGGTACAGAGAGCGAGAGGTTGGGGATGCAACACGTGGAAGGAAACACAGAATTGAGGCATTCGGCCTTCTCATGAGTGGAGTCGGCTGTGTTGCCATTTGAATATAGGGAAAGGATGGAGGAGGGCATACACCAAACACAGACTTAACAAGGTGCCACCAGGTTTTAGAGATGATAATATTGATTTACCTCGACAACAAATCCAACAAAATTATAAATCAATCTAAAATATTTATATTTTCCATTTACCTTTTGCCATCTTGAAAAGCTTCTGCCGCTTTTTTACAAGTGTCTTAATAAATGTGGACATCCATGCTTTATAATCATATAATTGACATGTCGAGGTGGAAAATATGAATCAATAGCTTTATCCACCGTGATATAAAAATTAATTCACTTTGACTGAACATTTTTATTCTCCTTAACCTCTGCCAGTACGTACACTCACCTCTAAGCTGTCTTAGACTAGACGGATTCTTGGAAAAAGGCCATGGATAAGCTTCTAGGTGCATGTTTGGGTAAAAGTTGGGAACCTCACTTTTTAACATAATTCGGGTATGCTGAATTCGATTAACCCGGTTCCCAAGCCGAATTTTGAGTTATTTTGTTTTGAATTTTGAATAAACTTCTGAATAACTTGGGCATTGGTGAACTCGCAGAGGAGACAATCAAATCTGTAGAAACGTTCGTCTGCAGAATATATAATGTGCACAGAACAACCTCTGTTGATTCAGCACGACATATGTTGTTCTCCAAGACTGGTAAACCAGAAGCAATGTCACCGACAAGTGATGCTCTTCATTTCCATTTGATGTGAGTACACTATCAAGCCATGGTATGGAGAAATGGTCATTGTGCCATACCTGACCTTCCTGCACCTGTGGAAATGGGATGGAAACGTGGTGATTCAGGACCAGAGCCTATTCTGATGTCACTGAGTCCAATCCCAGAAAGTTGCCTCGAGATGATTTGTTGTGCATGCCAGAAGCAATGCAAGACTCGACACTGCCAATCTCGCTATTCAGAGTTGAGGTGCACATCAATGTGTACCTGTGAGCAATAGAGTGATGATCAGACCCCTTGTATGAATTTGATGTAGTTTGGCAAAACAACATGTGTGACATTCCTGAATGTTTGTGCTTCATGGCCATGTACACTTAATTTTAGAATAAATGGTTGTATGAAACATTGTCTTATTAAAACCATTTCCCATTTTATAGTGTCCAATTTCAATATCAGTTTGAATGTCTCTTTCAATATGTCGCCAACCATAATATAGACGAGATGGATTTATGAAAAAAGGCCATGCATAAGCTTGTAGGTGCATTTTGGGGTAAAAGTTGTAAAGTTAAAGTAAAAGAGCTGCATGTACATACATGATATATAAATGCTTGTTCAAAGAAATTGTCGAAGAATGGCAATTTGGCGGCCATTTTGTTTATGCTAATTAGAAGGTCAAAAACTCAAAATTTGGCTTGGGAACCAGGTTAATCGAATTCAGCATACCGTAATTATGTTAAACAGTGAGGTTCCCAACTTTTACCCAAAAAGGCACCTAACATTCACATTTCCCAGAAATCCGTCTCGTACTCGAGTCTATCTGGCTAGCCTGGGTTTGAATCCCAACCCAGATATAAACTGTCATCCTGATGTTCACTGGAAGAGTGACTCATCAATGTGTGGCGTACCTCGAATGGACATTAAACCGGGGTCTCGTGTGCTGAAATTGTTGGCGGACGTTAAAGACACAAAGGTCTTAAAGACACAAAGGTTGACTTCCGTTTTCGGTCTTGCTGGCGAGGGTTCGTTTATTCTCAGCTCTCCATGCTATCCATCGAAATCGAAGTTAAGTAATTGTTCCCATTTGTATTTTCGTTATAACTATTTATTTTATGGTGTATATATTGTCTCCCGACGAAGATTTTCGGTGCAAATCTTTCATACCTGTATTGAAAATCGTGTTAATTCGGGTCGTGTTTTGAGGCCTTGTAGTTGTACAGTGAACACTGTACAACCTTGAGGCTTTGTTTTTCTCTCAGCGGTCCGTGTTTTTGTGATCCAATAACTTTCGTTCTCTGTTTTCCCAATCTTTTCACCCCATAGCCCTCTTCCTTGTGTAAATCACAACTCAAAAAAATCCAAAAAAAAAAACATTTCCTTCTCTGTTCTCATTCGTTTATTCATTCTTATTCGTTCGTTCGTTCGTTCTTCGACCACGTGTTTCTCCCCCATTTCCCCAGATAGATTGTCAAATTTCAACTCGTTATTTTATCGTCCATGCGTTATTGTTTTGATTATAGTTACTTTTGGTTTGAATTTCCTGTAACTTGTAATTATTTAATCGTGTTCTGCTCCTCGTGTGCGGCCTTGTAGTTGTACCCCCGTCGGTGTTTGTTATTTTAATCGTGTTTTGCTTGGCTCTTAGTTTTTTTCCCTTCTACCCCGAACATAATACTCTGTCTAACGTTCTAAATCCCCACCTCCCCCCCCCCCCACCCCCACCCCCAAAAACCAAAAAAAAAAACAAAAAAAAAAAACATTTATTTTCCTTTCTCCACGTGTACTGTTGACTCATCCTGTATTTTCTGTCCAGGTGTGCTGTTCGCCCCGCCCCCATTAACTCCTTGCCATCCACCGTTTGCCCTTCACGTGACTCGTGGTGGTCCCTCTCGGCTCTTCCCCCGTTGGTATTTTTGTGCACATAAGATTGTTCACGGTTCTGTTTAAATATTATTTAAATATGTATAACCTTTCCCCTTCAGTGTTTTACTCAGTGGTATTTTACAACACGCTGTTTTTCTTCCTATTTAAAAGGCTTTTCTCAATTTCCTCTCCAACTCATTCCACCTCAAAAAAAAGAAATTCAATATCTTATACGTCTCCCTCACTACTTGGTGTAAATTCACATTCATTCCATCCCTCCTCCATCATTCTGAACCGGATTGCTAACTTGAAAATCACAACAAACCCAATTTGTTTTCAATGTTCGTCTTTCATTAATCATCCACTTTCTAAACTCCCCTCTTGCCCCTCCCATCCAAATCCCTCCCCTTGCACCTACACTCCTAAACTCCCCCCTTGCCCTGCCACTCTTAAACTCCCCCCCTGCCCCTCCACTCCTGAACTCCCCCCTTGCCCTTCCTCTCCTGAACTCCCCCCTTGCCCTTCCCCTCCTAAACTCCCCCCTCACTCCTCCCCTTCAAAACTCCCCCCCAACCCCTCATATTCAAATCTCCCCCCATACCATTCCTCTCCAATTCTCCCTCCTTCCCCCTCCTCCTCAAAGCTGCCTCCTCCCCACTTCGTCTCACTTCTATCTCATACCTCCACCCCCCCCCAACCTTCTTCTTTCCTCTGCCCCCCCTCAAACAACCCCTCACTGTGCCTCATCCCTTCACCTTCAAACCTTTTGTCCGCCCCATTCTTCCCTTTCTGCAAGCTATTCTGAAATCTCTGACACACCTTCAACAGCTCTCCCTACCTCTTCCTCCTCTTCCACATCTTACCCTACCCCTCCCCCCCCTGTTCTGGACCCGATGCTCCCCCTTCCTCTTCATTAACGGTATGGACCTCAAACATCCGGGGCCTTTGCTCAAACTTGACTGACCTCTCCATACAGGTTGCTTCTGACAAACCAGATGTGATCTGCTTAACAGAAACTTTCCTCCTTCATGATGTCTCTGATGCCTTGGTATCTTTCCCAGGTTACTCCCTCCTCCGGTATGATAGACCTGAGCCTCGTCCTGGAGGTGGGGTTGCTATCTTTATAAAAAACTCTCTTCCTCACTCGCCCTCCACTGCCCTCTCTCCACCTCACCCCCAGGAATACCTTTGGCTACGGCTTCCCCTTCGCTCCCACCTTTTGTTCATATGTGTGTTGTACCGTCCACCAATCAGCGATGACTCCATCTACATCTCACTGTCTGATAATATGGACCAACTTCTATCTACCCATCCCAACTCTCTCTTCCTCATATGTGGTGATTTCAATTGTCACCATGCCAGTTGGCTGGGTGTGGGTACCTCTCTCACCAGCCATGGCTCTTCAGCAAAGGAATTCTGCGACTCACTGGGACTGACACAATCTGTCAATTTCCCGACCCGGATCTCAGTCAACGGAGCGTCTTCTCTTCTGGATTTGGTTATGACAAACTTCCCTGAAAATGTCTGCTGCTCTTCTTCTGCTCCAATCGGCTCATCTGATCATGTGCTTGTCAAAGTGGACATCTCTCTGACCATTCTCAGAGAGCCTCCTCAGCGTCGACGAGTCTGGCATTTCACTCAGGCCAACTGGCACGGTCTTCAAGCAGCCATCAATCATCTGGACTGGTCTCCCATCTCTACCGCCTCTGACATCAACTCATCCTGGGAATTCTTTCAAAGTAAATTGCTCTCTCTCATGCACAGATTTATACCATCTCGTCTTCAGTTGTCATACCCTTCCTCCCGTCCATGGTACACGGAATCTTGTGGTGAGGCTGTTGCCCTGAAACAACTTGCTTTCGTCTCCTGGAAAGCAAATCCAACGGAAGGAAATCTCATTTCCTTTCACAAAGCCCGAAACAAGTGTGTGTCCACCCTCAGAAGAGCCAGGAAACAATATCTCACCATTCTCAAGACCGAACTCTCTTATCTGTCTCCCTCTTCCAAATCCTGGTGGCGTCTGGTCAAATCTGTTTCTGGTGTTTGTTCCCCCTCCATCCCCTCCCTCACCTCAAACGGCTTAACGGCTGACTCCGCACGTGAAAAAGCTGAATGCCTCAACTCTGTGTTTGCCTCTAAATCTTGTGTCCCAAACCCATCCCTCTCTGTACCCACCGTACCCAGTCGTACCCAGCTGCTCCTGGAATCTGTGTCCTTTCCTCCTGACAAGGTGGAAAAGTTTCTGGCAACCCTCGACTCTGATTCTGCAACTGGTCCTGACGGCATCAGCCCACGGGTCCTAAAATCATGTTCTTCTGCACTTTCACTCCCTCTTTCTGTTCTCTTCACCCTCTCTTTTGCTCAAGGTCATCTGCCATCTGCTTGGAAATCAGCCAACATCACCGCTTTGCACAAAAAAGGTGCAAAAACAGATCCCAGCAACTACAGACCAATCAGCCTTCTCCCAATTATCAGCAAAGTCATGGAATCCATCATTGCTTCAGATATTAAATCTTTCCTCTTCTCCAATGGCTTGATCTCTGATCATCAATTTGGTTTCAGACCTGGTCACTCTACTCTGGACATGCTGCTTCTGCTTTCTCAACAATGGATGGAGGTCCTCAACGCCAAACAGGAAATTAGAGCTGTCTCCCTTGACATTTCACGTGCCTTCGATACGGTCTGGCACCCTGCTCTGCTCTCCAAACTCTCCTCCTTTGGTATCCATGGAAATCTCCACGCATGGCTGGCGGACTTCCTCTCTGGTCGTAGTCAACGTGTGGCCCTGAATGGGTTTCTCTCATCTCCTCTTCCTGTTCAGGCTGGAGTTCTCCAAGGTAGTGTTCTGGGCCCTGTGCTTTTTCTGGTCTTCATCAATGATCTCTCTGACTCTCTTGAAAATCCTCTCTATCTCTTTGCTGACGACTCTACTCTCTGTCGCTCCATTCCTCATCCCTCAGATCGGCAGTCTGCAGCCTCCTCACTCTCTGCAGACCTGGACAAAATCACAGACTGGTCAAACAAGTGGAACATGTCTTTCAATCCTGACAAATCTCACACTCTTACAATGTCTCTCCGAAAGGACCGACTGGACAACCCTCCCATCTACTTTCTCAACAATCCTCTCCAAGAAGTTCTGTCGCTCAAGCTTTTGGGTCTCACTATCTGCCATGATCTTTCTTGGGAAAACCACATTTCCAAGCTGGCCTCCAAAGCCAGTCGCCGACTGGGCATCCTCCGTCGTGCGAAGTCCTTCCTTGGCACACCTGAGCTCCTCACCACATACAAGGCTTTCATCCGCAGCTCAATGGAATACTGTTCCCCCCTCTGGGCTGGTGCTCCTGCCTCACATCTTGCTCGGCTTCATGCTGTTGAGGCCAAAGCTTTCAGAATCATTGGAATCTCCTGCGATGTAGTCAACGCCGAGGGCCTTTCACTCACTCACCGCAGGCAGGTTGGTGGTCTTTCTGTCTTCTACCGACTCCTCTCCAGCCTTGCTCCCCCAGCTATCTCTGTGCTCTGTCCCCCCAATATTCCTTCAGGTCGCACAAGATCTGCCTGCAACCCTCTTCTGGTTAAACTGCCAAAGTCTAGGCTCTCTGCTCACCTTCACTCTTTCATTCACCTTTTCTCCCGCCTCTGGAACAAACTCCCCCACTCCCTTCAATCCCACTCCTCCCTCCAGGTCTTTAAAACAGCTGTTCACCACCATCTCTTATCTTCCCCCATCGAAAACCTTGATCTTTTCTACCCCCGGTAATTCACCCCAGAGTCCTTGCAGTGTTCATATGTTTTAATCCTCTCCCACCTCCCCCCAAGTCCTCCCGATGTCCCTGCTCTCAAATGTTGTGTTTGTGTCCTTCCCCCTCTCTTTTGTGTCCTTCCCCCTCTCTCCCCATCTTGTCTACCGCTCCCCTTGTTTTTTGTGTTTTGTGTGTCGGTTTGTCTTTTTGTGTGATTAATGTTAGCTCTTTCACGAGCCTCGATCTTGTATACAAAAAAAAAAAAAAAAAAAAAAAAAATCCTTTAGAGCCAAATCCCTTGGGCATTGTCGTGTCCAAATATCAGCTTCCTAACTCAAAAGGTGCCCGAAATAATGCCCAGAAGAGTAAGGAAATATATAAGTACTTAATTAATCGATAATAATTAAGTAATTAATCAATTAATTGATTAATCAAAAAACAAAAAATGTCATTTTTGCCAAAGCACTTGCTCTTCAATAAATTTCAGCTTCCTAACTCAAAGGATGGTTGAGATATTGCCCGGACAAACAAACAAACAAACAAGAAACTGGAGTGAAAACCTGAGTACTCCCTTTCAGCACACGTTATTTCCGAGCCCCCTTCTGTGCCGGCGATGACGTCATGCAGCACCTGGAGATGAAATAGTAAAGGAGCGGTGTACAACAAGTACAGATACATTCAAAATATACTGCCCCAAAGCCAAATAATATTAATAAATAACATATCTTCCTGCGTGCGCCATTGCTGGTCGCTTAACGAAGGGGTTGCGTACTTTTATACCCCTTTGAACAACAAAGCATTATGCGGGACCTCGTTTTCCATATAGAATGTTAATCTGTGTATTCAAAAACACACACAAAAAACAGTTTTTGTGTACTAGTGGAAGAGCTAGTACACTGAACGGATCAGGACATAAGAGGACGCAACAAGAACAGTAGAGAGAGGGTGAAACACCAACAGCAGAATGGAAGGCCAAGATAGAGGTAGACATGGACAAGCAATGTGTGTTGGGAGGAATGGGGGGCAGGAGAGGTTGCATGGGGTAGACAAGATGATGCATAGGGTGGACAAGATGGTTACAGAAGGAAACCCCAAGGAGGGAAAACTGGAAATTTGGATAGAGGAGGGATTGGAGTTGTGGCGGAGGGGCAAAATGAGGGTAGAAAGGATGATGATCTTAGATTGGGAATTATGTGAGATGGTGGTGAACAGCTGTTTTGAAGCCCTGGATGGAAAAATGAGATTGCAGAGAGTGTGGTAGATGGTTCCACAGGTGGGAAAAAAGAGGAAAAAGGAGTGGAGGTGAGCAGTGATCCTGGATTTATATAATTTCACCAGAAGAGGATTGATGGTGGACCGTGTGTGCCCTGGAGAAACTTGGTGGGGGGGGGGGGGCAGAAGGGAAGAGGTACAAGACCAGAAAGAAGGTGGTAGAAGACAGAGACCACCCACCTGTCTGCAATGGTGAAGTGATAGGCCCATTGACTCAGTTTCATCACAGAAGATTCCAATAATCTTGAAGGCCTTGGTTTCCACGGTGTCAAGCTGTGCAAGTTGTGAGGCAGGGGAACCAGTCCAGAGGGGAGAGCAGTACTCCATCAAGCTGCGCGTGGATATGGCCTTGTAAGTGGACAAGAGTTCAGTTGTGCCAAGGAAGGCCTTTGTACGATGGAGGATACCCAGTTGACGACTAGTTTTGAAGGCCAACTTTGAAGGATTGTAATGAAAGTAGATTGGGGGAGGGGGAGTTTGCCATATGGTCCTTTCAGAGAGAAAGAGTGAAAGTGTGAGATTTCTCGGCGTTAAAAGACATATTCCAAGCGTTTGACCAGCTTGTGATTTTGTCAAGGTCTGAAGACGGGGAAGAGGCTGCTGCCTGACTATCTGAAGGGTCAGGGATGCCATGGCAGAGGTTGGAGTCATCAGCAAATAGATAAAGGGGATGTTCCAGAGAGTCAGAGAGATCATTGATGAAGATCAGGAATAGGACTGGGTCCACAACACTGTCTTGGGGCACTCCAGCCTTGACAAGGAGAGGAGATGAAAGGATTCCGTTGAGTGCCACACGTTGACTACGAGAGTAGAGGAAATCAGTAAGCCATGTGTGGAATTGGTCTTGGATGCCATAACCAGACAGTTTGGAGAGTAAGGCAGGATGCCAGACTGTATCAAATCATGATATATGTCCAGGGAGATATATGGCCCTGATCATGAGATATATGGCCCTGAATTCATGTGTGACATTGAGGGTCTTCATCCATTGTTGGGTGGGTTGCAGGCTGGGCCAAATCAGGGGTGATTCTCAATTTTTCATACTACAAGGTTGTAATTTACCTAAAAGTTGTGGCTGGGTAACAGAAACAAAACCATGAAATTTTTTTTCAAAAATATTGACGTCTTACGGTAAAACAGCCCGTTACCATAGCAACCGTTACAGACGACTCAAAAAATTCTTAAAATCGATGATTTCTCAGGCTGTGTGTGACCCCCAGAGTTGATTCTGGTACCAAAAGATTCAGAATTGAAAGCCAAGGATGATTGGATAGCTTAACAATGTCTGTGACACAATTCAATACAACTTTTATCCCCAAAACTCATTTTCATCTCAAATTTAAGGCATTTGTTTGAAAAAAAAATGAAAATTTTGCTTTTTAATCATAATGAATCAGAGCTATAGTCAAATTAAATGTACTTTAAATTAACTTTTGTCATTGATTAAGCTTTTTTGTCTCAAATTTAAGGTCTGACATTGAACATTGATAACAAAATAAAAAACCTAGTCCCAATTGTAATCAATGGAGGCCAATGACTTCTTAGTCACAACCTCAGTGGATGTTGCCAGTCCATGCAGCTTCTCCCTGACGCCCTTCACAACCCTGTATAGAGCCTGGAGCTGCGCCTCAGATGTGGGGGCCTTGTTAGTGTTCAAATCTGTGGCGAGTCTAAGTGTCCGCTCTGCTGCGTCATTGACAACTGGGAGTTTGGCCACAACTTCCTTGCCATGACGATAGCTGTCTGCGGTGGGCCACTGTGCAACGGGGAGCTTGACAAAACTGGAGTCAATACCCAAGAGTTCAAACATGCTCCAAGAGTCGTAACCAACAAAGTCTTTGAGGGCTTTACTCCCCAATTGCTGTGAGGCTGGCATCTCCTGCATCATGTTATGTGCAGTCCCATGGTACCTGAGCATAGCCCTTCTCATAGTCTGCTTGTCAGATGACATTCTGTCCGAGAAGAGTGCCAAAGAGACCAATCTCTCTGAGAGGTACCACAAATGGTTTTGTAGCTTCTCTCGGGCCACAGTCACAAAGGACAGAAATTTGGCAGGCCACTTTGTTGGATTCTTTGCGATACTGGCCTCAGCCTTGAGGAGGTTCTTCATCAGGTACAGGTCGTTAGATGGTGCATCTGCAACACTGGTACATGTCAACCACGCTTTAGTGTAGAAGACTGACATGAATGCAGCGAGACTGGTCATGTCTTCCAGCTCTCCGGGTGTGTAGATATCTCCCAGCTGCCGACGGAAGAGTGCCACCTTTATAGTGTATAAAGTCTTGCTCATCCAACGGGCGTGGTGGAATGCCCCAGGAGCTTTGATAGTGATGGTCCTCATACCATCAGGGACAGTCCCTCCAAGAAACAGCAGTGTGAGGTGTGCCAGCTCCAGGTAGTCGTGTCGAAGAGTCTCCTTTGTGCTATTCTCCATCCACGTCTGAAGGAAGGTGATGGTGGCATGTACATGGCCAGCCAGCTCTCTCTGTTGAGCAGACACCTCGACCAATGTGTAGTTGCCCCGGTCCAATTCACTCCAAGTGCTGAGCAGTCGCTTGAACAGCTGTTCATTAGGTCCTGTGGTGGGGCCATACACTATTGAGCAAGACGCCCCTCCAACCAATTCGTGGATGTGGTGCCGACACGCCAGTTGCAGAAGACTCCTGCCAAACTCAGTCTCCAGTCTTACTATGACTCCACTCTTGACCCCAGAGTTCACTGCCGTTGTATCGAAGACAAGAGCGCCTATCCTTGATGTGTCGATTGGGTGCTCATTGAGGACCTGGATAGAAAATAAATAGAATAAGGTAAAGACACCAATGATAACTTATATTCTACTAATAATAGAACATAAGTTAGAATATACTTTATAGACTAATATCAATTTTATCATTGATCAAATTAGTGTGGAATGCCAAATTGCTAATTTGCTTCATTATTATATTAACAATAACTAACATATTCCAAGTAAATTCTTAATTTGATGTAGCTACTTACAAGTAGTTCTTTTTGTATAATTAAACAAAATCCACAACACCCTTTGGCTGTGGTACCTACAACTACACCGCTACTGTTACTTCACTTTTAGACTTTGGATATTTCAAGTTGGACAGTTTCACTGTCTTCAATGAACAAACATAAGAAACTTCCAAAATTTACAAAACTCAAATCTAAATTGTATAACTAAAAAGCGAAAAATAAGGATTTTTATTAACTTAACAGAACTGTAGAGCATAAATACCTGAATAATCTTTGTCGCCTCATTTTCAGCAGTTGACCTCCCTTCCATCCCAGCAATTGACAGCAGTACCTCCTGGCCATCTGTCCCTGTCAGTATCACGGCCACTCGCTCCATGTCCTTGCCCACATGGGTTAGGGACTTGATCAGCTTCCCGTCCCAGTGCAGAGCATACATTTTGGAAGTGCTGTCACCAAGTTGCCACTTAGCGATGTCTCCCGCCTTCTCCACCCCCACAGACTGTCTCCTCCTCCCCGTTGTGTTCACTGATAGGTTGTACTGCTCCAGGTTCTTCCCGTCGTCTTTGTGAAAGGCAGCAGCCAGTTCTGTGATTGCCCTATTTGAAATTGCGTACTTGTCTGTAATCAAGCAGGCATCCTTTGGAACTCCTTCCAGCTTCTTGATGACCTTTGGGGATTGCACAGGAACAGTGTAGAGTGGTGTGTCAGTGGTCTCCTCAGAGTCATCAGTATCTTCTGATACATCTACATTAAGGGCAGTGCGCAGACAATCCCTATCTCTTCTCACCTGCTCTGCCTGCTGATCAAGAAACTTGCGCTTCCTCCTATTTGCTAATTTCTCATCGCTAGACCCAAGCGTTGCTGTACGTGCACAGCTATCCCCACGTACACCTTGTAGGTAAAGCCAGTCGTCTTTATCTCTCTTGTCTTGCTTCTCCACAGCTTGTGCTGCTTCCAATTTCTTCTCAAAGTCAGGTTGAACGACCCAAAATGTCTGCCTCATATTTGCTAAGAAGTCCTTCCTTTTCTTGGTCTCTGCATCTGTCATCCTACTCTTCTTACTCTTCCTTAGTTTGAACTCCTCAATATCCCTAAATATCATCTTCTCTATGGCTTGCCACGACTTGAGGGTAAAACCGGTATTTCCCCACCAGTCCTGCAAGTCCTTCACTACAAGCTTGACTGCATCCTTTTTGCTAGACTGAAGGTGGCTGGTTTCCTGCAGATGTCTGTGATACCCATGGTACTGGAGAACAACCAGTTCCCCTGTTGGTGGATAAGGGCCAGTGAATCCCTGGTTTCCTGGTAGATTGAAGATGGGGGGACACTTTTCGAAGAGCCACAACACGGTCTTGGCTTTTGTATCCATGCCTAATTGCCTATGTGATGCACTGTAATAAAAAAAACAATTATTAATATTATGTTTGAATGAGAAAAGTAAACAAAAACAGCATACTTGCCTGATGAATGGTTACAGTAACAACCGAAAGCAGGCATTAAAATTAATGATTGTAAGCTGCTTTTGTTAACTTTTTTTAATTGAAATGAAGATGGCCAAATTTAAACAACGTTATAACAGTTATAAAAACTGGACAATACAAGGTTGTAAAAGACAATTTAAAGTAAATTTAATTTGATTAATGGTTATCCTATGATTAAAAAGCAAAATTTTCAATTTTTTTCCATAAATATGCTTGAAATTTCAGACAAAAATCAGTTTTTTGGATAAAAGTGGTATTGAATTGTGTCACAGACATTGTTAAGCTATCAAATCATTCTTGGCTTTCAATTCTGCATCTTTTGGTACCAGAATCAACTCTGGGGGTCAAACACAGCTTGAGAAATCGTCAATTTAGGCATTTTTTGAGTCGTCTGTAACTGTTGCTATGGTAACGGGCTGTCTGACCGTAAAACGTCAATAATTTTGAAATAAATTTTCATGATTTTGTTCCTGATACTCACACACAACTTTTAGGTAAATTACATTGAATTAGGAAAATCACCTCCGATTTGGCCCAGCCTAGACTGGGTTGTTGTGTTGGCAGTATTATTGTTACGTAGATCACGCTCAATAAATTTCAAACTGATCGGACTAAACATCAGAAAACACACACAGGGGAGAAACTATCCCAATCCCCAGAGAAGCAGGTGGAAACAATGCCAATCAGTCACAGAAAATGACTAACACGAGACCTAAGTCTGTGTGGCCACACCGATCAGCGAAAACATCTGCTGAAAAGGATAATGACTGCACCTTCTCCAGTGAGGAAGGGTATCCCGGCCTCACGATAGGATAGAGCTCTACACCAAAGCAAGAAGCTAAGAATGTGTTGCCTGTTCTGGAACCAACAACTCCTGGGTTCCAGATGAATTGGAGAAGATTAAATGAACAAAGCTGGAGCTTAGAGGTCAAGGAAATCATTCATCCCTGCAAAGCGTATTCTGCAAAGGGATGCATGGGGGGCTAGCGGTAAAGGAGAAAGATCCATGAGACGGTTGAAACGAAGTTTCATAATCTGGTTCATGAATAATGATCCTTCACTGAAAAAGGAAGTAGAGATTTTGAGTTCTGGGAGAACTTCCTTCCACCTTCTGAAACCCACAAACTGAGATAACAACCAACGGGCATGTCCAAGCAACATGTCAAAGGTGGAGTGACCTGGTCTGAATCCAAATTGGTGATCGAAGATGAGGTGGCTGTTGGAGAAAAGGAAGGATTTCATATAAATTGTTATGATCGATGATGGATATTGTAGAACACAAATCTCCTTCATAATATGTACTTCCAAGAACCATAATATATAAATCGATATATAGCATGAGAGGGTGTGGCATGTGAGAGGGTACAGTAATGGGGCGAAAAAGAGGCCGCCAATATGGCTATGTATGATGCCGATTGACACTGCGTTCTATGGTGATCAATATGGCCTCCATCCACTAAAGTGTGACTCAATGTCGTCTTTTTACAGTGGATATGGGTGGTGTATAAGCCTGCTTCAGTAGCGTTAAACTTCCGGGTTTTTAAACTATTTTAAAATAACTATCTTATTAAAATTGAAGTACTTGTATCCCCCATTTAACGAAGGGGTTATACGTACCTTTATACTCCTTCATACAGCGAACCTTCCTTATGCGGGAGCTCGGTTTCCATCATTTATTTTGGGAATATTACACTTCGTTTCCTAACCGTAATTTTTCGGTCTGTAAGCAAAACCATATGCTTGGTGTAATGATGGTTTTAGTTGCAAGTAAGATTTAAATTTGACTATTTACCTAATAATAAAGACAGGAACACAAGAATGAATTAAATTTAGTTCTTGAAGCGCGGTGCTACGCAGGCTACTTGCTTAGCAAGGAGGAAGCGGACAACGCGGTAGGTTTAAAGAGTCTTTATTTCAAGAGCTCCACTGTAGCACTGGAGCGCTCCGGGCTGCGCGCCCGGTGTATATCCCGCGGCCACGCCTACCCCTCGGGCGTGGCCGCCGCCCACTTGGTGCGCGGAATGATGCCCTCGCGCCAGTGAGCTTTCGTGTCTGCCACACGTGCCCCCCCAGAATTCCCGCGCACCTGGAGGGCCAGTTTGCGGGGCAAACGGATGACCCGGCCGAAGCGCCCTCTGGCGACTGGCGGCGTCCGGGGTGCAGGGATGCCAGCTGGGATGCCTCCGGCCGCACCCGGGATGGGTGCAGGACTGGGGGGCGGCGGGCCGGCGGGCCTGGGCGGTGCCGGGGGTCCGCCCGCAGGGGGGCGGCCCCGACGCGGGGGCCGAGCCACCGGCGGTGGGTGGTCCACGTCGAGGTGGGCCGGCTTGAGGCGATCCACTGAGACGCGGTCGGGAGTACCGCCGATGTCCAAGGTGAAATGTTTCACCCCGGTCTCCAGCACGCGGAAAGGCCCGTCGTATGGGGGCCACAGTGGTGTCCGGTGGGCGTCGTGCCGGACGAAGACGTACTCCGCGGTGCGAAGCTCCGGGGCGATGTGCGTAGGCGGGTGCCCGTGGTGCGCCGTCTTGCACTGGGGCGAACCTCCGGGCGGTCTCCTGCAGCGCGGAGCGCTCCTGCGCCGCGGACCATGGTGCCGTGGGGTCGGGGAGGAACTCGCCCGGCACCCGCAGCGGTTGTCCGAAGACCAACTCCGCCGCGGATGCGCGCAGGTCGTCCTTGGGTGCCATCCGGAGGCCCAGCAGGACCCAGGGGAGCCTGTCGACCCAGCCGCCGTCGCGGAGGGTGGCCCGGAGCACGGCCTTCAGCGAGCGGTGGAACCGCTCGCACAGGCCATTGGCCTGGGGGTGGTAGGCCGTGGTTCGGTGCAGCTGGACCCCGAGCCCCTGCACGACCACCCCCCAGAGCTCCGAGGTGAACTGGGGGCCACGGTCGGATGAGATGTCCGAACGGGCGCCGAACCGGGCGACCCAGGTGGCGATGAACGCCTGTGCGACGTCCGCCGCCGTCGTCGCCGCCAAAGGCACGGCCTCCGGCCACCAGGTGGTGCGGTCCACCATTGTCAGGACATGGGTGAAACCGCGCGAGGGGGGCAGAGGTCCCACCAGGTCCACGTCCACGTGCACATGGTCGAACCTACGTTCCGGCACCGTAAACGGGGCCAATGGGGCCTGGGTGTGCCGGTGCACCTTCGCGCGCTGGCACGCGAGGCATGTCCTGGTCCAGCCGCGGACGGCCTTCCATAGGCCATGCCAGACAAACTTGTCGGCGACCAACCTCTGGGAGGCCTTCGTGCCCGGGTGGGACAGACCGTGGATGGCGTCAAAAACCTGGCGCTGCCAGCCCGCGGGCACGATGGGGCGAGGCCGCCCAAGGGAGACGTCGCACAAGAGGGCCGTGCCCGTGCCGTCGAACGGCACCTCGGTGACGCGGAGGCCAGTGACGGCGGTCCGCAAGGCCTGGACGCCGGGGTCGGCGGCCTGGTCCACCGCCATCCGGGCATAGTCGATGCCAAGGTGGACTGCGTGGGCGACAGACCGGGAAAGGCAATCCGCCACCGGGTTGTCCTTCCCCGCAACGTGCCGGATGTCCATTGTATATTCGGACACGGCTGAGAGGTGACGCTGCTGCCGGGCCGACCATGGCTCGGCGACCTTGCCCATCGCGAAGACCAGTGGCTTGTGGTCGACGAAGGCCATGAACGCACGGCCCTCGAGCAGATGGCGGAAGTGCCTGACCGCCAGGTGAAGCCCGAGCAACTCGCGGTCGAAGGTACTATAACGGCGTTCGGGCGGGCGAAGCTGCCGGCTGAAGAACGCCAGCGGTTGCCAGGCACCACGCACCCATTGCTCGTGCACCGTGCCCACCGCGTAGTCCGAGGCGTCGGTGGTGAGGGCGATCGGTGCATCGGGCGCCGGGTGCGCGAGCATGGTGGCGTTAGCCAAGGCGAGCTTCGTGCCCGCGAACGCCGCGTCCATCTGCTCGGTCCAGGTAACGTCACCTTTGCCCGGCTTCCCTCGGAGGGCCTCGTGCAAGGGGCGCAGGAGCTTGGCGATGCGGGGCAGGAACCGATGGTAAAAGTTTACCATGCCCAGGAACTCCTGGAGCCCCTTGATCGTGCGGGGGCGCGGAAACCCCTTCACCACCTCCACCTTGGCCGGTAGGGGGACGGCCCCGTGCCTGGTGACGCGGTGCCCCAAAAAGTCGATGTCGGCGATGCCGAACCGGCACTTGGCGGGGTTCACGATTAGGCCATGCTGGCCCAGACGTTCGAAGAGTGTGCGGAGATGGTGAAGGTGCTCTTCGCGGGACGCGCTGGCGACGAGGATGTCGTCCAGGTAGACGTACAGAAAATTCAAGTCGCGCAAGACGCTGTCCATTAGTCGCTGGAACGCCTGAGCCGCATTCTTCAAACCGAAGGGCATCCGAAGAAATTCGAAAAGTCCGAATGGCGTGATGACCGCCGTCTTCGGGATGTCCTCCGGCCTGACGGGGACCTGATGATAGCCGTGTATGAGGTCCACCTTTGAAAAGAAGGACATGCCCGCCAACCGGGCGGAGAAGTCCTGGATGTGGGGGACGGGGTAGCGGTCGAGGGTGGTGGCGTCGTTTAGGCGCCGGTAGTCCCCGCACGGTCGCCAACCCCCGCCGGCTTTGGCACGATGTGGAGCGACGACGCCCAAGCACTCTCGGAGCGCCGCAGGATGCCGAGCCGCTCCAGCGTAGCGAACTCCGCTTTAGCTACCGCGAGCTTCGACGGCTCGAGGCGGCGTGCCCGGGCATAGACCGGTGGCCTGGCGGTGGGGATGTGGTGTTCCACCCCACGCTTGACGGCCCCCGCCGAGAAGGTGGGCCGCATAAGGGCCGGGAAGCTGGCGAGGAGGCGGGTGAATTCTTCCGCTGCCGGAAGCGTACAAACTAACCTCTCCGGGACCGAACCGCTCAGCAAGCCGCTTGGCGAGCCGCTCGGTGAGCCGCTCAGTGAGCCGCTCAACGAGCTGCTCAGCGCGCAAGCAAGCGAGCTGAACGTTTCAGCCTGGACAAGGCGTCTGTTCTTCACATCTACCAACAACCCGTTTGCACAGAGGAAGTCCGCACCGAGCAGTGCCATGGGGACACTAGCGGTTACGAACGTCCACATGAAGCGTTGCCTTCCGAACCGCAGGGAGAGGCAGTGCTTCCCGAATGTGCGTATGGGTGTTCCGTTCGCGGCAAGCAACGCGGGGCCCAGGCCCGCAGTTCGCTTGTCGGACGTAGAGGCAGGGATAACGCTCACCTGTGCACCCGTGTCGCATAGGAAACGGCGCCCGGACAAGGTGTCCATTATAAAAAGAAGGCTGCCGGAATGGCCAACGCTCAGGGCCGCTACCGAGCGCCGGCTTTGTAGTTTTCTGACTTGCCGAAGGAGCACGGCGGGCAACAATTCCTCGCCTTGTGGCCAAACATGGCGTGGAAATGGCACCAGGTTTGCGGCGAAGGCGGAGGCCGCGGTTTTCGCGGTGGTGGTGGGCGTGGCGTGGCGGCGGCCACGCGGCGTGCATCAGCCTCGAGATCCACGAGGTGTGGTGCATCAGCATCAGGGTCAGCCTCGGGATGCGCGACGGCCGCGCCAAAACTCGCCTGCATGTCCAAAGCCACGAAGAACCTGTCGGCCTCGGCAGCGAGAGCTCGGGGTTCCGTTTTTCGCAGAACCGGCCAACGCGAGGCGTACTCGTGCCGGCAGCTGGCGTCGAAATAACGCCCGGAATAGAGCGTTCGGGGTTTCGTCGCCCATCAATGACAGCATATGGTCCATGCGGACTGACGGTCACGTGTCACCGAGCTCGGGGAGGTCCAGGAGGCGGTCGGCCCGTGCGTCCACCGTGAGGCCGAATGTGGCGAGGAGGAGACGCTTGATCGCCTCGTACCTGCCGTCGGCCGGTGGGTTCCTCAGGACCGACATGACGCGAGCGGCTGTGCCGGGCCCGAGGGAGGTGACCACGTGGCAGTACATGGTCTCGTCCACCATGATGCCTCAAAGTCGGAACTGGGCTTCTGCCTGCAGGAACCAAACTTCGGCTTGAGCCTCCCAGAACTCGGGGAGTTTGAGTTGGACCGCGTTGGTTGCCATTGCTGTGGTGGGTTCGGGTGGTCAGCGACGGCTGACCAGAACGTCGGAGGGTCACCAATGAAGCACGGTGCTACGCACGCTACTTACTTAGCAAGGAGGAAGCGGACAACGCGGTAGGTTTAAAGAGTCTTTATTTCAAGAGCTCCACTGTAGCACTGGAGCGCTCCGGGCTGCGTGCCCGGTGTATATCCCGTGGCCACGCCTACCCCTCGGGCGTGGCCGCCACCCACTTGGTGCGCGGAATGATGCCCTCGCGCCAGTGAGCTTTCGTGTCCGCCACATTGTACCACTTACCAAAACAATCTTGAGTCCAAGTTTCCGTACAGAAGGCAGCTGCGAGAGGTGGTGGTGGTGGTGAAAAAAGTATTGTATTGTTGTGGTGAGACCGAGGTACGAATCCCCACTCCTTAACAACAATTTGTTGCGGGAGGGTCAAGTTCAAGGTGCACACGTCAACGAAGACGGCGATCGAACCCTCACTTTCCCACACCTTCTGGATGCCGAGCGGTTTTGCACGGTGTGGAAAGCGGCATTACCCCACGAGATTTATGGATCTGAGTCTAGGCAAATGCGGTCCCGGATGATGCTAGGCCAATGGAGAAAAGACGTACCGAACAGGTTGGAAGTAAGAACAAAATGTACAGCCTTTTATTTGGAAGGCACAGAGAAACAGAGACGAAGATTTACCTTAACCATTCTTACCTATCCTAATAAACCCCAATGGCGTCTTCACACTCTGACACACACTCACAGGGACAAAAGACACTCTGGTTAAGGGCGTACTGATGTACGTGCTGGGATTCCTCGCTGGTGACCACGTGGTCTGGTGTGTGTGCGCGTCTCGCAGTTCGATCGTGACGTCAGGTCTGCAGGACGAACCGCTGCCTCGAAATTGGCACGGACGAACTTAGCACAGGTGGATGAACTTCAGTGCAGGTGGGACCAGCTGCCATGCAGGCAGACAACTTCAGCTCAGGTGAGTCGTTTAGAAAATGCCAACGCTTGCGGGTCAGCCGGATGGCGCAAAAGATCGGCGCAGACGCGATGGGTGTCGACCAAGAACACAAAGGCCAAACACGTGTCGTGGGAGGAACGAAAAAGCAAGCAAGGTCTCGTCGTGGGCGTGGCAAAAAGGGCAAGAGCTCAGGTGTGTCCTCCGTGAAGTCCCAAAAGCAAGAGAATGATCATGCCTGCACATGGGCTATTATCAGAACTGGTCACGCCCTTCAAAATGTTCCAGAGCCTCCCATTGGCTGAGGCTTGTCGCAAAAATGGCTTCCCTTAACCAACTAAGGTTTGACATCCTGCCTAACTCAACGCATATTTGGTCTTTTTTTACTACTCAATGGGAAAGGGCTAATCTTTACATTCAATTAAATATAACTGACTACCGCAGGCTATATGTTGTCGTGCAATTGACAATTATATTATGGCACAATTATGGCACCTTTATGGCACAATCACAACAGTATGTATCATCCACCACTGAAGTGACGTTGCGACACTGTGACGGCTCCTTCCTTCCTCGGAGTGAATGAAGACCTTCATTTAAGGAACGAAAAGCCCAAAATGAAACCATTCGTTTTATCAAACCACGTTCATTAAGTGGGGGGATACCTGTATACACCTGAACACTGTGTGGGGCATCATGTTCTATGAATTCTCTAGTGTATAAAGGGACAAGTTTCGGTTTAACTGGTGTTTCTCCACTACTGAATTATTGCACTCATAATGCACAGTTGTCACCATTTTATTGCAGTCTTCAATGAACAGCAGTAAATTCTACAGTGCGTTCAAGAAAAGAAGAAATGAAATTATAGGTTTTCCCATGAATCACCAATTTCACAAAATCCAGTGATCCAGCATCCAGTCCTGGCAAATAAAGCCCGGACGTCCTTGAATGCCGATTACAATTCCTTATCTGCCAAGTCCGAATCGAGCAAAAGGACTGATCAAGTTCACATTCAATTATTTCTTTTCTGCTATGGTCAAGATGGCATTGATTTTATAGATCCGACAAAGACAAAACAGGGCACATTGTACAATAATACAGATCTCTATAGTTTATCATGGTGCGACATGCGCAACTGGCCTAATATCATTTATAATATGGCATCTCCTGGGAAAATGTGGTATCATTAAATGTTCTTGGTGTTATGTGGTGTTATGTTATGGTGGAGGTCTCTGTAGCAGGCTAATAGTGGAGGGTTCAGAGACAGCTTGATGGCAGTTAACTGTGAAATGAGGCCATCTGCTTTCCAAGGCACGCACACAGCCAGCACCAGGAAACATGGCCATCGCCCCATAACCCTGCACTCAGCATAACCCATCAAGCGGAGCTTTGGACCGTTAACCCGATATAGCAGTTATCGGACAAGTGGCGAATCATACCCATTACCCTATAATGCTTACCCTATAACATGCAGGCTTATTCCAATACGTACAAGAGTTGACATAAGATAACATATTTTTCAATATCGGTGTTGGGCATATCATATTCTTAATGAAACTCAGGTATATTTGAACGGTGTGCAAACAGACAAACATAGATGGATATACAGGATATCTGATTACATTTTGTTTGTTCTCATGAGAAATCATGACATTTTTGGAAGGATCGGTCGAACATAATTAGACTGTTCATGCCAAAAATATAGTAATCAAGACATGTTCAATCAACCCCCCAAAGCCCTCTCCCTCCCACAGATCTCTCGATGTCTCCATGTCTCTCGGTCCCTGCTCTCAAATGTTGTGTTTGTGTCCTTCCCCCTCTCTCCCCATCTTGTCTACCGCTCCCGATGTTATTTGTTTTATGTGTCTGTTTGTCTTTCTGTGTGATTAATGTTCGCTCTTTCACGAGCCTCGATCTTGTATACAAAAAAAAAAAAAAAAAAAAAAAAAAACCCGACAGTAAATCAAGAATCCAGAGCTAAATAGGATGGCTTATCTGACAAATACATGGACATTTCTACATAGACAAACTACTAAAGAACAACAACTATCGGGGACGCCTCTTTGTGGTGGTTGTACCCCCAATGCAAGTATGGGGCCAAATCTTCCCCCATTATTCCCTGCTGCCTGGATTCGTCAGGGCAGCGCGGTCACGGTCAGAGTGCTGATCGGTCGCCATGGACCGGCCCTTGCCCTCTTGTCTCTGTCTCTTCTCTCTAACTGTGTCGTGGGCCTGACCTCATGAAGGTGTGGGTACACCATCCTGGATATGGGGGATCTCTGGGTCGCTCCTGGGAGATCGATCAACTGTCTGCGTGCCAAGGGCCTGTTCGAGAGAACTGTCCGGGGCTATACAACAACAACAACTAAAACACTATATTAAGGTGGTGGAAGGGAGCGGTTAGTGACAAGGGGAAGGGTCAAGACAGATGGACAACAATAATATTACGTCTGATCACCTTGGAATGAATGACTTAACATGCGTTTGTCGGTCATGATTCCATAAATTGCAGGGATTGAAACCATGCATGGGATTAACTATTCCTTCGAGTTTGGTGTCTCGAGATAAGCTATTAACACGTGTTTAATGAAGGGAACTAAATCAGGATGGTTTAGAAAGCCCAGTGGATTGGCCTATTCAAAAGTTGTCCCATTTCCAAACTTGGTAGTGTGTGGGTGGTATCGTGGCCACGCCTCCTGATAACAATTCACCAATCAGTGACTCTCGCTCTCTCTGTCAGAGGACGAAATATAATCTATTGCTGGATTTCGAAAATACAGATAACAAAGGGATAAAATTCGGTCTTAATAATGAATGTTTTCACAATATCTTCCTCAAAAATATGATAGACAATCAGAGTTCAAAAAAAAAAATTGTCAGAAGCTTATGAGATTGACTAACTTAAGTCATGTCACGTTTTATTAACCCAAGAGTGAAGATCGCAGATCTAAATCCTCAATGGGGCAACAAGCAGAAAAAGAAATGACACGTTAGAAAAACTAAACTGTAAACTAATTCAATGAAAGGCAAAATTAAAACAATTCAAATACACATCATGAATAGACTTTGGAAGAAGATGGGGGTCAAATGGGGGTCAAACCCCAACACATTCAAAGCAAAGAACTTTAGGGAAATACAACGACCATGTATATTTTCCAACCATGGGATTCAGCAACAAGCAATGTAAAAGTAAAACAACCATTTTAGGAACCTGCTCATCCCGTTAAACTGTGAACATCGGTGATTGGAAACATTGCCGATTTAAACTGAGCATCCACTTATCAGAGGAATTTTCTCTTCTTTCATACACAGCACAAGGATGCGGTGTAGCGTCATTGGCTGAGGGCGTGGCTGATGCAGTGTCCTCTGCTGATTAGGGCAGGAATTTGTAATTTGTTCGTGATGCCGGCGATAACTCGTCCACTCTTCGCGAAGGACACCGTGGGATCTTTAACGTCCACCAACGGATGCTGGCACACCGGACGCCCATTTAACATTTCGGGATAGATTATGAATAAAGAAAATGTGTCCCCATCTATAAAATCGATCCATGGAACCCAACATCATGAACACCGGAGGAAAATTATTCAAGTTATTTTGGTAATTAGGTCACAATCCGAAAAAGTAGGTCAAGTACGCGAATCAAATATCAGATGCACAACAGACCAAACGGTCAAACGGTCAACAGACCAAATTCAATGGGACAATGTTTGGTCGAGTTTTGGTGGACAATGGTAAAATCTTACTATAATGAACCAAATGTCTGTCCGTCTGTCTGTCCGTCTGTTCACAGTTACCGCAAAAACGGCTGAACCGATCGCAACTATATTTTGGGGGGGTACTCCAAGGACCCCCTGGAGGAAAATAGGCTATATTGTTTTTCCAATTTTTTTCCCAATTTTCCAATTTTTCCAATTTTCCAATTTTTCCAAACACGATGGAATAATATTTACCGATATGAACAGTGATATGGCTTTTGTTGAAATTCTACAAATACCGTTTAGATTTTGATGATTTGCATGTGATATGATTTAACGGATGTTTATATAAATCGTTTAAAATAAAAAAGCCTTCAATTTCTGATATTTTGCCTTTTCATTTGGGCCTCCCATTTGAAGCCCCGCCCGTAGGGTGGGTACCATTGCTAGTATCTATAAATGGGTCATGACCTTCAAATTAGGTCGAGGTCAAAAAATCATCTCAACCCCACAAACTTTTTTTTCTCATTATTGATTCAAAGTTTTATTTCTAAAGTCCAAGCTCGATGCGTGATCCATCTCGGAATTTTCCAGAAAAAGAAGAAAAACATATTTAGATTGTGGTTTTAGCACTCCAAGGGGTGTAAGACCTTGACCTTTAACCCAGAGGGATATGATGTAGATTAAGCTTATGTTCAGCTTGCTCTAGTCTTTCTAACGAAGGCAATTCCGTTCCGATCAGACAAACCTTTGTCGAGTTGTGGTGAAAAATGATAAAATGTGTATAATTACGTCATGACCTTCAAATTAGGTCAAGGTTAAATTTTAAGTCGCCCCCGTGTACTTTCTATTCAGGTTATTGATGCAAAATTTCATTCTGAAAGTCCCAGCCATCTCCGAGATACAGCTCGGAAATTGATAGTTTGGAAATTTGGAGAATTGGGAGTGCAGGAAGAATGTTTTCCGAAATGATTCTTTAGTACTCATGGGGTTGGAAGAAACTCTGTGGTACCATTAAAGTTGGGGCACAAATTGAGTCCTAACGTGTAGCTCACTCAGGCACTGGGCACATTTAATGAAGAACGGACTCATCTTGTTGGACCTGAAGAGTCATCGATCCTTTTGGCTCCGATGAAGGGTTGATGACAGAAATGTGAGCTTCGATCCATGCTTCACATTCTGATGTACATTACTCTGTTACAGAGCATTGATGCTGAAGCAGTTTCTTGGTAACGATTGCACTGGGTGGTTTGCCATTGCCTTCCCAACAATAGTTAGGGAAGGGATTTGTAATTTGGCAATGGTTCTGGAGATAGCTCGCCGACTCTTCGTGAAGGACACCGTGGGGTCTTTAATGTCCACCAACTAAAGCAGGAAACGCCCAGTTTGAGAGAAGACACACACATTGATGAGGGAAGACACACATTGATGAAGGAAGACACACATTGATGAGAGAAAACACACACTGATGAGAGAAGACACACACATCTTTGAGGTGTTTTGGGTCTTCAGGGTCTTTTGGGTCTTTGGTGTCTTCAGAGGCGTTTGTCTCCAGGGTCTTTGGGGTGTTTTGGGTCTTTGGGGTCTTTGGGGGTCTTCAGGGGTCTTGGTGGTCTGAAGGATCTGGGGGAGTAAAGGGTCGTCAAAGGTCTGAGGGGTCTCAGCAGTCTTAACGCAATTATGAGGGTTAATTAAGAGGGTGGTAATTTTATTTGAAGAAGAAGAAGACGTTTTCGTCGCATATAAACATAGCGACAAACATAGCGACATAACGACATAACCATATACGTTTGCTCTATTATAATAAGATTTACATTCACATGAGGCCCAGGAAAACTTCATGTATAACCCATGCAAATCTGATGTCCAGCCAATGTGGGCGAGCCCACAAATAGCCCATGCCCTGCCCAGCTAGCACAAGAACGTTGGGCAAACGTTGGCATTTGGTCGATTGGTCGAAAGCGAATTGTGTTGTGTATTGGTTGTGAACGTGACATCTATTTTCCAACATTTGTTTTCCAACAATATGTTTTATGTTTTCCAATATTTTTTCAAATATTTTCCAACAACAACTTTGGTTGTAAATACGACGTCTATTTTCCAACGTTGGCCAGACGTTGTTTATTGGTTGTAAACAAGAATCCAAACCGAATCAGTTTCTTGGTATAGGATTGGCTGGAAAGTTGAAAACGACCAAAAAAATAAAATTTTTTAATGAAAATTCAGAAAAAACAGATGCAGTACACAAAGGGTTAATGATTGTTATTTGTTGTGAAATCCTCCACAGATGACTGACTAGTAGGTACTTTCATAGGTTTACAAGTTTGTATCTTGGTAGATTTTGTTTTTCAAGGAATTGTGTCACAGTAAGCTGGTATAGTTATTTTGACAACCTTGGAAGGATGACAGGCTGAGTCAACCCACATGGCGTTAATTCAATGGCATGACAGGGGCCATGTTAAACATTTGCCATCTTAAACCAGCTACCTTAACTGTGAAGCAAACACCAGAAAAAAAAGGATTTTTTTTTACAATATATATCATTATATATATTGAAGGAGCTGGGCTCCAACGCGAGTTGAAAGAATTGACGCGACCAAAGATGGAAATTCGTCCGAGTAGGTTTAATAAATGTATCACACTCGGGTACTCTGAAAAGCCCGTTTATCGGGCAGCAATATATATACACATTTATGTCGGGAAGTTTGCCCGGCAAAAGCTATACCGGGCATGCCCGGGTATCAAGGGCGAGCCTTGGAAAGGCGAGTCTGGACCTGCCCGGGCGTGTTTGGCTGTGGCCTGGCAAGTCGAGGCTGGGCGTGCCCGGGCGCTCTGGACGAGCACTGGAAAGGCGATAGCGGGCATGCCCGGACGCTCTGGGCGAGCCCTGGAAAGGCGATAGCGGGCATGCCCGGACGCTCTGGGCGAGCCCTGGAAAGGCGATAGCGGGCATGCCCGGACGCTCTGGGCGAGCCCTGGAAAGGCGATAGCGGGCATGCCCGGACGCTCTGGGCGAGCCCTGGAAAGGCGAGAGCGGGCATGCCCGGGAAAGACGAGACCGGGCGTGCCCGGGAGGTTCGGGCGTGCCCGGGAACAGTGAGTCCGGGCATGCCCGGGAGAGGCGCGTCTGGCCGTGTTCTGGCCGGTGCAAGGCGATTGTGTGCATCCACCGGGAACCGCTACACACGCCCCTCCAGAATCGACCTGCACCGGCAGGGTCAATTTAAGGGGGGTCCGGATGACCCGGCCAAAGCCACCCCTGGAGGGTCGTGGGGAGGGGTCCGACGTGGTGGTGGGTGGTCGAGCGGGGGGAACTGTGGACGGGGGGCGGCCTCGCCGCGGAGGAAGGGCCAACCGTGGTGGTCGGTCGACGTCCATGTGCGCCGGTTTGAGGCGGTCCACAGAAATCCGGTCCGGCCAGCCGCCGAAGTCGACGATGAAAGACTTGTCGCCCCGTCGCAGGACCCGGAAGGGCCCGTCGTACGGCGGCCGGAGTGGCCCCCGGTGCGCGTCATGATGCACAAAGACGTACTCTGCTGTGCGAAGCGCCGGGGGGACGTAGGACTGGGGGCCACCGTGGCGGGACGTCGGCACGGGGGCAAATCGTCGGGCGGCCTCCTGGAGGTCCGAGCGCTGCTGAGCGGCGGACCAGGGACTGGTAGCGTCGGGCACGAATTCGCCTGGGACGCGGAGCGGCTGGCCGTAGACGAGCTCGGCGGCGGATGCCTGGAGGTCTTCCTTGGGGGCCGTGCGAAGGCACAAAAGGACCCACGGCAGCCGGTCGGCCCAACCGTCGTCCTGAAGGCCGGCCATGAGTGCGGCCTTCATGGAGCGGTGAAACCGCTCGCACAACCCATTGGCTTGGGGGTGGTAGGCCGTGGTGCGGTGCAGCATGACCCCCAACGAACGGGCGACCACGCCCCAAAGCTCAGACGTGAACTGTGGGCCGCGGTCGGACGAGATGTCCGCTGGTGCGCCGAAGCGCGCGACCCAGGTGGCGATGAACGCCTGCGCCACGTCGGCGGTGGTGGTGGAGGTGAGGGGCACGGCCTCCGGCCACCTGGTGGTCCTGTCCACCATGGTGAGCAGGTGGGTGAACCCCCGCGAGGGGGGCAGGGGACCCACCAGGTCCACGTGGACGTGGTCGAAACGCCGTTCAGGCACGGCGAAAGGTGCCAGCGGGGCCTGGGTGTGGCGGTGGACCTTGGCTCGCTGGCAGGCCATGCAGGCGTTGGCCCAGTCGCGGATGTTTCGTCGAAGGCCGTGCCAGACGAAACGTGCCGACACTAGCTTCTGAGAAGCTTTCCGGCCCGGGTGAGAAAGGCCGTGGATGGAGGCGAAGATGCGGCACTGCCAGGAAACGGGCACGATGGGGCGAGGCTGGCCCTGGGAGACGTCGCAGAGCAGGACGGTGCCCGCGAAGGGGATGTCGGCCAGGCGGAGGCCCGTGTCCGCCGCGCGGAGTGCCTGCACCGAGGCGTCGGTGGTCTGGTCGGCCGCCATGAGCGCGAAGTCCACGCCGAGGTGGACCGCGTTCACGCTGGCCCGCGAAAGGCAGTCGGCCACGGCGTTGTCTTTGCCGGCGACGTGCTGGACGTCCGTGGTGAACTCCGACATGGCGGAGAGGTGGCGCTGCTGGCGGGCCGACCATGGCTCCGTGACCTTAGCCATTGCGTAGACCAACGGCTTGTGGTCGACGAAAGCCGTGAACGGGCGGCCCTCCAGGAGGTGTCGGAAATGGCGAACGGCCAGGAATAGCCCGAGCAGCTCGCGGTCGAACGTGCTGTAGTTTAACTCGTTCGGCCGGAGTTGCCGGCTGAAAAAAGCGAGTGGCTGCCAAACCCCGTCCACCCATTGCTCATGGACGGCGCCCACCGCGTAGTTGGAGGCGTCCGTAGTGAGGGCGATGGGCGCGTTGAGCACCGGGTGAGCCAGCAGCGTTGCATCGGCGAGGGCCCGTTTGGCGCTGGCGAAGGCCGCGTCCATGGCCGCGGACCAAACAATGTCATGCTTGGCCGGCTTGCCCCGGAGGACCTCGTAAAGGGGCCGCATGAGCTGAGCAGCGCGGGGCACGAATCCGTGATAAAAATTCACCATGCCGAGGAACTCTTGGAGGGCCTTGATGGAACGGGGACGCGGGAACGTGGTGATGGCCTCGACCTTGGTCGGCAGTGGCACGGCCCCGGTCTTGGTGATGCGGTGGCCCAAAAAGTCAACGGTCGTCGCGCCGAAGTGGCATTTGACCGGGTTGACAATTAAGCCGTGCTCGCTGAGGCGACCGAACAGTGTTCGGAGGTGGAGGAGGTGCTTGGCGCGGGACGTGCTGGCGACGAGGATGTTGTCCAGATAGACGAAAAGAAACGGCAGGTCGCGCAGCACGCCGTCCATCAAGCGCTGGAACGCCTGGGCCGCGTTCTTGAGGCCAAACGGCATCCGCAAAAATTCGAACAGGCCGAACGGCGTGATGACGGCCGTCTTCGGGACGTTGGCCACCCGGACAGGTACCTGGTGGTAGCCCCGTATCAGGTCAATTTTCGAAAAGATGACCCGTCCCGCCAAACGTGCGGAAAAGTCCTGAATATGCAGGATCTGGTACCTGTCGGGGGTGGTAGCATCATTGAGACGGCGGTAGTCGCCACACAGGCGCCATCCACCCCCCGGCTTTGGCACGATGTGCAGTGGCGAGGCCCACGCGCTATCGGAGCGCCGCACGATGCCGAGGTGCTCCAACGCGTCGAATTCGGCCTTCGCCACGGCGAGCTTGGCTGGGTCGAGGCGGCGGGCCCTGGCGTAGACCGGCGGGCCCGTAGTGGGTATGTGGTGCTCGATCCCATGCCGCACCACGACGGCCGAAAACGTCGGCTGCGTGAGGGCCGGGAATTCCACGAGCAGGCGAGCGAACTCGTTCGTTGCCGGGAGGGTGCACGCCCGTTCGGTCGGCGCGGAGCTGCTCATTGTGCACGCCAGGGAGCTGAAGGTCTCGGCGTGGACAAGGCGATGTCGTTTGACGTCGACCAGCAGCCCGTGCGCGCAGAGGAAGTCGGCGCCCAGCAATGCCACGGGGACGCTGGCGGTAACAAAAGTCCATTGAAAGCGCTGGCTGCCGAAGCAGAGGGTGACGACGTGTGGGCCGAAAGTGCATATGGCCGAGCCATTAGCAGCGACCAAAGAGGGGCCGCAAACTGCGTCCAGCCTGTCCTGCTCGGAGGCGGGTATGACGCTCAGTTGGGCGCCGGTGTCGCACAGGAAACGCCGCCCAGACGCTTTGTCCCGAATAAACAGCAAGTTGCCCGAGTGGCCGGCGCTCATGGCTGGGAATGAATGCCGGCCCGGCCGTTTCCCGACCTGCCGAAAGTGCACGGGGGCCGGCACGTCCGAGCCTTGTGTCCGAACCTGGCGTGGTAATAACACCATGCCCGGTCAGGTGGAGGCCCCGGCCGTCGTGTCGGAAGCGGGCGGTGCGGCGTGGCGGCCGCCAGTTGCACCGGCAGTTCGGCCTCCAACCGCGCAGGGCGCTCGGGCGTCGTGGGCGTCGTCTCGGACGGCGGCGGGCTCCAGGTAACCGCGCCGATGTGCTGGCCCGCCGAGGAGATCTTATCGGCTTCCCTGGCGAGGGCGCGGGAATCCGTGATCAACGTGCCAGCCAGGGCGAGGCGTACCGGGTGAGGCAGCTGGTGAAGGAACAGCTCGCGGAACAGAAAATCCGGAGAGTGCTCACCGAGCAACGAGAGCATATAGTCCATGCGCTCGGACGGGCGTGTGTCGCCGAGCTCGGGCAGGTCAAGCAGGCGCCGTGCGCGTGCTGCCGGTGAGAGGGCGAAAGCGTCGAGGAGGAGTGTCTTCAGCGCATCGTATTTGTCAGCAGCCGGCGGGTGCTGGAGGAGGCTCAAGGCGCGGGCCGCGGTGGCGGAACCGAGCGCCGCCACAACATGGTGGAAGCGGGTGTCGTCCACGGTGATTTCTCGCAGGGCGAACTGAGAGTCCGCCTGAGCGAACCAAACAGCCGCGTGAGCCTCCCAGAAGGTAGGCAGTTTAAGCGTCACTGCCGTATCCATGTCGGTAGGTCACCAATGAAGGAGCTGGGCTCCAACGCGAGTTGAAAGAATTGACGCGACCAAAGATGGAAATTCGTCCGAGTAGGTTTAATAAATGTATCACACTCGGGTACTCTGAAAAGCCCGTTTATCGGGCAGCAATATATATACACATTTATGTCGGGAAGTTTGCCCGGCAAAAGCTATACCGGGCATGCCCGGGTATCAAGGGCGAGCCTTGGAAAGGCGAGTCTGGACCTGCCCGGGCGTGTTTGGCTGCGGCCTGGCAAGTCGAGGCTGGGCATAACCGGGCGCTCTGGACGAGCACTGGAAAGGCGATAGCGGGCATGCCCGGACGCTCTGGGCGAGCCCTGGAAAGGCGATAGCGGGCATGCCCGGACGCTCTGGGCGAGCCCTGGAAAGGCGATAGCGGGCATGCCCGGCCGCTCTGGGCGAGCCCTGGAAAGGCGATAGCGGGCATGCCCGGACGCTCTGGGCGAGCCCTGGAAAGGCGAGAGCGGGCGTGCCCGGGAACAGTGAGTCCGGGCATGCCCGGGAGAGGCGCGTCTGGCCGTGTTCTGGCCGGTGCAAGGCGATTGTGTGCATCCAGCGGTAACCGCTACAATATATATATATAGATATATATATATATATATACTGTATATATATGTATATATACAGTCACGTGAAAAAGTAAGTACACCCCATGTAAAGTTTTGACTTTCAACATATTTCAACATACAGCTATTTGATCTTCATTTCAACTATATTGATAGATAAAGGTGATATAATATAACAAATATCATGAAACATTTACATTTTGTAATCCTTTGTATAATTTAAATAAACATAAATGCAAATTTCGCATGTAGAAAAAGTAAGTACACCCTTGGCTCTAATAGGTGGTATTGTCCCCTTTGGCAGAAACAACCTCAAGTCGGCGTTTCTTATATCTGTCTACCAGTCCCTGACATCGACTTGGAGAAATTTTTGCCCACTCCTCCATGCAGAATTATTTCAGCTGTGCGATGTTTGAGGGGTTTCTTGCATGCACAGCTCGTTTCAAATCCCCCCACAACATCTCGATGGGATTTAGATCCGGGCTTTGATTTGGCCATTCCAGAACCCTCCATTTCTTTCTTTTCAGCCATTCCTTGGTGGATTTACTGGTATGTTTAGGGTCATTGTCATGTTGCAAGGTCCACTTTCGGTTGAGCTTCAACTTTCCGACAGATGGCCTCACATTATCCTCAAGCACCGTCTGGTACAATTAAGAATTAATAGTGGATTCTATGATGGTGAGCTGCCCAGGTCCTGATGCAGCAAAGCTGCCCCAAACCATAATATTTCCACCACCATGCTTTACAGTTGGTATCAGGTTCTTGTGGTCAAATGCTGTCTTTCGTTTTCGCCAAACATGTCTTCTGGTATTGTGGCCAAATAGCTCTACCTTTGACTCATCTGTCCAGAGCACTTTGTTCCAGAAGTGCTGGTCTTTGCCTTGGTGTTCATTGGCAAACTTTAGTCTTGGCCTGATGTTCTTTCTGGACAGCAAAGGTTTCCTCCTGGCACACCTCCAATGTAGATCAAATTTGTGCAGCCTCTTTCTAATGGTAGTCTCGTGCACTTTGAAATCCACAGTGGCAAGAGCTACCTGTAGGTCCCGTGATGACATTCTGGGGTTCTTCGAGACTTCTTTCAGCATCTTGCGGTCTGCTCTCGGGCTGAACTTGCTGGGGCGGCCTGGCCTGAACAAGTTGGCAGTTGTTTGGAATCTTCTCCACTTGTAGACGATCTTCCGGACAGTCGAATGATTGATTTCAAATTGTTTAGAGATCTTTTTAAATCCCTTCCCAGACTCGTAGGCATCTATATCTTCTTTCTGAAGGCCTCAGAGAGCTCTTTTGATCTAGGCATGGTGACGCCGCACACTTCAACAACAAAGAGCAAACCAAACTAAATGTCTGAGATTTAAATAAGTCAGGTTCCTCCAAGATCCTCTCTAACGATGTTCTAATCATTTGCACCTGAGCTGTTGCACCTGATTCTAATTTTAGGTATTTGAAGTAGTGATAAATGTGGGGGTGTACTTACTTTTTCCACATGCGAAATTTGCATTCATGTTTATTACCTTCGCAAAAGCGGAAGGTTATGTTTTGATCGCTGTGTATTTATTTGTATGTCTGTGTGTGTGTGTGTGTATGTTATTCGCATAACTCAAAAAGTATTCAACCGAATTGCATGAAATTTGGTGGGATGATTGGTTATTATACGGGACACATTTGATTAGATTTTGGGAGCAATCGGGTCAAAGGTCAAGGTCAAGGTCACGAAAAGGTCAAAATCGTATTTTTGTTGTTCTGTTCCCTACACTCCCATGCCAAGTACAGAACAGTAGCTGCGGCGAAGGTATGCGCTCTACCGAGTGCCCGTTCTAGTTTAAATTATGCAATGGACGACAAAATGTAAATGTTTCATGATATTTGTTATATTATAACACCTTTATCTATCAATATTGTTGAAATGAAGATAAAATAGCTGTATGTTGAATTACAGACTTGGCATTTAATATGGAATTATTTTTTTTCTTGACTTGGGTTTACTTTCTGAACTCAGTATATCAATCTGGTGAGTTTCTTTTACCCTTCGGTGATGTCTTTGTTGAAAGAACCATGTCACTGATTGTCTTTCGCAGCAAGAAGTCAATAACAGGATTATATCACAGGTGGCGTGACAAAATGTAAGGACAGGTACATTTGACGATTGGCTTCACAATCGGGTATATAAGGGTTGTTGCATTCTGTATTAGTGGAAAACAACTGCTGCACATCTACAAAAGTTATTGCCGCTTCCTCTGGAGATGGTCCGTCAACTCGACAATGCTGTTTGTCATGGAGTGGTGGCTTTACGAAATTCCGGCATGAAACAGCATGCTATTGCTCGGCAGTATGGCATCACTCAAGGTCAGGTGTCAAAGATCCTGAAACGAAATGCTCAGAGAGATGTCCCTACTCCAATACCGAGGCCAGGATGGCCACGCAGAACCACAAGGAGGGATGATCGCCAGCTGCACCGGTTAGTCTGCAATGGCCGTACCAAGTCAGTTAATCGGCTTAGGGCTGTGGCAGCAACTGACAAATGTGCCTGTATCCAGAAGGCGAGTCAACCAACGACTGGTTCAAGCAGGCTATCGTGCCAGGCATCCCCTGAGAAAGCCCCGCCTGACCAGACAACACAGCCAGCGCCGATTGCAGTGGGCCAGAGAGCACCGTCAATGGCAGCGAGGACACTGGAATCACGTGACCTTCAGTGACGAGTCTAGATTTCTGGTCTATCGTCAAGATGGCCGCATCTGAGTGCGCAGACAAGTGCATGAAGCCCACAACGAAGATTGTATCGTGCCAAGAGTCCAAGCTGGTGGTGGTGGGGTGACCGTTTGGGCTGCTTTTCATGCAGGGGGCAAAACTGACCTGGTTGTTCTGAATGGAAACTTGAACCAGTTCAAGTACAGGGCCATTCTGGAAGAAACATTGCTTCCATTTGCTCGTGCAGCCTTTCGAGGAAACTTTGTCTTCCAAAATGACAATGCACGGCCTCATCGTGCTTGCATGATCCAACACTTTCTTGCTGACCGTGGTGTAGAGCATATGGAGTGGTCTGCGATGTCCCCGGATATGAATCCGATAGAGAACTTGTGGGCAGAATTAACGCGTCAAATTGACCACTTGAACCAGCAGCCGACCTCTGTGCATGAATTGCAGCAGGCTATTGTCACTGCATGGCAAGCGATTCCTGTCCAAACCTTGGCAAATCTCGTGAACAGCATGCCTCAATATGTACGTGCTCTCCTGAATGCTCTTGGGGGTTACACGAAGTACTGAACTGTAATTTTACTGCCCGTAATCCCAGTCATAATTTAGCTTTTGTTTTTGCTGAAATTTTTTTTGGCTAATATGCAAAATAAAGTGATACTTCTGGAAAACGTACAGAAGTTTAACACAGTACTGTCCGTGAATTGAGTTCGATATCAGTTTACATCACTTTCAAGGATCAATTTATTTGCTTCGAAATGTCAAATGTGGTTTTTGTTTCTTTTAAAGGTTACATTAACAAAATCTAGAATAATTTCAACATAATTCCATTGAACTTTTGGTTCTAAGTCATCTTGAAAAGTAAGTTCACCCCCACAAAAAAAATATTCCATATTAAATGCCGTCTGTATGTTGAAAAAGTCAAAACTTTACATGGGGTGTACTTACTTTTTCACGTGACTGTATATATGTATATATATATATGTGTGTGTATATATATATATACACACACACACACATCCTTCCAACGTAGGCCAAACGTTTGGCCAACGCTCCCTTCCAACGTCTGATCAATGTCGGTCCAACGTTGGCCCACCGCGCCAAAATTACGTCGGCCAAATGTTGGAGCAACATTCCTTTCCAACACCGTATTTAACAATCACGAGGCTTGATGGCTATATGGTGTCTTTTTTTCTCTTCCACTATACTCAATTAAATCATCTTAATCATCATCATCATTGTCAATGCATCACACTTTTGCTGCCAAATCAGTTTCTTGGCAAAGGTTTGGCCGGGTAGTTTGACACATGACCTTTCCAGTAGTCAGTCAGGGCAGGAATTTGTAATTTTTTCAGGGTGCCGGAGATAATTCGCCTACCGTTCACAGAGGACACTGTGGGATCTTTATATCGCAGTGCAGTTTATTCTGTTCGATTGGGTCAATTACAACACAACTTAACCTCCCCCAGCCCCTCCCCCCCCCCCCTCAACTTGGACCAGTCCATTGCCTTCCTTGACACCACACCAAGTGGAATGGAAGAGTCCACAAGAGGAACTGGTTAATCCGAACCCTCTACGAGAATTGTAGTGTTATAACTTTTTTCCTCACAATAAATTTCATATTAAATCACAACGAGACAAAATGAAACAATATATCCAATCCGATATCCATTCTCTTCCCAGAGGATCATTACAGCTGAAGCAGTATCGAGGCAGGGAATAAATTAGATGGGTTGCCACACACTGGGTGGTTTACCATCACCGGGGATTGCCAGGGCAGACATTTGGAAATCGGCCAGGTTGCCAGCACACAATGGAATTTGGAATTTGGCCAGGGTATCAGCACCTACAGAGGCCTGAAAAAGTATTGCCATTTTGATACCAACCTTATTACCCTGTGCTCGGGAAGCGAAAAGCAGGGTTAAGCATTCAGGTAAGTACGTGTGCCATGTGTGTGTGTGCCGTACATGTCTGCATTTAAAAAAATTCATTTTCTTGGCAACCGTTGGTCCGATTGACCTGAAATTTTACCATAGAAGCGCCTCCCCCTGTATAATTTTTTTATTCGTAATTATAACGTCATTGGTCAACGTTGTACGGACGCCATCTTGGAAAAACGTTACACCTCTATATCTCCCAAACCGCTAAATGGAAAAATTTTAAACATGGCTCATTGTCAAGTACTCACCATGGGGAATAAGATATGTTGATGGTGATGTCATCGGTGCCTTAATTATGACGTCATAATTCGACAAGTACAACGCTTGATCAGATCAGTATGAATAAAACAAAAATTCCTCTGCAAATGTTAGTCCGATGGACACGAAATTTTCAGAATATGTGAGGCTCCTGTATAATTTTTTAATGATAATTATAACGTCATAGGTCACGTGGTACAGACGCCATCTTGGATAAAATCGAAAAAGGTTGCACCTCCATATCTCTGAAACCTCTCCATAGCAAAAATTGAAACATGGCTCATTGTCAAGTACTGCCCTTGGGGAATAAGACATGTCAATCATTATGTCATCGGTGCCTTCGTTATGACGTCATAATTCGACAAGTACAACACATCCGATCATTGTGAATTTTTTTTCTCAGCAACTGTTGGACTGATGGGCACAACATTTTCACCATAGGAGCGCCTCCTCCTGTAGAATATGTTAAAGATGATCATGACGTCATAGGTCATGTGGTACAGGCGCCATCATGGAATAACCGAAAAATGTTGCACCTCTATATATCCAAAACCGCTGCATGGAAAAAATTTAAACATCGCTCATTGTAAAGAGAACCATATGGGGAATAGGTGCTGTTAACAATGACGTTATTAGTGCCATAATTTTGACGTCATAATTCGACAGGGACAATACTTAGTCTGATCAGTTTGAAACGCATTGAGCATGATCTATGCAACAATTATATTCGAGAATTGTGTTTTGAATTTTAGGGTAGGCATACATAGATTTAGGTAGATCTGCATAGGTAGCTGTCCGGCTGTCGTGATAGGGAACCTCACCTGTAATAAGTTATGTGTTTAGCAAGGGTTTGTCGTATCAAGTGTATACCTGTGATCATACAAGGATGTTCGTGTGTTAAATAGTTGTAGGGACTAAGATAAGACCACTGTGTGTCAGACCTGGTGATCATTCCTTTGTCCCTTATGGCAACGCATTCTTATAGACACTTAGATAGGCCTTTAGTGCACTACATTAAATAACCCCCCCCCCTGCCCCCATAGAAAAGACTGACGAAAGAACTGACCGGAAAGACAAGCAGGCAGCGGCCGCGCAGTGGTACACCATGACAGGCAGACATTGCACAGAAGGGCCGAAAGCCACGCCCAGAAGGACTCTTGGTTGACAGGGGGGGGAGGACGAGTTGGAGGGAGGTCACTGATTGAAGGGTAGGGAAGATGAAGGACGTGCCACACGATGACATGATACCAAAGACGCTCAGCCAATCAGTGCGGAGGGCGCGAACGAACGGCCAACAAGCTAAGCACTGATTGAAGCAGAAGGCCCGGTGACAGGAAAAGGTGCGAAAGGTCACAAGGAAGGGCGGCACTGATTGGCAGAGGGAGAGAACTGACGTCAGATCACGAGCAACAAAACAACTGGCTTGCCTGCATTTTGCCCTTCTCGCTTTGGCTTCGTTCCTGCCCAGAACTCCCTTCTGCTTTGTCTTTCGTTCCCGGTTGGACTTACCTTTTGCGAACCACGAATTACTTGTTGGAGCAACATTGGAGCCCCATCGATTCTCCTCCCTGGCGTTCACGAAGCGAGCAAGGCTTGCCACTGGAGCGGGCGAGACCAGGGCGAGTGAGTGGCTCGGTGGCCTAGCAGCGCGCAAACTGGGGCATCGAGGCCTACTTCCCGCCAAGCACAGAGCCTCGTCCGACGACAGTGCTCAAAGCTGATGAGTCCTGACTCACCACAGACAGAGCTAAGTCCCCACGAATGAACATAACATTTTATTTGCTTCATTCTCCCTTTGTCTCATTTCTGAAGTCTGGTGTGGGGACGTCCTAACTTTGGATTTAGTTTGATCATCGCGTTTCCCTGTCCCGATAATTGTTTTAAATAAACCCTTGTATTATTTTCTTTTCTATTCAACATCCTGTGTTCGTGTAAGTTTAATCACCTTGCAGGTTGAAGACGCTGGCGCGCGTGGGCCATGAGGTAAGAGCTCTCGCCACTTCTTCTTCTTCCTTCTTCCTTCTTCCCTCCCGTGCTTGTATCATCAAATCCGTCATTGAATAAACGCCTCCATTAAAGCTCGTTTTGGCCATCCGCGATTCCTGGTCTTAACCAAGTGGCAATCGCGCGACAATATAAATTTATGATGTCATCGCTCACGTGGTCTGGCAGCCATATTGTATCAAATAAAAAAATGTTCAAAAACAGAAGAGTTGGCTCGCAACAAGTTGACTGCGCAGGGTAAGTATTCTATGAATACCATCTAGTTTCATGATGCTTTCAAATTAAACTTAATAAATATAGTCTTGAAAAACTGCTCCAAAGTAATAAAGCTAAAAAATGCAGATAAAATGTGAATAAGTTCAATTAACAGAGAAAAGTAAATGATTCTCAGTTGTATAAGTATTCAAAGCCTTTGCCTAATTAACCCAAAATCACTTCAGGTGCAAATTATTTGTTTGAAAGTTTACAAAATAAGTGTAATAGGTTTCACCCATAAGTAATCAGTGATTTAACTTAAAAATTAATCTCCCCACTTGTCAAAGGAATTTTATGGTGCAACTCACTTGGTCAACCAAAAATGTTGAATCCAAAGAGTTGGTTGAGAGACAAACAGAGACAGACAAGGAAAACATGAAAACCAAGGAGCTTTCTGAAGAAGTCAGACATGAAGAGGTGGAGAAGCTCTGTTCAGGAGAGGGTTTTAAGAAGATTTCAAAGTCATTCATTATCCCTTTGAGTACGGTTAAATCCATCATTAAGAAGTGGAAGACATATCATACGCCCTTTGTTGGAATTCTGTGCACCGGTTTGGAGTAGTGGCCTGACAGTACAGCAGTCTGATAGCATAGAGAGAGTGAAGCGAAGAGCTCTTAGGGTGATTGTGTACCCTGATCAACATCATTACGAGGAACTCCTAAGCAGCTTCGGCATTCCTTCCCTGGCTACTCGAAGAAATGATATACTCACTAACTTCGCAAAATCGATCCTGGTTTCCTTGCGACATCGTGATTGTTTCCAGCTGAACGGCAAAGCCTCTTTCGAACTGGACTCAGAAATTCTCACCACTACACATTCCTCAATGAAGAACTCAGCGATATAAACAATCTATGGTCCCTGCTCTAGTGAAACTGTTAAACGTCCAGTTGAAGCATGATTAATGTATTTTAATCTTTTAAAATAATTTTTTTCTGTTTGTTTTGATTTTCTGCATTTCTTCAATAATTTCGAAAGATTTCAACTTTTATTACCAGCATGTGCAATTTAATACAAAGTAAATATATTTTTCCTGTATTATTGAAATAAATTACATAATTTGGGGAACATGATTAATGTATTTTAACTTTTTTAATTAATTTATTTTGTTTTTGTTTTGTTGATTTTCCGAATTTCTGTAATAATCTCAAAAGATTTTAATTTTTATTAACAGCATGTGCTATTTGACACAAAGTAAATACATTTTTCCTGTATAACTGAAATAAGACGCATAATTTGAAATACTTTGATGAATCGATTGAATATTTAATTTTTGTAATGTTATATATTATTCTATTTTTAAGTCAGTGTAGGCTATTTAATACAAATATTTAGATATTTTGAATGTAATTATTGACATTCATATATTGACTGAAGCATTTCAACCTTTTAAATGAATTTCTTCTGTTTTGATTGATTCACCAATGCAAATAGATAATTGATTTTTTTTCTGTCTGTATAATGTATTTGTTACTATGTGAAATTATTTATATTGTAAACTTGACATTATTAGGCCCCATAAAAAAGTATTATTTTATCACCTTTGCGTGCATCACTTTTGGTAGAATTCCGATTTTAGTTTTTCGATCGTCTTTTCGGTCTTTTTTTGCTCGAAAAGCGGACGATTCCTTCCCAATAACAACGAACGATTCCTTTCGCGCTCCAGAAGTCATCGGATCGATAGTTTTCATTTTTTTTCTCCAATGGTATGTCTTTCATTGCAGCAAAGTTCGCCGTACCAAATAAATGCAATATTCTGTGCTATAAGAGATACTATATATCCAGGTTCTCATTGTTGATACTGTAGTTTTAGATGCAAACTGTTTACTGTGTGTAAAATAAAAACCTGGTTGTTTTAAAAGTTGATAGTGTGTATATGGTTTTTTATGTTAATTAATGTTATGTATTTGACCTTGACCGTCAACGGGTGATATTTGGCTTTGGCAAAAAAAAAAAAAAAAAACCTCCCTCCCTCATCACGTCTCCAGCCTGGATAAGGGTGATAAGATCTTACTTTTTTTATGGGGCCTTAGTCCTTGGACTACAGTCATGTACATTTTTGTTCTTTTTTCTTTTTTTCCTTTATTCTAATAAAACCGAATTGATTGATTTATTGATTGATTGATTGATTGATACCACCCAGACTCTAGCCAGATCAGGTCGCCTATCCAAACTCAGTAGCTGGGCAAGCAGGAAACTAGTTTGGGATGTCACTGTAAATCCAGCAATGACATGGAAAGATCTGCAAGGCCCTATGTCGAAGATGGGGGCAGTGTTCATCAATCAACAATATCCCATTCCCTTCACAAAGGTGGCCTCCATGGACATGTGGCAAGATAGAAGCCATTACTGAAAGAGACGCATCTAAAAGCTCATATGGAGTTTGTGTAAAAGCATCTTAATGATACTGTAGGCATGTGGACAAAAGTTTTGTGGTCAGACAAGACAAATATGTAACTTTTCGGTCTAAATTCAAAGTGTTACATCTGGCACAAGCATAACTGCACATCAACCAGTCAACACCATCCCTACTGTCAATCATGGTCATGGCATCATGTTATGGGGCTGCTTTTCATCAGCAGGGACTGGCAAGCTTGTCAGGATAGAAGGGACAATGAACGGTGCAATATACAGGAGAATCCTGATGAAATCCCACTTGAGTCAGCAATGAATCTCAAATTGGGTCGGAGATTCACATTTCAGCAGGACAATTACCTGAAGCACAAAGGTAAAGCCACACTGGAGTGGTAAATAATAGTGAATGAAGAAGTGAATAAGAAGAAAATAAATGTTCTTGAGTGGCCCAGTCAATGTCCTGACTTGAACCCAATTTAACATTTATGGCGAACCTTGAACATTGCAGTCCATCAACGATCCCCATCAAACTTGGCAGAACTACAGCAATTTTCACATGAAAAATGGGTAAATATTTCACCATCTCACTGTGCAAAGATGGTGGAGACGTACCCAAAAAGACTCATAACAGTTGCTGCTGTAAAAGGTGCTTCCACCAAGTAATGACCTGAGGGGGGCTGAATACTTTTGCAACCAATGATTTTTAATTTGTACATATTTTGTGCAGGTATTCCTGACAGGTAAACTCCTTCAACTATAACAGGGTTTCTTCATCTCTTCAGGTCTGAATAAAAAAGTTAATTTGGAAAAGTTGTTTCTACGTCATTCATAATTCATCTAAATGTGGCATTTTTTGGTAGAGGATGAATACTTTTGCAGGCCACTGTACTCTTGCAAAAGACTCGAGTAGGCATTTAATGTCCACGAGCTAATACAAGCAGATGGGACACCAGTGATGCGATGGCCTCCCTGTGAAGCACAAGGTGACAATCTGCCAAGACTAAACAGTTCAAAAGTGAATGCACTACTTATGACCTATCCTAGCAATAAGATCACATAACATCCATTTTAATTTACATGACGATACCAAATTCAACATGCACTAATAACACACTCTCCCTATGGGTGCAGCTACCAATGGGGTGATGCACACCCTCCCACCAGTACAACCATCAAGTTCCAATGCATTTCATCCCACAAGCAAACAGACAGACGCGTATGTTTCAATGCATTCCTTCCCCTATCTATAAGTAACCCGGTCGGGGTGTGGGGTGAGGAAGGGAATGGGGGGATGTGGGGGGTGGAAGGGGGTTCATCATCTTTTCGTTGAAAATATGTTGGTGAATGTGCCGTTCATCACGTTTCTGAGTTAAGTGTGATGCCGATCAGGAAGAAGAAGAAGCCTTGCTACCAACTTCGTACACTTCCAGAATTGTTTGATTTATTTGTGTTCAAATGTCTGGTGATTGTTTTGTATTTATTTATGCGAACGTGTACTTGTATATAATTGTCATTAATTTTAAAAGGCTCAGGCACTATCGAGCGATTTTTTAATTTTTGTTTTTTAAATCCAGAAAAAAACGAATTTTATCTTTTCAAAAACTTTTCTCCCCCCCCCCCCCCCCCCCCTCCCTAAAACACTCCCAGGCACTCATTGATGAACCTCTGAAAGTTTGACGAAGATCCGTTCAGCCAACTCTGAGGAAAATGGCGACACAGACAGACAGACCAACGGCCCTCTTATATAGTAGATGACTATAATAATTTTCATTATAATACAACACAGAGAATTAAAACATTTTAGAATGACTTGTACAACTTCTGGGATTTGATTATTTTTTTGTTTTTGCGAAAACATCCAGTTTTCGAATTATTCTGTCCAGTGGTGCAGGAGTGCTTTCAGCAGGTATGCCGAGCTCCAACGCCGCTTTAAGCAATAGACAAAACAAGCGTTACGCCTCCGTCCCCCGTCGGGGAAGTGATGTGAGTTGACAAAGTGGAAGACGCAGAAAACATGCTATGATATAATATTTCGCTCACAAGGTTCAGACATAAATGGAGGCGGCCATCTTGGATTTTGACGTGGCGACCCAATTTTCTATAGCGTTATTCCTTATGCCTAGATACACCCACACACCAGATTAGAAGTTGGTACTTCGCTTATTTTTCAAGATATTCCGCTCACAAGGTTCAGACATACATGGCGGCGGCCATCTTGGATTTTGCCGTGGCGACCCAATTTTCAATAGCGTTCTTCCTTGTGCCTAGATACACCCAAACACCAGATTAGAAGTTGGTACTTCACTTATTATTCAAGATATTCATCTCACAAGGTTCAGACATACATGGCGGTGGCCATCTTGGATTTTGACGTGGCGACCCAATTTTAAACAGCGTCCTTCCTTGTGCCTAGATACACCCACACACCAGATTATAAGTTGGTACTTCGCTTATTTTTTCAAGATATTTCGCTCACAAGGTTCAGACATATATATGGTGGCGGCCATCTTGGATTTAGACGTAGCGACCCAATTTTCAACAGTATTCTTCCTTATGCCGAGATACATCCAAACACCAAATTAGAAGTTGGTACTTTGCTTATTTTTCAAGATATTCATCTCACAAGGTTCAGACATACATAGCGGCGGCCATATTGGATTTTGACGTGGCGACCCAATTTTCCACAGCGTTCTTCCTTATGCCTAGATACATCCACACACCAGATTAGAAGTTGGTACTTCGCTTATTTTTCAAGATATTCAGCTCACAAGTTTCAGACATACATGGCATCAGACATACATGGCGGCGGCCATCTTGGATTTTGATGTGGGTTGCACCCACACACCAAATTTGAATACGGTCCGTCGCTTACGCACGCACGCATGCACGCCCGCACGCACGCACGCCCGCACGCACACACGCACGCCCGCACGCACGCACGGACAGACGGACCCCCCGTCGGGGAAGTGATGTGAGTTGACAAAGTGGAAGACGCAGAAAACATGCTATGATATGATATTTCGCTCACAAGGTTCAGACATACATGGAGGCAGCCATCTTGGAATTTGACGTTGCGACCCAATTTTCAATAGCGTTCTTCCTTGTGCCTCGATACACCCAAACACCAGATTAGAAGTTGGTACTTCACTTATTTTTCAAGATATTTCGCTCACAAGGTTCAGACATATATATGGTGGCGGCCATCTTGGATTTTGACGTGGCGACCCAATTTACAATGGCGTTCTTCCTTATGCCGATATACACCCACACACCAAATTAGAATTTGGTACTTCGCTTATTTTTCAAGATATTCATCTCACAAGGTTCAGACATATATATGGTGGCGGCTATCTTGGATTTGGACGTGGCGACCCAATTTTCAATAGCGTTCTTCCTTATACCGAGATACACCCACACACCAAATTAGAAGTTGGTACTTCGCCTATTTTTCAAGATATTCATCTCACAAGGTTCAGACATACATGGCGGCGGCCATCTTGGATTTTGACGTGGCGACCCAATTTTAAACAGCGTTCTTCCTTATGCCGAGATACACCCACACACCAGATTAGAAGTTCGTACTTCGCTTATTTTTCAAGATATTCATCTCACAAGGTTCAGACATACATGGCGGCGGCCATCTTGGATTTTGACGTGGCGACCCAATTTTCAATAGTGTTCTTCCTTATGCTGAGATACACCCACACACCAAATTAGAAGTTGGTACTTCGCTTATTTTTCAAGATATTCATCTCACAAGGTTCAGACGTACATGGCGGCGGCCATCTTGGATTTTGACGTGGCGACCCAATTTTAAACAGCGTTCTTGCTTGTGCCGAGATACATCCACACACCAGATTAGAAGTTGGTACTTCGCTTATTTTTCAAGATATTCAGCTCACAAGTTTCAGACATACATGGCATCAGACATACATGGCGGCGGCCATCTTGGATTTTGACGTGGTTTGCACCCACACACCAAATTTGAATACGGTCCGTCGCTTACGCACGCACGCATGCATGCACGCACGCCCGCACGCACACACGCACGCCCGCACGCACACACGCATGCCCGCACGCACGCACGCACGGACAGATGGACCCCCCGTCGGGGAAGTGATGTGAGTTGACAAAGTGGAAGACGCAGAAAACATGCTATGATATGATATTTCGCTCACAAGGTTCAGACATACATGGAGGCAGCCATCTTGGAATTTGACGTTGCGACCCAATTTTCAATAGCGTTCTTCCTTGTGCCTCGATACACCCAAACACCAGATTAGAAGTTGGTACTTCACTTATTTTTCAAGATATTCATCTCACAAGGTTCAGACATACATGGCGGCGGCCATCTTGGATTTTGACGTGGCGACCCAATTTTAAACAGCGTTCTTGCTTGTGCCGAGATACACCCACACACCAGATTAGAAGTTGGTACTTCGCTTATTTTTCAAGATATTTCGCTCACAAGGTTCAGACATATACATGGCGGCGGCCATCTTGGATTTTGACGTGGTTTGCACCCACACACCAAATTTGAATGCGGTCCGTCGCTTATGCACGCATGCACGCACGCACGCCCGCACACATGCACGCCCGCACGCACGCACGCACGCACGGACGGACGGACGGACACACGGACGGAGGGGAAAACCATAGCCCCCTTTCGCTCCGCTGTGCGACGGTGGACAAAAACTAGGCGGTCACCTAAGAGAGGCGAAATAGGTGTCAACAAAAAACATGAACGAAAACAACTATTCATGAAAGTAGATAAGTAACTAAGCAAGCATACTGTTTATGTGTTCTTCCTTTAATACGAACTGTTAACGTCCAGATCCACAAGCCAGGTGACCTCCCAGGGCACGCCAGAAGTACACCCGGCGATTGTGCGTTGAAGAACCATGAATTCCACCTGAAAACTGCAGGTAATGGTGGATGCCACCGCAACATCTCCGCGAATGCCACCTTTAGCGAGTCCAGCACCGACCTCACACAGGCATCGTGTGGGGATCAGGTAAGTGGTTCTTTCTCTGCTTCATCTCGTCATTGGCCATCCTGCCCACCCGATGCGTCCAATCAGATATACTGTTCACGAGAGGGTGGTTTGGTGCAATAGTATTGTTGAATTACTATAATACGTGAATTACTGAACTTGCTGAGGAGTTGGACTGTTGGAGATAACGGCATGCTATGAATCAGATTTGGTCCTATTAGAGGAACCAGGAAGCAATTCACAAACTAAACAGACAACGAGCTGATACAGAACCCCAAGGAGAAATTCAAAGTGAACTTTTTTTTGGCAAACCTTGACATAGCAATATAATCGGTTGAAGAAAGATTTACACAAATGCATAAAATTCCTTCTCTGGTTGGCTTCCTCTGTGATGTTCAGAGTTTGCAGAAGAGAACATCAAAGCAAATTATGGAACATTGCTTGAAGCTAAAGCAAGTTTTACAACATAGGGATTTTGATGTATTCGATTGATGGTCTTCATTTCCATAATGTTGTTCTAATCCCTTGCAGCAGCACATCGTGTTACATGTTTCGTTCCCGCATCAGTCTTACATCTTACTCTTCCTCCTCCTGTGAGAACCAGCTCAAACCAGCTGTAATTCAGCACCCAAATACCAGTGGAATAAAAATGTGATCACGTGACATGGTGAGTTAAGCCAAATATATTATGTATCATATGATTGCCTACAGCACGATTATACCAAGACCCCCAATCTATATATGGTAACACGATTCTGGACATGGGATCCCTCAGGAGGTTTCTGGAACGAGGGGCTATCGTGGTTCTTCACGACTCACAGAGTTCGGATTGGAGCTATCCAGTACAACTGGCGAACATTCAAATATATTTTTCCTCAGTGATGCCAGAAAGACTGGTTGGGCATGAAATTCTGGAATAGAACATACCACATCAATAGAACACCTCATCAATAGAACATTAGATTTCACAAAATATTCACCTGAAGGAACTTGTTTTCTCCATTTAGTAAACCGACAACACAGAAAGTAAAATTCTAAATTATAATGATCAACTTTGTTGCAGGAACACATAGTATTGTTATGTCGGTGGGGTAGGGGGATATATAGATTTAGGTAGATCTGCATATGTAGGTGCTCCGATGTCGCGAAGAAGAAGAATCATCTCGATGTACGTATGTCAGGGACCTGTCTAGGCCGGTTTGTCTGATTAAGGTGTATCTTCGTCCCCATTACGAGGAATGGGGCATGTTAAGTAGTTCTAGGGTTTGTGCTAATTCCCCGGTGCCGTCCCCTCTGTGATCATTCCGGTGTCCCTTATGGCAACACATCACATATATTAGCTAGGCCCAATAGAGCACCGCATTAAATAAATATTCCACCGTTGACACAATGACTTAGGGATGAACAGACCAGAAGCTGCCGCGCAAAACGCCGGCATGATGAGTAAACATCGATCAGGCAGGCAATAGCCATGCCCCGAAGGACTCGTGATTGACAGGGGGAGGGACGAGTTGGAAGCAGGTCGCTGATTGGAGAGTAGGGAAGATGAGGGACGTGCCTTAATGACATGCCACACGATGACGTAACACCACAGGCGTGAGACCCTCGGCCAATCAGTGCGGAGGGCACTAAGCACTACCAACAAGTGACGCACTCATTGGAGGAGAAGCACCAGCAACGTGCATTAGGCACGAAAGACCACGAGGAAGCGACGCACTGATTGGGAGAGAGAGAGAGAGAGAGACATCAGACATTTATGGACATCAGACGCCGAGCGATAAAACAACTCGCTTGCTGGCATTTTGAGGCTTCTCATTCTTGGATTCATCCTGCCCAGACCTCTCTCCCCTTCTCTCCCGGTTGGACCTCTTCCCTTCTTGCCTTTTCATTCCCATTTGGACTTTCGCTTGGTGGATGTTGGAGGGACAGTGGGGTGCCGACGATCATCCTCTCCTGGTGCCTGCGTGCGAGTGCTGTGCTGTGTGGCTTGGGACGGACCATGCAGCAAGGCCGGTGTGCGCGTTGGCACCAGAGCAGTTCGTGCCAGCCGGAGCTGTGGTCGAACGACGAGCTCGGGAGCCTGACGATTCCTGACGAACGATTCCTGACATACAGATAGATAAGCCCACATCCACAAATACAACGTTTTATTTTATTGATTCCTCCTTTGTCCTGTTGTTGAAGTATGGTGTGGGGACGTCCCAACTTAGGATTTAGTATTTATCATAGCCTTTCCTTGTCCCAATAGTTCTTGTAAATAAACCTTTTTATTATTTTGCCGTTTCTATTCGAAATCCATGTTCGGTTTGGATTATTTCCCGCTTCTTCGTCCTCCCCTTCTTCCTCCCGTGCTTGTATAGAAAATCCGCCATTTACCCGAACGCCTCAAAATAAGCTCGTTTCCATCCGTGATTTCCACGGTCTTAACCAAGGGGGAGTCACGTGACAGTATGATATCACGTGATCCACATTACAGATTATAATTAAAGTGCATTTCTGTGTAGAACAGTGCAGAACAATGACAATATACAATCAGTATATCAGACTCACCTTTTTCAAGTAAAATAAACCTGTAATTATAAATGCAGATCTTTTATTGATATTAATGCACAACATACATTTTTAAAATCTGTATTTATGAATGCAGATGTTTTACTTATTGCACATTATACTTTTTTTTTAATGTGTATTTATAAATGCAGACGTTTTATTTAATGCACAATATACATTTTTTTAAATGTGTATTTATAAATGCAGAAGTTTTATTTAATGCACGATATACATTTTTGAAATCTGTATTTATAAATGCAGATTTTTTATTGATATTAATGCACAATATACATTTTTAAAATCTGTATTTATATATGCAGATGTTTTAGTGTAATAAATGCACAATATGCATTTTTGAAATCTGTATTTATAAATGCAGATGTTTTATTGATATTAATGCACAATATGCATTTTTTTTTAATCTGCATTTAAAAATGCAGATGTTTTATTGATATTAATGCACAATATGCATTTTTTAAATCTGTATTTATAAATGCAGATGTTTTATTGATACTAATGCACAATATGCATTTTTGAAATCTGTATTTATAAATGCAGATGTTTTATTGATATTAATGCACAATATGCATTTTTGAAATCTGTATTTATAAATGCAGATGTTTTATTGATACCAATGCACAACATACATTTTTGAAATCTGTATTTATAAATGCAGATGTTTTATTGATACAAATGCACAATATGCATTTTTGAAATCTGAATTTATAAATGCAGATGTTTTATTGATACGAATGCACAATATGCATTTTTGAAATCTTTATTTCTAAAGGCAATGTTTTATTGATATTAATGCACAATATGCATTTTTGAAATCTGTATTTATAAATGCAGATGTTTTATTGATATTAATGCACAATATGCATTTTTTAAATCTGTATTTATAAATGCAGATGTTTTATTGATATTAATGCACAATATGCATTTTTTAAATCTGTATTTATAAATGCAGATGTTTTATTGATACTAATGAACAATATGCATTTTTAAAATCTGTATTCATAAATGCAGATGTTTTATTGATATTAATGCACAATATGCAATTTTGAAATCTGTATTTATGAATGCAGATGTTTATTGATATTGTCGCGCAACCGCTGAAATTTATATCAGGCGATCGCGGATGCCGATCACGAGGCTTTAACTCTGAGGTGGAAGCTCAATGGCGGATTCCAAAATCTAACGAGGGAAGCAGCGCAAGTCTCCGCAGCCTTAACTATCAATCCAATCACCCGGTAAACTACGTTCAGGTATTATATACAAAAAGTAATGCAAGGGTTTATTGGGAAAAGCAAAGACAGTGAAAAGCACGCGCCGATAATAAAATACGGTAGCTAAATTGTGATCCCACACACAACAGATATCAAATACAAAACGAGGGAATATGAATTAACAAAAAGAACACGTCAGGTCATGTACAGTGTACGCGGAGCTCGGGCTTATCTGTCTCGTCGTCTTGTCCGTCCAACACGGCTCCAAACTCCGGCCCCGATGTACCCACGAGGCCTCGCTCCAAGCTCCGATCCTCTCGCCGCCAACAAGGTCCGTGCACCAAGCTCCAAAAGCACCAGCACCATTCCACTCGGGCTACACCTCAGCCCAACTCGGGTCGCGATCTCTGAACGACATGACTGGGCTGCTGAAGACAACTCCTCGTATCAACTCGACTGCCCAATGGTGTTCAGCAACTGGCGTTCAGCAACTCCCTATGGCTCAACTGCCAACTCTGCAAACTGCGAACTGCCAACGCAACTCGGGCTCTCTCTCTGCACTGCCAGGAATCCAACTGCTCTGGATCAACTGCGCTGAACTGCGAACTGCCAGGAATCCAACTGCTCTAGGTCAGATCTTCACTCCTCCCTCAACTCCTCACTCTGGTCCATCTCAGGTTGGGGCTCTGAACTCATCTGCCCGAAATAGCGTCCGGCCCTCGTTAATATCCCTGGCTGGTGACGTCAGCATTGGCGCACCGCTCTGCCAATCAGAGCCTCCACCGACTCGCCCCTGTGCACGCCCACTGCATCACTCCAACTCTCGTCCCCTATTTCTTGGTCACAGCACGTGCTATGCGAGGCGGGTAGGCCTTTCGGAGGTGTAAATGGTGGCGGCCAATTGTGGTGGTGTTCTAGCCTGATTTCTTCCGAGGTGGCGGCCAATTGTGGCGGTGTTCTAGCCTGATTTCTTCCGAAGTCATGTCAGGGGGAAGGCGTCATTTAGTGTTGTACTAAAGGTCCTAACTAATGTTTAAGTGGGGTGCAGTGCCAAAATGGACAAAGTTTTGGCTACCAGGTGAGACATACAAGGGCTCTACTCATTATTCCCTACACTACTTAACACACGAATCTCCTGGTAGATTCACAATCATACATCTTAGCCGACAAAACGCCTAGATATGACTTATTACAAGTAGATTCCCTATCGCGACAGTCGAAGCATGTTACCTACTCAGATCTACTCAGCTATACATATATCAGTACCCAAATTCGTAACACAGCCCCCCCCGCCCCCCCCCCCCCCCCCCCCCAGGAATTGTAGCTCCTGCAAGGTCCACTGCAGGCGCTACCATTCCAGCCTTAACACTTACTGTCACACACTTAATTAACCTATGAAATAAATCAGGAAGGGCTGTGGGAAGTGAGTCGGACTACCTACCTACACTTCCTTAACATGCGAAACCCCTTAACCATCATGCAATCAAATATTTACAATGGTCTTCATTGTTCCTGTGGAGGGAGGAAACAAACAACACTCAAAACTCCTACCTTATCCACAAAATTTAACCTTAACCAGAAAATTCCAAAAACTCTATAAAACATTTTTATATACCCCGGTCTACAGACGTCCCCCAGTGGATGCCACAAGACACAACCTTACCTGTGGGGCCATCCCCAATGCACCCCCTAAATTTCCACGGGCCCTGTCCAGATGTTGCAGGTGAGTGGCATGGCTCAGTGGATTTCGCCAACATTTATGCAACACAAACCCCTTATCCACTCATACTCATTCTGAAACGCATCATTACATTTCAAAAATCAACAAAGCTCTTATTTCACCCCCCCCCCCCCTGCAGGACCATGGCATTGACGTCATATACATGTGTGTGCATTCCTCAACTAGGCAGCGGGGAGGTACCACACAAAACGATGGTGGGGGTGCTTCAGGCTGTGGTGCCCGCAGTCCCAAACACAAGTCAACCGACTTACAAGTTCATTGACTCACCCCCCCCCCCCCCCTTTACCTCTTGGCCCCGTGACAGCCTAACAGCCCCTTTCCACCATTACCTCGCCGGTGAGGGTCTCCACACACACCAGGCTCCCTTGCCTCCTGCTCCAGCGCAGCAACACAGGTCGTCACCGGGGGACTTCCTCACCCCGTAGCGCCCAACTAGACCCTCCACCGATGAGCTCCAATTTCCAATTACCACCGGCTGCCAGGGGTAATTGCCGCAGAGGGGGGTTGCAGGCATCGCTCCTCAGAGCTTGATCCGTACCTGCGGACACACACACACCTTCCCCACCCACAAGATCCCCAAAACACACTTCCTCCCCCGCTGCCATTAAATTCTCCACACAATTCAGCACAATTCATAGATGGTGTACAAAAGATGTTTCACAAGTTTGCCATGGCCTGCCCTCATGTGAAATCCCTCAGTTCACAGTTCAAATCATTACACTTTTTTCCAGAAGCACATTTCCAAAAGCACAATAATCACCTCTCATTATCTCCAATAATCATCACTCACTCTCCAGTTTCCACTCTCACGACCACATCAAAACACATAACCACAACACAAAAACATACGCCACCCACAAGACTCTGTGTGGCCCCCATTCCATCCCCTCACCCGCCATGTCATCACTCTCACCCACCTCCCAACTCCAAACTACATGTCCCCAATTTACTAAGCATGTCCTGAAGCCTGGAAGTGTACACATCCAACACTCACCTCAAGTGCAGGTAACTACCGGTTGGTCAAGTCCAAAGTGCAATCCATCCTTCAAATCCCAAAATTTCTCATCGAGCCTAACAAATTCTTCCAAATTTCTCTTTTGTCCCCACTATACTGGCAGGTATGTGGATCCACATCCAACGGTGATCATCACTACACAACTACCAGTGGCCACGACAGCTCTGCACCTCTACCGTGTAAGGGTCATCGGAACAAGGTGAGCAGTCAAAACGCCAACATGGCCCATGAGTGTCCATAAGGGTGCGACCCACCCTCCATCCTTCGGCCCCCCCTGCGAGGAACACAGCTGCACCAGCCCCAGCTGGCCAATGTGGTGAGCACCTGCTGCCACAACACACACTACCGCACACACAACCTCGGCCCTGGGGGAGACGGTCGCAGTGCGTGGCATTCCGCTCACGTCACCTACGCCGCCCTCTCGTCCCCCAGTCCACAGAACCGCAGCCCCCCGGTGCTCACCCACACTTGACCACACCAAGGTCCAGTCAACAGCCATGCTCCACCAGGAGACCCACCCAGAAGACATGGTCCACACACCTCGGACACGCACAGCACCACGTTGACCCTCAGGCTACACAACTACATCCCCATAACCCCGCGTCCCAAATATCAGCACAGTTTCCCCCGCAACCAGTTGAAAGCTGTCTTGCTACCCTATTAATTTTATCACAGCCTCCAACACTTTGGTCTACACACCTGGATCAATAATGGCGTCACTGTACAGTGTCCACCATTTCTCTTCACAAAATTCTCCCCTTAATTTACATCTAACCCCAGATTACCCATGCCAAACATTTGTCACAATTCACTAATCTCAACCAAAGAAAGATGCTTTGCCATACACATGCAGGCCGAGCATGGCCCATATGCTCAGCTCGTTACACATCTCCCAATTCATCAAACCCATGGCTCTCTTCCCAACCTGAGAGTCCATAAATCATAACTGAGCATCTGTGGAAGGTCACTCTCACACCATCACGTTCCACAGATGCCCCAATGGTTGTCCGGCAGGCTGTCTCATTCCTGTCCATTCGGTTCGACCCACGTCCATAGCCCAACACGGCATGTCAGGTCACCACATGCCGGTTGTCCCAAAGTCTCAGGGAGAGGGTGCCAGGCCACATGCCCGGGTGGTCACTACATCAGGCCCAAGCTGGCCGTCCACGGTGCCACCACCAAAGCGCGACCCACAGCACCTCCCCCTAGTGGTCCTCAATATTTGCCATCCCTGGCTTGAGAAACCACCTCGGACCCCCCTGGAGGTCTTAACCCCCCACCAGGGTCCGGTGACCCTGTCGGTCCGAGCCACCAGCTCGGATGGCGCCCCGACGGACAAGCGACGCCACACTCCACCAGACCCCCACGGGACCCAGGTCGTACCATGCCACCCATGGCTGGACCCTACGTCCAAATCTCGCCAGCACAGCCCCCCAGCTGGCTGGCATCACCAAATTTACAAAGGGGCAACTTTTGCCCGAGGCCATCACCAATGACCTCCCCATGCCCAAATTCCGCAGCCCGGGGACCAACTCCAACCACGGCTGCTCCAAATCACATTACCATTTAAATGTAATTTTCTTTTTTCTTTTAAAAATTCTCACCACCTGTGCCAAACCACAGCTGCAGGTAACAACTTCTACCACCGGTTGTTCTGCCCCTCCCTGCAGCTGGTCCACATTCCCTACGGGGACCAACACTTCGGAGGCTCTATCTCCCGATCCTCCAAGATCCAAATCCAGCCTGGAGCCAACACACTCCCCCAACTGGTTGTCCAATTTTGCAGCCTCCGTTGCCAAATTGTAGTGTACGGTGAGAGTCCCCTCGGTCATTCCAACCACCTCCTCGGACCAACTCACCTCATTACCCAGACTCCTATGGGCCCGGTCAACCTTTACCTCTATGGGACTGTCCCAGGTCCCCAGCCGCTGGATCAAATCATCCTCATCATCATCATCATCATCATAACAAATCATTTCTGGCCCCGTCAGGCTTTGATCAATAAATACATGGTCCGGCTCCACCACACGGACCCCCAATAACGTTACCCCCCCCCTTGCTCTGCACCATCGCCCTGGTGCTGCACCAACTCCAATTCACCACCCTGTTGAGGTGTTGTGGCATCCACCCGGTCCCGACGAACAACCAGGCCAGGTGGGAAACATTCCCTATTACAATTTGCACATTCTACGCTCACCTGTTGGCATTCCCCATCTACCTGTTCACATGCCACAATCAGGTCTTCCCCATTTACCTATGGGCACTCCACGCTCACCTGTGGACACTCCACGTTTACTGCAGGCATTCCCCATCTACCTGTTCGCATTCCCCATCCAACTGTGGACATTCCCCATCCACCTGTATACATTCCCTATCCACCTGTAGACATTTCCCAATCCCCATCCACCTGCACACATTCCCCATGCACCTGTGCACCTGCAGTCTCCCCATTTACTTCAATTGCCATGCCCTGTGCAATTCCCAATTTTGCCATTCCCGGCTCCTGAGCCCCGTGCACATCTGCATGGGCCATACTCTCTCCCATTCCCAATTTAGTTTCCCCCATTCCGATTCAATTTTTGCCACCTTTGGCTTCTCCTGTGCCCCGCCGGCACCAAACCTCTTCATTTCTCCATTTCGTTCATTCCCCTGGGACTCCATTTTGCTTTCCATTCGCTCACTATCGGCCCTCATTTCTCCCATCTCATTTTGCAATCCCCCAATTTGATTTCCCAATCGCTCACCCATTCGTTCACTATCGGCCCTCATTTGCTTTCCCAATCGCTCCATAATTTGCATTAAGGACTGGGTGTCTATGGGGGCCGTCCCACTTGGCCCCGGCTCCCCGGTAGGGGAGGGGGATAAGTTGGTGCTCGGGATGGAGGAGGTTCCAAGGCTCACCTCTAATTCAAATCCCCCTATTTCCGGCTCACTCCCTACACTGACGGAGGCCTCGCTACGTACCTCCATCTCGTCCATCTCCGACATCTGCTTTTCAGAAGGTCGTTTCCCGCATGCGTATTTATTTTAATTCCAAAAAAACACAATTTAAATTTGTCGAAGACGCGATGTCACGCTCCGTATGTCCAATCGACCATACAAATTTCTCCGCCTCGACTATAAAAAATTTGCGTTCGAACGTCGGGCGCGATGTACGCCCGACCATGTTGATGTCTCGCCGCAGACAATAAAATTTGTCTGACGGGTTCGAATCCCGCACTCGTGACACCAAATGTCGCGCAACCGCCGAAATTTATATCGGGCGATCGCGGATGCCGATCACGAGGCTTTATCTCTGAGGCGGAAGCTCAATGGCGGATTCCAAAATCGAACACACCCAAGCGCACGGAATGGAGGGAAGCAGCGCAAGTCCCCGCAGCCTTAACTATCAAATCAATCACCCGCTAAACTGCGTTCAGGTATTAAATACAAAAAGTAATGCAAGGGTTTATTGGGAAAAGCAAAGACAGTGAAAAGCACGCACCGATAATAAAATAAGGTAGCTAAATTGGGATCCCACACACAACAGATATCAAATACAAAACGAGGGAATATGAATGAACAAAAAGAACACGTCACGTCATGTACAGTGTACGTGGAACTCGGGCTTATCTGTCTCGTCGTCTTGTCCATCCAACGCGGCTCCAAACTCCGGCCCCAATGTACCCACGAGGCCTCGCTCCAAGCTCCGATCCTCTCGCCGCCAACGAGGTCCATGCACCAAGCTCCAAAAGCACCAGCACCGCTCCACTCGGGCTACACCTCAGCCCAACTAGGGTCGGGATCTCTGAACGACTCGACCGGTCTGCTGAAGTCAACCCCTCGTATCGACTCGGCTGCCCAATGGCGTTCGGCAACTGGCGTTCAGCAACTCCCCATGGCTCAACTGTCAACTCTGCGAACTGCGAACTGCCAACACAACTCGGGCTCTCTCTCTGCATTGCCAGGAATCCAACTGCTCTGGGTCAGATCTTCACTCCTCACTCAACTCCTCACTCTGGTCCAACTCAGGTCGGGGTTCTGATCTCATCTGCCCGAAATGGCGTCCGGCCCTCGTTAATATCCTGGCTGGTGACGTCAGCATTGGCGCACTGCTCTGCCAATCAGAGCCTCCACCGACTCGCCCCTGTGCACGCCCACTGCATCACTCCAACTCTCGTCCCCTATTCCTTGGTCACAGCACGTGCTATGCGAGACGGGTAGGCCTCTCGGAGGTGTAAATGGTGGCGGCCAATTGTGGCAGTGTTCTAGCCTGATTTCTTCCGAAGTCATGTCAGGGGGGAAGGCGTCATTTAGTGTTGTACTAAAGGTCCTAACTAATGTTTAAGTGGGGTGCAGTGCCAAAATGGACAAAGTTTTGGCTACCAGGTGAGACATACAAGGGCTCTACTCATTATTCCCTACACTACTTAACACACGAATCTCCTGGTAGATTCACAATCATACATCTTAGCTGACAAAACGCCTAGAAATGACTTATTACAGGTAGATTCCCTATCGTGACAGTCGAAGCATGTTACCTACTCAGATCTACTCTGCTCTACATATATCACTACCCAAATTCGTAACAATATTATTGCACAATATGCATTTTTGAAATCTGTGTTTATAAATGCAGATGTTTAATGACACTAATGCACAATATACATTTTTGAAATCTGTATTTATAAAGGCAGATGTTTTATTGATACGAATGCACAATGAACCCCGACCCATCTCTACCACCTCTGACATCAACTCATCCTGGGAATTCTTCCAAAGTAAATTGCTCTCTCTCATGCACAGATTTATCCCATCTCGTCTTCAGTTGTCATACCCTTCCTCCCATCCATGGTACACGGAATCTTGTGGTGAGGCTGTTGCCCAGAAACAACTTGCCTTCGTCTCCTGGAAAGCAAATCCAACGGAAGGAAATCTCATTTCCTTTCACAAAGCCCGAAACAAGTGTGTGTCCACCCTCAGGAGAGCTAGGAAACAATATCTCTCCGTTCTCAAGACCGAACTCTCTTATCTGTCTCCCTCTTCCAAATCCTGGTGGCGTCACGGTCAAATCTGTTTCTGGTGTTTGTTTCCCCTCCATCCCCTCCCTTACCTCAAATGGCTACACAGCTGACTCCGCACATGAAAAAGCTGAATGCCTCAACTCTGTGTTTGCCTCTAAATCTTGTGTCCCAAACCCATCCCTCTCTGTACCCACCATACCCAGTCGTACCCAGCTGCTCCTGGACTCCGTGTCCTTTCCTCCTGACAAGGTGGAAAAGTTTCTGTCAACCCTCGACTCTGATTCTGCAACTGGACCTGACGGCATCAGCCCACGGGTCCTAAAATCCTGTTCTTCCGCTCTTTCACTCCCTCTCTCTGTTCTCTTAACCCTCTCTTTTGCTCAAGGTCAACTGCCATCTGCTTGGAAATCAGCCAACATCACCGCTTTGCACAAAAAAGGTGCAAAAACAGATCCTAGCAACTACAGACCAATCAGCCTTCTCCCAATTATCAGCAAAGTCATGGAATCCATCATTGCTTCGGATATGAAATCTTTCCACTTCTCCAATGGGTTGATCTCTGATCATCAATTTGGTTTCAGACCAGGTCACTCTACTCTGGACATGCTGCTTCTGCTGTCTCAACAATGGATGGAGGTCCTCAATGCCAAACAGGAAATTAGAGCTGTCTCCCTCGACATATCACGTGCCTTCGATACGGTCTGGTGCCCCGCTCTGCTCACCAAACTCTCCTCCTTTGGTATCCATGGAAATCTCCACGCATGGCTGGCGGACTTCCTCTCTCGTCGTAGTCAATGTGTGGCCCTGAATGGGTTTCTCTCATCTCCTCTTCCTGTTCAGGCTGGAGTTCCCCAAGGCAGTGTTCTGGGCCCTGTGCTTTTTCTGGTCTTCATCAATGATCTCTCTGACTCTCTGGAACATCCCCTTTATCTATTTGCTGATGACTCCAACCTCTGCCGCTCCATTCCTCATCCCTCAGATCGGCAGTCTGCAGCCTCCTCACTCTCTGCAGACCTGGACAAAATCACAGACTGGGCAAACAAGTGGAACATGTCTTTCAATCCTGACAAATCTCACACTCTTACGATGTCTCTCGGAAAAGACCGACTGGACAACCCTCCCATCTACTTCTGAATAATCCTCTCCAAGAAGTTCTGTCACTCAAGCTTTTGGGTCTCACTATCTGCCATGATCTTTCCTGGGAAAACCACATTTCCAAGCTGGCCTCCAAAGCCAGTCGCCGACTGGGCATCCTCCGTCGTGCGAAGTCCTTCCTTGGCAAACCTGAGCTACTCACCACATACAAGGCTTTCATCCGCAGCTCAATGGAATACTGCTCTCCCCTCTGGGCTGGTGCTCCTTCCTCACACCTAGCTCGTCTTCACGCTGTTGAAACCAAAGCGTTCAGAATCATTGGAATCTCCCGTGATGACGCTATACCCGAGGGCCTTTCACTTACTCACCGCAGGCAGGTTGGTGGTCTTTCCGTCTTCTACCGACTCCTCTCCGGCCTTGCTCCCCCAGCTCTCTCTGGGCTCTCTCCCCCAAATATTCCTGCAGGTCGCACAAGATCTGCCTGCAACCCTCTTATGGTTAAACTGCCAAAATCAAGACTCTCTGCTCACCTTCACTCCTTCATTCCTCTTTTCTCCCGCCTCTGGAACAAACTCCCTCACTCTCTTCAATCCCACTCCTCCCTCCAGGTCTTTAAAACGGCTGTTCACCACCATCTCTTATCTTCCCCAATCCAAAACCTTGATCTTTTCTACCCCCGCTAATTTCACCCCAAATCCACTTTTTTGAGGTGACTTTTGTCTTCTTTCCTGGAAGTCCTTGGTGTCCTTGCGTTTTATACCTATCCTGCCTCCCCCCAGGTCCTCTGCCTCCCACACATCTCCCGATGTCCCTGCCCTCAAATGTTGTGTTTGTGTGCTTCCTCCCCTTCTCTCCCCATCTTGTCGACCGCTCCCATTTTTATATACTTTGTTTACTTGTTTGTTTGATTTGTTTGTTTGATAAATGTTAGCTCTTTCACAAGCCTCGACTCTGTATACAAAAAAAATAAAAAATAAAAATATGCATTTTTGAAATCTGTATTTATAAATGCAGATGTTTTATTGATACTAAAGCACAACATGCATTTTTGAAATCTGTATTTATAAATGCAGATATTTTATTGATACGAATGCACAATATGCATTTTTGCAATCTGTATTTATAAATGCAATGTTTTGTTGATATTAATGCACAACATGCATTTTTGAAAGCTGTATTTATAAATGCAGATGTTTTATTGATATTAATGCACAATATGCAATTTTTAAATCTGTATTTATAAATGCAGATGTTTTATTGATACTAATGCACAATATACATTTTTAAATCTGCATTTATAAATGCAGATGTTTTATTGATACTAATGCACAATATGCCTTTTTGAAATCTGTATTTATAAATGCAGATGTTTTATTGATACTAATGCACAATATACATTTTGGAAATCTGTATTTATAAATGCAGATGTTTTATTGCTATGAATGCACAATATCCATTTTTTTAAATTTGTATTGATAAATGCAGATGTTTTGTTGTTATTAATGCACAATATGCATTTTTAAAATCTGTATTTATAAATGCAGATGTTTTATTGATATTAATGCACAATATGCATTTTTTAAATCTGTATTTTTAAATGCAGATGTTTTATTGATACTAATGCACAACATACATTTTTTAAATCTGTATTTATAAATGCAGATGTTTTATTGATATTAATGCACAACATGCATTTTTGAAATCTGTATTTATAAATGAAGATGTTTTATTGTTATTAATGCACAATATGCAATATGCATTGATGAAATCTGTATTTATAAATGCAGATGTTTTTCTTTGGTTGTTTGTTTGTTGTATGCAAGTTCGAGGCTCGTGAAAGAGCTAACATTAATCACAGCAAATGTCAAAGTGACACACAAAACATATAATAAGGGGAGCGGTAGACAAGATGGGGAGAAATGGGGAAGGACACAGACACAACATTTGAGAGCAGGGACATCGAGAGATCTGTGGGAGGGAGGGGGCTTGGGGGGAGGTGGGAGAGGTATAAAACACATGGACACTGCAATATGTTACAAGGACTTCCAGGAAGAAGTTGGAATTTCAAAAAAGTGGATCTGGGGTGAATTAGCAGGGGTAGAAAAGGTCAAGGTTTTGGATGGGGGAAGATAAGAGATGGTGGTGAACAGCTGTTTTGAAGACCTGGAGGAAGGAGTGGGATTGAAGAGAGGGGAGTTTGTTCCAGAGGTGGGAGGAAAGAGGAAGGAAGGAGTGAAGGTGAGCAGAGAGTCCTGATTTTGGCAGTTTAACCATAAGAGGGTTGCTGGCAGATCTTGTGCGACCTGTAGGAATATTTGGGGGACAGATTACAGAGAGAGCTGGGGGAGCAAGGCTGGAGAGGAGTCGGTAGAAGAGAGAAAGACCACCAACCTGCCTGCGGTGAGTGAGTGAAAGGCCCTCGGAGTTAGCTTCATCATGAGAGATTCCAATGATTCTGAAAGCTTTGGTTTCAACAGTGTGAAGCCGACCTCGGTGTGAGGTAGGAGCACCGGCCCAGAGGGGAGAACAATATCCATTGAGCTGCAGATGAATGCCTTGTATGTGGTAAGGAGCTCATGTGTGTCAAGGAAGGACTTCACACGACGGCGGATGCCAGGTCGGCGACTGGCTTTGGAGGCCAGCTTGGAAATGTGGTTTCCCAGGAAAGATCATGACAGATAGTGAGACCCAAAAGTTTGAGCGACAGAACTTCTTGGAGAGGATTGTTGAGAAAGTAGATGGGAGGGTTTTCCAGTCGATCTTTTCGGAGAGACATAGTAAGTGTGTGAGATTTGTCAGGATTGAAAGAGATGGTCCATTTGTTTGACCAGTCTGTGATTTTGTCCAGGTCTGCAGAGAGTGAGGAGGCTCCAGACTGCTGATTTGAGGGATGAGGAATGTAGCGGCAGAGAGTGGAGTCATCAGCAAAGGGAGAGAGAGAGAGGATTTTCTCGAGAGTCGGAGAGATCATTGATGCAGACCAGAAAAAGCACAGGACCCAGAACACTGCCTTGGGGAACTCCAGCCTGAACAGGAAGGGGAGATGAGAGAAATCCATTCAGGGCCACATGTTGAATAAGACCAGAGAGGAAGTCCGCAAGCCATGCATGGAGATTTCCATGGATACCATAGGAGGAGAGTTTGGTGAGCAGAGCTGGGTGCCAGACCATATCGAAGGCACGTGATATGTCAAGGGAGACAGCTCTGATTTCCTGTTTGGCATTGAGGACCTCCATCCATTGTTGAGACAGCTGAAGCAGCATGTCCAGAGTAGAATGACCTGGTCTGAATCCAAATTGATGATCGGAGATCAAGCCATTGTAGAAGAGGAAGGATTTGATATCCGAAGCAGTGATGGATTCCATGACTTTGCTGATCATTGGGAGCATGCTGATTGGTCTGTAGTTGCAAGGGTCTGTTTTTGCACCTTTTTGTGTAAAGCAGTTATGTTTGCTGATTTCCAAGATGATGGCAGATGACCTTTCGCAAAAGAGAGGATGAAGAGAACAGAGAGAGGGTGAGATGGAGTGGCAGAGCAGGATTTTAGGACCCGTGGGCTGATGCCATCTGGTGCAGTTGCAGAATCAGTGTCGAGGTTTGACAAAAAAAAGTCGAGGTTTGACAAATGTTTTATTGATATTAATGCACAATATGCATTTTTTAAATCTGTATTTATAAATGCAGATGTTTTATTGATATTAATGCACAATATACATTCTTTTATCTGTATTTATAAAAGCAGATGTTTTATCTATCTATAATTCCAGCAATCTCTGTGTGTCTGTGTGTCTGTGTGTCTGTGTGTCTGTGTGTCTGTGTGTCTGTGTGTCTGTGTGTCTGTGTGTCTGTGACCGCTGTTTCTCGACAACCACGGGTCCGATATACTTGAAACTTGCCAGGTATATTGCTGGGGACCCGAGGATGTGCCTTTTCAAGGTTTTAAATTAATCGGACAAGTACTTACCGAGCTATGTCCAAAAAACGCTTCAACCAATCAGAGAGCAGCGAGCTATCACGTGTGCCGAACGTGGCGATCAGACTCTGCCTCGGACGGCACATTTGACAGCGTATTCATTTATTTCACGTTGGAAAACTATGTTGCCGTTAAACTATGTTTTAAAACGAATTCAAACTGCGATTAAATTAAAACGATTCATCGTAACTGCGATTTGCGAACTTCCGGACAGTGACGACTTATCTTCCGGCAGCCAATCACAGAACGCTTTGTTGCGTAGGCATGGCCGATGTGAGACGAGCGGAGCTGAGCGCGTTACGAGCTGACCGCCATTACGGTACGTAATTCGATTTCTTATGCGCATTATTTCTCCCAATTCAGTCAGAGCGAAGGGCGGAAGCGAAGAGCGTTGTTTTTTTTGTTTACGGGCGTACGGGCGGGGTAGAGCGTACGGGTAGCGTTTTTTTTTTTTTTTGGCAAGGAACGGGCACCCACGTACGGGCAATGCCCTAGTTGATACTAATGCACAATATGCATTTTTGAAATCTGTATTTATAAATGCAGATGTTTTATTGATACAAATGCACAACATGCATTTTTGAAATCTGTGTTTATAAATGCAGATGTTTTCTTGATACTGATGCGCAATATGCATTTTTTAAATCTGTATTTATAAATGCAGTTGTCTTATCGATATTAATGCACAATATGCATTTTTTAAATCTGTATTTACAAATGCAGATGTTTTATTGATGTTAATGCACAATATGCATTTTTTAAATCTGTATTTATAAATGCAGATGTTTTATTGATACCAGTGCACAATATACATTTTTTAAATCTGTATTTATAAATGCAGTTGTTTTATTAATATTAATGCACAATATGCATATTTTAAATCTGTATTTACAAATGCAGATGTTTTATTGATGTTAATGCACAATATTCATTTTTTGAAATCTGTATTTATAAATGCAGATGTTTTATTGATACTAATGCACAATATACATTTTGGAAATCTGTATTTATAAATGCAGATGTTTTATTGCTATGAATGCACAATATCCATTTTTTTAAATTTGTATTGATAAATGCAGATGTTTTGTTGTTATTAATGCACAATATGCATTTTTAAAATCTGTATTTATAAATGCAGATGTTTTATTGATATTAATGCACAATATGCATTTTTTAAATCTGTATTTTTAAATGCAGATGTTTTATTGATACTAATGCACAACATACATTTTTTAAATCTGTATTTATAAATGCAGATGTTTTATTGATATTAATGCACAACATGCATTTTTGAAATCTGTATTTATAAATGAAGATGTTTTATTGTTATTAATGCACAATATGCAATATGCATTGATGAAATCTGTATTTATAAATGCAGATGTTTTTCTTTGGTTGTTTGTTTGTTGTATGCAAGTTCGAGGCTCGTGAAAGAGCTAACATTAATCACAGCAAATGTCAAAGTGACACACAAAACATATAATAAGGGGAGCGGTAGACAAGATGGGGAGAAATGGGGAAGGACACAGACACAACATTTGAGAGCAGGGACATCGAGAGATCTGTGGGAGGGAGGGGGCTTGGGGGGAGGTGGGAGAGGTATAAAACACATGGACACTGCAATATGTTACAAGGACTTCCAGGAAGAAGTTGGAATTTCAAAAAAGTGGATCTGGGGTGAATTAGCAGGGGTAGAAAAGGTCAAGGTTTTGGATGGGGGAAGATAAGAGATGGTGGTGAACAGCTGTTTTGAAGACCTGGAGGAAGGAGTGGGATTGAAGAGAGGGGAGTTTGTTCCAGAGGTGGGAGGAAAGAGGAAGGAAGGAGTGAAGGTGAGCAGAGAGTCCTGATTTTGGCAGTTTAACCATAAGAGGGTTGCTGGCAGATCTTGTGCGACCTGTAGGAATATTTGGGGGACAGATTACAGAGAGAGCTGGGGGAGCAAGGCTGGAGAGGAGTCGGTAGAAGAGAGAAAGACCACCAACCTGCCTGCGGTGAGTGAGTGAAAGGCCCTCGGAGTTAGCTTCATCATGAGAGATTCCAATGATTCTGAAAGCTTTGGTTTCAACAGTGTGAAGCCGACCTCGGTGTGAGGTAGGAGCACCGGCCCAGAGGGGAGAACAATATCCATTGAGCTGCAGATGAATGCCTTGTATGTGGTAAGGAGCTCATGTGTGTCAAGGAAGGACTTCACACGACGGCGGATGCCAGGTCGGCGACTGGCTTTGGAGGCCAGCTTGGAAATGTGGTTTCCCAGGAAAGATCATGACAGATAGTGAGACCCAAAAGTTTGAGCGACAGAACTTCTTGGAGAGGATTGTTGAGAAAGTAGATGGGAGGGTTTTCCAGTCGATCTTTTCGGAGAGACATAGTAAGTGTGTGAGATTTGTCAGGATTGAAAGAGATGGTCCATTTGTTTGACCAGTCTGTGATTTTGTCCAGGTCTGCAGAGAGTGAGGAGGCTCCAGACTGCTGATTTGAGGGATGAGGAATGTAGCGGCAGAGAGTGGAGTCATCAGCAAAGGGAGAGAGAGAGAGGATTTTCTCGAGAGTCGGAGAGATCATTGATGCAGACCAGAAAAAGCACAGGACCCAGAACACTGCCTTGGGGAACTCCAGCCTGAACAGGAAGGGGAGATGAGAGAAATCCATTCAGGGCCACATGTTGAATAAGACCAGAGAGGAAGTCCGCAAGCCATGCATGGAGATTTCCATGGATACCATAGGAGGAGAGTTTGGTGAGCAGAGCTGGGTGCCAGACCATATCGAAGGCACGTGATATGTCAAGGGAGACAGCTCTGATTTCCTGTTTGGCATTGAGGACCTCCATCCATTGTTGAGACAGCTGAAGCAGCATGTCCAGAGTAGAATGACCTGGTCTGAATCCAAATTGATGATCGGAGATCAAGCCATTGTAGAAGAGGAAGGATTTGATATCCGAAGCAGTGATGGATTCCATGACTTTGCTGATCATTGGGAGCATGCTGATTGGTCTGTAGTTGCAAGGGTCTGTTTTTGCACCTTTTTGTGTAAAGCAGTTATGTTTGCTGATTTCCAAGATGATGGCAGATGACCTTTCGCAAAAGAGAGGATGAAGAGAACAGAGAGAGGGTGAGATGGAGTGGCAGAGCAGGATTTTAGGACCCGTGGGCTGATGCCATCTGGTGCAGTTGCAGAATCAGTGTCGAGGTTTGACAAAAAAAAGTCGAGGTTTGACAAATGTTTTATTGATATTAATGCACAATATGCATTTTTTAAATCTGTATTTATAAATGCAGATGTTTTATTGATATTAATGCACAATATACATTCTTTTATCTGTATTTATAAAAGCAGATGTTTTATCTATCTATAATTCCAGCAATCTCTGTGTGTCTGTGTGTCTGTGTGTCTGTGTGTCTGTGTGTCTGTGTGTCTGTGTGTCTGTGTGTCTGTGTGTCTGTGACCGCTGTTTCTCGACAACCACGGGTCCGATATACTTGAAACTTGCCAGGTATATTGCTGGGGACCCGAGGATGTGCCTTTTCAAGGTTTTAAATTAATCGGACAAGTACTTACCGAGCTATGTCCAAAAAACGCTTCAACCAATCAGAGAGCAGCGAGCTATCACGTGTGCCGAACGTGGCGATCAGACTCTGCCTCGGACGGCACATTTGACAGCGTATTCATTTATTTCACGTTGGAAAACTATGTTGCCGTTAAACTATGTTTTAAAACGAATTCAAACTGCGATTAAATTAAAACGATTCATCGTAACTGCGATTTGCGAACTTCCGGACAGTGACGACTTATCTTCCGGCAGCCAATCACAGAACGCTTTGTTGCGTAGGCATGGCCGATGTGAGACGAGCGGAGCTGAGCGCGTTACGAGCTGACCGCCATTACGGTACGTAATTCGATTTCTTATGCGCATTATTTCTCCCAATTCAGTCAGAGCGAAGGGCGGAAGCGAAGAGCGTTGTTTTTTTTGTTTACGGGCGTACGGGCGGGGTAGAGCGTACGGGTAGCGTTTTTTTTTTTTTTTGGCAAGGAACGGGCACCCACGTACGGGCAATGCCCTAGTTGATACTAATGCACAATATGCATTTTTGAAATCTGTATTTATAAATGCAGATGTTTTATTGATACAAATGCACAACATGCATTTTTGAAATCTGTGTTTATAAATGCAGATGTTTTCTTGATACTGATGCGCAATATGCATTTTTTAAATCTGTATTTATAAATGCAGTTGTCTTATCGATATTAATGCACAATATGCATTTTTTAAATCTGTATTTACAAATGCAGATGTTTTATTGATGTTAATGCACAATATGCATTTTTTAAATCTGTATTTATAAATGCAGATGTTTTATTGATACCAGTGCACAATATACATTTTTTAAATCTGTATTTATAAATGCAGTTGTTTTATTAATATTAATGCACAATATGCATATTTTAAATCTGTATTTACAAATGCAGATGTTTTATTGATGTTAATGCACAATATTCATTTTTTAAAATCTGTATTTATAAATGCAGATGTTTTATTGATACCAGTGCACAATATGCATTTTGAAATCTGTATTTATAAATGCAGAAGTTTTATTGATATTAATGCACAATATGCATTTTTTAAATCTGTATTTATGAATGCAGATGTTTTATTGATACTAATGCACAATATGCATTTTTTAAATCTGCATTTACAAATGCAGATGTTTTATCTATCTATAATGCCAGTAATCTCTGTCTGTGTGTATGCGACCGCTGTTTCTCGACAACTACCGGTCCGATATACTTGAAACTTGCCAGGTATATTGCTGGGGACCTGAGGATGTGCCTTTTCAAGGTTTCATATTAATCGGACAAGTAGTTACCGAGCTATGTCCAAAAAACGATTCAACCAATCAGAGAGCAGCGGGCTATCACGTGTGCCGAACGTGGCGAACAGACTCTGCCTCGGACGGCACATTTGAGAGCGTATTCATTTATTTCACGTTGGCAAACTATGTTGCCGTTAAACTATGTTTTAAAACTAATTAAAACTATTTTGCGATTCATCGTAACTGCGATATGCGACCTTCCGGAGCTCCTGTGAGAGCGTGCGCCATTACGGATAGTAATTCAATTAAAAACATAAAAACATTGTCCCAATTCAAGGTTTGATATTAATCGGAGAAGTAGTTACCGAGCTATGGCGATTTCTTTACCAAACTCCGCAAGCCCAAGCCGTTCGCTTTGGACCAAACCATTTCATGTAAATAGAGGGGGGGGATTGTCACCGTACTCGCAAGCCGTTCGCTTTGGACCAAACCATTTCATGTAAATAGAGGGGGGGATATAATTTTAGATATAGATATAGTACGGGCATGCCCTAGTTGATATTAATGCACAATAGGCATTTTAAAAATCTATTTATAAATGCAGATGTTTTATTGATACTAACTAGCAACAGTACCCGCCCTACGGGCGGGGCTTCAATTGGCAGGCCCAAATGAAAAGGTAAAATATCAGAAATTGAAGGCTTTTTTATTTTAAACGATTCATATAAACATCAGTTGAATCATATCACACACAAATCATAAAAATCTAAACAGTACGTGGCTAAACAGTACATGGACGATCATGTACCACGTACGTCTCGCATCTCGCTCGCTCTCATGTTGTCCCGATAATGATCCTTCCGCAGGTTCACCGACGGAAACCTTGTTACGACTTTTGTGTACTTCCTCTAGACAGTCAAGTTCGCTAATCTTTTCGGTGCACCGGCACGAGCCGAGAACGGCCCGTGCAGGGGCTGATCCGAGGATCTCATCAAACCGTCTGATCGGTAGTAGCGACGGGCGGTGTGTACAAAGGGCAGGGACTTAATCAACGCGAGCTGATGACTCGCGCTTCCTGGGAATTCCTCGTTCGTGGGATGCTGTCTCAAGCCCCAATTCCCATCACGGATGGGGCTCAGCGGTTTACCCGAGCCTGACGGTGTAGGGCAAGGTACACGCTGGCCCGTCTAGTGTAGCGCGCGTGCAGCCCCGGACATCGAAGGGCATTAAACGTTCATTAAACATTAAACATTCATTAAGCATTAAACGTTCATTAAAGGATTACGAAACGAAAAACATTACGAAATTACGTTCACACCATCACGTCAAACACTACCGTGAACACATACATCGTCACAACATGGTCACAATGAGAACATCGTCACAATGAACGTTATGCGAACGCGAATGTTATGCGGGAGTCCAAACCTGAGAAATCTGGAGACCAAAGCTGAAATTGGGAAAACTAAATAGCCTATTTTACTCCCAGGGGTCCCAGGATTACCCTCCCAAAATATCTTTGCGATCGGTTCAGCAGTTTTTACGGTACCTTCAAACAGACATATTAGATTTGGTGAATTATAGTGAGATGCACAATATCGATTTTTGAAATCTGTATTTATAAATGCAATGCTTTATTGATATTAATGTGCAATATACATTTTTGAAATCTGCATTTGTAAATGCAGATGTTTTACTGATACTAATGCACAATATGCATTTTTTGAAATCTGTAATTATAAATGCAGAAGTTTTATTCATAGTTTTATTCATAAGTTTTATTCATCCACACATTTTTCAAAAGTTCGAAAGTTAATTGAACGTTAATAGCCACAAAGCTGAAGGTTCGCCTCGAGCGTCCAATACCGATGCACTGGCCCTGATTGGCTCAAGTATGGGAGAAAATCATCTCCCTGGATTAGCACTACTGGCAGTTCATCACAGTATGGGCATCTCTGTAGAGACTGTGATTGATACTCTTGCACTCTCACCTCGCCACCTTGATTTTGTACTTCATTATTCTGTGGAGCTGTGCTACTTACTTATTTAGCAGGGAGCCTCAGCCCTCTCCCCTCCACCCCCCCCCCCCCCCAATAAGGAAAATCCTGGTTGAACCCCTGCAGACCCTTATTATATATACCATATTCCAAACAATCCTGACTCATTATAGTGAATTTGTTTCTGAGCTGTTTTATGTATTACCTCCCCAAACTCCAGTTACGGTGCACCTCAGTCTCGAGAGGGAACGCAGCAGAAAGATTTGTTATTTTGAGTGTTCTAATAAACCATGGTAAAACTACACCAATGCAATTGTAGAACAAAACAAGTAATTGTATTAAGAACTCTCACATACACAATAATAACACTATTAAAGAAAGTACCATGAAACTATCACTGGCATCAAATGAACAATACATATGATGGTACCATCATTCCCCAATGCTCTCAAAGCAATAAACTCACGATACGCCAAACGTGAGTAAAATGTAACATTCCCCAAAGTCCGTGCACAAATCCCCATGCGGGGTGAAGGTGGAAGTCATGCCGAACAACAAGGTCAGGCAGGTATCGGGACGGCGGCGGACGAGTAGTTATGAGGTGAGAGGTCGACATGGGATTTGATCTGATATGGAAACCAACGGTGATTAACACAATGATGTCGATATGGGAATCCCAGTGAAAAAACAAGATGCACCAAGCGGACAGTCTCTTAGAGGACATAATGGCGTATTGGCCTGCAATGGAGGCACTTGCTTCCCCTCCAACAATAGCTCACACTTGGTGATAAAACCTGAGATGCAGATTTAATTGCAATCGCAATATGTGACGATGTCGCGGGCAATCCCTTTCACAGGAAGCCTCAACTCATTCGCGACCAACATCAAAAAAGTCTGCTCGCAGCCTCGATGCGACTTTATGGCTGTATCTCTCTCATGGCTGTCTCCTCCTCTCTCTTCTCTTTCGGTTCCTTTGCCGCATTTTCCTTTTTCTTTCACAAACATTTATGTTTTACCTTTTACTAAAGTCATCTCCATTTCACACAAAAATCTTAACAACAATATTACCTGAATCTAAAAATATTCCACAAGTATATAATAACAACAAAGGCAGAAGTGACTGATCCGTAACAGCTGTTAGCTATGTTGATATTCAAGGTTAATCATATAAGCATGGGTTTTGGGAGTGCAATTAATAACTGTATTGCTGGCCACTGAGCAACTGCAGCAGAGCTCAGCTGGAAGCATGTTCCCCATTAAGTTGTCTACTATGGGTTTCGCTCCAGACGGAGTCAGACGTAATTGTCGTTCTAATGCAGTGACAGTATGAGACATTGCATCTCATAGTATCCTGTCCTTTTGCTTGACATGTAATAATGCTTGAACACTACAGTCAGTATGCATTGTTTTTAACCAAGAAAGATACAAATGAGATGCATATAAGTCAATTTATTAATAATTTTTGTACGTAAAATGGCCAAATTACAGCCGTGAAAATGAATTGTACTATATTGCAGTTACTTTTTTGTTTTTATTGCTTAATATACAGCGCACACATACAGTGTTATATAACTATTTCGAGTAATTAACTATTTATTGTCTTACAGCATGTGGATGATGTTGGACGCAGCACTAAAAAAAATCCTATCAATGTGCCCTCAGAAGATGATTATAGGACTCCCCAACAAAACTATTGAAAGTTGGTTGAAATTTCCTGGGCATGAATTGTTTATTACCGTGTTAATGTGCAAGATACCAGTTGAATTTGTTGGATTTAAAACTGTGTTCAAATATACATACATACTGATTGTATTGTCTAAAGAATTGTCACTGTACACATGATAGTGCTGTTGTTGTTGGCGAATTCTCATAACACTTATGACAGAGAAAAAAGTCCTAAACTATTCTGTGGCTAAGAACCGATGCTGGATAGGTCACCGCTCCATTGCGGGTTGCAAAAGCCACCTGCTGAGCAGCCGCAGGGCATTCCCAACGCCACCCTGTCAATGCGCACAGTGATTTTAAATTGTGTCATAAATTTAAAGTTTATCTGTTGCACAACCAGTCTTTCTTGTACACTTTTGCTTGTTTCTCTCACACGCGAATTGTTGAGTTGATAACTTTCATAGCATCAGATGGTTGGCTACATTACACTTAATATCTGTAATTGCTTTTACTGTGGAAGGAATCAGAGAGGCTATTGTAATCATTCAGCGTGTCAGTGTGTGTGTGTGAGCATGCATATCTGTTCTCTACAAGAGCGAGGCTAATGGAAAAGCAAGGTTAACTTGACACTGGGGAAGCGAGACAACATTTGGGCTTAAGCGGATAAATGAGCATGAAAGGAAAGAGAGAGAAATAGAGAGAGAGACTTTTGAAATCCTTTTATTATCAAAAGAATACAATTTTTTAAAATATATTTACACCAACCATAAATACATGAAAGTAATGAAACTAAAAGGTTCCAGAAGTATCACGGCACACAAATTACCAAAATAAACCATTAACTTTATACAAACTACAAAAACATTACTACAAAAACTATTAACAGTTGGTTCTCACGAACCTCACACAACCCTTCATGACACCAAGTATTGGTGAATTCATCAAGATTGTTTGCATCCTTATAGAAACAAAACTCTAGTTTAAGTCTTGCTGACACGAGGGCATTGAAAAACAACATAACATTGCATTCCCCGGCAGGTTTACCGTTCAATTCCTCCCTTCTTGAGAGATAAATTGCCAGCTTGGCTGTTGCAACAAGAAACCTCATGAGCATGTTTTCCTTACTTGACTTGGCATTAAAGCCAAAAATAAAAGAACGCAACAAGAAAACAACATTCATTCTGTGTGCCACAAAATTAAACCACTGAAACAAAGGAACTAATCTCACACAATTAATGAAGGCATAGAACACGTCCTCCGTACATTTGCAGAACGGGCAACACGTGGATGTAGGAGAGAAATGGTTGATTAACTTATTGGAGGGGAATATCCAGTGGATCAGTCTCCATTGGAGATCACCAGATCTTTTACTTACGAGCTTGCTGTACATCGAGTCCCATACAGGTTCAGAGGGGGGTCCCACAAGCAACAGTCTCTTCCACCGGATTACTCCATTTAGCGGCGTATCCCCCAGCAGTAACTTGACACATGACCTGTATAACTCTTTACTGCTAGTCTCTTGAAAGGAGCTTATCCCCATGATAACCGGGGGTAAGTCGTCCGACTTGAAGTGCACCAATAACCCAGGAAACACCCATTCATCATGCAATGGTTCGAGCTCGTGGGACCAGCATACTCTCAGCCCTATTCGTATTACCTCTCTCAACACTTTTGCAGTCACTCTTTCGAACCGAATTCCTGCTAGCTCGGCTACTTCTCAAGCTGATTTCCACCTGCAACCTGAAACATGCCAGAGGTGCCATACTTTTGTGATGCCGGCAATTATGAAATGCTGACAGAGGTCCCTACTTTTGGGCATGTTAGGGAAAAGCCGATTGCAGAATGAAGGCTCTTGTGCAAACATGTTGATGTCATAGTTGTCTTCTTGACGGCACACTGTGAGGTTCTGCCAAGCATTCAACACACTCTGATAAAAACAGGAAGAGGAGATATGTCAACTTGTTGAAGCAGGACCAAGAAACATTCGCGGCCATATCCAAGCACGCCTGTTTGCCGCAAAAGTTGGTGGCCAAGACATGGTTTGGTAATTGCTCTTTTGCCAAAAGTTTTTGTACAAAGCATAGTCGAAAGGCCATTATACGGCTCCTGACGTCGAACATACTCTGGCCACCCTCGGCCACTGGACGGCATACAACGTTTGTCCGTAACCAGTGATGACCTCCCGAAAATAAATCCAACAGTTGCCTTTGCACTTCCTTCACCAAGCCTTCTGGTGGTTGCAGGAAGATGAATCTGTGCCACAAGAAGGAGGCGACTAGATTCTTGACTACCAAAACTCGGCCCTTATACGAAAGGCGAGGCAGGGCTCTCCTCCACCCACTCAATCTCTTTTTTACGACACTTTTCCCAGGGCTCAGCAACACTTTTCCAGTTCTTCTGGCCGTACTGTGGGAATCCAAGAAACACTCCAAGATAGCAAACACCTTCATCCACCCACTTTAAACTTGCAGGAAGGTGTATTGGTGGGCCTAGTGCCATTACAGATGCACTGTTCCTGACAGAGGTTACCCATAAAGCTTTGCTCTTTTCCCAGTTGCACTTCAACGAGGAAGCTAAACCAAACAAATGTAGGCACTTAACAAGAGCTGCATTGTCGCTATTGTCTTTAACAATGACTGTGACATCATCAGCATATGCCGATACGACAACTGAAGGGTATTCAGGAGATATACTCATTCCAGAGAAGTTATTCCTTAGTAACACGAGAAGTGATTCCATTACACATGCTTCAAGCACATGATTCAAAAAGACGTGATCGATGCTATCAAAAGACTTTTCTAAATTAAGAAAAATTATACCAAAGTCATTCTGCACACAGTTGCCATCTATCAGATCTCTAATGAAAAATATGTTATCATACATGGATCTACCTGGGATACAATAACTCTGATCAGGGTGAACCAAATCGCTAATTACCTTTTTAACTCGATTCGCCAAAACTTTTGAAAATATTTTATAATCAGTGCATAGTAGAGAAACAGGTCTCCAATTCTTCATGTGTCGCAAATCACCAGCCTTTGGAAGAAGGGACATCACCGCTCTTCTCAAACTTAAAGGCAATTCTCCATGAGTCAGTGATGATTCAAGAACATGCATCAGTTCTGGACCTAACAGTTCCCAAAATTCCACATAAAATTCAGCCGGCAGGCCATCGATTCCAGGGGCTCTTCCCAAGTCCATTCCAGCTAGGACTTGCGTTAATTCCTCGAGCGTAATTGGTGAGTCCAAATCCAGGCCCTGGGGCTCAGTTAACGAGGATAGGTGAGAGGTTAAAAGTCTCATCGTTTCATCACAAACAACCTGTTTTGAAAACAGTTTGGAAAAGAAATCTTTAACAATAACCATATGTCTCTGGGATTTACAACAACAGCTCTGCTAGGGTCAATGACAGAAAAATGTTCTTGGGTGATTTACTGACAGAATCCAGATGAAAAAAAGCTTTACTATGGGTATCTAAAACCTTTAAGTTCTTAACCCTTAGTCTAAGTAACAATCCTGCTGCTTTCTCCTGGATTAACTCTCTCAACTGAGTCTTCTTTTCTAGTAATAACTGGAAGTTTCTTACATTATTATTTTTAGCTTCAGGCTTAGTTTACCTTCAAGCTGTACAATGTCAGCTTCCAAACAAGTCATTGTTACATTCCTAACATTTGTAATGTTGCTCTAAACTGTTGACAAAACACCCGAATCTGGGTTTTCGTATTGTCCCACCAAAGATTTACTGAAGAAAAAGAGGGCTTTCTTAGGATTTGATTCGCCCAGAAAACTTGGAAGGCTTCTTTAAATAGACCATCTTCGAGAAGACTGGTATTAAATTTCCAGTATGCACTTTTATGTATTGACTGAGGAAAAAGAAACCCCATGGTTACTAAATGATGGTCTGAGAATATTGACGGAAAATAATCCGGAGAGACTATAGCGTTTCTAAAGGGTGAGTTTATATACCATCGGTCGAGTCTCGCAAAGGACACTCTTCCTCTGGTAAGGCGACTCCAGGTAAACTGAGGTTCATTGTGGGTAAAGTACCCTCCATACATCTAGCAAACCCACCCGAGAAAGGAAAAGGTATAAATCAATACATGATTCGGGATGAGTTTCTGCCGAGTTCCTGTCCATTACAGGTTCAAAGGTACAGTTAAAATCACCCCCGATACACACACATTGGTTTCGATCAACTGTCTGCAGGTGATTAATCACAGAAGCAAAGAAAGCTTTCCGTTCTGTACTCTCACTCGGTGCGTACACATTGAATAATGTGAAATGGAAATTATTAACCACCAGTTCTAGAGAGCTGAACCGGCCTTTAACAATCTCCTGAAGAGGATTGACTCAGGTACTAGTTACCCTGGTCTAAGTATGAAAGCAACACCTGCCGAAAGAGAAGACAGGTTGCTAAAAAAGCACTGTCCCCCAAAAAGACGACACCAATCACTGTCACCCCAAATCAGAGTAATCACCCCAAAAAGACGACACCAATCATATTCTACGTTTTGGGTGATGTGAGTTTCCTGCAATAAAAGTACATCGACATTTTTGCGCCGAAACAAATTTTGCACTTGAGCTTGGCGGTTTGGGTTTGCACCTCCACCATTAATGTTCAAGGTGCCAAAGGTAATTTGTTTCATTCCTTATCAAAAGGCTTGATTGGGTGTTGCGAAATCTCAAGACCGGCTTTTGTAATAATTTTCCTGAGTCGGTGAAACTGTGACCTTGTTAGTGGTTATTATTTGGCCTTGCTCGTTATTTATTTTGCTGATTGAATAAATGAACCTAAATCAGGAAATGTATCCCTGATAACTACATTTCGCTGTCTTCAGGTTTCATTCAGAAAAGAAGGTACTAGATGAGGAGATATCATTGGCTGATTCAACTGAGACTGAGACAACTCGGGCACCTCGACATCCTCATCAGATTCCCACAAGTCCGACAAGGTCCCTCCGGGATCGAGGATGTCAGCTTCCGTGGTCACTATGGGAATTGTCTCTGGAGTCTGGAGATTCGTGTCTCCAGTGTCTCTGGAGATTCGCTGGAGAGCTCCACTGTGCGATCAACGTTGCCATGGTGATCGTTGTGCTCATCAGAAGTTGAAACCTCGGTTTCACACTCTTGTGGAGCACTATCTACCGAATCAATAAGCGACTCGGTAAAACAGTTTTGAATCTGCATCGGTAGAGCAGCACTGTGGAGGGATGAGTCAGTCACTGTCTGCTCGTTCGCAGTGGCTAATGATCATAACGGTTCGTTTGAGGGTTTATCACCGTCTTCGACAGTGACCTGTGCCTGAACCCCCATATCATACTCTGGGTGGAAAGTTTTTTTACGAGACCGTCCTCAGCAGGTGAGGGTGGATGATAGCTTAACAAAGTTATCAATCTTGAATACTCGTGCTCCACAAGGCTGTGTATTGTCACCTCTACTGTTCAGCTTGTACACCAGTGGTTGCGTGGCTCTTAACGAAGTTTGTAACTTTATTAAGTATGCAGACGATATCGCCATTGTTGGCTGTCTTTCCGATCAATCATCCTTTGTACCGTACCTCGATGAGACTGACAAATTGAATAACTGGTGTGGGGACTTTTGTCTTACTCTGAATGTGTGCAAAACTAAAGAGATGATTTTGGACTTTCGGAAAGGTCACAATCATGAGCCTGTAACCATAAATGGTCATAACGTGGAAATTGTTACCAAATTTAAATACCCAGACACCATTCTTGATAACAAGCTAACTTTTGATGGAAATACTGATGCTGTGTACAAGAAATTAATGCAAAGATTGTATCTTCTCAGGAAGTTGAATTAATTTGGTGTTAGCTCACGTATGATGCGGATGTTGACTAATTCCTTACTGATCAGTGTTTTATCATTTAATTTGATTTCCTGGTACAGTTATCTAAATGTGTGGAATAAGTCACGATTGAGAAAGATCATTACACTGGCATTTAAAGTGGGTGGGCCTTCAACCAGTATGGAGTCTCTATACTTGCGAGCATTGAAAAGGAATTTGGTGCAGGTGTGTACCGATGAAAGTCATTTCTTGAACGGGCTTTTTGAAAAACTGCCATCAGGGAGACGCTTTCGTGTGAGGATGATGAAGAAAAACATTTTCAAAAGGTCATTTGTACCATGTGCAATTCAAATGCTAAATTCAATTTCCTAGACATTTTGCTGTTTAGTCAATCTTCCATATTTTATATTTATTTTATATCTTTTTATATTGTTTTCTTATTCCCTTTGTATTTTATGTTTTAATGATGGTCAACTTACGGTGTCACCAAAGAATAATTTCCCTGAAAATGGGGCAATAAAGATTTATTACTACTTCAGCGTTGCCACTTATTTCACCCATAGAGCAATTTATATCCACAGAGTTGGTACACAAACTTTGAGACATATTATTCTCAATTGCAGGACCCGATTCACTATCCTTTTTTCCAAACCAGATGGAAGCATGAGGAACACATTGATGTGCATGTTTAGCTACACTGGCCTTCTCCAATACTACCTTTTTTGGATTACTGGTAGAAAAATTAGCAACCGACGCCCTTAGTTATTTTTAGAACCAATAATAGGATCCTCCTCCATTCCTTCACAACAAGAGGGAATGGCAGCAAACGTTGTACAAGTTGGGGTCACTTCGGTTTCTGTAACAGGAAGTGAGGTACTGTAGCAGTTACTGCTGGGTGTACACAATCGCCTTGCACCTGCCAGGACGCGGCCAGGGCGCAATCGCCATGCCGGGCTCGTCCGGACGGGCCCAGATGCGCCTCTCCCGGGCATGCCCGGACTCGCTGTTCCCGGGCTCGCCCGAACCTCCAGGGCACGCCCGGTCTCGTCTTTCCCGGGCATGCCCGCTCTCGCCTTTCCAGGGCTCGCCCAGAACGCCCAGGCATGCCCGCTCTCGCCTTTCCAGGGCTCGCCCAGAGCATCCGGGCATGCCCGCTCTCGCCTTTCCAGGGCTCGCCCAGAGCATCCGGGCATGCCCGCTCTCGCCTTTCCAGGGCTCGCCCAGAGCGTCTGGGCATGCCCGCTCTCGCCTTTCCAAGGCTCGCCCAGGATGCCCGGGCAGGTCCAGACTCGCCTTTCCAGGACTCGCCCTTGACACCCGGGCATGCCCGGTCTCGCTTTTCCCGGGCAAACGCTCCGGCATAAATGTGTATATATATTGCTGCCCGATAAACGGGCTTTTCAGAGTACCCGAGTTTGATACGTGCAATAAAGCAACTCGGCCGAATTTCCGTCTTTGGTCGCGTCAATCCTTTCGACTCGCGTTGGAGCACAGCTCCTTCATTGGTGACCCCGAACATGGACACGGCAGTGGCTCTTAAACTGCCTACCTTCTGGGAGGCTCACGCGGCTGTTTGGTTCGCCCAGGCGGACTCCCAGTTCGCCCTGCGAGGCATCACCGCCGACGACACCCGCTTCCACCATGTTGTGGCAGCGCTCGGCTCCGCCTGCGCCCTGAGCCTCCTCGAGCGCCCGCCAGCTGCTGACAATTATGACGCGATTAAGACGCTCCTCCTTGATGCTTTCGCCCTCTCACTGGTGGCACGCGCACGGCGCCTGCTCGACCTGCCCGAGCTCAGCGACACGCGCCCGTCCGAGCACATGGACTACATGCTCTCGTTGCTCGGTGAACACTCTCTGGATTTTCTGTTCCGCGAGCTGTTCCTTCGCCAGCTGCCTAACCCAGTACGCCTCGCCCTGGCTGGCACGTCGATCACAGATCCCCGCGCCCTCGCCAGGGAAGCCGACAAGATCTCCTCGGCGGGCCAGCACATCGGAGCGGCTACCTGGAGCCCGCCGCCGTCCGAGGCGACGCCCACGACGCCCGAGCACCCTGCGCGGTTGGAGGCCGGACTGCCGGTGCAACTGGCAGCCGCCACGCCGCGCCGACCGCTTCCAACACGACGGCCGGGGCCTCCACCTGACTAGGCGTGGTGTTATTACCACACCAGGTTCGGACACAAGGCTCGGACATGCCGACCCCCGTGCACTTTCGGCAAGTCGGGAAATGGCCGGGCCGGCGTTCATTACCAGCCATGAGCGCCGGCCACTCGGGCAACTTGCTTTTTATTAAGGACAAAGCGTCCGGGCGGCGTTTCCTTTGGGACACCGGCGCCCAACTGAGCATCATACCCGCCTCCGAGCAGGACAGGCAGAACGCCATTTGCGGCCCCTCTTTGGTTGCTGCTAATGGATCGGCCTTATGCACTTTCGGCCCGCGCAACGTCACCCTCTGCTTCGGCAGCCAGCGCTTTCAGTGGACCTTTGTGACCGCCAGCGTCCCCATGGCTTTGCTGGGCGCCGACTTCCTCTGCGCGCACGGGCTGCTGCTCGACGTCAAACGACGTCGCCTTGTCAATGCTGAGACCTTCAGCTCCCTGGCGTGTACGATGGGCAGCTCCGCGCCAACCGAACTGGCATGCGCCCTCCCGACGGTGAACGAGTTCGTTCGCCTGCTCGCGGAATTCCCGGCCCTCACGCGGCCGACGTTTTCGGCCGTCGCAGTGCGACAATGGATCGAGCACCACATACCCACTACGGGCCCGCCGGTCTACGCCAGGGCCCGCCGCCTCGACCCGGCCAAGCTCGCCGTGGCAAAGGCCGAGTTCGACGCGTTGGAGCGCCTCGGCATCGTGCGGCGCTCCGATAGCGCGTGGGCCTCACCACTGCACATCGTGCCAAAGCTGGGGGGTGGATGGCGCCCGTGTGGTGACTACCGCCGCCTCAACGATGCTACCACCCCCGACAGGTACCCGATCCCGCACATCCAGGACTTTTCCGCCCGTTTGGCGGGACGGGTCATATTTTCAAAAATTGACCTGATACGGGGATACCACCACGTACCTGTCCGGCCGGCCGATGTCACGAAGACGGCCGTCATCACGCCGTTCGGCCTGTTCGAATTTTTGAGGATGCCGTTTGGCCTCAAGAACGCGGCCCAGGCGTTCCAACGCTTGATGGACGGCATGCTGCGCGACCTGCCATTTCTTTTCGTCTATCTGGACAACATCCTCGTCGCCAGCACGTCCCGCGCCGAGCACCTCCTCCACCTCCGAACACTGTTCGGTCGCCTCAGCGAGCACGGCTTAATTGTCAACCCGGCCAAATGCCACTTCGGCACGACGACCGTTGACTTTTTGGGCCACCGCATCACCAAGACCGGGGCCGTGCCGCTGCCAAACAAGGTCGAGGCCATCACCACGTTCCCGCATCCCCGCTCCATCAAGGCCCTACAAGAGTACCTCGGCATGGTGAATTTTTATCACCGATGCGTGCCCCGCGCTGCTCAGCTCATGCGGCCCCTTTACGAGGCCCTCCGGGGCAAGCTGGCCAAGCATGACATCGTCTGGTCCGTTGCCATGGACGCGGCATTCGCGAGCGCAAAGCAGGCCCTCGCCGACGCAACGCTGCTGGCTCACCCGGTGCTCAACGCGCCCATCGCCCTCACTATGGACGCCTCCAACTACACGGTGGGCGCCGTCCATGAACAATGGGTGGACGGCGTTTGGCAGCCACTCGCTTTTTTCAGCCGGCAACTCCGGCCGAACGAGTTAAAATACAGCACGTTCGACCGCGAGCTCCTCGGTCTATTCCTGGCCGTTCGCCATTTCCGCCACCTCCTGCAGGGCCGCCCGTTCACGGCTTTCGTCGACCACAAGCCATTGGTTTATGCAATGGCCAAAGTCACGGAGCCATGGTCGGCCCGCCAGCAGCGCCACCTCTCCGCCGTGTCGGAATTTACCACGGACATCCGGCACGCCGCCGGCAAAGACAACGCCGTGGCCGACTGTCTTTCTCGGGCCAGCGCGAACGCGGTCCACCTCGGCGTGGACTTCGCGCTCATGGTGGCCAACCGGACCACCGACACCACGGTGCAGGCCCTCCGGGCGGTGGACACGGGCCTCCGCCTGGCCGACATCCCCTTCGCGGACACTGTCCTGCTCTGCGACGTCTCCCAGGGCCAGCCTCGCCCCATCGTGCCCGTTACCTGGCAGCGCCGCATCTTCGCCTCCATCCACGGCCTTTCTCACCCGGGCTGGAAAGCTTCTCAGAAGCTGGTGTCGGCGCGTTTCGTCTGGCACGGCCTTCGATGGGACGTCCGCGACTGGCCCAACGCCTGCACAGCCTGCCAGCGGGCCAAGGTCCACCGCCACACCCAGGCCCCGCTGGCGCCTTTCACCGTGCCTGAACGGCGTTTCGACCACGTCCACGTGGACCTGGTGGGTGCCCTGCCCCCATTGCGGGGGTTCACCCACCTGCTCACCATGGTGGACAGGACCACCAGGTGGCCGGAGGCCGTGCCCCTCACCTCCACCACCACCGCCGACGTGGCGCAGGCGTTCATCGCCACCTGGGTCGCGCGCTTCGGCGCACCGGCGGACATCTCGTCCGACCGCGGCCCACAGTTCACGTCCGAACTTTGGGGTGCGGTCGCCCGCTCGTTGGGAGTCACTCTGCACTGCACCACGGCCTACCACCCCCAAGCCAATGGGTTGTGCGAGCGGTTTCACCGCTCCATGAAGGCCGCACTCATGGCCGGCCTTCAGGACGACGGTTGGGCCGACCGGCTGCCGTGGGTCCTTTTGGGCCTCCGCACGGCCCCCAAGGAGGACCTCCGGGCGTCTGCCGCCGGGCTCGTCTACGGCCAGCCGCTCCGCGTCCCGGGCGAGTTCGTGCCCGACGCTACCAGTCCCTGGTCCGCCGCTCGCAAGCGCTCGGACCTCCAGGAGGCCGCCCGACGATTTGCCCCCGTGCCAACGTCCCGCCACGGTGGCCCCCAGTCCTACGTCCCCCCGGCGCTTCGCACAGCGGAGTACGTCTTTGTGCATCATGACGCACACCGGGGGCCACTCCGGCCGCCGTACGACGGGCCCTTCCGGGTCCTGCGACGGGGCGACAAGTCATTCGTCGTCGACTTCGGTGGCCGGTCAGACCGGATTTCTGTGGACCGCCTCAAACCGGCGCACATGGACGTCGACCGACCACCACGGTTGGCCCTTCCTCCGCGGCAAGGCCGCCCCCCGTCCACAGTTCCCCCCGCTCGACCACCCACCACCACATCGGACCCCCCCCCCCACGACCCTCCAGGGGTCGCTTTGGCCGGGTCATCAGGACCCCCTTAAATTGACCCTGCGGGTGCAGGTCGATTCTGGAGGGGCGTGTGTAGCGGTTACCGCTGGGTGTACACAATCGCCTTGCACCTGCCAGGATGCGGCCAGGGCGCAATCGCCATGCCGGGCTCGTCCGGACGGGCTCATACGCGCCTCTCCCGGGCATGCCCGGACTCCCTGTTCCCGGGCTCGCCCGAACCTCCCGGGCACGCCCGCTCTCGCCTTTCCAGGGCTCGCCCAGAGCGTCCGGGCATGCCTGCTCTCGCCTTTCCAGAGCTCGCCCAGAGCATCCGGGCATGCCCGCTCTCGCCTTTCCAGGGCTCGCCCAGAGCGCCCGGGCACGCCCAGCCTCGCCTTTCCAAGGCTCGCCCAGGATGCCCGGGCAGGTCCAGACTCGCCTTTCCAGGACTCGCCCTTGACACCCGGGCATGCCCGGTCTCGCTTTTCCCGGGCAAACGCTCCGGCATAAATGTGTATATATATTGCTGCCCGATAAACAGGCTTTTCAGAGTACCCAAGTTTGATACGTGCAATAAAGCAACTCGGACGAATTTCCGTCTTTGGTCGCGTCAATCCTTTCGACTCGCGTTGGAGCACAGCTCCTTCAGTACGATCGTTTTCAAGACTAGGAACATAAAAAGGGATGCTGCTATCGTTCGTCTCACTGCAGGAGGGAACAGCAGGAACTGGTAAACTCATAGGATTAACTTCAGTCGGTTTAATTGGAACCCGAGTATTCATATTGTGGCGGGCACTACGTGTGGCGGGCACAAGAGACAATAATTCCACGCACCAGTGGGTGGCGCGAGCGTCCAGGCGGGAAACGAAAGTGCATGCCCCGCCTTTCGACCGATCGGCCATGCCCGGGGACAAGGCGTGGCCTCGGGACATATATGCGGGCTCTAAGTTCGAGCCCGCCCAGTGCTGAAGTGCGAGCTCTGAATAAAGACTCTTTGTTTGTACCAATGCATTGTGGCCTACCTCTCTGGCAATCGAGTCATGTGTGCGCAGCACCACAATATCCTTTGTACAATCGGTGTCTACATGACCATTTTCCCCACATTTTGAACACGAAACCTTGGGACAGAAACGTTTAACGTGACCAAAGGCTCCACAGTGAAAGCACGTTAGTGAGGCTGACGAGGCGTACATTTGATACTCCCGATCGTCGGATTTTACTTTAAATGAAATATTTAACCCTGTATCGTCACCACGATCGGGAAGTACCATGTAAACTTGGCGACGGAAACTCATAACGTGTTTTATCTTCTCGTCTCGGCTCCTCAGGGGGATCATGGACATTCTCTACTCAACTGTTCCATACCGAGAAAGGACTGACATCAGTTTGTCGCTTGATATAAACGGTGGTACATTTGATACGACGATTTTCATTGCTGGATTATTCACGGGTGACACTAACATAAAAACACCACCCTCTGTGGTTAAACCTGCACTCACGATGTCATGAACAAAATTTTCTTGGGGCACGAAAACAACAACTTTTTGATTCGTTCGCGAGGCAGCCCGGACATGTTCACACCCGATTATTTTCCCCACTGCGAGTACCACATCCTCAGTGAGGACTCCTTCTGGTGGAACACACACAAATGCATACTTCCTTGTTAGACTATCGAATGCCTCTAACCGAGAGCATGTATTCGCCATACCAGCGAATTAACACCCCCCACTTGTCTGAACCGGACAAGAAGGTACCAAACCTAAATAAATCGAACTAAAATAAATAACAAACGTGCATTATAAGCACAAAAAGGCTTACAAAGCGCCATCAAAACCGGTAGGCCGCACCCAAAATGGGCCTGCTCTCAATCCCCTCTCTCTCTCTCTCTCTCTCTCTCTCTCTCTCTCTCTCTCTCTCTCTCTCTCTCTCTCTCCTCTCAAAGACAGAGGTGTATAACGGATGAAAACAAAACGCTAAAGCACACAGGATGGAAAAGGAGCGCGAGGGGGGGAAGGGGAGGGCAGGAGAAGAGAAAACTGCACATAGGACTCACCACAAAATAGAGCAGCTGCATATGGCGGCCATGTCACCACACCCAAATCACAACAGCCAGCAGGGGACGAGACAGGGAGAGAGGGAAAGAGATGTACAGATAGAGATAGATAGATTTGACTATTATTATAAAATAGTTATATATGTATATATATATATATATATATATATATATATATATATATATATATATATATTGTTGTGGATATGAGAATGGTTTTTTTGTTGTTGTTGTTATTGTGTAAATTGTTGTAGAATATCGCCCTCCTTACTCCAGTGTTGTATAAAGGTCAACGGGCATTCCCGTAGTTAGTTCCATAAAGCATACATGAAGGACACCATAATACCCCTGTTCAGTAGTTTATTTCCTTATTCTGTGTATTAGGTTAAGGCTTTGTCTTCCATTAAGATGACACTCCATTGCACCAAGTGAAATAAGATAGATTCCCTTTCATGCCCCATTCCCACTCCCAAAACTTCCAATGCCAAGCCTCAATTGCCAGCTACATCCCCTCCAAGCCTCCATTGCCAACTGCACTGGGCAGTTTGCCAGGTTTGCTACAGCTGTGGGTTGTTGATTTCGCCCCAAAGCCGCCATTAAGCATGTGCTCAGCTCGGGGAAGAAGGGCGTGCCCGCCCATCGTCATCAAGGGTGGAGTCAGAGGGCCTGTGCCCACCAATCAGGGCCGAAGCGAGCTCACCGAGGGGCGTGTCCAAAAGGCCGGCAGCTTGATCGCCTGAGGTGCTATAAAAGCGCGCGCGCAAGAGCCGTGTAGTGGTTGGACCAAAAGGGAGACGTGCAAAGAGACGTGGTTGGACTGAGCAGGAGTTGAGTACGAGAAGAGTTGAGTTGAGTTGAGAAGAGTTGAGTAAGGGATCCCGGAAAGAGCAGCTCCAGCCACCGCAAGTTCAGCCACAGCAGCTTCAGCCACAGCAGCAGCAGCCACAGGAGCTTCAGCCACAGCAGCTTCGGGGCCTTGACGGCAGTTTCGTACGGGGCCGCGAAGGAACGGCGGCTGCTAAACGCGCCGATCGAGAAAGGGGCGGCGGCTGCTAATCCCCGACCAGACCGTGCTGCAGGTCCAGCTGAACCTTCCTCCCCCTCCAGCCATCCACCTCCTGCCATTCCTCTCATCATTCCCTGCGTGAGTCTGTCTTTGTTTGTTCTGTCCTGGGATTAATTAAGACTGTAGGTAAGCTAATAATTTCACTGTGTCTGATTCTTCTGTATATTATTTTATTATCTTTCCTTCTCCTTGGTTACTTTTGGTTGTATATAGTAAATAAATTATATTTGTATTCCTTACCCTTTGTCTTTCTTCTTCTTCACATCCTTCGCTTTAGCCTTTTCCCCATTGAATATCTGTGGCGCGATTTTGGCCAACGTTCAGAAATCGGGTTAGTCGGGGTAACTGTTCGGCCGCGGTGCCATCCGCTTGGCAAATCAACATCTTGTCCGCGGTCCGTAACAATTGGTGTCTGGGAGTGAGATTCGAGGCCCGAACCAAATTTTTAAAACGTCTAAAAGAAAAAAAATTTGTCAAAATTTGGAGCTGCCGAAATTTTTTTTTTTAAATCCCAAATTGAGTCGCGCCATGGCTAGTCAAGGCGATCGGATGCAGGTGGGTGAGCTAGAAGAGGGGTTAGGGGTACCCCAGGACGAGAGGGAGGAAATGGAGGAGAGCAAGGGTGATGTGGTTGAGGCAGTGTCAGGTGCACAAAATGGCGTCCTCGCGCACGTGGTTACAGCAGCACCAAATTTAGCGGCGCCCGTGACCGTAGCGGCACCGGTGGATTCGAACCTTTTTTTGCTACAAATGGGGGCCCTTATGGACAAAATGGGGGAGCGACTAGGAAATCAAATCGGGGGGCTAGAAGCTAAATTTGAGGGGTTAGACAAAAATTTAAAGGGGTTAGACAATAATTTTAAGGTGTTGGACAGTAAATTTGAGGGTTAGACAAAAATTTAAAGGGGTTAGACAATAATTTTAAGGGGTTGGACAGTAAATTTGAGGGGTTAGACAACGGCATAAAAGGGGTGAAAAATGGGTTAACAGGGGTGGAAAATAGAATGGCTGCCCAAGAGAATCAGATAGAGGGGGTGAAGAACGGGTTAACGGAGGTGGAAAATAGAATGGCTGCCCAGGAGAATCAGATAGAGGGGGTGAAAAATGGGTTAAGGGGGTTAGAAAACACAATGGACGACAAATTGCGGGAAGTAGGGGAGCAATCCGCCCGGGAAATCAAACGGATGGGGAACCAGATAGAGGAGGTGAAAATCGGGTTAGAAGGTAAATTGGATGCTCAGAGGGATGAATTGGGACAGATGAGGGTGGCATCTACAAAAGAGATGGAGGAGATGAAGGAGGAGATACGACGAGGTGTAAGCGAGGAGGTCTCGGGGGTACGCGAGGAGGTAAAGCGAGGTGAGAAGCATATGGAGAAAGAGGTGAGGAATAATACGGCTAGGTTACAGGGGGGCATAGAGGGTCTGACGAAGGGAGTAGAACAGCTGACAGTGGGACAAAAGAAACTAGTGGACCAAGTGGAAAAGAACACTGCAATAATCAGGGGGTTAAAAGCGACACAAAAAGACATTAAAAATGAATTAATAGCGACAAAGAGGGAATGTCAGATGGTACATGAGGGGTTGACGAAGAAGTGGGAAGAGGTGACAGAAGTAATGGAGACGAAGTACCGAGAGGTGAGGACGCACATAGAAATGGTTAAAGTGGTGTTGGAGGAAGAGATAGAGGGGGCGCACCGGGAGATGAAGGAGGTAAAGGAAAAATTAGAGGAGGTGGAAGAAGGAGTGAGTGAAATTAAGAAGAGACGGAGGGAAACTAAAAAGGAGATAAGGGAGGAAGTGATGGAATATGTACAAGGTCAGTGCTCAAATCGTGATGGTATGCTCGCTAACCAAATAAAGAGTTTGCAGGTGGCGAAGGAGGTGCGGAGACGAGGTGCCAAGGTGAGTGGCGATATATTCAGAAATGTATATGGTGTGAGGGGAGCTTCAGTCGGCTTGGGGGTTGATTTGGATCCGGGTGTTCGTGAGAGGCCGTTGGTGAAGTGTGGAACAGGTACGGTGTGCGAATGAGGAGGTGTGCGAGAATGTCCGACTCTGGGGTGTGTGAGGAAAACGTGCGCGCCAAGGAGTGAGTGTGCTGTCGAGAGTGAGTTGGTCGTAGCGCGGGTGCGGGGGGGGGGCACATGGAAGCGCGTCGTGGGGAGTGTTACAGGGGATGTAACGGAAGCATGCACGCCTGTGGTGAGTGTTACGGAGGGAGTAACGGAAGAGGATGCGCGAGAAAGGTGTGTAACGGACGGGTGCATGAGGAAAGAGTGCGCTGTCAAGAGTAAGGGAGAATGCACACCTGTGGTGAGTGTTACGGAGGGTGTAACGGGAGAGTGTGTGCAAGAGGATGCGCGAGGAAGGTGTGTAACAGAGGAGTGCATGAGGAAAGAGTGCGCTGTCAAGAGTGGTGGTGAAAGTGGTAAGAGTGACACGGAGCATGAGTTGGTTGTGGCAGGTTAGAGAGGATGTACACCTGGAATGGAGGGATGCACACCTGGAATGGTAGAGCGTGTGTGGGAATGCACACTGGAATTGGTAGTGAGGCACGTGGTTGGGTGTGCAAGTGAGAGCACACCTGTGGTTGTCACAGAGGAGGTGACCGAGAAGGGGGCGCGAAGAGGTGTGTTGGTGAGGTGTGCGAACAACGAGTGTGTGCAAAGGTGTGCGGTGGTCAGGTGTGTGACCAAGTCTGTGAGCAGAATGAGTGTACCTGGGGGTGTAAGAGAAGGTGCAATGATGAGGAGCAAGGAACGGGCTGCGGGGTGTGAGCATGCAAGTGGAGCATCGACGGTAACCGGGTTAGCGGTTAGAGCGACGTATAGCCGAATCGGGCCCTCGGTGCGTGCCGGGCAGCTTCGCGTGCCGCGAGGACCAGTGGGGATCCGAACCACGGCGGTTTCGAAAGAACCGCCGTACGCGATCCACGCTGGGCCTCGCTCGGAACGGCCGCGTCCGTGCTCCACTAGGTGGAGCGGGCAGCCCGATAGGAAGGGTCGTCATGGCGACCCCTTTTTGTTGAGGCGTTCCGGCAGGTCGAGATCGGGCCATTGGATGGCTCCGTGCCGAGGTGGTGCGTGGGATCTCGGCCCGGGTAAACCTCCTTCCCTGCACCGAGTGCCGGACGCATCCAGCCGCCGGCACCAAGCAACCCGCATTCATTGCTCGGCTGTGCGAAGCCGGGCTGTAGATGTGAATTGGCACACCGAGAGGCTCTAGTGAGTAGACGTGATGATGAGGATAGTGTTTTGGCCCCGAAATTAGAAAAACAAAATTTGATGATTGGCAGAGTGAGGATTGGCAGACGATTGGCAGATGATTGGCAAATTTTTGATTTGTTGAATTTGGACGAGCAAAATTGGTAGTGGGAGATGCCCGATGTGGTGGGATGGCAACTCTGCCATCTCTCACAACGGGGGCAAAGGAGCACTAGACTTATGGGGTTTATGGCAGTGAAAACTAGCCCGGGAGGGTTTGGATAATGTGTAGGGACCTAGAAGATGACCTTAGGTAACGTTAAGGTTAGGTAGTGACAATGATACCTGTAGTGGGGACGCAGGTAGATTAGAGTGGATGATAATGACGTGGTATGTGCTTAGTTTAAAGGGAAGACGGGGAGTACTAAGGTAGCAGGGCAACAGGTAGATTAGATGATGCCGTGTGTATGGTTAAAAGGTGTGATTGTACAGGTGTGCAACTGGACAGGTGGATGGAGCAGTGTATGAGGGAGTGATGGTGATGTGTGTTGTGTTGACCAAATGGTCCAGGAAGGAAGGAGGGTGCAGGTGGCACCAGGTGTGATTGCACAGGTGTGCAACGACAGGTGTATGGAGAATGGTTGTGTTGAATAAATGGTATGGGATATATGGAATATGGGAATGGATGGTTGTGGAGTGAGTATGATGGAAATTGTGGAGTGGAGTGGATGGTGCGAAGGTGTGAATGGGGGAAGGATGGACCCCCATCACGAATACCCGGGGGGGGGGGTAGTGTAAGTGTTAGGTAGAGGGTATAGGTAAATTGTGGTTGGATATTGGCATCTGTGGTGCGGGTAGTTGCACAGGAGTGTTGTGATTGGTCCATGAGTAAAGTGGAATGGGTGGGAGTGTGGCTGAATTCGTAGTTATGATCATGGTGCACCATAGTTTCCCCACCTGGTGTCCGGAGTAACCAATTCCCTTGGGGTTCCAACTGCATGCCAGTCCGAATCCCTTGGGAGTTATGCTCGGAACGATGCCAGTTGAAGGCTATGGTCCTTGACCATGACATTACGTCACCAACTCCCTCGGAGCTCCAGCTGCATGCGGCTGCAGTTCCTTGGGGGTTGTGGTAGTTGCGTGACCATTTGTTGTATGGGCACTCCACCACTGTGAGGATGTCGGCCAGGTGAGGCCGCAGGTGGGCTCTGGGAGCCGGTAGAGTTGTTGTGGATGGGGCCCGAGGATCCGGAGGACGGACCCGGGTAGCCCAGTGCCAGAGGGCACCAAGGGGTGACAGAGCCAGGAGGGGCCTTCCCCAATTAGATAGGTTAGGGTGAGGAGCTAGGTAAGCTCGGGTGGCAACTGCAGTGGTGGAGGTGTGCAGGTGGGTAGACCTGCTGGGAGAGCTACACGCCCCAGTCCTGAAATTGTGCAAGGGCACAGGGAGATGAATCGGGGGAGTGAGACCCCAAATTGAGAAGCACCACAGTTTGGTCAATGGGAATTGGTTTTTAGAACCCATAGTGTAAGTTGGCCAATGGATTGGCAGGGAAAGACCCTGGGTAGTGTAAAGTGTGTTAAAGTCATTTAGAGGATAGTTAGGATTGAAGTCTCCTCGCACCATCTGCATCCACTCACCTGAGATGACGTACCTCCACACCATGCCATGTTTTTATTATTTTGATGCAAATGTTTGGATTGTGAGACGCATCATGACGTGGGTGTGACATTGTGCTTGATGTTCCATCTCTTCCTCCTTATGAGGATTGATGATGAATTGGGTGATGGCAAATTTTGGTTAGAGGGATTGTGGAGATGAATTTGGTGTAGGAGATATGGGGAAGACGTGACAGTAGTGACGAATTTGTAAAGGTGTAGATTTTGTACATATGGGGTAAGGGCAAGGGTAGTGTAGGTGACAGGGGGGGTGACGTATGGTAGGGACGATCTTTCTCACTTGGCTCTCCGTACGCACTTCGCCTTGCATTGCCTTGTTTGATGTGTACCCTTGTGACCTTACCCCTCGCTCATCTGTCTTTTCCCCCTTTTGTCTCCCACATGAGGACCTGTGCGCCACTGGGCGCGGAGGGGAGCGTGCGTGAGTCGGCCATTGTGCGCCCGAACCTCTCGCAACCACAGCTGTCTGCATCGATGCACCACCTTATGGACCACATGTCTGTGGCTGAGCACCACTGATGGACCCCATGGATTGGGGCATGGCCCCTCTGCTGGAACCGGCCATGAAGGCCCGAAATCTTGCTGGCGGACCTTTGCCACAGGGCAACGATGCCCCACAGGTGAACCACACTAGTCGGCCATGTGGGCCATCAATAAATAAAAATGGACACGTTGGGTGCAAGTTTTATTGCAGATAGGCCGCCAGCAAAGAAAATGACAACATCTGGAAGAAAGCAAATAGCCAGCAGAGGGAGCCGAAGAGCAAGAGACCACCAGCAGGGTTAGGGGTTGTTGGTTTATTTTTATTGATGAACAGTGATGACTGTGCACCGATTGGTGCTTGAGGGTGCTTTCATGGTGCGTCGATGCAGAGCAGACTGTCTCCCCCCCAGAAAAAACAATCACAGGTCCTGGGTTACGTTTTGTAAATAAAGTAACGTCATTGTAAATAATGCTCCCCACCGTCAATGTATAGTTTGAAGACAATTCCGCAATTCGGTTAGCTGTGGGCGTGGGTCTGTTAGGTAGGGTGCAATGGAGCAGCGGGACATATTTATTTATGTTTTAAAACTGTCGCACTCAGGGTCAGGTTAAAAGTAGAGGGAACTACACCTACGTGCCGCACTAAAAGTTAAAGTTATAGGCCCGGGACGTGCCTAAGTGGAGGAGGGTGCAGTGTTGTGGATATGAGAATGGTTTTTTTTTGTTGTTGTTATTGTGTAAATTGTTGTAGAATATCGCCCTCCTTACTCCAGTGTTGTATAAAGGTCAAAGGGCGTTCCCGTAGTTAGTTCCATAAAGCATACATGAAGGACACCATAATACCCCTGTTCAGTAGTTTATTTCCTTATTCTGTGTATTAGGTTAAGGCTTTGTCTTCCATTAAGATGACACTCCATTGCACCAAGTGAAATAAGATAGATTCCCTTTCATGCCCCATTCCCACTCCCAAAACTTCCATTGCCAAGCCTCAATTGCCAGCTACATCCCCTCCAAGCCTCCATTGCCAACTGCACTGGGCAGTTTGCCAGGTTTGCTACAGCTGTGGGTTGTTGATTTCGCCCCAAAGCTGCCATTAAGCATGTGCTCAGCTCGGGGAAGAAGGGCGTGCCCGCCCATCGTCATCAAGGGTGGAGTCAGAGGGCCTGTGCCCACCAATCAGGGCCGAAGCGAGCTCACCGAGGGACGTGTCCAAATGGCCGGCAGCTTGATCGCCTGAGGCGCTATAAAAGCACGCACGCAAGAGCCGTGTAGTGGTTGGACCAAAAGGGAGATGTGCAAAGAGACGTGGTTGGACTGAGCAGGAGTTGAGTACGAGAAGAGTTGAGTTGAGTTGAGAAGAGTTGAGTAAGGGATCCCGGAAAGAGCAGCTCCAGCCACCGCAAGTTCAGCCACAGCAGCTCCAGCCACATCAGCAGCAGCCACAGCAGCTTCAGCCACAGCAGCTTCGGGGCCTTGACGGCAGTTTCGAACGGGGCCGCGAAGGAACGGCAGCTGCTAAACACGCCGATCGAGAAAGTGGCGGCGGCTGCTAATCCCCGACCCGACCGTGCTGCGGGTCCAGCTGAACCTTCCTCCCCCTCCAGCCATCCACCTCCTGCCATTCCTATCATCATTCCCCGCGTGAGTCTGTCTTTGTTTGTTCTGTCCTGGGATTAATTAAGACTGCAGGTAAGCTAATAATTGCACTGTGTCTCTGATTCTTCTGTATATTATTTTATTATCTTTCCTTCTCCTTGGTTACTTTTGGTTGTATATAGTAAATAAATTATATTTGTATTCCTTACCCTTTGTCTTTCTTCTTCTTCACATCCTTCGCTTTAGTCTTTTCCCCATTGAATATCTGTGGCACGATTTTGGCCAACGTTCAGAAATCGGGTTAGTCGGGGTAACTGTTCGGCCGCGGTGCCATCCGCTCGGCAAATCAACATCTAGTCCACGGTCCGTAACAATATATATATATATATACATATATATATATATATATATTGTTACGGACCACGGATAAGATGTTGGTTTGCCGAGCGGATGGCCCCGCGGCCCTAACAGTTACCCCGACCAACCCGATTCCCGAACGTTGGCCGGATCGCGCCACAGGTATTCAATAGGGAAAAGACAAAGGCGACACGGAGGTGAAGAAGAAGAAGAAGAAGACAAAAAGGTTGGAAATACTACTAAATTTATTCCTACTATTTACACGCTCAAAGTAACCAAGGAGAAGGAAGGATAATAAAATAATTTACAGAAGAATCAGAGACACAGTGCAATTATTAGCTTACCTACAGTCTTAATTACCCCAGGACAGAACAAACAAAAGACAGACTCACGTGGGGAATGATGACAGGAATGGCAGGAGGTGGATGGCTGGAGGGGGAGGAAGGTTCAGCTGGACCCGCAGCACGGTCGGGTCGGGGATTAGCAGCTGCTGCCCCTTTATCGATCAGCTCGTTTAACAGCCGCCGTTCCTTCGCGGCCCTGCTCAAAAACTGCCGTCAAGGCCCCAAAGCTGCTGTGGCTGAAGCTGCTGTGGCTGCTGCTGCTGTGGCTGCTGCTGCTGTGGCGGATGCTGCTGTGGCTGCTGCTGCTGTGGCTGAAGCTGCTCTTGTAGGGGATCCCTTACTCAACTCCTCTCGTACTCAGTCCAACCACACCCACTCGGCTCTTGCGCGCGCGCTTTTATAGCGCCTCAGGCGATCAAGCCGCCGTCCTTCAGGACACGCCCCTCGGTGAGCTCGCTTCGGCCCTGATTGGTGGGCACAGGCCCTCTGACTCCACCCTTGATGACGATGGGCGGGCACGCCCTTCTTCCCCGAGTTGAGCACATGCTTAATGGCGGCTATTGTGGTTGGCAGTAGAAGTTTTGGGAGTGGGAATGGGGAATGAAAGGGAATCTATCTATTGGAATTCGGTGCAATGGAGTGTCATCTTAATGGCAGACAAGGCCTTACCCTAATACACATAATAAGGAAATAAACTACTGAACAGGGGTATTATAGTGTCCTTCATGTATGCTTTATGGAACTAACTACGGGAACGCCCTTTGACCTTTATACAACACTGGAGTAAGGAGGGCGATATTCTACAACAATTTACACTACAACAACAACAAAAAAAAAACGTTCTCATATCCACAACAATATATATATATATATATATATATATATATATATATATATATATATATATATATATATATATATATATATATATATATATATATATATTGTATACTTAGTCGAGGCTCGTATAATACCTTACACATAGAACATATAATAAATGGAGCGGGAGACAAGAGGGGGAGAGAGGGGGAAGTTACCCTGTACATTCACAAGCACCAGATGTGACCTTCCCATTGGTGTTAAGAAGTGCCCAATCAAGATATGGTGTCTATCCCTGGGAAGTCTGCGCGAATGTTGGAAATGATGTCATTGTCTTTCCAATTGCAGACCCCATTAAAGAAATCACAAAGCCTGCCATATTCACATGAGATAATCCTGCAAGGTTCAAAATGCACTCACTGACAGTGATGATTGTGGACATCGGGCAGAACGCACCGGTCCACAGCCTTTGTTACATGCTCCTCCCTGACCCCTGGTCACGGTGTAACTCCGAGCCCCGAGAGGAGTCATGGCAGAAAAATGTGTTATTCTGTTTGTCAAAGAGCAATGGAGAAGCCACCCCAATTGTTACTCACAAACAAATATTGTATTAAGATCACACAAGAATAACAGTACAACAATAATAGTAATCAAAAGTACAATCAATATGTCCTATGATGGTACCATCAGTTTTGTAATATATAACTCACTGACACTGACACGGGTCCGGAGCTCGACATTTTCTTTTTCCTCGGGTAACCAATCCAAGGCTACCTCTGTCCATGTTCCCTGTCCCACCAGAGATTCTACCACCAATGTCTGCATCTCTGCTTTCTTCATATTAACTCGGACCTCCAAGTTAAAATGTCTGGCCAATATCAAGAGTTCCCATTTTTTTAACGCTTGGAAATGTGCCTCATTATGGGACGCCGCAAACTGTTCTGCGTCAAACACCATGGTGATTATCAGTTAGCACCTATTAACCTTCACACAAAAAATTTCCAAATTTTTTGAAAAAATTTGGAATGTTAGAAATATTCCAAATTTGGGAATTTTGGGAATGCTAGGGAATGCTAGGTGATTCTATTAATCACCTGCAGAATATATTTTTGGCTTCTTTTAGAAGCTTTTTGAGCCATTTTAGGTCACCATTTTGAGCCATTTTGAATCTCGCGAGATCTTTGTCGGCGAGGGCATGGTTTTTCGAAGCTGCACACGCTCTCCATGATTTCGAAGTTAAGTAATTGTTCACAATTGTATTTTTGTCGAAACTGTATTTATCTGTCGGTGTGTTTACCGATAGTGTCCCTAGGAAGATTCTCGGTGTTAATCTTTTATACCTGTATAAAAAATTGTTGGTTATTTCGTGCTGCGTTTTTTGCGGCCTAGTACCTTGTTTCCTACCTTGAGGCATTGTTTTCTCTCAGCGGTCGATTGTGGTACAATTACTTTCGTTCTCAGTTTTTCCCAGTCTTTTCACCCCATACTTCCTTGTTTAAAATCTTAACAAAACAAAAAACATTTCCTTCTTTGTTCTTATTCGTTGTTCTTATTCATTTATTCGTTGTTCTTATTCCTGTATTCGTTGTTCTTATTCGTTCGTTCATTCTTCGACCATGTATTTCACCCCCATTTCCCCAGATAGTTTTCACCATTCAATTTTAAAATGTTTAAACTTTCCCCTGAAGTACTGTATTCTGTCATATATTATAACACCTTTTTCTTTTTCTTCTTTACATTTCCTCTTTAATACATTCCCTAAACTCACCTGCACTCCACCCCTCCCCCTCCCCCCCCCTCCAGCATCCTTAAACGTATCTTTGACTCGAAGGTCACAAGAAACTCACTTTGCAATAAATGTTCGTTTCCCATGAATCGTACACTTTCTAAAATCCAAATTCACCCCTCCCCTCCAAATCTTCCCCATCACCCATCCCTTTCAAATCTCCTCCCTTTCCCCTCCCCTCCAAATCCTCCCCATCACCCATCCCTTTCAAATCTCCCCCTTTCCCCTTCCCTCCTAAAGTACCCCCTAACCCCTCCCCTCATAAACTCCCCCCTCACCCCTCCACTTCAAAACTCCCCATCCTCATTTTTTTCTCCATTTCCCCCCTCCCACTCCTCCTCCTCAAAGCATCCTCCCTGCTTCTTCCCCCTTCCAACTCTCACCTCCATCTCCCCCAACCTTCTGCCTCGCTCTTCCCCCCCCCCCCCCCTCAAATAACACCTCACTGTGCCTCATTCAATCACCATCAAACCTTTTGTCTGCCCCATCCTTCCCTTTCTCCTAGCTATTCTGAAATCTCTGAAACACTTTCAACAGCTTTCCCTACCTCTTCCTCCTCTTCCACATCTTACCCTACCCCTCCCCCCCCCCCCCCCCCCCCACTGTTCTGTATCCAATGCTCCCCCTTCCTCTTCATTAACGGTGTGGACCTCAAACATCAGGGGCCTTCGCTCAAATATGACTGATCTCTCCTTACAGGTTGCTTCTGACAAACCAGACTTGATCTGCTTAACAGAAACTTTCCTCCTTCATGATGTCTCTGATTCCTTAATATCTCTCCCGGGTTACTCCCTCCTCCGGTATGATAGACCTGAGCCTCGTCCTGGAGGTGGATGGGGTTGCTATCTTTATCAAAAACTCTCTTCCTCACTCTCCCTGCACTGCACTCTCTTCACCTCACTCCCAGGAGTACCTCTGGCTACGGCTTCCCCTACGCTCTCACCTTTTGTTCATATGTGTGTTGTACCATCCACCAAACAGTGATGACTCCGTCTACATCTCGCTGTCTGATAATATGGACCAACTTCTATCGACTCATCCCAACTCTCTCTTCCTCATATGTGGTGATTTCTATTGTCACCACGCCAGTTGGCTGGGTGTGGGTACTCTATCACCAGCCATGGCTCCTCAGCAAAGGACTTCTGCGACTCACTGGGACTGACACAATCTGTCAATTTCCCGACCCGGATCTCAGGCAATGGAGCATCATCTCTTCTAGACTTGGTTATGACTAACTTCCCTGCAAATGTCTGCTGCTCTTCTTCTGCTCCAATCGGCTCATCTGATCATGTGCTTGTTAAAGTGGATATCTCTCTGGCCATTCTCAGAGAGCCTCCTCAGCGTCGACGAGTCTGGCATTTCACTCAGGCCAACTGGCACGGTCTTCAAGCAGCCATCATTCATCTGGAATATTCTCCCATCTCCACCGCCTCTGACATCAAATCATCCTGGGAATTCTTCCAAAGTAAATTGCTCTCTCTCTCTCATGCACAGATTTATCCCATCTCGCCTTCAGTTGTCATACCCTTCCTCCCGTCCATGGTACACGGAATCTTGTGGTGAGGCAGTTGCCCAGAAACAACTTACCTTCGCCTCCTGGAAAGCAAATCCAATGGAAGGAAAACTCATTTCCTTTCACATAGCCCGAAACAAGTGTGTGTCCACCGTCAGGAGAGCCAGGAAACAATATCTCTCCACTCTCAAGACTGAACTCTCAAACCTGTCTCCCTCTTCAAAATCCTGGTGGCGTCTGGTCAAATCCATTTCTAGTGTTTGTTCCCCCTCCATCCCCTCCCTTACCTCAAACGGCTACACAGCTGACTCCGCATGTGAAAAAGTTGAATTCCTCAACTCTGTGTTTGCCTCTAAATCTTGTGTCCCAAACCCCTCTCTGTACCCACCATTCCCAGTCGTACCCAGCTGTTGGTGGACTCTGTGTCCTTTCCTCCTGACAAGGTGGAAAAGTTTCTGTCAACCCTCGACTCTGATTCTGCAACTGGACCTGAGTGCATCAGTCCACGGGTCCTAAAATCCTGCACCGCTGCTCTTTCACTCCCTCTCTCTGTTCTCTTCACCCTCTCTTTTGCTCAAGGTCATCTGCCATCACCTTGGAAATCAGCCAACATCACCGCTTTACACAAAAAAGGTGCAAAAACAGATCCTTGCAACTACAGACCAATCAGCCTTCTCCCAATTATCAGCAAAGTCATGGAATCCTCCATGATTGCTTCGGATATCAAATCTTTCCTCTTCTCAAATGGATTGATCTCTGATCATCAATTTGGTTTCAGACCAGGTCACTACTCCGGACATGCTGCTTCTGCTGTCTCAACAACGCATGGAGGTCCTCAATGCCAAACAGGAAATTAGAGCTGTCTCCCTTGACATATCACATGCCTTCGATACGATCTGGCACCCTGCTCTGCTCACCAAACTCTCCTCCTATGGTATCCATGGAAATCTCCACGCTTGGCTTGTGGACTTCCTCTCTAGTCGTAGTCAACGTGTGGCCCTAAGTGGGTTTCTCTCATCTCCCCTTCCTGTTCAGGCTGGAGTTCCCCAAGGCAGTGTTCTGGGCCATGTGCTTTTTCTGGTCTTCATCAATGACCTCTCTGACTCTCTTGAAAATCCTCTCTGTCTCTTTGCTGATGACTCCACTCACTGCCGCTCCATACCTCATCCCTCAGAACGGCAGTCTGCAGCCTCCTCACTCTCTGCAGACTGGGACAAAATCACAGACTCTTCGAACAAGTGGAACATGTCTTTCAGTCTTGACAAATCTCACACTCTTACTATGTCTCTCCGAAAAGACCGACTGGACAACCCTCCCATCCACTTTCTGAATAATCCTCTCCAAGAAGTTCTGTCGCTCAAGCTTTTGGGTCTCACTATCTGCCATGATCTTTCCTGGGAAAACCACATTTCAAATCTGGCCTCCAAAGCCAGTCACCGACTGGGCATCCTCCGTCGTGCAAAGTCCTTCCTTGGCAAACCGGAGCTCCTCACCACATACAATGCTTTCATCCGCAGCTCAATGGAATACTGTTCTCCCCTCTGGGCCGGTGCTCCTGCCTCACACATAGCTCGGCTTCACGCTGTTGAAACCAAAGCTTTCAGAATCATTGGAATCTCCCGCGATGAAGCTAACTCCGAAGGCCTTTCACTTACTCACCGCAGGCACGTTGGTGGTCTTTCTGACTTCTACCGACTCCTCTCTGGCCTTGCTCCCCCAGCTCTCTCTGGGCTCTGTCCCCTAAATATTCCTGCAGGTCGCACAAGATCTGCCTGCAACCCTCTTATGGTTAAACTGCCAAAATCAAGACTCTCTGCTCACCTTCACTCCTTCATTCCTCTTTTCCCCCACCTCTGGAACAAACTCCCTCACTCTCTTCAATCCCACTCCTCCCTCCAGGTCTTTAAAACAGCTGTTCTCCACCATCTCTCTTATCTTACCCCATCCAAAACCTTGATCTTTTCTTCCCCTGCTAATTTCACCCCAGATTCACTTTTTAGAAATATTCAAATTCACTTCCTTCCTGGAAATCCTTGCAGTGTCCTTGTGTTTTATACTTCTCCCACCCTTTCCCCCCCCCCCCCCCCCCTTCTCACACCTCCTTCCCCCAAGCCCTCCCACAGATCTCCCCATGTCTCTGCTCTCAAATGTTGTGTTTGTGTGCTTCTCCTTCTCTCCCCATCTTGTCTACCGCTACCCTTATTATATGTTTTGTGTGTCTGTTTGATTTTTGTGTGATAAATGTTCGCTCTTTCACGAGTCTCGTTCCTGTATACCAAAAAAAACAAAAAAAACAAAACAATCCTTATCTGGCATGCATGGTGTACATTCCATACACCAATGACCAATGTTGCTCTGGTTTCTGCATATGCACACTGAGAATTCTGGGGCAAATTCCGTCATTTCGAATGTCACGTGTTATCAAGGAAGAGGAAATATATCAAGCTTATTAGTGGTTATTAGTGGGGTAGGTGAAGCAAATATAATTTGTGCTGTGGCTAATAATCCCCCTGTCTGCAGCAAGGGTCAGTAAACCACTTGTATTGTGGCATGTGTGCAGGTGAAAATTGCAAATTGTCTCCTCTCCTCTCCCCCTCCCTTGCGAGAGCGTGGGAATTTTTTTTGTACCCATGGAAGTCTGGCATGGTCCCATCCCCAGTGCCTGGCATTTCTTCCGGTTGGATTGAAACCGAAGAAGCTAAACCATAATAGTCCAATAATTTCTGAATCTCATCAGTGTTACATACAACTACATATTATATATCATCTGCATAGGCACAGACATTCTCAGGTTTTATGAGTGAATTTCCATAACCAGATAATATACTTTGCACTTTGATTAAAAGAGGCTCCACAGTAAAGAATATAATATACCGGATAAAGGGCATGTCTGATGAATACCCCTTCCAACCTTTACAAGTGAAGTAAGTTGAGAGTTTACTCAAAAGTGAAAGAAAACTCCATTGTAGAACGAATTTATATATGAGATAAAATTATAAACTCATCCAAAACACTAGAATTTTCAATAAATTATTGATCATGACTGACATGATCAAAACCAAGATGATTATTATTTACTTTGCACACATCCCAAAGATCTCTGATTAAAAAATAGGTTATTGTGTATTTATTGATTAGGGTTTCAATGGGACTGACCACTTTGAATTAATGCCTAAAAAGGAGGCGATACGTCGAGCTAAAACGATGGAAAATATCTAATAATGTGAGGTTAAAAAGATATTGGATAGCAACTGTCAATGAGCTGAGGGGCCGCAATTTGGGGCAATAACTTATGACTGCTCTATGGCAGCTCAATGGCAATTCATCACATCGTAAACTGCCGGTGAAGACCTCTAAAAGGTCTGCGCCATGTACGTAGATGCTAAAACGCTTTGTAAAAATTATATTTGGAGGCCATCCAATCCTGGAGATTTTCCAGTTGGCAGAGAGGCAAGAGATGATTATGTAAGGAGCCAAGATGATCCCTTTGAGCAGAGCTTACCATCAGTAGTTTAGATGTGAAAAAAACACACATCACATCATTGTCAACATTATTTGTCATAAATACATTCGAAAAGAAGTTGTAAACCTCTCTCTGCTCTTTTATGACATGATTTTTCCAGGTGAAAACGTCAAGGTTTGTATTTTTGCCTCTGATGAGTAATATCCTTATCAAAATCAAAGGAAAATGTAGTTGGTGCATCCAATTTATATATACTCGAAACACCTGCTCCCTACTGGAGCGGCCACGGTATGTGTATGTGTATGTGCACACCATTCGACATACTTGAGTTCCATTTGTATTCTGTGCTTTTCGCCGTAATTATACATTTTATTGGATTATTTCCATACTCGCTTAGCCAAAGATTATTTCGACTCGGCTGGGGTGGGAGGGGCAAGGGAGGGTGGCATATTATTATCCTTGTGATTATCACTATTTCAATTGTTAATATTATTATTTTGTAATAACATTTATATTATTATGCTGTTATCATTATTGCCGACATACCATTTTGAACAGAAGAAATATCCTCTGAAGGTGATATGCTCGATGCTTCTTCTTTGCATGGTGTATGGACGGCGGCATGTTAATATTACTATTATTATTTTAATTATTATGACAATATAAATATTGTTGTTATTACTTTTGTTATTGGAAGTGGCCTTGGAAAATCGCCATGATTATGAAAAACAATACTCAAGATGGCATTTTCCATGGGGATGGGGGCAGGTTGGTCATTCCAATTATTATTGCCAATTATTATCTCTATAATTATTGTTAATATCATTAGTATTAATATTGTTTTGTAGTAATGCATCATTATTGTTGTTGTTTTTACTTTTGTTATTAGAAGTATCCTTGGAAAAATGCCACAATAAGCTGCTATTTGTATAACTTAACAGGGCATTTATCCAAGGTGAAGAAACCCCTGGCGGATGCTAAATATTACGAGTATTAATATTGTTTTGCAATAATGTTATTATTTTTTGTGCTATTATCGTTAATGTTGTGTGTTATTATTACCTGCGCCAACGAAGGTGGATGGAGGTTATGTTTTCATCCTGTCTGTTTGTCTGTCTGCCCATCAGGGAACAGGATATCTTAAAAAGTTGTGGATTGATTCAGACGAAATTTGGTGGAGAGGTTGTGTATGTGACACAGACAAATCGATTACATTTTGGTGAAGATCCGCATCTGGATCTGAGAATGTTTAAGTGATTCTTCACCATTAAGAGATAGGGCCAAAACCGATATATAGCATAATATTTCAAAATGTTGTGGACGACCGATAACAAAACCTAGTGGATAAGTTGGTCAGTTGACAAGAACAAGCGGATTAGCTTTTGGTACAGATCCGGATCCAGATCCGGCCTATCAGTGGGATACAAAACATAAATTTCAGGCTGGCGGAGGTATGCGCTCTTACTGAGTGTCGTTCTAGTTCAGTTTTGTCTTTCTTTGTTTTAGGTTATTCAAAAATCCTTGGAAAGCCTTACAAAAATCAGTGTTCTCTCACATAATGACATTAAACTTCCAGTATAGTTTACCATTTGGTGGCGAGCAAGTTTGAAAGAGATTGTCACAACCGGATGATCAGATAAAAGAGAAGATACCATAATTTTTCCAAAACCTACTAGGTATTACCCTAACTTCAAATTTATCCTGGAATCCACACATTACACAAATAGCTAAGTCTGCCTCGAAGAAACTGGGAGTCCTGTTCAGATGTCGAACATTCTTCTCCACTCAACAGTTGCTTCAACTATATAAATGATTGATTCATCCTTATATCGAGTACTACTGTCACATCTGGGGAGGTTCTAGATCCACATACTTACTGGACACAATTGAATCCAAAGTAATCTTACTTATCAACTCTCCCAATCTGACCTCAAACTCGACCGAATCAAATCACGACGCAAAGTTGGCTCTCTTTCTCTTTTCTACAGATATTACTTCGGTTTCTGCTCCCAATAACTTGCTGCTTGTATACCTCCGCCATTAGCGAGACCACAGAATACGCAACATGCCACTACATCGCATGATTATTGTGTGGCCATTGGCAACTCAAGGGTGGGCTGTTATTATGTTTGTTCCTTCCCCTCCACTGCCAAACTCTGGAACTCTTTACCTTCCCATGTCTTTCCAAACACTTATGATCTTCCGCTTTTCAAAAAGCAGACTTTTTACTTCCTCAAAAACTCTTAGACTATTCTCTCCTTCTTCACTTTTCTATCAATGCAGCTCTTTTATTTAGGCCTGGCCTCGATAAGGGACGACATAGTCCATGCCTGGAGCCTTCACAATAAAAAATAAATCACATTTCCATATTTCATCAAGCATTATTGAATTGATGTAAATTCTGGCCAATCTGGCTAATGTTTGGGTCTGAGACACACAACTCGACCTAGTAAACTAACATTGCCCAGCATGCTGGACACGCCAAACATCAATTAATCCCGTGTTCCTAATTGATTTCTCCAAAGGTATGACAGATTTTGGATGTGGCTCTGCACTATTTCTGTCTAAAGCAGGGTCAAGAGTGCAGCTGAATCCACTATCCATTAAAATAAATAGCAGTTGAAACCAATTGTTCATAACAATCCCTATAGTTTTAGAGAAATTTTCTGGATTCTCATTAAGAGCATAAATGTTTAAGAAAGCAAGACATTAATTACTAGCAATGGATTGAAGACATGTCAAAATGTGCAGCAATTACTTCTTTGTATTGAACTTGAGGGCACTAATGAAGTAGTTATACAGAAGGTGACTCTTTCAGTGGAAGAACTTACATCGCTGAAGAACCACTCCTGGCCCTTCATTAGTCTTACCCATTGAGCTCGACAGGTAATATCTCCATGTCTCTCTTACAGTACAAAAACGTTCAGATGCAAATAAAGGTGTTAAAAGAGAAATGTATGCAGCGGTGACTCTAAACCTATAGGCAGTGTGGCCACGCGACTCAGGTCATGTATGTCACTCTCTATATGTATCTTATGTATACTGTATGTATCTACTAGCAGAAGTACCCGGCATTGCCGGGCGGGGGAGGCGAGGGGGAGGGGGAAGGGGAGGGGAGGGGAACGGGGGGAGAGCGAGCCCCTTGGTAAAGCGAGCGATTTTTTTTTTCATAGCGTCATAGCGTTCATAGCGTTTCATAGCGTCATAGCGATTTTTTTTTTCATAGCGTCATAGTGTCATAGCGTTCATAGCGTCATAGCGTTCATATCGTTCATAGCGTCATAGCGATTTTTTTTTTCATAGCGTCATATTGTTCATAGCGTTCATAGCGTCATAGCGTTTCATAGCGTCATAGCGTCATAGCGTCATAGCGTTTCATAGCGTCATAGCGATTTTTTTTTTCATAGCGTCATAGCGTCATAGCGTTCATAGCGTCATATCGTTCATAGCGTCATAGCGTTCATAGCGTCATAGCGTCATCACGTGATCGCTCTGAGCGAATCAGCGCCCACCTGCTCTGATTCCGTTGATTCCGTGCGCTGAAATGCGCTGAGGTAAATATGAATAAAAAATATGGATCATCAAATATTTTGAGTTCGGCCATGTTAGTCCCAGGCTCAATGGCCATGTCTATGCCAAATATCAAGCATGTAAGCCTCTCCGTTTAGGAGTCTATCGGTAACATTACACACACACACACACACACACACACACACACACACACACACACACACACACACACACACACACACACACACACACACACACACACACACACACACAAACTGTGTTTTATATATATAGATGGAATGCGCATTACATTTTAAACGTTGTCATTAAACAACATTATGCACATTAACATTATCATCATCATTAACATTATCATGAACATTATGCACATTAACATTATCATTAACATTATGCACATTAACATTAACATTATCATTAACATTATCATGAACATTATGCACATTAACATTATCATTAACATTATCATTAACACTATGCACATTAGCATTATCATGAACATTATGCACATTAGCATTAGCATGAACATTATGCACATTATCATTACCATCAACATTATCATGAACATTATGCACATTAACATTATCATGAACACCATGCACATTAACATTATCATGAACATTATGCACATTATCATTACCATCAACATTAAGCGTTTCAAACTAAACTGGCAGGAAGGCCTCGAGGTACGCAAACTCACCTTTAAGTTGCCTAGCCTAGGTTTCAATCTTGACACAGGTATAAAATGTCATCCTGGTGTTTCACAGGCAGGTGAAACATAAACGTGTGTGCTGTCACTAGGATGGACGTTAAACCGGTGTCCCTTCTGCAGGTATTAGTTGGTGGATGTTAAAGATCCCAAATATCCCAGTGTGCCCTTTGTGAAGAGTATGTGAGCTGTCGCACGCACCATGAACAAATTCCGAATTCCTGCCCTAATTATTGTGGGAGGGGGATGGCAAATGCCCCAGCATAACGCTTCCCCAGAAACTGTCTCGGTTGAAAAAAGGAGTCTATATATATATATATATATATATATATATATATATATATATATATATATATCTATATATATCTATCTATCTATATATATATATATATATATATATATATATATATATATATATATATATATATATATATATATATATATATATATATATTGTTGTGGATATGAGGATTGTGTTTTTTTATTGTGTTTTTTATTATTATTGCTTTATTCTGGACCCTCCTTACTCCAGTTATGTATAAAGGTCAAAGGGCGTCCCATAATTAGGTCATAAACAATCACGTCAGCCAATCATAGATTTCCCCCTTGTTGATAGTTATATCTTTATTATGTGTATTAGGGTAAGGCCTTGTCTTCCATTAAGATGACACTCCATTGCACCAAGTGAAATAAGATAGATTCCCTTCATTCCCCATTCCCACTCCCAAAACTTCCATTGCTTCCATGGAACTTCATTTTGCTGACAAAACTTCCATCCAGGATTCAAACCTCAATTGCCAGCTACATCCCCTCCAAGCCTCCATTGCCAACAGCACTGGGCAGTTTGCCAGGTTTGCTACAGCTGTGGGTTGCTGATTTCGCCCCAAAACCACCATTGAACATGTGCTCAGCTCGGGGAAGAAGGGCGTGCCCACCATCGTCATCAAGGGCGGAGCCAGAGGGCCATGCCGACAAATCAGGGCCGAGGCGAGCTGACCGATGGGCGTGTCCTAAAGGCCGGCGGCTTGATCGCCTGAGGCGCGATAAAAACGCGCGCGCAAGAAGCAAGGGGTTGTTGAGTTGAGTGGTTGGACCAGACGAGTCAGATGAGTCCTGGAAAGAGCACGCGACGTACACACAGCAGCAGCCACAGCAGCTTCAGACACAGCAGCTTGGGGCCTTGACAGCAGTTTTGAGCGGGGCCGCGAAGGAACTGCGGCTGCCAAACGCGCCGATCGTGCTGCAGTATCCGTGGACCTTCCTCTCCCTCCAGCCATCCACCTCCGGCCAGTCCTATCATCATTCCCCGCGTGAGTCTGTCCTTGTTTGTTCTGTCCCTGGGTTAATTAAGACAGTAGGTAAGCTAGCGTTGCACTGTGTCTCTAATATCTTCTGTCAATTATTTTATTATCTTTCCTTCTCCTTGGTTACTTTGAGCGTGTATATAGTAGAAATAAATTTAGTAGTATTTCCAACCTTTTTGTCTTCTTCTTCTTCTTCACATCCGTGTCGCCTTTGTCTTTTCCCTATTGAATACCTGTGGCGCGATCCGGCCAACGTTCGGGAATCGGGTTAGTCGGGGTAACTGTTCGGCCGCGGTGCCATCCGCTCGGCAAACAACATCTTATCCGCGGTCCGTAACAATTGGTAGTCAGGAGTTGGGATTCAAACCTGGGACTAAATTTATTTAGCCCAAATTTTGGACACAATTGTACTATTGGCCGTAACAATTGGTGTCTGGGAGTGAGATTCGGGGCCCGAACCAAATTTTTAAAATATCTAGAAAAAAATTTGGTCAGAATTTGGAGTGGCCGAAATTTGTTTTGTTTTAGAAAAACCCGAACTTTGAAATCGCGCCATGGCTAGTCAAGGCGATCGGATGCAGGTGGGTGAGCTAGAAGAGGGGTTAGGGGTAACACAGGACCACAGGGAGGAAATGGAGGAGGTGGTTGAGGAGGTATCAGGCGCACAAAATGGCGTCCTCGCGCACATGGTTGTTGCGGCACCAAATTTAGCCGCGCCCGTGGTCGCGGCAGCCGAGCCAGAGATGCCGGAGTACATGCGATTTGTTATGGACCAAATAATGGCCAAATTCGAAGAAATGAGGACTAATGGTGAGCGATTGGGAGGCCAAATTGAAGCAATAACGAACGACATGAGGTCCGATAATGAGGAACTGGCGAGGGACAGAGCCGCATACGAGGTAAGGGAGGCTGAGAAGGAGGTTAACCGCAGGTTGGGGGAGCAGGTCCCAGGGGTGCACGAGGAGGTAACGCGGGTCGAGAAGCGCTGGTTGAGCGAGGTGGAGAAAAGCGCGGGTACAATGACGGGTGTAGAGATCGCGACCCGGGGTTTGGGGCAGCCGGCGACCGCTGAGGTAGAGAGAATTTTATTAAAGCCAGCGGTCGTCAAGGTGAACAAAGAAATTATTGGAATTGAAATTGGAGAGACCGGGGGCTTAGAAAAGCACTCGCGGCAGGGAGAAATGGATTGTGCACAAAGTCTAAGTTCACATCCTGATGCCGTACTTGCTAATCCTTATAAAGATTTGCAGGTGTGCGTGGAGAAGGGAATCCCCCAGGTGAGTCGTGCTGTGTATTGTGCGGGGAGATTTTGTAGAAGGATGTTTGACGACAAGAGAAGTGTCGCGCGATTGGGATCGAGGAAGCACCCGGGTGTTGGTGAAGGGTCGCGTGTGGAAAAAAAGTGTGCGTCAAGGGGTGAGCGTGTTACGAAGCGCGAGAGTGATACCGAGTGCGAGTGATACCGAGTCGGGGTGTACGGAGTGTGACACAGGGAGTGAGAGCGATACGGAGTGTACGTGCGAGGGTGAGTGTGACACGGAGAGTAAGGTGGTGGTGGAACGTGTGCGAGGAAGCACACCTGAGTTGGTCGTGGCGCGGGTGTGGGAGAGCCCATCTGAGCGCGTTAGTGGGTGGATGCAAGAGAGCACGCCCATGGTGAGTGGTACGGAGTACGTACCGAGTGGGGAGAGTGTGCAAGACGGTGCGCGAGGTGTGTTAAGGGAGTGTGCAAACGGCGAGTGTGCGCGAGAGGTGTGGTGTGTAACAGGGAGTGCCTTGGTGGAATGGACGGAGTGTGTGGAATGTACGGACGGCGTTGGAACGCCGGGTTTTGTGAGTGTCAAAAGGGTCACGTGTGCGTGTGGGCATGCGAGTGAAGCATCGACGTTGAACGGGTTAGCGTTTAGGGCGACGGATAGCCGATGCGAGCACTCGGGGCGCGGTGCGCTTTGTTGGATGCAAGGCCCGGCGCGGATCGATGCTGCGTCGCTTCTCTTCGAAGCGTCGTTGCCGATTCGGGCTTGGCCCCGCCCTGCACGGTCGAGTCCGGGCCTTGTCGGGCGAGGCGACCGGTCCGGTTCAAGGGCGAGTGGGAGGAAGCGGACGGTGCCCTCTCGTGGGGACGGGGTTCCGACCGGGCGAGCCTCAGCCATCGGGCCCGGGACCGCAAGGTACCGAGCCGCGATGATGCGTGGAACCTCGGCCCGAGCATGCCTCCTCCCCAGAGTCGTGAATGCCGGACGGATCCAACCAAGGCGACCAAACCACCCGAATTCATTGCTCGGCTTTGTGAAGCCAAGTTTTAATGATGTGACGACGCACCGAGGCTCAGATAAAGCGGACTGTGATGATGATGATACTGATAGTGTTTTGGACCCGAAATTAGAAAAACAAAATTTGACGATTGGCAAAGGATTGGCAGAGTGATGATTGGTAGTGATTGGCAAATTTTTGATTGGCTGGAATTTGGACGGGCAAAATTTGTAGTGAGAGATACCTGATGTGCTGGGATGGCAACTCTGCCATCTCTCACAACGGGGGCAAAGGAGCACTAGTTTTATGGGGTCTATGGCAGTGAAAACTAGCCCGGGAGGGTTAGGATATAATGATAGGGATCTAGAGAAGATGACCTTAGGTAACGTTAAGATTAGGTAGTGACAATGATACCTGTAGTGGGGACGCAGGTAGATTAGTGTGGATGATAATGACGTGGTATGTGCTTAGTTTAAAGGGAAGACGGGGAGCACTAAGTTAGCAGGGCAACAGGTAGATTAGATGATGCCGTGTGAGGGTTGGAGGTGTATTCAAGTGTATTGAGCAGGGTATGAGTAAATGATTGTAAGTGTGAGTTGTAGTGAGATTGCACAGGTGTGCAACTGAGCAGGTGGATGGAGCAGTGTGTGAGTGAGTGATGGTGATGTGTATGGTGCTGACCAAATGGTCCAGGAAGGAAGGAGGGTGCAGGTGCAACCAGGTGTGATTGCACAGGTGTGCAACAACAGGTGTATGGAGAATGGTTGTGTGAAATACGTGGAGTGTGGAATACCTGGAGTGTGGAATACCTGGAGTGTGGAATATATGGAGTATTGGAATGGATGGTCGTGGAGTGAGTATGGTGGAAACTATGGAGTGGAGTGGATGGTGCGAAGGTGTGAATGGGGGAAGGATGGACCCCCATCACGAATACCCGGGGAGGGTAGTGTAAGTGTTAGGTAGAGGGTCTAGGTAAATTGTGGTTGGATATTGGCATCTGTGGGGCGGGTGAGAGAATGGTATTTGGATGGGTGCATTAGTGTCGTGGAAATGGCTGGGCGTGTGGCCTGTTAGTGTGTGTAGTTGGTTTGGGCACTCCACCACTGTGAGGATGTCGGCCAGGTGAGGCCGCAGGTGGGCTCTGGGAGCCGGTAGAGTTGTTGTGGATGGGGCCCGAGGATCCGGAGGACGGACCCGGGTAGCCCAGTGCCAGAGGGCACTGAGGGGTGACAGAGCCAGGAGGGGCCTTCCCCAGTTAGATAGGTTTGGTAAGGAGCAGGTAAGCTCGGGTGGCAACTACAGTGGTGGAGGTGTGCAGGTGGGTAGACCTGCTGGGAGAGCTACACGTCTCAGCCCAGAAATTGTGCAAGGGCACCGGGAGATGAATCGGGGGAGTGAGACCCCAAATTGAGAAGCACCACAGTTTGGTCAATGGGAATTTGGTTTTTAAAACCACATAGAGTAAGTGGCCAGTGGATTGGCAGGGAAAGACCCCGGGTAGTGTAAAGTGTGTTAATGTCATTTAGAAAGTAGTTAGGATGAAAATCTCCTTGCACCATCTACATCCACTCACCTGGGATGACATACCTCCACACCATGCCAGGTTGTTTTAGTTATTTTTGATGCAAATGTTTGGATTGTGAGACGCATCATGACGTGGGTGTGACATTGTGCTGATGTTCCATCTCTCCCTCCTTATGAGGATTGATGATGAATTGGGTGATGGCAAATTTTGGTTAGAGGGATTGTGGGAACGAATTTGGTATAGGGGAAATATGGGGAAGACGTGACAGTAGTGACGAATTTGTAAATGTGTAGATTTTGTAAATATGGGGTAAGGGCAAGGGTAGTGTAGGTGACAGGGGGGGGGTGACTTACGGTAGGGACGAGCTTTCTCACTTCGTTCTCCGTATGCACTTCACCTTGCATTGCCTTGTTTGATGTGTACCCTTGTGACCTTACCCCTCGCTCATCTGTCTTTTCCCCCCTTTGTCTCCCACATGAGGACCTGTGCGCCACTGGGCGCCGAGGGGAGCGTGCGTGAGTCCACCATTGTGCGCCCGGAACTCCCAGAACCAGCTGTCTGCATCGATGCACCACATTATGGACCACATGTCTGTGGCTGAGCACCACTTATGGACCCCATGGGTTGGGGCACGGCCCCTCTGCTGGAACAGGCCATGAAGGCCCGAGATCTTGCTGGCGGACCTTGGCCACAGGGCACCGATGCCCCACAGGTGAACCACACTAGTCGGCCCTGTGGGCCATAAATAAAGAAAATAAAAATGGACACGTTGGGTGCATTTTAATAGTGCAAATAGGCCGCCAGCAAAGAAGATGACAACATCAGGAAAATAGTAATAGCCAGCAGAGGGAGCCGAAGAGCAAGAGACCACCTGCAGGGTTAGGGGTTTGTTTGTTGTTTTTATTTTATTGAACAATGATGACTGTGCACCGATTGGTGCTTGAGGGTGTGTTGGTGCGTTTTGGGTGCTTTCAGGGTGCATTGATGCAGAGCAGACTGTCTCTCCCCCCCCAAAAGAACAATCACAGGTCCTGGGTTGCGTATTGTAAATAAAGTAACGTCATTGTAAATAATGCTCCCCACCGTAAATGTATAGTTTGAAGACCATTCCGCAATTCGGTTAGCTGTGGGCGTGAATCTGTTAGGCAGGGTGCAATGGAGCAGCGGGACATATTTATTTATGTTTTAAAACTGTCGCACTCAGGGTCAGGTTAAAAGTAGAGGGAACTACACCTACGTGTCACACTAAGTTAAAGTTATAGGCCCGGGACGTGCCTAAGAGGAGGAGGGTGCAGTGTTGTGGATATGAGGATTGTGTTTTTTTATTGTGTTTTTTATTATTATTGCTTTATTCTGGACCCTCCTTACTCCAGTTATGTATAAAGGTCAAAGGGCGTCCCATAATTAGGTCATAAACAATCACGTCAGCCAATCATAGATTTCCCCCTTGTTGATAGTTATATCTTTATTATGTGTATAACGGTAAGGCCTTGTCTTCCATTAAGATGACACTCCATTGCACCAAGTGAAATAAGATAGATTCCCTTCATTCCCCATTCCCACTCCCAAAACTTCCATTGCCAAGCCTCAATTGCCAGCTACATCCCCTCCAAGCCTCCATTGCCAACTGCACTGGCCAGTTTGCCAGGTTTGCTACAGCTGTGGGTTGCTGATTTCGCCCCAAAACCACCATTGAACATGTGCTCAGCTCGGGGAAGAAGGGCGTGCCCACCCATCGTCATCAAGGGCGGACCCAGAGGGCCGTGCCAACCAATCAGGGCCGAGGCGAGCTGACCGATGGGCGTGTCCTAAAGGCCGGCGGCTTGATCGCCTGAGGCGCTATAAAAGCGCGCGCGCAAGAAGCAAGGGGTTGTTGAGTTGAGTAGTTGGACCAGACGAGTCAGATGAGTCCTGGAAAGAGCATGCGACGTACACACAGCAGCAGCCACAGCAGCTTCAGACACAGCAGCTTGGGGCCTTGACAGCAGTTTTGAGCGGGGCCGCGAAGGAACTGCGGCTGCCAAACGCGCCGATCGTGCTGCAGTATCCGTGGACCTTCCTCTCCCTCCAGCCATCCACCTCCGGCCAGTCCTATCATCATTCCCCGCGTGAGTCTGTCCTTGTTTGTTCTGTCCCTGGGTTAATTAAGACAGTAGGTAAGCTAGCGTTGCACTGTGTCTCTAATATCTTCTGTCAATTATTTTATTATCTTTCCTTCTCCTTGGTTACTTTGAGCGTGTATATAGTAGGCAAAATTTAGTAGTATTTCCAACCTTTTTGTCTTCTTCTTCTTCTTCTTCTTCACATCCGTGTCGCCTTTGTCTTTTCCCTATTGAATACCTGTGGCGCGATCCGGCCAACGTTCGGGAATCGGGTTAGTCGAGGTAACTGTTCGGCCGCGGTGCCATCCGCTCGGCAAACAACATGTTATCCGCGGTCCGTAACAATATATATATATATATATATATATATATATATACACACACACACACACATACACACACACACACACACACACACACACACACACACACACACACACATACACACACACAAGGGAAAAAAAAGATTTAAAAAAAAAAAGGAAAAACATCGAGGGATGAAATCTCACAAAAACAACCAAACAAGTTAGGTAGGAATGACACCACAATACGACACCACACTGACACCACAGTCATATATTACCATCATGGCATCTTTTGACATTGTTCTATCACAATCCCACAACAAAAGTAAAAAACATTTTACATCATAACAACAAGCAAATCTGCTGCGAGCAGACCCCACCTGTTCTTTTTAGCCGCGTCGCAGACGCTGCTCATAGAGTGCACTCTGCTGTTGTTGTTGTTACCACGTCTTCTTCTTCTTCTTCTTCTTCTTGTTGTTCTTGCAGAGAAGACAAAACCTCAAAGCTCCACCCATTCTGGGAACCATAGCTCCACCCATTCTGGGAGAGCCTTCATATAAACAAATATCCACCATTTTATTAACTCGCAAAGCTTTGAGGCCTGTTTTGTTGTCCCGTGGTATCTTCCTCTCACACAGTTTTCTTTCAAATCAAATTCGATATATCATTTCATTTTTCACAGTCGCCAACATAGTTTTAGACTCGGTTGAAAAAAAACGGGAAGAAAATGCGATGAAAGTTGCCCTTTATAGAACGAAATGAATTCTCAAAGGCCTGTAACTTCAAGTCCATTGCGATATTTTTTTTTTTAAATCGCGGCATGCTCAGTCATACACCGCCCGAAATAAGAGACGGTAAAATGCCGAGATATATATATTTTGTTTAAATCGTGGCATGCTCAGTCATACACCGCCCGAAATAACAGACGGGAAAATGCCGAGATATATAAAAAATTCGTCCATTTGATGACAATCGTCATGATGAAATATTTAATTTATACGTCGTCACAATAATGTGGAGAGAGGAGCATAGCTTCGTTCACGTGTCGCCACATACGGGAAATTGCCGAGATATATATTTTTTTTACATCGCGGCATGGTCAGTCATACACCGCCTGAAATAACAGATGGGAAAATGCCGAGATATATTAAAAATTCGTCCATTTGATGACAATCGTCACGATGAAATATTTAATTTATACGTCGTCTCAATAATGTGGAGAGAGGAGCATAGCTTCGTTCACGTGTCGCCACACACGGGAAATTGCCGAGATATATATTTTTTTCAATCGCGGCATGGTCAGTCATACACCGCCTGAAATAACAGATGGGAAAATGCCGAGATATATTAAAAATTCGTCGCCACACACGGGAAATTGCCGAGATCTATTTTCACTTTGCACAAAAATAACATCAAGTAATCGAATCAATAGGAATGTCCTGTGCTTATAACATCGACGTTATAGGCACAGCTGCATCTAGGCATTGTGTAACATCGACGTGGCTTTTGTTTTAATTAAAACTTTTTGTACTTGTTTTTCTCAAGATTGCACAGGTAACGTGTTCTATGAACTCTCCAGTTTATCCTGTGTTTGTGTGCCACTGGAAGTTGGTGTTGTAACCTTTTGAAGCTATAGAGGTGAAGGTGTGTGTAAGCATGTTATGTCTTGTGCTAATAAAGTGTGTATTTATTTACCCTTAAGGCCTGTGTGCATGTTTCCCACCACTCTTCTAATGCACAAACTGTTTCAGTATATTTGCCAATACTTGGGGGAATTAGGTTAATTGTAATCCTGTTAACTAGCTTATTTGGACACACTCGTTAAAACTGGGGATGTCCTGTATTAAATTCAAAACACCACTGCTCGGGGTGTCCATGGTAAATTGGCCCTTAAGGCAGCCATTCTCGAGGCGATCGGCCTTGACAGGCTTGGTCTTTATGCCAGCTGCAGTTACAAGGGTAATGTGGGGGCCGTAAATGTGACATTTGGTGTCAGTAGTGGGATAACAGCCTACCTCGCTTTGGTGTCAGAAGCTACCCTAAAGCTAAATGAAAAAAAATGTTGTTTAAAGATTGAACATTTGTTAATTTCAAATTTCAACAAGAAATATTAATTAAAAAATTGTGTGCATGAGATTAATAAAAATAGGGTGAGATAAAAAGAAATGTAATTGTAATGTAATGTTGCCAACACCGGAGGAGTTTCTGATACGTAAGTAATTATTCATGTAGCAGTGGTTCAGATGACTTCACCTACAGCTATATCACACGAGTGATCAAAAACACTAATTTCATCGTTACGTATGCCATTGCAAGTAAACTCCTCTTTTTAAAGATTTTGGGGAAAAAAAACAATCTGTGAATATGAGGCCATATTACATTCGCAAATATGAAGGAACTTTAAGAAGAAGAAGAACCATTCCTTTCGCATGTTTAGACACATAGGGATGCCAAGGCAGTTTTTCTTGGCTAGGGGGAACAATCCTGGATGGCTCACCACAGACAGGATACTCAAATGGCATATTCTTACGAGTAAGCTAGCACTCGTTTTGCCGACGTCAGAAGAATGAATGCCAGGCTGAGTCAACCCACCTGGTGTTATTTTAACGGCACGACAGGGGCTCAAACTCAGGACCCTAATATCTTAAGCGAGCCACCTTAACTGTAAAGCCAACACCAGACTTGGGGAACATGAACACCACCCTCATATTCAAATGCTCTATAAGTGTTCTCTATAAGAACACTCTATAAGTGTTCCATCCCTTCCTTTCCTTTTCTCCTATCTCTTCACAAACTTATTTTCCTTCATTCCCACTCCTCTGACAACTCAAATACTATTCTATCTTTCTCTTTCCTATCATATTCCCTTTTGTTGCTTTTCTCAATTTTGTTTTACCATTTTACCCTTCCTCATCTCAATGCTGGAACTAGTGTTTTACATCAACCGTGATACTTTTGCGAATTTATTGAACTACTCTTTTGGCTCGTTTCATCACACCCTGTTTGAGATGAGAGTTTTTTTTCGCCAGTGGCTTGTTCTGCTTTTATCACACCCATAAGGCCCTGGAGAATGTCTTGATAGACAATGATACCTGCGATAGGAATATAACTACCAAAAAGGCATCTGTCGTGGAATTGTAGGGTGAGACTCAAGACGCCAATGGTCGGAAACAGGTTTTACAAAAGGTCACAACTTTATTAACTGGTTATTCACTTCATTCCATTACCAAATAATACCGTTTAACTCAATGGACCAGGTTAACTCTATCCGCATAGTCCCTCTTTCGTGGCTGCAGCGCCGAACCCGTGGTACGCGTTCATTCCGTCGGGCAGGGCTTCTCGTGGCAAGTGCTCCTGACTCAAAGTATGTTTCTGTCTTTATGGGCATCGTCGCGCTAATCCCTTCTCCGCAAATGCCCCAAGGTCATCCACGCTCGCCTCATTGGAGCCGGTTCGCTCCCCCCCTGCTGGGAGTTGCATTTGCCTCACAATAGGAGGGTGCTCTAGCCCAGGGCTGTGACCAGGTGAACAAGAGATTACCACGTTCGTGCAAATTCCTGACATTCATTTACGAAATCGTCTATCTGCTTCGTTTTCCAATTCCAACGATCAATATGATGTCAAGATCTCTACTTACATATTGGTTTTGATTAAAGCCATACAGTACATTTAATACCATGCCATACAGTACATTAATGCAGTACAGTACTTCCACAATTCCCTCATTTTTTTGTTTTTGTTTATATTAACCATTAATCTAAACATCAATATAAGTAAACAATCAATCACTACAAGTAAACATCATTACAAGTATAAGTAAATAATCATAACTTTGGTAATCAAATTCCCTTAGGCATACACCGTCATCCTGCAAGAATCACAAAACATTTCGTTGGTCATTGACTCCTTCCATATTGTTCAATCTATTGCATTTGCATCACAAATATCTTTTCAAAACAACACTTCACCATCACCAAGATACAACAATTTCACTTCATTTTCAAGTTTTGTAAAGCATCTGCACCATCTGGCAAAAACGTTTGCCTCCACACAAATGTTGACTTTGTTTGAAAGGAAGGGCTGATCACTTGTGTTTGAATTCAGGTATGAAACATTTTCTCCTAATGTCTTCATAGCTCCTGCACTACTTCGTGTAGGATTTCGCTGTTGTGGTAACATTGCGGAGTCATAGACTGACCCTGCTCTCCATGTAGCATTCTTGCCACTTTTTGCTGTGAACCATAATGATTCCTTGAACAAGGCCTTCGCCCAGTTGTAGTCGACTTGCCTCCTCCCTCATTATGAGTGGGCAGCAAGTATTGGTGTGACGTTGATTGGCCAGCAAGATGTGGAACAGGGATGCCGGATGCATCCACAATGATGTTGGGACCATGGTGTTCAGGTCATCCATGGTCCATACCAGGAGTGGCCCGCAAAATCGTGCACAGCTGTTGTGAAAAGGCACAGCCATTGGTTTGCAGCTCCATGCTGGCTCCCCGGAAGTTGGTGAAGTAATAACATATGTCCCCGCATTTCACAGAGGTTGCAGGTAAAATGTTGTTGTCCTGCAACTTCTGATGTGATGAATGTTCGAAGCCTTCGAACAAGAGTAAGTGATCGCCTTTCTTTCATATGTTGCAGTGTGATCCAGGCAAATGGTCACATAAATTTCCTTGGTGAAGGTAAGCATTCATCTCCAAGTTACACGGGAGAATGTCTTCATCATTCTTTGAGAAAGAGGGTGTATGCCACGATTAACTTCATTTTTTAGCCACAAATTTTCTTTCTCGAACTTCTTCCCAATTCCATTAGCACTCCCTTCAAAATGTGATCTCGTCTTATCCTTATGCTCAGTCACATCTGAATCTGCTTTCCACACACACTGAATCAGATAGGGTACATCTTACCATGAAATCAGCATAATCATGTATATCTTCCGACAGTTTCACATTAAACAATTTGTTGTTTTTCCTTAACACAAAAAGTTATATTCATTTATATGCGTCACACAAATAATATTCAATCAGGTATGTATTTTATTACTAAACTAAGAATAGCATCCACAATTGCTTTCAGGTTAATATAGTTCAAAAATTAACTCATGCAGGTATTTTAGCACTACTCTAAGAAAATAAATTGTATATGATTACAATCACAAACGGGAATACCTAATTCCCAACAACAATTTTCCCAAACCAACAAATTAAGCATAATGTATTATTACCATAATTCCTCTCCACTTTTTTTCTTTTCCCTCTTTTTTTTTTTTTTTTTTAACAGTGTGTCACTCGTGGTGATATGAGTTCACTGATATTGTAATTGACACAACTCATAACATTGTCGTTATGCCATTATCTTAATTCTACTGTATTCATTTGCAACATCACTTGATTTAATCTTTTAATCTCAGTATTTATGTCGCCATAAAAGTCTTCCTTTTCTGGTTCCACATTTCTTTCCTCATTTGTCACTTCATGCGTTATCATCGTGTTGTTGGTTAGCTTATTCAAACACACCGTCACTAAGGCTTTCAAGCAAGCCACCACTAAAACAATTGCCAATATAACTACTAAACCAACAAACAAGTCTGCTATTCCTTGTATATATTCATACCTATGACATAATTATATGTCAATGACATTCAACATTGTATACCAAACTAACAAGCTTCCTAAAAGGTAAATAAAGACAATCCCTTAATATGTAACATAAATCAGATTATTTGTCTTACCCTGGTCCCCCTATCTCCCGGGGTCGAACTAAATCCCCTAATCATGAGTGTAGTTGTGATACATTATCCCTCATGTTGCGCTAATATCAGTAGATAATGGTATGTCATGTAAGCAAATAAATGTCACTATCCCAAGTAGGAATATCACATGTTGAAAATGTAATGTTTATCAATGCAAGGGGTGTTAAAATGTAATTCAAATGAATGTATATCACGACTATCATTTATCCGCCACTGAATGTTCTGCTGGGCTGCTAGGTGCAGCCTCATTTTCTGTGGGATCGTCCACCTTAGCCCCATGTGCTTGCTTGCAATGAGAGGCATGAATCCAACTTTCTATTTTGGGTCCATATTTGTTTCTATTCTTATCAATCTCCTATGGTTTATCAATTCGTTCTAAGATACCGCAACCAAAGGTTTTAACCAAAGCTCTACCAAACTATTTCCAATGTGAACAAAAAATGCCAGTGAAACAATGATTCGAGGAATTAACTTCAAGGGGTCAATAAATTTATTCTATAACCAGATCTAATTTTCCCATCCAATAGTTTGCCTTGCCACATGTCATATTATAACACTTTAATAAACCTTCGAAAAATGTTTCCCATCTCAACAAATTTCCTTTTTTTACAAATAGCCATGTGTAACTTACGTATTTAACTACAATTTCCTCTCAATTTGTTTGGCCTAACTGGCTGCAAAAGTGGCTGCCAGCATGCAGTACCACTTTTTTATCTACCAAGGAAGTGTTCGTCCACACAAGACCTCTACCAAAATGTTGTTTGTAAAAACAAATCTGGGATTTCTGATTACATGGATGCACACTCTCAGGACATTTTCAGGCTGCTGTTAACAATCCACTACGATAAATTAATTCCTTTACCCACAATCAAATAATTAGTACAAATTGAGGATATTATCCCTATCACATTCTTTTATAGATTCATTATGTTGGATCTAATTTTTTTTTTCAATAATTTTCCACTGCTGTAAGGAAGAACAATAGCTCTCATAAGTCTTAGTAATATCGTACTTAATTTGCCCAGCATCGAATAATTTATTTACTATCCTTTCTCATCTGTTAACCAGTGACTTTGTTTGAACTCCAGAACTGAAAACCCACAATAGTTCAAACCAGCAAAATTTTCTTTACTATTTTCCCATATCATCTATGCCTAAAACACATCCATACATACAGCACAATTTATATGCTGATAAAATTCAAGTTTATATATATAAAAATCCATGAGCAGAGTACTCTGGGAAGTCAGTGTAAGACCTCTCCAAAATTTGGCTAATTTTGTACTCCCACATTTTTATGAAGCTCATATCCATAAATAGCTTTGATTCTCATATAAATTCGATCACAATGGAATCCCAAGATTACTCCCAATTTTTACTATTAATGAATAGCTGCTCATAACTCAGCAAATCAAATCTTTATTCTCCATCTCCCTTGACAAAAGTGATAATTTTCATAATCAAATTATATTTCTATTTTTTTTTTTTTTTTACGAATTCTCTCGATATGCGATCCCATCCCCATGGAACTATCTATTTTCCAGACAAGGCACACTGTCGGTGTCAACAATCTTGTAAGATTGATACACATAAACACTAACATTGACACACAAAATACCCACACACACGTGCATTATGCGTATTTGTTTGTGTTGGAACCCTTATTTACAGATCCGGATGGGTGTCAACTTTATTTCAATTTCTCAAAATTTGTCCTTCAATTTTATAAGCGCTAATACACAAATGGACCAAAAAGTTTATTCTTAGAAAACCCCTATGACGTCACATTGACATTACCCTTTCAGTTCCCACAATAATTTATCCAAATTTGACTACCCACCCATTTGTATGTCAGTCGACCACTGACCTATCAATCGTGTGGAACAATAGTCCGAAATTCCCACCTGATCATGATGTGACTCTTGTCACTTGGTTTGCCAAAAAAATTGCAAAGCAATTGTTCCAAACTTTGTAAATTTCAAATTTTGTGCCCAACATAAAAGATCCAATTTCGGCATTTGATCAATTAATTATCAATTTGCTTACAAGCAAAAGAAAAATGAATAATTCTTGCTCCGAAAACTTTTCAGACCCAAGAATCATCGACAGTTATTCATGTTTGTCCAGTAATCAATTTTTGTTGAGGCCAATCGTCATTTGGGATTTGTCGCAATGAAGGCCTAATCATTGTCTGAGGTATCGGTCAGCACTGGTACCCTTGATCTTGGTTTACCCTATGAACTTGTCTTCCTTTTGGTATACGGACATCCTCTTTTCCAATGTCCCATCCGTCCACACTTGAAACACCGGTTTCTGTCGTTGCCTGGTCTGTGCACCTGTGCACTTGTATTGCTGGGCTGCATCTCTACATCCCTGAGTTGCCACTGCAATCTCTCGTTATCTCCTGAAACACGAAAAAATTGTCTGTACCGTCCTTTTTGGGGAGACAACTGGAAATCAGATGGGACAACTGTCACTTTCATTCCTAATTTCGAGGGCAGTTGTGCATTTGTCTCCTCCACTGTATCCTGTATCCTTTTTATTTTAAGTTCTAGATCCGTTATCCGTTCTTGCTGTTCCCGTTGTCTGGATTCACCATCCCAAAGATGGAATGCAAGCCAGTCTACCGTTAGATTCTGTCTCTTCCTGGCTTTCAATCTTTGTTCTAATCTTTCCAATCGACTTCGCTCAAATGTACCATCTCTTGGAAACTCCTCATCATGTCCCTTTGTCCACAAATACCAATTCTCGACCTGCCTTATAGCTTCGGCACCATAACGGTCGTACATATGATGTGTACAAGTACCTTTTTTTGGAATCTCTGGTTGTCCTTGTGTATTCTTGCAGGCTCCATTTCCCATTCTGCCTTTTATCAAAGTAGCGTTGGATGTGTTGTAGTTTGTTCCTCTAAAGCTTCACTCGTACCTCCAGGAAGGATCTCTCCACCTGTTCAAACGGTGATTTCCAGAGAATCTCTCTCACCTGTGGCTTTTGCACAATCCAATCTCACAGATCAGTATTTGCAGATGAGCCAGAGGGTCAGTATGAAATGGGTGAATCCTCAGGTGTCCGCACTGTTGAAGGGGAAATCACACAATGGTAACCGCACATATATATCTATATATAAACTCACCACCTTGCTCAATTTTCCAAGGTTGTCTTCACATTGATAATATCTCACAAAGATATTAAAGCTTCTTTCTTGAGACCGCATTTTCATCAATCAAACGATCAATATATTCAATTTAATTTATTCAATTCAATTTATCCAGTTAAATTTATTCAATTAAATTCAATCAATTAGATTCAATCAATCAACAATTCAATCAATTATTCAATTTCAATTAATTCATCAATATTCATCAATAAATCAAATTAATCATTTTGGATGACTCCTTGCATAAGCCCTTTCCCCAATGATGTCAGGACAGGTCCATCCATTGACTGAGATCGAATCTCATCGGTCGTCACCTCTGGTTCATACCTCATGTCAATTGATGAATCACCGTCCTGTCCTAGGGTCATATCTGACATATTTCCCCATTTTGCCTGGTCTCCACAAATTTTCTTTGCAACCACTAAAGGCAACTCATCCTTCATTCGTGAGACAGCCAAAATGGATGGCAGATATTAAAGTTCTTTGGGAAAAATATCTCATCATTTTTCTTTTAATAGTACCCAAATCTCTTGGCAATATAAATTTCGTAAAACTCCTGAAATAAGACTGTAAAATTCCTTCAATCATGCTAAATTTTGAAACTCCATCGCTTGTAACACCCAATTTATCCCATAGGGCTTGAAAGTTCTTTCCCAAGTTCATGCAATCATTCTGCATTTGAACCCTATGATATCATTCATAATAATCATCATGATTTTATAGTCATGGTCCTATCATAATCATCTATTTAAAACGAACATTTCCTTTATCACCACAGCTATGTGGTATAATCAACAATAGAATAAAACTGTACATAGCAACAGGCTACCTCATGGCCACTTAGTATACCTATTGACAATAAGTCATAACAATATCGAATAATTATTGAACAATTCAAAAATCGCTTCCACTGCTCCAGCCGCAGCATTCGTCATTTTGTCTGCTCATCCGCGTGACCAAAACGAAATAAAGGGAGCTCAACCATTACACAGCGCTTTTAATGGCGCATGCCATAGGAACTCAACGCAATTTCGACTCGGCCAGAAAAACGAGCAAATTTTGCATGATGTTAACTGGAATTAGCCGTGAAAATATATACAAAATACACAAAAAATACAGACCCACAAAAATAAACAACAAAACCCAAACAAACCCAAGGTCGACCCTCTTACACAGTAAATTACATCATTTCAGCATCATATTGATTGCTGAAATATTCCAGGGTTTATACACACCTTAAAAGAGGTATGCGTGGTGTTGCCCCCTCCCACGTTTATTCCAGGGTTTATACACACCTTAAAAGAGGTATGCGTGGTGTTGCCCCCTCCCACTTTTAATTCCTCATTAAATTCCTCATTAAATTACTCATTAAATTACTCATTAAATTACTCATTAAATTACTCATTAAATTACTTATTAAATTACTCATTAAATTACTCATTAAATTACTCATTAAATTACTCATTAAATTACTCATTAAATTACTCATTAAGTTACTCATTAAATTACTCATTAAATTACTTATTACATTAATCATTAAATTACTCATTAAATTACTCATTAAATTACTCATTAAATTACTTATTAAATTATTCATTAAATTACTCATTAAGTTACTCATTAAATTACTCATTAACTTAACTTACATAGTTTCAGCATTGTATTGATTGCTGAAATATTCCAGGGTTTATACACACCTTAAAAGAGGTATGCGTGGTGTTGCCCCCTCCCACGTTTATTCCAGGGTTTATACACACCTTAAAAGAGGTATGCGTGGTGTTGCCCCCTCCCACTTTTAATTACTCATGACATAGTTTCAATTAAAAACATCGCTTCTACTGCTCCAGCCGCAGCATTCGTCACTTTGTCTACTCATCCGCATGACCAAAACGAAATAAAGGGAGCTCAACCATTACACAGCGCTTTTAATGGCGCATGCCATAGGAACTCAACGCAATTTCGACTCGGCCAGAAAACGAGCAAATTTTTCAGGATGTTAACTGGAATTAGTCGTGAAAATATATCCAAAATACACAAAAATACACACCCACACAAATAAACAACATTTATTCCGTTCAACAGAACAAACATTTCCTATATCATGACATGCATGTCCTCAAAATTATATGACCAAGAGAAAAAGTAAAACTAATTAAAACTGCGGGCAGTGATGATCCGGGGACCATACCGCTCCATCCTGATTGGACGGGTGCGTGCTAGAGTCGTTAACAACGACAGTCCAGATCCGATTGTTCAAAATTTCAACTCAATCGATCGAAAAATGAACGCAGGGATGCATTTTAAAGGTGCAGTGGCACTAACTGAGTTGCCACGAATATGGCCACGAAATTGCCAATATGGCCATCACAAAATATTTTCCTTAATCAATTGGCTCATAGCATAACCAATCTGCAAGTATCTCATCCGAAGATGTATCTCTGAGGAATTTTAATTAAATAAGTCATTTATAAATCAACGAGTTAATTTATGAAATGATTAATCAATAAATCAAAATTTTCCTTGACAGCCACATCACTTGGTCAGTGTCATGTCCAAATATCAGCTTCCTTACTCAAAAGGTGCCTGAGTTAATGTAATGTAATTACTGTAATAAGATTACTGCAATTACTGTAATGATTACTGTAATTACTGTAATTACCGGAACTGTAATTACTGTAATTACCTCAGGTAATTACTGTAATGTAATTACTGTAATGTAATAAGAAATGTAATTAATTAAATAAGTACTTCATTAATCGCTAATAATTAAATAACTCGTGAATTCTTATCCGATTTACTTAACATTTGAGTGTCCCCAAAACGTTGGAGCAAAACTTTGCAACAACGAAAGTGAAACGTTGTAGCGACGTTGTGGAAACGTTAGCAAAACCCAACATTTGAATGTTCCCAAAACGTTAGAGCAAAACGTTGCAACAACGAAAGTGAAACGTTGTGGCGACGTTGTGGAAACGTTAGCAAAACCCAACATTTAAATGTTCCCGAAACGTTGGAGCGAAACGTTGCAGCAACGAAAGTGAAACGTTGTGGCGACGTTGTGGAAACGTTAGCAAAACCCAACATTTGAATGTTCCCAAAACGTTGGAGCAAAACGTTGCAACAACGAAAGTGAAACGTTGTAGCGACGTTGTGGAAACGTTAGCAAAACCCAACATTTGAATGTTCCCAAAACGTTGGAGCAAAACGTTGCAACAACGAAAGTGAAACGTTGTGGCGACGTTGTGGAAACGTTAGCAAAACCCAACATTTGAATGTTCCCGAAACGTTGGAGCAAAACGTTGCAACAACGAAAGTGAAACGTTGTGGCGACGTTGTGGAAACGTTTTACAACAACATTATTTCAATGTTGCAAACTTTACTTTACAACTTTACAACAACTTTTGTTGAAACTTTACAAAGTTACAACTTTACAAAGTTACAAAGAAACGTTACCACAATTTTTACAATTTTGAATGGGATTTATATATCCGTCAACTAGTTCAATCAACAACTATTTTATTCAACATAGGCCAAAGTCAACAACAATTTCAAAAATCCTTAATTTTCATCCAATTCACTTGACTTTTGAATGGGATTTATATATCCGTCAACTAGTTCAATCAACAACTATTTTATTCAACATAGGCCAAAAGTCAACAACAATTTCAAAAATCCTTAATTTTCATCCAATTCACTTGACTTTTGAATGGGATTTATATATCCGTCAACTAGTTCAATCAACAACTATTTTATTCAACATAGGCCAAAAGTCAACAACAATTTCAAAAATCCTTAATTTTCATCCAATTCACTTGACTTTTGAATGGGATTTATATATCCGTCAACTAGTTCAATCAACAACTATTTTATTCAACATAGGCCAAAAGTCAACAACAATTTCAAAAATCCTTAATTTTCATCCAATTCACTTGACTTTTGAATGGGATTTATATATCCGTCAACTAGTTCAACCAACAACTATTTTATTCAACATAGGCCAAAGTCAACAACAATTTCAAAAATCCTTAATTTTCATCCAATTCACTTGACTTTTGAATGGGATTTATATATCCGTCAACTAGTTCAATCAACAACTATTTTATTCAACATAGGCCAAAAGTCAACAACAATTTCAAAAATCCTTAATTTTCATCCAATTCACTTGACTTTTGAATGGGATTTATATATCCGTCAACTAGTTCAATCAACAACTATTTTATTCAACATAGGCCAAAAGTCAACAACAATTTCAAAAATCCTTAATTTTCATCCAATTCACTTGACTTTTGAATGGGATTTATATATCCGTCAACTAGTTCAATCAACAACTATTTTATTCAACATAGGCCAAAGTCAACAACAATTTCAAAAATCCTTAATTTTCATCCAATTCACTTGACTTTTGAATGGGATTTATATATCCGTCAACTAGTTCAATCAACAACTATTTTATTCAACATAGGCCAAAGTCAACAACAATTTCAAAAATCCTTAATTTTCATCCAATTCACTTGACTTTTGAATGGGATTTATATATCCGTCAACTAGTTCAATCAACAACTATTTTATTCAACATGGCCAAAGACAGGTAAGGATAAAAGAAGTAGGATTGCGGTAATTAGAATTGATCATACAAATAATGGGACACCTGAGCTCCTCACCACATACAAGGCTTTCATCCGCAGCTCAATGGAATACTGTTCCCCCCTCTGGGCTGGTGCTCCTGCCTCACACCTTGCTCGGCTTCACGCTGTTGAGGCCAAAGCTTTCAGAATCATTGGAATCTCCTGCGATGTAGTCAACGCCGAGGGCCTTTCACTCACTCACCGCAGGCAGGTTGGTGGTCTTTCTGTCTTCTACCGACTCCTCTCCGGCCTTGCTCCCCCAGCTCTCTCTGTGCTCTGTCCCCCCCAATATTCCTTCAGGTCGCACAAGATCTGCCTGCAACCCTCTTCTGGTTAAACTGCCAAAGTCTAGGCTCTCTGCTCACCTTCACTCCTTCATTCCCCTTTTCTCCCGCCTTTGGAACAAACTCCCCCACTCCCTTCAATCCCACTCCTCCCTCCAGGTCTTTAAAACAGCTGTTCACCACCATCTCTTATCTTCCCCCATCGAAAACCTTGATCTTTCTACCCCCGGTAATTCACCCCAGAGTCATTGCAGTGTTCATATATTTTAATCCTCTCCCACCTCCCCCCAAGTCCTCCCGATGTCCCTGCTCTCAAATGTTGTGTTTGTGTCCTTCCCCCTCTCTTTTGTGTCCTTCCCCCTCTCTCCCCATCTTGTCTACCGCTCCCCTTGTTTTTTGTGTTTTGTGTGTCGGTTTGTCTTTTTGTGTGATTAATGTTAGCTCTTTCACGAGCCTCGATCTTGTATACAAAAAAAAAAAAAAAAAAAAAAAAAAAGTCAACAACAATTTCAAAAATCCTTAATTTTCATCCAATTCACTTGACTTTTGAATGGGATTTATATATCCGTCAACTAGTTCAATCAACAACTATTTTATTCAACATAGGCCAAAGTCAACAACAATTTCAAAAATCCTTAATTTTCATCCAATTCACTTGACTTTTGAATGGGATTTATATATCCGTCAACTAGTTCACTCAACAACTATTTTATTCAACATAGGCCAAAAGTCAACAACAATTTCAAAAATCCTTAATTTTCATCCAATTCACTTGACTTTTGAATGGGATTTATATATCCGTCAACTAGTTCAATCAACAACTATTTTATTCAACATAGGCCAAAGTCAACAACAATTTCAAAAAATCCTTAATTTTCATCCAATTCACTTGACTTTTGAATGGGATTTATATATCCGTCAACTAGTTCAATCAACAACTATTTTATTCAACATAGGCCAAAAGTCAACAACAATTTCAAAAATCCTTAATTTTCATCCAATTCACTTGACTTTTGAATGGGATTTATATATCCGTCAACTAGTTCAATCAACAACTATTTTATTCAACATAGGCCAAAAGTCAACAACAATTTCAAAAATCCTTAATTTTCATCCAATTCACTTGACTTTTGAATGGGATTTATATATCCGTCAACTAGTTCAATCAACAACTATTTTATTCAACATAGGCCAAAGTCAACAACAATTTCAAAAATCCTTAATTTTCATCCAATTCACTTGACTTTTGAATGGGATTTATATATCCGTCAACTAGTTCAATCAACAACTATTTTATTCAACATAGGCCAAAGTCAACAACAATTTCAAAAAATCCTTAATTTTCATCCAATTCACTTGACTTTTGAATGGGATTTATATATCCGTCAACTAGTTCAATCAACAACTATTTTATTCAACATAGGCCAAAGTCAACAACAATTTCAAAAAATCCTTAATTTTCATCCAATTCACTTGACTTTTGAATGGGATTTATATATCCGTCAACTAGTTCAATCAACAACTATTTTATTCAACATAGGCCAAAGTCAACAACAATTTCAAAAAATCCTTAATTTTCATCCAATTCACTTGACTTTTGAATGGGATTTATATATCTGTAAACTAGTTCACTCAACAACTATTTTATTCAACATAGGCCAAAAGTCAACAACAATTTCAAAAATCCTTAATTTTCATCCAATTCACTTGACTTTTGAATGGGATTTATATATCTGTCAACTAGTTCAATCAACAACTATTTTATTCAACATAGGCCAAAAGTCAACAACAATTTCAAAAATCCTTAATTTTCATCCAATTCACTTGACTTTTGAATGGGATTTATATATCCGTCAACTAGTTCAATCAACAACTATTTTATTCAACATAGGCCAAAGTCAACAACAATTTCAAAAATCCTTAATTTTCATCCAATTCACTTGACTTTTGAATGGGATTTATATATCCGTCAACTAGTTCAATCAACAACTATTTTATTCAACATAGGCCAAAGTCAACAACAATTTCAAAAATCCTTAATTTTCATCCAATTCACTTGACTTTTGAATGGGGTTTATATATCCGTCAACTAGTTCAATCAACAACTATTTTATTCAACATAGGCCAAAGTCAACAACAATTTCAAAAAATCCTTAATTTTCATCCAATTCACTTGGCTTTTGAATGGGATTTATATATCCGTCAACTAGTTCAATCAACAACTATTTTATTCAACATAGGCCAAAGTCAACAACAATTTCAAAAAATCCTTAATTTTCATCCAATTCACTTGACTTTTGAATGGGATTTATATATCCGTCAACTAGTTCACTCAACAACTATTTTATTCAACATAGGCCAAAAGTCAACAACAATTTCAAAAATCCTTAATTTTCATCCAATTCACTTGACTTTTGAATGGGATTTATATATCCGTCAACTAGTTCAATCAACAACTATTTTATTCAACATAGGCCAAAAGTCAACAACAATTTCAAAAATCCTTAATTTTCATCCAATTCACTTGACTTTTGAATGGGATTTATATATCCGTCAACTAGTTCAATCAACAACTATTTTATTCAACATAGGCCAAAGTCAACAACAATTTCAAAAATCCTTAATTTTCATCCAATTCACTTGACTTTTGAATGGGATTTATATATCCGTCAACTAGTTCAATCAACAACTATTTTATTCAACATAGGCCAAAAGTCAACAACAATTTCAAAAATCCTTAATTTTCATCCAATTCACTTGACTTTTGAATGGGATTTATATATCCGTCAACTAGTTCAATCAACAACTATTTTATTCAACATAGGCCAAAGTCAACAACAATTTCAAAAAATCCTTAATTTTCATCCAATTCACTTGGCTTTTGAATGGGATTTATATATCCGTCAACTAGTTCAATCAACAACTATTTTATTCAACATAGGCCAAAGTCAACAACAATTTCAAAAAATCCTTAATTTTCATCCAATTCACTTGACTTTTGAATGGGATTTATATATCCGTCAACTAGTTCACTCAACAACTATTTTATTCAACATAGGCCAAAAGTCAACAACAATTTCAAAAATCCTTAATTTTCATCCAATTCACTTGACTTTTGAATGGGATTTATATATCCGTCAACTAGTTCAATCAACAACTATTTTATTCAACATAGGCCAAAAGTCAACAACAATTTCAAAAATCCTTAATTTTCATCCAATTCACTTGACTTTTGAATGGGATTTATATATCCGTCAACTAGTTCAATCAACAACTATTTTATTCAACATAGGCCAAAGTCAACAACAATTTCAAAAATCCTTAATTTTCATCCAATTCACTTGACTTTTGAATGGGATTTATATATCCATCAACTAGTTCAATCAACAACTATTTTATTCAACATAGGCCAAAGTCAACAACAATTTCAAAAATCCTTAATTTTCATCCAATTCACTTGACTTTTGAATGGGATTTATATATCCGTCAACTAGTTCAATCAACAACTATTTTATTCAACATAGGCCAAAGTCAACAACAATTTCAAAAAATCCTTAATTTTCATCCAATTCACTTGGCTTTTGAATGGGATTTATATATCCTTTCAACTAGTTCAATCAACAACTATTTTATTCAACATAGGCCAAAGTCAACAACAATTTCAAAAAATCCTTAATTTTCATCCAATTCACTTGACTTTTGAATGGGATTTATATATCCGTCAACGAGTTCACTCAACAACTATTTTATTCAACATAGGCCAAAAGTCAACAACAATTTCAAAAATCCTTAATTTTCATCCAATTCACTTGACTTTTGAATGGGATTTATATATCCGTCAACTAGTTCAATCAACAACTATTTTATTCAACATAGGCCAAAAGTCAACAACAATTTCAAAAATCCTTAATTTTCATCCAATTCACTTGACTTTTGAATGGGATTTATATATCCGTCAACTAGTTCAATCAACAACTATTTTATTCAACATAGGCCAAAGTCAACAACAATTTCAAAAATCCTTAATTTTCATCCAATTCACTTGACTTTTGAATGGGATTTATATATCCGTCAACTAGTTCAATCAACAACTATTTTATTCAACATAGGCCAAAGTCAACAACAATTTCAAAAATCCTTAATTTTCATCCAATTCACTTGACTTTTGAATGGGATTTATATATCCGTCAACTAGTTCAATCAACAACTATTTTATTCAACATAGGCCAAAGTCAACAACAATTTCAAAAAATCCTTAATTTTCATCCAATTCACTTGGCTTTTGAATGGGATTTATATATCCGTCAACTAGTTCAATCAACAACTATTTTATTCAACATAGGCCAAAGTCAACAACAATTTCAAAAAATCCTTAATTTTCATCCAATTCACTTGACTTTTGAATGGGATTTATATATCCGTCAACTAGTTCACTCAACAACTATTTTATTCAACATAGGCCAAAAGTCAACAACAATTTCAAAAATCCTTAATTTTCATCCAATTCACTTGACTTTTGAATGGGATTTATATATCCGTCAACTAGTTCAATCAACAACTATTTTATTCAACATCGGCCAAAGTCAACAACAATTTCAAAAAATCCTTAATTTTCATCCAATTCACTTGGCTTTTGAATGGGATTTATATATCCGTCAACTAGTTCAATCAACAACTATTTTATTCAACATAGGCCAAAGTCAACAACAATTTCAAAAAATCCTTAATTTTCATCCAATTCACTTGACTTTTGAATGGGATTTATATATCCGTCAACTAGTTCACTCAACAACTATTTTATTCAACATAGGCCAAAAGTCAACAACAATTTCAAAAATCCTTAATTTTCATCCAATTCACTTGACTTTTGAATGGGATTTATATATCCGTCAACTAGTTCAATCAACAACTATTTTATTCAACATAGGCCAAAAGTCAACAACAATTTCAAAAATCCTTAATTTTCATCCAATTCACTTGACTTTTGAATGGGATTTATATATCCGTCAACTAGTTCAATCAACAACTATTTTATTCAACATAGGCCAAAGTCAACAACAATTTCAAAAATCCTTAATTTTCATCCAATTCACTTGACTTTTGAATGGGATTTATATATCCGTCAACTAGTTCAATCAACAACTATTTTATTCAACATAGGCCAAAAGTCAACAACAATTTCAAAAATCCTTAATTTTCATCCAATTCACTTGACTTTTGAATGGGATTTATATATCCGTCAACTAGTTCAATCAACAACTATTTTATTCAACATAGGCCAAAGTCAACAACAATTTCAAAAAATCCTTAATTTTCATCCAATTCACTTGGCTTTTGAATGGGATTTATATATCCGTCAACTAGTTCAATCAACAACTATTTTATTCAACATAGGCCAAAGTCAACAACAATTTCAAAAAATCCTTAATTTTCATCCAATTCACTTGACTTTTGAATGGGATTTATATATCCGTCAACTAGTTCACTCAACAACTATTTTATTCAACATAGGCCAAAAGTCAACAACAATTTCAAAAATCCTTAATTTTCATCCAATTCACTTGACTTTTGAATGGGATTTATATATCCGTCAACTAGTTCAATCAACAACTATTTTATTCAACATAGGCCAAAGTCAACAACAATTTCAAAAATCCTTAATTTTCATCCAATTCACTTGACTTTTGAATGGGATTTATATATCCATCAACTAGTTCAATCAACAACTATTTTATTCAACATAGGCCAAAGTCAACAACAATTTCAAAAATCCTTAATTTTCATCCAATTCACTTGACTTTTGAATGGGATTTATATATCCGTCAACTAGTTCAATCAACAACTATTTTATTCAACATAGGCCAAAGTCAACAACAATTTCAAAAAATCCTTAATTTTCATCCAATTCACTTGGCTTTTGAATGGGATTTATATATCCGTCAACTAGTTCAATCAACAACTATTTTATTCAACATAGGCCAAAGTCAACAACAATTTCAAAAAATCCTTAATTTTCATCCAATTCACTTGACTTTTGAATGGGATTTATATATCCGTCAACTAGTTCACTCAACAACTATTTTATTCAACATAGGCCAAAAGTCAACAACAATTTCAAAAATCCTTAATTTTCATCCAATTCACTTGACTTTTGAATGGGATTTATATATCCGTCAACTAGTTCAATCAACAACTATTTTATTCAACATAGGCCAAAAGTCAACAACAATTTCAAAAATCCTTAATTTTCATCCAATTCACTTGACTTTTGAATGGGATTTATATATCCGTCAACTAGTTCAATCAACAACTATTTTATTCAACATAGGCCAAAGTCAACAACAATTTCAAAAATCCTTAATTTTCATCCAATTCACTTGACTTTTGAATGGGATTTATATATCCGTCAACTAGTTCAATCAACAACTATTTTATTCAACATAGGCCAAAGTCAACAACAATTTCAAAAATCCTTAATTTTCATCCAATTCACTTGACTTTTGAATGGGATTTATATATCCGTCAACTAGTTCAATCAACAACTATTTTATTCAACATAGGCCAAAGTCAACAACAATTTCAAAAAATCCTTAATTTTCATCCAATTCACTTGGCTTTTGAATGGGATTTATATATCCGTCAACTAGTTCAATCAACAACTATTTTATTCAACATAGGCCAAAGTCAACAACAATTTCAAAAAATCCTTAATTTTCATCCAATTCACTTGACTTTTGAATGGGATTTATATATCCATCAACTAGTTCAATCAACAACTATTTTATTCAGCATAGGCCAAAGTCAACAACAATTTCAAAAAATCCTTAATTTTCATCCGATTCACCCATGCTATCTGTCTGACAAATTTCGTCAAAAAAGAAAACACAACAGCACTGGTTTTGCTTCCTGGAAGCTTCCTGCAAAACGCTTTGCTTCTTGCAAAACGTCCACCAATGGGAACTAGAGGGAGGGGAAGGAGCGGGAGCAAGAGACAGGTAGCCGGAATGAACATGAGGGACAATGAGGGACAGTGAGGGCGTGTCGGTATGCAATTTTCATCCAATCGCCATCTTTCACAATAATTCTGGACCGGCATGAGATGGCGTTGTCTGTCATTAATTTATATTGTAATCAAACGAGTTTTAGACATGGCGGGAAAACTGAAAAAAATTATTTATTTATTTATTTAAAACGGGTGTACACGATTGTACACGTGTACGGACCTTACCGAACCTTACCGAACCGGCAAACAAATCGCCTCATGGTGCACTCATGGGCCGATTCGCCTCCAGAACAGAGTAAGGCTTTTAATACCCAGCGTATAATGTACATATCCTCGCAAGCACACGAATAATAGAATCATTTAAAACGTTCCATCCATGACTTTTACCTCGGACGGTCATGACAAAAAAATACGTTTACACTCCTTGGATTACCTATGGAATGCAAGCCCCACACACACCTCCTCCACCATGTTCAGAATTCATATTTCATAATGGACGCCATGCTTACCTTGGCGACGTCCACTCGAAATCCTAGCGGTGCCTCCAGATTGTCGTGGAATTGTAGGGTGAGACTCAAGACGCCAATGGTCGGAAACAGGTTTTACAAAAGGTCACAACTTTATTAACTGGTTATTCACTTCATTCCATTACCAAATAATACCGTTTAACTCAATGGACCAGGTTAACTCTATCCGCATAGTCCCTCTTTCGTGGCTGCAGCGCCGAACCTGTGGTACGCGTTCATTCCGTCGGGCAGGGCTTCTCGTGGCAAGTGCTCCTGACTCAAAGTATGTTTCTGTCTTTATGGGCATCGTCGCGCTAATCCCTTCTCCGCAAATGCCCCGAGGTCATCCACGCTCGCCTCATTGGAGCCGGTTCGCTCCCCCCCTGCTGGGAGTTGCATTTGCCTCACAATAGGAGGGTGCTCTAGCCCGGGGCTGTGACCAGGTGAACAAGAGATTACCACGTTCGTGCAAATTCCTGACATTCAATTACGAAATCGTCTATCTGCTTCGTTTTGCAATTCCAACGATCAATATGATGTCAAGATCTCTACTTCCATATTGGTTTTGATTAATGCCATACAGTACATTTAATACCATGCCATACAGTACATTAATGCAGTACAGTACTTCCACACATCCATTATCATGTTCACCCGTAAGAAAATACGTAGTTCCGTTTCTTCTTTTTACCCTCGCCAGAGGAGAGGGTATTGCATTTGAGTTCGTTTGTCTGTCTGTCTGTCTGTTTGTCAGTCTGTCTGTTTGTCAGTCTGTCTGTTTGTCTGTCTGCTTGCCTGTTTGTCCGCACAGAATAAATATGATTTTCTCTGCAACCATTGGTCCAATTGACAGGAAATCTTCACCATACACCTCAACATGTATAATTTTACTGATAATTATGACGTCATAGGTCACGTGGTATGGGCGCCATCTTCGAAAAACCGAAAAACTTTGCACCTCTATATCTCCGAAAGCGCTGCATTTAAAAAAAGAGACATGGCTCATTGTAAAGAACTCTCCATGGGGAATAACATATGTTAATGATGATGTCATAGGTGCCTCCATTTTGATGTCATAATTTGACAAGTACAAAACTTCATCCGATCAAGATGAAATTTCTTGAGCGTCATCTAGGGAGAAATTGGTGGAGAAAAAAAACAAAAAACGATGATGTCATCGGTCAAGTGGTTCGGCCGCCATATTTGTTTTCACACAAAAGCCTTAAAAACCACTAAAAACATGTCCTTGTAGGGGTCTGCAAGTTCTGATTGCTCTTTCTTGTTATTTATGTTTTCCCGTGGTTGCTACGGAATAGTTGCATTCACCTTCCGTGCAACACATAAATAACTGATCGAGCATGCAGAACCATCATGTTTGCAAAACCATCCTAGAGTCGGTGCAGCACAGGCATGATGAAAGGCCGGATGGCCTCCTCCTGCGCTAAATTTCTTGGGTATGTATCCTCGTGTAGCTTGCAGTGAAAATTAACTCATGTGGCTATATGTGTTTAAAGTTTTCCAGCGAGATAACTGTTGGAGTAATGTGGAATGTTTACTGTGAACTTAATTTTATATCCGCGATATTACATTTCCGATTTAACACAAAATTGGTTTCATGTCGATCTTATGACATCAATGATTTTCTCTTTAAATAAGAGGAAGCATTATCTTGGATCTAGCATTAGTTGGTGGATATTAACAGATCTCAGGATGTCCTTTGGGAAGAATAGACAGGCTTTGGGAAGTATCACTGGCACCATGTGTAAATCTTCTTGCACTATGTGTAAATCTTCTTGCACCATGTGTAAATCTTCTTGCACCATGTGTGGCGTATCCTGCATCAGAGTAGTCACCCAACTAGGATTGTAACCCCAGCCAAGAAACTGCTTCGGGAGAACCGACATCATTGTCTGTAGAGCATGGTGCACATGAGACAAAACTTTTTGGATGGTTATCGAGCTAGCAACATAAAATACTTTCATGACATATTGGCCACACACACATTGAATTGGTTCAAGTCTCTCTTAATATTGAATGAAGAAAGTCAAAAGAAAACAGAAAAGGGTTGTTTCAAAAGATATTGTCTTCTTCTTTTGTATGCATGACATGGCTGGGGCTGGAATGATTTTGCGAGGGGCGCAACTGTCCCTCTCATGCAGTGGCTCCTTAGGTCAGAGTTAAGGCAGGAATTTGTAATTTGTTCATGGAATGCTCGCTTACTATTCGCGAAGGACTGCGTGGGATCTTCAACGTCCACCAACTAATTCCAGCAGACTGAACTCCCTCCTATTTAACGTCCACCTGGGCTCTGAGGGATGGCAAACATTGATTAATCACCCTGCCTGCGAAACACCAGGATGACAGCTGAAAGAGTATATTATTAATGCACACTCCACATGTGCATGGAAGTGTGCAAGACAATACCCGACGTAGATCTCTCCACCATGATGGTGGTGATGGATTCCTCATGTTGTCATTAACTTTGCCTCAATTGCACAAACTTCCTCATCATGATCATGATCTTCAGACCAATGCATCTCATTTCTGAGCGAAGCCCTTTCCCGTAACGTGCAAACCCTTTTGATCTTCTGGCCATCTCCAACATCCATCGCTGTCCTGCTCACCAATTCGTCTCCATTCTTCCTTTTCTCTTTTTTTGTGCACATGGTAGAGGCTCGTGGAAGAGCTAGAGCAGAATGGAAGGGAACAAGATGGAATGAGGGAACCCCCAATAGCAGAGGACAAGTGAGAGCCAGATCAAGGGGAGAAGAACACACGGGGGTGAACAAGATGCACAAAAGCTGAATGAAGCACAGCAAGAAGAGGAAGAGGAAAGTGGAGATGAAATAGAAAAGGAACAAACCAACCGACAACTAACAAACAAAAAGAGGTGACGAAGAGGGGGAAAAATCACATCAACTAGGAAAGAGGGAGTGCTTGGGAATGGGGTCATTTTGGGGTATAAAACATCATGAGTATGGATGTGGGATGACCTGAGGTAGTGGTGAACAGCTGGGATGAAGTCCAGGAGGGAAGAATGGGACTGAACAGACTGGGAAGTTGGCTGCAGGGGCGAGGGAAAAGAGGAACAAATTAGTGGAGGAGAACAGTGATCCTGGATTTGGGAGATTTAACAAGAAGAGCATTACTGGCAGACCATTTGCCAAGTAATTTAGTTACCCATAAAGTAATTAATTTACTTTCCCATAAAACAATAGTAAGTAATTTAATCTTATACTTACAAACCTACTGGTCATTAAATGTTCATGACAATGTCAAGGTGAATGACGGGTCATCATGATCATATCACTTTGGTATTTTTACCCTACAGGAAGTGAAAAGTTGAGTTAAGCAATTGGTTCACTTTGTCTGTCTGTCTGTCTTTCTGTGTACAAATGTCAGTTTATGATCGACGAACAACTTGATTTCAATTTAATGTTGTATTTTGAACATGGATCGGAACATGAATCGGAAAACAAACCTGTAGTTTCGCAGTATTTTGGCTCTGAATTTGTCCTGATCGTGGCACGCACAGAGAAGAGTGAGGTAATATTTTTACTCCGTCTGTCTGGCAGTCAAACAAAATTAAAAATCATTCCAAACAGGAAACTTACTGATTTTAAGGACGTCATAAACGACACAAACAACAAGCACGAATAACTAATTTAACGTGTTAGATATGGTGGTGTTAAAAGGCGCTGCATCAACGGCAGTAAACTTCCGGAATGTTTTTCTACAATCTTGAAACGCCAATTATTTGAATTTAATTATATATATTTGAACAAAGTAGGACAAATCGCCTTTTTGGCACTTTCAAAAAACTTTAGTTTCGCACCATTTGAACAAAATATTACAGCATTTTACATCATCTCGACCAATCAAATTTGCCGCTCACAGACTCCGCCAGGTCCTTGTTTCTCAAGACTGCAGAGGGTCAGGTATTCTATGAACTCTCTCGTTCATCATATCTTTGACCACGGAGTGCTGCTACCGATCGCAACCTATTGTGGTGTACTTACTGCAAGAGATCCAGAGTATGTCACAGTTTTCATTGACCTTCTACATCTCTCGTTGTGTCTTTGCATATTATACACAATTCCATGTCAGGCAAACCTGTAAAAAAAAAGATAGAACAGAAATAATTCCACGTATATTTAGTTTGAATTTTAAAAAGGTTAAGATTAAATATCTTTATTCTTTCCTTTTTATTAAAGAAAACACATTAAACGGGGTAATCCCTAACACCAAAGGGAGAGAGGTGGGGTTGATAGAGGGAGAGAGGTGGGGTTGATCGAGGGAGAGAGGTGGGGTTGATAGAGGGAGAGAGGTGGGGCAGAGAGAGGGAGAGAGGTGGGGCAGAGAGAGGGAGAGAGGAAAGTTCCAAACAAGCAACATACTTATCACATCAACAAATACAGATTGTGCCGAGTATGACCTTCCATAGATTTTTTATTTTGTTAGACTGACGTTCATAAATTGATCCATTTCGCATGAATTTGATATATTCATGATAATTGTTATGCCACAAAGTATTAAAAACGTTGCATTAGCATAGCTTGAAAACCAAATTTCCTTAGATTTCAAACTATTTTGTATCTGACCTCTGCCGAAAAGTCGCACGCCAAATCCGTCAAATTTATTTCGTTTTTAAAACTGTTTCCGGACTCTAGACTTTTCTAGACTTTTGATATATCATTAAGGCAATACTACTAAGCATGTTTATCAAAAAAGTATTTCTTTTGCAATTTGTTTGAAGTCAAATTACAGATTGACTGGACTATTCCTTTATGTTTTATATTATGGTTAAGTGAGATGCTTAACAAAGTTTGGATTATAGTTATACTCATCAAATGAAATTATCACGTCCATTCTTTTTTCCAATCACATTCGTGTTGCTGAGAATACAGACGCACAAAAATCCATTATTGTGGTCATTTTTTGTCACACTTTATAAAAAATAGTCTGGATGCCTGCAAGTCGCACTCTGACAAGCACTTACTGGTATTGAGGTCGAGCGACGTGGGAATTTGAAACAGAACACAGAGGAAGAAAATGGACCTTTGATGTGATTGCTGGAGACGCGTAGAGGATTTCTGGTCAGTGAGAGGAGGGTTGTGGGGAGATGGGTGCATTGAAGGGATCGACATTTTCTACCCTGATGTTTATGACAGCAGAGAGACATTTTCACGAGCACAGGGTTTTTGAGAAATCATTCTCTCCCTCCTGTACTTGCTTTCATTGTTATTCTTCTCTTATTTTGAAAATCTCCATTCATTCATATTCCACTTGTACATCAAAAAATTTCTTTTTCTGAATTTTTGTCTCTCTCTCTCGCCCTCTTTCTTTCTCTATCTCTCTCTCTCTCTCTATCTCTCTCTCTCTCTCTCTCTCTCTCTCTCTCTCTATCTCTCTCTCTCTCTCTCTCTCTCTCTCTCTCTCTCTTTCTTCCCTTCCTCTCTTCTCCTCTCTCTCTCTCTCTCTCTCTCTCTCTCCTCTCTATTTTCTCTCTCTCTCCTTCCCTCCCTCTCTCTCTCCCTCGTTGCATGCTTTTTTTCTCGTCTCCCCCAACAAACACAATGCCATATTTTTGCTCTCCTTTCGCCATTTTTCCTAATCCCATCAATATTGCCATTCTATTATCGATTCCCCGCTCCAATTGCGCGTCCGTTCATTCCTCTCTTCCCGCCTCACTGACATTTCGCCTTTTGCCACCAGCATTCCCACAGATAGCTTTCTGACGCCCTCTATCCCTAATAATTGTAAACTTGAGATTTCTGCATCACTCAACGTTAGTCCTTTCCCTGATCATAAAGGTTTCTTTCTTGCCTTCCTGATTTTATTGACACTTTACTAATACAAGAACAAATACCAATATTTAAATGTTTTCATGGCATACAATTAAAATATGATTGTCTTTGGTTGGATATGTATGTCTGTTATTTGTGGAATGGAGAAGGGCTTGGCTGACCTCCACCAAATTTTGCATTTATGGTTGAGATGCCCAGTTCAGGTCATAGGCGTTAAATACTCTCTCCCCCACAACCCCACAACCCCATGTGTGTGGGGAGACAACTTTCGATTTTTGCCTTTACTTGGAGAAAAGAGGAAGTGGTTTAACCACTGATCCCTGCCGGAGAGAGCGGGTATTGGGGTTGGGGAAGGGATGTCAATTCTGACAACAAATCATCTCGCCCTCGGAGGGACTTGCTTTGACTGGCTTTGACTAACTAATCCTAACCCTAACCCTAACAACTCGGTTAGGGTTAAGGTTAGGGTTGTTAGGGTTAGGGTTAGGGTTAGGGAAACATATGGACCGGAGTTGACTGGATTTGGTAAAAGGATGAAATGTCACAGAAGTTTGGCAAACTCCACTAGAAAATGTAAAAAGTGTGGCAGCCGAGCACCAGAACGATTTGTTTATCTTTTATAACCTTACAATTAACCAATGACTTTCAACAGTTGTATCATTATAACATGGACCTACATGACAGCATTGCAAAAACAAAAATAGGAACATGTGGAGAGGACTGAGGATGAGCCCAGGAGGTGATGCGAGTGTGAAACACCGAGGGAGAAGAAGAGTTTGAGAGGGTGGGGAATGTGGTGTGGGGTGAGAGGTCCCATAAAAAATAGAGCCAAAAGTCGTGCATTGTGAGCATGTTTTTCGCTCCTGATATTACCCAAGTTAGCCCGTCCCCTGCACAGCAGGAGACGGGGTTTTGTAATCACTTGTGTGTGTGTGTGTGTGTGTGTGTGTGTGTGTGTGTCCAGGCCATAACTTTTTTTAACCATTTGAGCTATTGTCATCAAATTTTCACCAAAGCTCTATTATTATCATTTTTATTTATTTATTATTATTATTATTATTATTATTATTATTATTACTAGGGCATGCCCGTACTATATATATATCTAAAATTATATCCCCCCCCTCTATTTACATGAAATGGTTTGGTCCAAAGCGAACGGCTTGCGAGTACGGTGACAATCCCCCCCCCCCCCCCCTCTATTTACATGAAATGGTTTGGTCCAAAGCGAACGGCTTGCGAGTACGGTGACAATCCCCCCCCCTCTATTTACATGAAATGGTTTGGTCCAAAGCGAACGGCTTGCGGAGTTTGGTAAAGAAATCGCCATAACGTGCACAAACGCGCAGGAAAGCGAAAGAATCGCAAATTAGTTTTAATTAGTTTTAAAACATAGTTTAACGCCAACATAGCGGCAACATAGTTTGCCAACGTGAAATAAATGAATACGCTCTCAAATGTGCCGTCCGAGGCAGAGTCTGTTCGGCACGTTCGGCACACGTGATAGCTCGCTGCTCTCTGATTGGTTGAATCGTTTTTTGGACATAGCTCGGTAACTACTTGTCCGATTAATATGAAACCTTGAAAAGGCACATCCTCGGGTCCACAGCAATATACCTGGCAAGTTTCAAGTATATCGAACCCGTGGTTGTCGAGAAACAGCGGTCACAGACATACAGACATACATACATACATACATACATACATACACACAGAGATTACTGGAATTATAGATAGATTATTATCAACAATACGGAGAAGGCAAATTAAAAAATTTGTCACAAGGTCAAAGGTCAGTGGGACATAAAATCATCATTTTTCATCCAATTGACCTGAAATTTAAATTTACCATTTGAGCTGTGTCGTCAAATTTTCAACAGAGCTTTATTATGAGAATATGGAGAGGACAAATTAATAATTTGGTCAAAAGGTCAAAGGTTGGCATCACATAAAATCATCAATTTTCATCCAATTAACCTTAAATTTTAAGAATTTGCATATTGGGTCACTGAATTGGTTCACTAATCAAACGCTACAAGCCGATTGTTTAGATAAAAGGTCAAAGGTCAAGGTTGTGTAAAATTGCCAATTTTCACCCAATTGACCTGAAATTTAAATTTACCATTTGAGCTTTGTCATCAAATTTTGAACAAAGCTTTATTATGAGAATATGGAGAGGACAAATTAATAATTTGGTCAAAAGGTCAAACGTTGGCATCACATAAATTCATCAATTTTCATCCAATTAACCTTAAATTTTAAGTATTTGCATATTGGGTCACTGAATTGGTTCACTAATCAAACGCTACAAGCCGATTGTTTCTAGATCAAAAGGTCAAAGGTCCAGTTTGCATTAATCACCAATTTTCACCATATTGACCTGAAATTGAAAGAATTTGCATATCGAGTCAATTAATTGGTTCATTAATCAAAAGGTAGGCGTCAATTGTTTGTTTTTTAGAACAAAAGGTCAAAGGTCAATGTTATGTAAAATTGCCAATTTTCACTCAATTGACCTGAAATTTAAAGAATTTGCATATTGGGTCATTGATTTGGTTCACTAATCAAAAGCTACAAGCCGATTTTTTTTAGATCAAAAGGTCAAAAGTCAAGGTTGCATAAAATCACCAATTTTCATCCAAATTGACCTGAAATTTTAAGAATTCCCATTCACTGATTCACTAATCAAAAGCTACAAGCCGATTGTTTTTTAGATCAAAAGGTCAAAGGTCCAGGTTGTGTAAATCACCAATTTTCACCCCATTGACCTGAAATTTAAAGAATTTGCATATCGGGTCATTGAATTGTTTCACTAATCAAAAGGTAGGAGTCAATTGTTGTTGTTTTTTAGATCAAAAGGTCATTGGTCAAGGTTGTGTAAAGCTGCCAATTTTCACCCAATTGACCTGAAATTTTAAGAATTTCCATATTGGGTCACATAATTGGTTCACCAATCAAAGGCTAGAAGCTCATTATTTTTTATATCTAAAGCTCAAAGGTCAAGGCTGCAGAAAATCATCAATTTTCATTTTGTATTTTTTAAACTGTTTTCATTATTTTGAGCATACAGAAGAAGAAGAAGAAGAAGAAGAAGAAGAAGAAGACGAAGAAGAGGACGTCTAAATACAAACGGTGACGGACGGGCTTTGTATTTTCAGATGCTTTCTAGTTTTTAGTTGTCGACAGTTGTTTTTTGCCATAAAATGTTTTATCATCGTGTAATGGCTGACAGGATGGCCTATGCCCTAGAGGTAGCCCTATGCACACTCGCCTCTAAGCTGTCTCGCCTGGGTTCAAATCCCGACCCAGCTATAAACTGTTCATCCTGGTGTTCACAGGCAAGGTGATTCATCAATGTGTGTGCCGTCCCTCGGATAAACGTTTAATTAGTTTGTGGCCGCTAAAGATCCTACGGTGCCCTTCACCAAGAGTAGGTGAGCTGTCGCTGGAACAATGGCCAACTTACAAATTCCTGCCCGAACTACTTCTTGCCCTAACTCAAATGTCAAAATTCCTGTCCTAACTCAAATGTGAGGCCTGGCCCCATAACAACGTGGAAATAATTCTGGCCATTAAAGAAAGAAGAAAAATAAGTTTTATTTAAGTTTAAGTTTATAAGTAATTTTAGTTTTTTTATTTAAGTTTATAAGTTTTATATTTTTAAAAGAAGAGAGTTTTAAAAGAGTTTTTATCGGTTTTATCACAACATGAACTATGCCAGCTGGTGGTTTTAACAGTATACAACACACTTACAGTCACGTGAAAAAGTAGGTACACTCCATGTAAAGTTTTGACTTTTTCAACATTTTTCAACATACAGTTATTTGATCTTCATTTCAACAATATTGATAGATAAAGGTGATATAATATAAGAAATATCATGAAACATTTACATTTTGTAGTCCATTGTATAATTTAAATAAACATAAATGCAAATTTTGCATGTGGAAAAAGTAAGTACACCCCTACATTTATCATTACATCAAATACCTAAAAATAGAATCAGGTGCACCAGCTCAGGTGCAAATGATTAGAACATCGTTAGAGAGGATCTTGGAGGAACCTGTGTTATTTAAACCTCAGACATTTAGTTTGGTTTGCTATTTGTTGTTGAAGTTTGCGGCATCGCCATGCCTAGATCAAAAGAGCTCTCTGAGGCCTTCAGAAAGAAGGTTATAGATGCCTACGAGTTTGGGAAGGCATTTTAAAAGATCTCCAAACAATTTGAAATGAATCATTCGACTGTCCGAAAGATCATCCACAAGTGGAGAAGATTCCAAACAACTGCCAACTTGTTCAGGCCAGGCCGCCCCAGCAAGTTCAGCCCGAGAGCAGACCGCAAGATGCTGAAAGAAGTCTCTAAGAACCCCAGAATGTCATCACGGGACCTTCAGGTAGCTCTTGCCACTGTTGATGTCAAAGTGCACGAGTCTAACATGAGAAAGAGGCTGCACAAATTTGATCTACATGGGAGGTGTGCCAGGAGGAAACCTTTGCTGTCCAGAAAGAGCATCAGGGCAAGACTAAAGTTTTCCAATGAACACCTAGGCAAAGACCAGCACTTCTGGAACAATGTGCTCTGGACAGATGAGTCAAAGGTAGAGCTATTTGGCCACAGTACCAGAAGACATGTTTGGCGAAAACCAAAGACAGCATTTGACCACAGGAACCTGATACCAACTGCAAAGCATGGTGGTGGAAATATTAAGGTTTGGGGCAGTTTTGCTGCATCAGGGCCTTGGCAGCTCACCATCATAGAATCCACTATGAATTCTTCATTTATCAGAGGGTGCTTGAGGATAATGTGAGGCCATCTGTCGGAAAGTTGAAGCTCAACTGAAGGTGGACCTTGCAACATGACAATGACCCTAAACATACCAGTAAATCCACCAAGTAATGGCTAAAAAGAAAGAAATGGAGGGTTCTAGAATGGCCAAGTCAAAGCCCGGATCTAAATCCCATCGAGATGTTGTGGGGGGATTTGAAACGAGCTGTGCATGCAAGAAACCCCTCAAACATCGCACAGCTGAAAGAATTCTGCATGGAGGAGTAGGCAAAAATTTCTCCCAGTCAATGTCAGAGACTGGTAGACAGTTATAAGAAACGCCTACTTGAGGTTGTTTCTGCCAAAGGGACCTATTAGAGCCACCTATTAGAGCCAAGGGTTTACTTACTTTTTCCACATGTGAAATTTGCATTTATGTTTATTTAAATTATACAATGGACTGCAAAATGTAAATGTTTCATGATATTTGTTATATTATATCACCTTTATCTATCAATATTGTTGAAATGAAGATCAAATAGCTGTATGTTGAAATATGTTGAAAAAGTCAAAACTTTACATGGGGTGTACTTACTTTTTCACGTGACTGTATATTGCATTAAATAGGCTTGGTGAATTGTGGAAAGAAATACGACGATAAAACTTTAATTATTTATATAAAATACTACTATTGGAGCAAATAACTTATTTATGACCAATTATTTTTCTGTTGTGAACTTTGCTGTTTTTATCCAGGAGCTATTTCTCATATGGGCCAAAATTAAGAAATTCGTTCAACAGCTCCTACAGGTTTAGTCTGCTATGAAATGTTCCAGATGGGAACCTCTGGAACAATTCCAGATCGTATGCAGTTTCAAATTGTTTCTTTTTAGCTTTGATACTTCAGGCTATGTGTGCAATGGAGTAGGTATGGCGGAAAACAAAAAAATAATGGGTAGGGGCGACATGAATGTAAATATCTCTGTATAGACTCAACCAATCATCAATATTGAGTCACCAATGGGTTAGTAATACAACTCGCACTCAGCATATGTACAATATTAATTTTGATTTTATTTTATTTTATTTGAAATACAGTATTGAAAAATTAATTTGCTGAATTCTCACATGACTGGAAAATGAGGCCTTTTGCGAATGTGCTGTGTGTGTGCTTACTCTGATTCGGTTTGGCTCGCCGGGCACTTTTAATCTGCCAATATTAGCGTGAAATGTATAATTCAAATTGTCTTTAAACATAATTTTCAACATTTAAACAAAAGAGTGGCAATTTCAGGATGGTAAACCATAATTGTTGTGTTCTTGAATGCAAATTGGACACGCAGAAACATAGGAATACGAGAAAAGCGAAATATCCTTGATTGAGAGATGTCGTGTTCTTACCATTTCCTGTTAGTACAATATAGCCTCGGCCATGGATATAACACACACACAAACACACACACACACACACACACACACACACACACACACACACACATACACACACACACACACGGTTCAACTTTTACCAAATATATGCAAAAATCTAGTACATAATTATTCCTGAGGCCCAGAAACCAAACAAAATTTTACATTTATAACAGCCTTCACTAGGACGGTCCAAAAAAAATGAAATTCTGAATTATAATCTTGTAATATTAGCGTGAAATTGAATTTATATTATAGTATTCTTTATTGCAATTTTTATAAAGCAATAGTATTATATATTGCTCCAATAGTAGTATTTCACGACTTGTAATATTAGCGTGAAATGAAATACATAATTATTCCTGAGGCCCAGGAACCAAACAAAATTTTACATTTATAACAGCCTTCACTCGGGGGGTCCAAAAAAAATGAAATTCTGAATTATAATCTTGGCTGTAGGTATCTATATAATTAGTAATATCTATTTGTGCCAAATTTTAGCTTATTTCAGTAATGTTTGGAGGTTGTGCCATAAGTTGGCTGTTTTTAATGAACTGAAGCATCTGTTGAAAGATGTTGCCTTGTGCAACAGCCACGCTTCCTGCACATTTTAGCTTTGTCTGAAGCAAATTGGCTGATAACTTTTGACACAAGGCTAAAGCACTGACCACAATCCTGTGAACAATACTTGTGATCCAAATTTGAAGATAAGATAGATTGTATTAAAATAAAAAAACGATAACCTGGCATGACCTCTAAATTAGCTCCGATCTCGTTGCTTTTAGGGTTGTAGAGTCATCTGATATAGTGGAACAAGGACACGTCCAGCCAGCAGCAATTTTGATTTTTTAAATTTTTTTTACCATATCAATCTACACTGCCCTAACCCTTGCAGTATATACACCTCCAAATCTCCCCATTTCTCCCAAAATGATTAATAGTAAATATCATAATTTTAAACTTATCTTGTACATGCACAAGCCCCAAATATGTCCTTCCCATCAGGAGAACCTAATTCAGATACACAGTCCATTCACTGGTAGCGATCCACCAGGGGGGGTTGTGTAACATATCTCTCCACTCGGGGACATGTGTTACATGACATACTCATAGTCATAGCTGAGAACGTTCTGCAAATCTTTCATTGTGCAGAGGCACAGCGCTTTCTCTTGGGTACTTTTCCAAGTATTTTCAGCTTCTTTGAGAAGCTTGGTGAGCCATTCCATGTAACAATCCTTATTCCAGACACATATTTAACCCTTATCCCAGGTTCTGGATTTAACACTATTTAGATACCTACAGTGCCGTTGCTAGACACAGTGACACTACTGTAGATAGGGATCTACCAGTCAGTCATGTAAAATTACACTTAGCAACATCAGACTCAATCGATTCTCAGGTTTGTGTAAAAGCAGTCGTTCAAAAATCTCCTTCAGAAATCAAAACGAAAAAAATTAAGTCTGCCCTTACTTGTGCATGCTTACTCTCTTACATTCTAACTATGGGAACAGCTGAAAAAACAAAACAAATGAAAACTACCCTCAGCAAAATGTGGTGAAGAAAATACAAAATTTAAAACTCAAAATCCTCATTTCCTCAGTTAGAAACTCTTTACTCACATAAAAATTATTGAGCCTGATCTGACTAAATATGCTAGTTTTTAGAGGACATTAAACATGGTATCAATATTAAGCACAAATCCTCCAATTTCTCTTCTGGTTAAACCTTCTTTACTCACAGTCAGGATCTTTCTAATTCTGTTTATCGGGACCACGTCTGGATCTTCAACATCAGGCTTTCTGTACCGACTGGTTGTCCCCCATTCTTCGCAAATAGTCAATTGATACCTCCAGATGTTGAATTTCTTCAACTTGTGCCATGTAGTAGCATACGGTTTTGTTGCAATCATATTCCACCAACGCAAATATGTCTGGCTCGATCTAGTCGATAGGAATACATGTAACTTGGTCAATTGCAAGTTCTTCTGGGTCTCGCATTTACTCCTCATCACTTGACTGATCTGATATAGCTCTGACTCTGGATCTTTGTCTGATGATGTTTCAAGTTCAGCCAGTTGGAGTCTCTTTCTGCTTTTTTTTTTTTTTTTCGTTTTTCGGCGGCTTCCATGGCCTGTTTCTCCAGTTCCTGTGATAATGACAGCTTTCCATCTCGTACATCCACCACTTTTTCGCTGGTGCTTTGGAAGTGGCAACAGTTCTCTTGGTGACACATGGATGCGAGAACATGAAGCAATGCTATTTAACTCTTGGAACTCTTGTGTCAGTGTCCCAGGTGTAGGTAAATTGCTGGTTGGACCTCATTGATATCACGTCGTGGTGGTGTTCAGACATAATAGTTGGTGCAGGCTGATCCGAAAACACAGCCGCTGGCGAGAATCCACTGGTAATGTAGCAACGGCCCTAGTCTTTTGGTAGGCCACGTCAAAAATTATTGGGATGTCATATATGGCTACATTTTTACCGGGGTTAGAAAGACAGAAGCCATCGCGAGCACGGTTGTAATAAGTCTTCAGTGGTCCATTTACACTCTTGTCAAGAGGTTTGCCATTTGTGTGAACAGTGCGGTGATAGTGTTAACATGTGTACACCATTTGCGGTTTGCTAATTGTCAAGGATTAAGAGAACAGGATTCTCGGTGGTGCATCTTGTGTGCTTTATGAAATGAGGTAGATAAGTCTCACTAAATACTTGCACGTTCATCCAGCCAGAACCAGACTCCCCAGCACAGCAAATTGATCCTGTGGGAGCAACAGTGATGAAAATCTCATAATACCTGGTCCTAGGGAATATTAATAATGGTAGCGCAGAATTTCCAGCTGCATTGATGGTTGCCATAAGTGTCACCACTTCGCCACGCTATTGTGCAGTGACAGAGCCAACTTTTTCTGACCAGTCTTTGTCACCATACCCTTTAGATTAGCTGGTATGGTGGTCAAGCCGGTTTCCTGATGTTCAAACGTCTTGAGGTTTTCTGTATTGCCAATGCCCTGAGGTTCAAACTTATACCTGGAAATGCATGAGATTTGCATTAGAAAGATGAAATTAAACGAAGAATCAACAGACCTTCCAATCCAACCAGAGGCAAAAAGCAGGATTATCATACGATATTAGTCAAATTGTAAACTGCTTAAAAATCATTGTGACTATATGAAGCAGCATATGAGCAACAATTTCACTTTTACTTACCTGGCCATGATGTCTGCAAGATTGTCATAAAAAGAGTCCATTGCTGGTTTGGTGAAGGCAACAGCTATGGCAATAGAGGTAGGCTCAGGAGTTCTGATGGATAAGTTATTTCTCCTCCGAAATAATAGGAATCATTTGTCACCTACAACAGAAATTGACCTTCATTCACGTCAATATAGTCAATATAGTTGAGGGAGTAATGGCAGACAGAAAGATTTCAAGGAGATTGAAAGGAAAGGTTCTGATGTCATGCGTAACACTGGCCTACCTTTACAGTCTGGTGATGGTGGCACTGACAGAGACAACAACAGAGGCTGCAGGTTTGAGAGAACAACCGGGTCAGGAGGATTGCAGGGGTGACGAGGGTGGATAGAAGGAGAATGGATGAACTGAGGGAGGAGATTGGTGTGCAGATGAGCTTGATGGGGACATTGGTGAAATACCAGCTGAGATGAGCTGGACACTTAGTGCGGATGGGGGAAGAGAGATTGACAAAGAGAGCGGATAGGTCGTTGAGGGAACAAGATAGGAGGAAAAGAGTTAGACCACGGCAGTGATGGGAGGATTGTGTGAAGAGTGATATCTGTATGGTGGGGGTAGTTGCAGTGTGGAGAAAGTTGGCCTTAGGGCAGAGCGGAGTGGAGGAGTATCGTGGTCAAGGCAGGGCAGGGGCTTGGTGCCATCGGCCCTCACCCTTATAAAGGGAGGAGGAGGAGGAGGAGGAGGAGGAGGAGGAGAAGAAGAACAGTAAGTTAATCAATAATGATGGCAGAAGTGGGAACATTTTGGTGGTGAGATAAATTTTATGACATGCTCTGGGCTTTGAACCGGTTACTAACTGGCACGCTTGTCCCTGCTCCAAGAAGCCGGTACTTTTACATTATTACCTTCGCAAAAGCGGAAGGTTATGTTTTGATCGCTGTGTATTTATTTGTATGTCTGTGTGTGTGTGTGTATGTTATTCGCATAACTCAAAAAGTATTCAACCGATTCGCATGAAATTTGGTGGGATGATAGGTTATTATCCGGGAACCATTTGATTAGATTTTGGAATCGATCGGGTCAAAGGTCAAGGTCAAGGTCATGAAAAGGTCAAAATCGTCTTTTTACCATAGCGCGGTCAATTTGTGTCCAATTTGTATGAAACTAATGCCAAAATGCTTTGCTACACAGATCTTGTAGTCTTTTATTTTGGCAACAAAAGTAGCTGCGGCGAAGGTATGCGCTCTACCGAGTGCCCGTTCTAGTTAGTGATTGTGAAGGAGACGCTAGTTCCTGCACCTTCTGCCTTGAGAGACCATAAAAACAGTCGGCTAGCGCCACCAAGTGCTGTGCCAATGCCTTCTCCGTCTTCTCAGAGAAGATGATCCTAGAAACACACGTTCCATGGTAACCAATAGTACTGTCCTTTCTCTGCATGTTTTTTGTATCGTGTAAGAGTTATGCAGTCAATGCCACGTGTTTTGGGTTGTCTGATGGAAGTTCCAAGCTCCACTTCATCCAGGGCCGAACCAAGTATTTCCTTTGATGCGTGGCCATGCTTGGTCTTCCGGACGTATTTGCGAGGCATCTATGCGGGGGAGAAAAGAGGAAGATTAATGAACTACCAAATGGGGTAAGTTGAACATACTTTAACATATTGTTCAATTTATCCCTTTGAAAGTGGTTCCGTTTACCCCCAACGTGCCATTTTGGAATGAAAGAACTGCCTCAGTCTAAAATTGAAGTTTACACAACTTTTTTAATCCAGACATTGTACATAACAAGGGCATCATCGACCATATCAGATATCATTACTGTGTGCTTGAAGGCTTTTTTTTTTGTACACTACATCGAGGCTCGTGTAAAAGCTAACAACAATCACACAAAAAAACCGGACACACAAAACATACCATAAAGGGAGCGGGAGACAAGATGGGGAGAGAGAGGAAAGCACACAAGTACAACAGCAGGGAACAGGGACATCGGTAGATCCGTGGGAGGGAGAGGGATTGGGGTGGAGGCATGGGAAGGGGGGGAGGAGGGAGGGGGGAAAGGTATAAAACACATGGACACTGCTAGAACTTCCAGGAAAGAAAGAGGTCGGGATTTCAAAAAAAATGGATCTGGGGTGAATTAACGGGGGTAGAAGAGATCAAGGTTTTGGATGGGGGAAGATAAGAGATGGTGGTGAACAGCTGTTTTAAAGACCTGGAGAGAGGAGTGTGATTGAAGGGAGTGGGGGAGTTTGTTCCAGAGGCGGGAGAAAAGAGGTATGAAGGAGTGAAGGTGAGTTTTGGCAGTTTAACCATAAGAGGGTTGCAGGCAGATCTTGTGCGACCTGTAGGAATATTTGGGGGACAGAGCCCAGAGAGAGCTGGGGGAGCAAGGCCGGAGAGGAGTCGGTAGAAGACGGAAAGACCACCAACCTGCCTGCGGTGAGTGAGTGAAAGGCCCTCGGAGTTAGCTTCATCGCGGGAGATTCCAAAAAGACATTACAATATATTTTGGAGACATTACATGCACATTATTTATTTTGGAGACATTACAATATATTTCTCACTTGAGATTTAACTTTGAACTGAAGAAATCAATGATTATAAAATTTCTACTCACCACCTGATTCTTTGGCAACAGGCTTTGTACAGGAAGTGAAATCATCTCCTACAGCAGGTCAAAGTTCATATCAAAATCGTGACTCACAGGCCTACGGAGGCCTCTATCTTAGATGGCAATGGAGGTTTACCTGACAGGAGTAATACCTTGTCAGTGGATCATGGGGTCTTACTCCTATTGAGAGGAGTGGTCCTATTGTATGACCATGCATTGTGGCCCTTCGTGGTCATGATGCATGTGTTTGAATGACCATGTGCTTCAGCCTTGGGGTTGAGGTGCATGTGTAATGTTATTGGGACAGCCTTGTTGACGTTGTGCCTTGGCCATGGGGTCAAGGTGCATGTCCAAGGCTGTTCAAATGTTTGACTTTTTACCTTTTTTCATCGTAAAAAAGGCAGGCCTTCGAGCGGGCCCTAAAAGCTCACAGGGCCTGATATGGTAATACTGGGATGGTTCAACTTGGACCTGTGTTCATCTTACACTTGCCAATTGGGTTTAGCGAATCGACGTGGATGCTCGACTTCAGATAACCTCACAGAGACATGTCAGGAGGAGTGATGTCCGGGTGATCTAATGTTGCTTGACTTTCACCATAAACCGGGCCATGGTTCGCTGACTTTTGCAACAATCTGTAAATGGTGTAGCAATAAAGTTCCGGAATCGCTAAATTCCCACGGCTGTGCGAAGGAGACAAAAATGAGCAGATAGAATGCCTGGGGCCAAAGACCACATTCCACAATCCTCAGACTGAGAGATTGATTTTTTGTTTGTTTGTTTGTTTGTTTGTTTTTGTCATGGTGAGCTTCATGTACATATAGCACTGACGACATTAACAGTCCTTTGACGATAAAACATGCACCATATTCTCAAGGCAGGTCTTCAGGAAATGTCAGCAACATTGTTTTAGGAGAGCTCCTCAAAAGATCCTTAGCAGGAGATGATGATGATGATGATGATGATGATGATGATGATGATGATGATGATGAAGAAGAAGAAGAAGAAGAAGAAGACCACTCATTTTTGCATCTTCAGATGCATATGGCTGCCGAAGCAGTTTCTACGCTATTGGGCACAATACTGGATGGGTCGCCATTCCGACGCAGGATACTCAAATGGCTCAATGATCCCAGCAAGCTGGTACTCATTTTGCCAACCTCGGAAGGATGCCAGGCTGAGTCAATCCACCCTGTGTTAATTCAACAGAATGGCAGGGGCTTGAACTCAGGACCTTGAAATCCTAATGCCAGCCTTGGTAACCTTAACCTTAATCGTTAGGTCAAAACAAGGCTTTGGTAGATGAATTTCAGAAATTCTGAGGCAATAACATTGGTAGAAATGTGAAATAATATTTTAACATAATATTGCTTTTATGAAACAATATTGCTTTCATAAATAACTAGCTGAATGCATCTGGCGTTTCCCGGGTTTTTTTTTTTTTTTTTTTTTTTTTTTTTTGTATACAAGATCGAGGCTCGTGAAAGAGCTAACATTAATCACCCAAAAAGTCAAACCGACACATAAAACACAAAATAAGGGGAGCGGTAGACAAGATGGGGAGAGAAGGGGGAAGGACACAAAACAACATTTGAGAGCAGGGACATCGAGAGAACTGTGGGAGGGAGAGGAATTGGGGGGAGGCGGGAGAGGTATAAAACATATGGACACTGCAAGAACTTCCAGGAAAGAAGTTGGAATTTCAAAAAGGTGTATCTGGGGTGAATTAGCAGGGGTAGAAAAGATCAAGGTTTTGGATGGGGGAAGATAAGAGATGGTGGTGAACAGCTGTTTTAAAGACCTGGAGGGAGGAGTGGGATTGAAGGGAGTGGGGAAGTTTGTTCCAGAGGCGGGAAAAAGGGGAATGAAAGAGTGAAGGTGAGCAGAGAGCCTAGATTTTAGCAGTTTAACCATAAGAGGGTTGCAGGCAGATCTTGTGCGACCTGAAGGAATATTGGGGGACAGAGCACAGGGAGAGCTGGGGGAGCAAGGCCGGAGAGGAGCCGGTAGAAGATAGAAAGACCACCAACCTGCCTGCGGTGAGTGAATGAAAGGCCCTCGAGTTAGCTTCATCGCAGGAGATTCCAATGATTCTGAAAGCTTTGGTTTCAACAGCGTGAAGCCGAGCTAGGTGTGAGGCAGGAGCACCGCCCAGAGGGGGGAACAATATTCCATTGAGTTACGGATGAAAGCCTTTTATGTGGTGAGGAGCTCAGGTGTGCCAAGGAAGGACTTTGCACGATGGAGGATGCCCAGTTGACGACTGGCTTTGGAGGCCGGCTTGGAAATGTGGTTTTCCCAGGAAAGATCATGGCAGATAGTGAGACCAAAAGCTTGAGCGACAGAACTTCTTGGAGAGGATTGTTGAGAAAGTAGATGAGAGGGTTTTCCAGTCGGTCTTTTCGGAGAGACATCGTAAGAGTGTCAGATTTGTCAGGATTGAAAGACATGTTCCACTTGTTTGACCAGTCAGTGATTTTTTTCCTGGCTTGCAGAGAGTGAGGAGGCTGCAGACTGCCGATCTGAGGGATGAGGAATGGAGCGGCAGACAGTGGAGTCATCAGCAAATGGATAGAGAGGATTTTCCAGAGAGTCGGAGAGATTTTGAATGAATTTAATCTTCTGTACATAGGGTCTGACGCGAGCCCAGTATCAGTTAGTGCTCAACGATTCCTTGTTCTTTCTTTTGTCGGGCCCCGCGAGAGAGAATTTTTGAAGCATATGTTGCAATCAGTCAGATATTCCTATTAAGTGCATAAGTTGTACTTCAAGAGAATATTGTAAAAAGAAGAAGATTTATGCGAAATGGCCCAGCCAGGCCAAGGCCGAATCGACCGGCCTCGCAACCTAGCCTATAACCTTCCCGGGGCCCGTCCCGACATTTTTTGGTTTCAGAGGTTTCCTCCTATCTTTCACTGTTCAGGAGATTAGCATGTGCAGACAAACAAACAAACAAACAAACAAACAAGAAGACGTCATGCGGAGCACGATACTTGCAAAATCCGCCCCCCCACCCCCAAGAAAAAAAATTCCATTGATACAGCAAATTGTCCATTTCATGAAGATTAAAATTGACAATCTTGATCAAAGCTCGGGTCAACAGGAAGAAAAGTGACGATTTTTCAGATGAAAAATGATGATTTTGGAAGGTTGACCTTGAGTTGACCTTTGACCTTTTGACCTAAAAAAAGTTAGTTTCCCTATTTAGTGACTCAATGTGCAAATGCTGTTCAATTTTCAAGTCAATCGGATGAAAATTCAGGATTGAAAAAACTTGGCCTATGTTGACCTTTTGGCCTATGTTGACCTCAACAATAGTTGGTGGTTGCATTCAGTGACCATATATGTAAATCGTCTTAGAATTTCAAGTCAATCAAATGAAAATTGGTGATTTTAGAAATTCGGCCTATGTTAACCTTTTGGCCTATGTTTACCGAAAATATAATTTGTGGTTGAATTCAGTGACCAGATATGCAAGTCCTCTTCAAATTTCAAATCAATTGGATGAAAATTGGTGATTTTAGAAATTTGGCTTATCTTGACCTTTTGGCCTATGTTGACCTTTTGGCCTATGTTGACCTCAAAAATACTTCATGGTTGAATTCAGTGACCAGAATATGCAAGTCCTCTTCAAATTTCAAGTCAATCGGATGAAAATTGAGGATTTTAGAAATTTGGCCTATGTTGACCATTTGGCCTATGTTGACCTTTTGGCCTATGTTGACCTCAAATATACTTGGTGGTTGAATTCAGTGACCAGATATGCAAGTCATCTTCAAATTTCAAGTAAATTGGATGAAAATTGAGGATTTTAGAAATTTGGCCTATGTTGACCTTTTGTCCTATGTTGACCTTTTGGCCTATGTTGACCTCAAATATACTTGGTGGTTGAACTCAGGGACCAGATATGCAAGTCCTCTTCAAATTTCAAGTCAATCAGATGAAAATTGAGGATTTTAGAAATTTGGCCTATGTTGACCTTTGGGCCTATGTTGACCTCAAATATACTTGGTGCTTGAACTCAGTGACCAGATATGCAAGTCCTCTTCAAATTTCCAGTCAATCAGATGAAAATTGAGGATTTTATAAATTTGGCCTATGTTGACCTTTTGGCCTATGTTGACCTTTTGGGCTATGTTGACCTTTTGGCCTATGTTGACCTCAAATATAGTTGGTGGTTGAACTCCGTGACCAGATATGCAAGTCCTCTTCAAATTTCAATTCAATCAGATGAAAATTGAGGATTTTAGAAATTTGGCCTATGTTGACCTTTTGGCCTATGTTGACCTCAAATATACTTGGTGGTTGAATTGAGTGACCAGATATGCAAGTCCTCTTCAAATTTCAAGTCAATCGGATGAAAATTGAGGATTTTAGAAATTTGACAAATTTGGTGACCTTTGGCCTATGTTGACCTTTTGACCTTTTGACCCCAAAACAATAGGCTTCTCAATTGGGACGACCTATACAACTTGGCGAAGTTTCGTGACGATCGGTTTAGAATTGTGACCTGCAGGCCATTGACAAACAAACAGACAGAAGATTACAATTTACGATCTTGATCAAAGCTCAGGTCAACAAGATGAAAAGTGAAGATTTTTCAGATGAAAAATGATGATTTTAGAAGTTTGACCTTGAGTTGACCTTTGACCTTTGACCTCAAAAATAGTTGGTTTCCCAATTCAGTGACACAATTTGCAAATGCTGTTCAATTTCCAAGTCGATCAGATGAAAATTGACGATTTTTTCAGATGAAAATTTATGATTTTGGAAATTTGACCTTCAGTTGACCTTTGACCTTTTGACCTCAAATAGTTGGTTTCCAAATTCAGTGAGGCAATATGCAAATGTTCAATTTTCAAGTCAATCGGATGAAAATTGATGGTTTTTCCGATGTAAAGTGATGATTGTGGAAGTTTGACCTTGATTTGACCTTTGACCTTTTGACCTCAAACATAGTATGTTTCCCAATTTAGTGACTTGATATGCAGATGCTGTTCAATTTTCTATTCAATCGGTTGAAAATTGACAGCTTTTCAGATGAAAATTGATGATTTGTAAAATTTGACCTTGAGTTGGCCTTTGACCTTTTGACCTCAAAAATACTTAATTTCCCAATTTGTTGACTCAATATACAAATGCTATTCACTTTTCAAGTGAATCGGATTTAAAATGGCGATTTTAGAAATTTGACCTCCAGATGACCTTTGACCTCAAATTCAATAGGCTTCTCAATTGGGACGACCTAGACAACTTGGTGAGGTTTCGCGACGATCGGTTTTGAATTATGACCTGTAGGCCGGTGATAAACAGCCAGACAAACAGACAGACAGAGAATCACAAACGCAATCGACCAATATACTTGAAAAATCTTCGATTTTGCAAGTAACAAACAAACAAACAAAAACTTTCTTTTATATATATATGTATATTAACTATTTATATTTATATTTATAAATTGATATTTATATATCTATATTTATTTATATTTACTATTTATATTTATATTTATATTACCAAAGCACTTAAATATATATATATATATATATATATATATATATATATATATATATATATATATATATATATATATATATATATATATATATATATATATATATATATATATATATATCTATATAATTATAAAATTGAAATCTTGCGTGTTTGTATGTAACATTCGATCGGTCCGGGGGCGTGGCTTACCCCTTTGAGAGAGTAGTAATATCCACCATTTTATTAACTCGCATAGCTTTGAGGCCTGTTTTGTAGGCCCGTGGTGTCTTGCTCTCTCTCTCAGTTTTATTTCAAATCAAATTCGATATATCATTTCATTTTTCACAGTCGCTAACATAGTTTTAGACTCGGTTGAAAAAAAACGGGAAGAAAATCCGATGAAAGTTTCCGTTTATAGAACGAAATGAATTCTGAAAGGCTTGTATCTTCAAGGCCATTGAGTCTGTTTCCCGCCTTTATCTTCAATCTAAGTCGCCATCTGATTTCATTGTTATCGATGGTTTTAGACTCGGTAAAAGAAATAATTGAGAACATTCACGCACACACAGGAAATTGCAGAGATATATTTTAAAAATCGCGCCACGTTGATATACGAAAATACACCGCCTAAAATAACAGGCATACAGTATATATCTTCGTCATTTCATTCAACATTATTACCCGGAAGTAAATTATGTTTCAGGAAATTACCGAGAGATATTTCTTCGATTTTTTAAATTATTTATATGCGCATACACTTTAAATAGGTTTATTTGAAATCTTTAATTTTCACAATGTAATTTATTTGTCATTTGATGATCGGCAAAAATTTGTTTCAGGAAATTACCGAGAGATATTTCTTCGATTTTTTTAATTATTACCGCTTCCATCTGATTTCATTTTTATCGATGGTTTTAGACTCGGTAAAAGAAATAATTGAGAACATTCACGCACACACGGGAAATTGCAGAGATATATTTTAAAAATCGCGCCACGTTGATATACGAAAATACACCGCCTAAAATAACAGGCATACAGTATGTATCTTCGTTATTTCATTCAACATCATTACCCGGAAGTAAAATATGTTTCAGGAAATTACCGAGAGATATTTCTTCGATTTTTTTTATTATTTATATGCGCATACACTTTAAATAGGTTTATTTGAAATCTTTAATTTTCACAATGTAATTTATTTGTCATTTCATGATCGGCAAAACGATAGCACAAACACAATACTATTTGCAGGAAGAATGTCGTATCAACCCTCCGACGGCGCTACGGACGCGGACAACGAATCGCACCTCACGTCTATGGACGCGAATAGCAACATCCGCACGAATCAGTCATCAATGATTTTCATTGACGCGCCTGGAGGCACAGGGAAGACGTTTCTTATTAACCTGATTCTCTCTAAAGTGAGAGCGAGTGGAGAAGTTGCCCCCTGCGGTGGCCTCATCTGGCATAGCTGCTACCCTCAAGCCTGGTGGAAGAACAGCGCACTCAAGGTTCCAAATCCCTCTGACACCGAGGGAAGATGGCGTATGCAACATCGATAAAAATTCCACTATCGCAGACCTCTTTCGAAGTACAAAACTCATCGTGTGGGATGAGTGTCCTATGATCAGGAGAGAGAGTTTCGAGGCTGTGGATCGCACGTTGCGTGATGTATGTGACAAAGACGAGCCTTTTGGAGGGATCTTGACGATATGCTGTGGTGATTTCCGTCAACGTGATCGGAGATAAGGGCCGAAATCACGTGTCACAGGTAAGTGATTTAGAACGCTGGAGAGGTGAGCCTTATGGCTTGCTGGCTCAAATAATCTCCCTGATGATGTCCAGCGTTCGCTTTAATTCTATTCTCATATCTATTCAAACTGACATTGACCCAACGGGTCATGGGTCGTCTAGGGGTAGCATCATCATCATCATTGGTTGAGGGGTAGCATCATTGGCTGAGGCGTAGCATCATTGGCTGAGGGGTAGCATCATTGGCTGAGGGGTAGCATCATTGGCTGAGGGGTAGCATCATTGGCTGAGGGGTAGCATCATTTGCTGAGGGGTAGCATCATTGGCTGAGGTGTAGCATCATTGGCTGAGGGGTAGCATCATTGGCTGAGGGGTAGCATCATTGGCTGAGGGGTAGCATCATTGGCTGAGGGGGAACATCATTGGCTGAGGGGTAGCATCATTGGCTGAGGGGTAGCATCATTGGCTGAGGGGTAGCATCATTGGCTGAGGGGTAGCATCATTGGCTGAGGGGTAGCATCATTGGCTGAGGGGTAGCATCATTGGCTGAGGTGTAGCATCATTGGCTGAGGGGGAACATCATTGGCTGAGGGGTAGCATCATTGGCTGAGGGGTAGCATCATTGGCTGAGGGGTAGCATCATTGGCTGAGGGGTAGCATCATTGGCTGAGGGGTAGCATCATTGGCTGAGGGGTAGCATCATTGGCTGAGGTGTAGCATCATTGGCTGAGGGGTGACATCATTGGCTGAGGGGTGGCATCATTGGCTGAGGGGCGGCATCATTGGCTGAGGGGCGACATCATTGGCTGAGGGGCGACATCATTGGCTGACGGGCAACATCATTGGCTGAGGGGCGGCATCATTGGCTGAGGGGCGACATCATTGGCTGAGGGGCGACATCATTGGCTGAGGGGCGACATCATTGGCTGAGGGGTAGCATCATTGGCTGAGGTGTAGCATCATTGGCTGAGGGGTAGCATCATTGGCTGAGGGGTAGCATCATTGGCTGAGGGGTAGCATCATTGGCTGAGGGGTAGCATCATTGGCTGAGGTGTAGCATCATTGGCTGAGGGGTAGCATCATTGGCTGAGGGGTAGCATCATTGGCTGAGTGGCGACATCATTGGCTGAGGGGCGACATCATTGGCTGAGGGGCGACATCATTGGCTGAGGGGCAGCATCATTGGCTGAGGGGCGACATCATTGGCTGAGGGGTAGCATCATTGGCTGAGGTGTAGCATCATTGGCTGAGGGGCGACATCATTGGCTGAGGGGTAGCATCATTGGCTGAGGGGTAGCATCATTGGCTGAGGGGCGACATCATTGGCTGAGGGGCGACATCATTGGCTGAGGGGTAGCATCATTGGCTGAGGTGTAGCATCATTGGCTGAGGGGTGACATCATTGGCTGAGGTGTAGCATCATTGGCTGAGGGGCGACATCATTGGCTGAGGGGTAGCATCATTGGCTGAGGGGTAGCATCATTGGCTGAGGGGTAGCATCATTGGCTGAGGTGTAGCATCATTGGCTGAGGTGTAGCATCATTGGCTGAGGGGTGACATCATTGGCTGAGGGGTGACATCATTGGCTGAGGGGCGACATCATTGGCTGACGGGCGACATTATTGGCTGAGGGGCGGCATCATTGGCTGAGGGGCGACATCATTGGCTGAGGGGCGACATCATTGGCTGAGGGGCGACATCATTGGCTGAGGGGTAGCATCATTGGCTGAGGTGTAGCATCATTGGCTGAGGGGTAGCATCATTGGCTGAGGGGTAGCATCATTGGCTGAGGGGTAGCATCATTGGCTGAGGGGTAGCATCATTGGCTGAGGTGTAGCATCATTGGCTGAGGGGTAGCATCATTGGCTGAGGGGTAGCATCATTGGCTGAGTGGCGACATCATTGGCTGAGGGGCGACATCATTGGCTGAGGGGCGACATCATTGGCTGAGGGGTAGCATCATTGGCTGAGGGGCGACATCATTGGCTGAGGGGTAGCATCATTGGCTGAGGTGTAGCATCATTGGCTGAGGGGCGACATCATTGGCTGAGGGGTAGCATCATTGGCTGAGGGGTAGCATCATTGGCTGAGGGGTAGCATCATTGGCTGAGGGGTAGCATCATTGGCTGAGGGGCGACATCATTGGCTGAGGGGCGACATCATTGGCTGAGGGGTAGCATCATTGGCTGAGGTGTAGCATCATTGGCTGAGGGGTAGCATCATTGGCTGAGGGGCAGCATCATTGGCTGAGGGGCGGCATCATTGGCTGAGGGGCGGCATCATTGGCTGAGGGGCGGCATCATTGGCTGAGGGGCGGCATCATTGGCTGAGGGGCGACATCATTGGCTGAGGGGCGACATCATTGGCTGAGGGGCGACATCATTGGCTGAGGGGCGACATCATTGGCTGAGGGGTCTTCTCCTCACTGCTCATTACTAAAAACTGCTCTTCTATGTGAGGATTGATAAATAAAAGCAATTAGAACCAGTAAATTTAGTTTTATATGGCATTTTGCCTCTCTATTAGAAAGTGTGAGAAAATTATATATCTTCGCCATAGGTTGACCTTTGACCCCCACTGTAACCATGGTAACCCCTTAATTATATATAATAACATTGACCCAACGGGTCATGGGTCGTCTAGTATATATATATACTGTATATATATATATATATATATATATATATATATATATATATATATACTGTATATATATATATATATATATATATATGTATATATATATATATATATATATATATATATATATATATATACTGTATATATATATATATATATATATATATATATATATACTGTATATATATATATATATATATATATATATATATATATATATATATATATATATATATATATATATATATATATACAGTATATATATATATATATATATATATATATATATATATATACAGTATATATATATATATATATATGTATATATATATATATATATAATATATATATATATATATATCTATATATCTGTGCAGCGTCTGTCCTGTGTTGTGTTGTCACTGAACTACTTTCTCAAACTTTTGTGAAATCGTACCAAACTTCTGGTATGCACATATCTCTCCCGTCGGTATGTCCTAAAGGTATTTGTTTTAGAAAAATTTTCCAATTTTTTTTTTTTTTTTGGGGAATTTTATTTTTTCAACCTCAATTGTTTATAAAATGTGATATCACGTATATTACAAATACATTTGTGCAAAATAATTGTTTGAATTATGATTGGTTTAAACCATGACAAATTGGCAACTTGGGTACAGTCATTTATCTATATATCTACACATCTCGGCAGTGTCTGTGTTTTCACTTAACGACTCCCTCAAACATTTGTTTCCGTGGTTGTGAAGTGTTTTTAATAACGTTGTGGTGGTTTTGAATCACGTGGTGGTGAGGTGTTTTTAAATCACATGGTGGTGAGGTGTTTTTAAATCACATGGTGGTGAGGTGTTTTTAAATCACATGGTGGTGATGTGTTTTGATTTACGTGGTGGTGAGGTATTTATAATTACGTGGTGGTGAGGTGTTTTGAATTACGTGGTGGTGAGGTGTTTTGAATTACTTGGTGGTGAGGTGTTTTTAATTTCGTGGTGGTGAGGTGTTTTTAAATCACATGGTGGTGAGGTGTTTTTAAATCACATGGTGGTGATGTGTTTTGATTTACGTGGTGGTGAGGTATTTATAATTACGTGGTGGTGAGGTGTTTTGAATTACGTGGTGGTGAGGTGTTTTGAATTACGTGGTGGTGAGGTGTAATCGTCCCAAACTTCCAGTCTGCACCTACCCCTCCCCTATGTATGTGCTGAGGGGTTCTTTCTTGAAAAAAAAACATTCAACCTAAATCTTCAACCTAAATTGCCTATAAAAATGTAATATCACAAACACAACAAATACATTTGTGCAAAGTAATTGTTTGTATTATGATTGGTGAAAATCATGACAACACAGCAACTCAGGTACAGTCATTAGCCTCAGCTAAAATAAGCCCGTTCCTCAGTATCGACGCTTGGTGAGGCGAGCGCAGCGAGCCAAGCTAGTATATATATATATATATAGAAGATAGATTTAAAGATCGAATAGATTTCTGTTGAATAACTTTATTTTGAATACCAATTTTTTTAGGGCAATGTCATCTGGAACAGCGTTTGTCTGTCCGTCTGGTGGATGTTTGTATGTATATCCCTTCTGCCGGCATTTTGTGGGATTATTCCCCTAAATTTCGTTTTCTCTGCAACTGTTGGTCCGATTGACGCAATTTTCACCAAAGGAGCGCCTTCTCCTGTTTATGGTAATTATGGTGGCTGGTGGATCGAGTTGACTGCAAGTCACTGATAATTGCTTGGCCGAATGGGCAGAACGAGGATTGCTGCAGACTGAGCTTATTGATCGTCTGGGGGAACATTGTTGCTGCACACGGGTCAGCGCTTATGGACACATAAAGTGTCCTGACTACGTGAACCTTACACCTGTGAATCCACGGTGGATCATTATACAACCCTCTAGCTCCCTCAAGACCATGTATCTTCGAGTGTGCACTAAGTGGGGTCAAGCCCAATCTCTTTTTCCTGCCTTGCCTGAACTGTTCTGTAACCCTGTAACCCAGTGGCTTAATCATCCAGGTATAAATCTGCCCAAGGTGTTGGTTTGCTTTATACTTTTATGATGTTGATATTTTGACTTTACGTGATCGTTTATTTTGTTAAATAAATTTGCTCACAGCTTTCATCGCATGTTATCCTTTGTTAACTCTCTTCTACTATTATTGGGTAGAAAGAGCGGTGTATAGGTACAGGTATCGGTGTCACAGCTTTCATATCATCAGTTTGATCGCTCTTTGAGGATTATTATACTGTTGGTAGATTTTTACATTGAAACACGGTAAAACTAAAATCTAAAATTAAGTGAAGTAAGTGCTAAAGTGAATCAAATAAGCCATATAACGCTCCCGCCATTCATATCAAGCTACTGTATTTGCGAGACGATCAAGCGATACAGGAAAGGTCGAGAAGGCGGAAGTGAATAGCTGTTTTGCGGTGTACCAACTCGGAAGTAAACCAACAAGGAAGGGAAACATATTCTCTTTACAATTCAGCAATTGCTTGACCTCGGCTCTTCATTCCTGTCGTATCTTGGACTGAATATCAAACTGGTATTTTACATGTTTAGATAGTACCAAGAACACGTACCTGTCTCGTGTTAAAACATATACCTGTCAGGTGTCAAAACACCTACCTGCATGGCGTCAAAGCACCTACCTACCGGGTGTCAAAGCATCTACCTGTCTAGTATCAAAGCGCCTATTTATGTGGTGTCAAAGCACCTACTTACCTGCCTGTTGTCAAAGCGTCTGCCTGTCTGATTATGTCAAAGCGCTTACCTGTCTCGTGTCAAAGCACCTACCTGTCCGGTGTTAAAGCACCTACCTGCCTGTTGTCAAAGCGTCTACCTGGCTGAACTGATGATGTCAAAGCACTTAATACCTGTCTAGTATCAAAGCGCTTACCTGTCTCGTGTCAAAGCACCTACCTGTCTGGTGTCAAAACACTTACCTGTCTAGTATCAAAGCACCTACCTGTCTCGTGTCAAAGCACCTACCTGTCTGGTGTCAAAGCACCTACCTGCCTGTTGTCAAAGCGTCTACCTGTCTGATGATGTCAAAGCACTTACCTGTCTAGTATCAAAGCACTTACCTGTCTCCTGTCTGGTGTCAAAGCACCTACCTGTCTGGTGTCAAAGCACCTACCTGTCTGTTGTCAAAGCACCGACCTGTCTGTTGTCAAAGCACCTACCTGTCTGTTGTTAAAGCACCGACCAATCTGGTGGCAAGGAACCTACCTGTCTGGTGTCAAGGCACCTACCTGTCTGTTGTCAAAGCACCTACCTGTCTGTTGTCAAAGCACCTACCTGTCTGTTGTCAAAGCACCGACCTGTCTGGTGTCAAGGCACCGACCAATCTGGTGGCAAGGAACCTACCTGTCTGGTGTCAAGGCACCGACCTGTCTGGTGTCAAGGCACCGACCAATCTGGTGGCAAGGAACCTACCTGTCTGGTGTCAAGGCATCGACCAATCTGGTGGCAAGGAACCTACCTATCTGGTGTCAAGGCACCGACCAATCTGGTGTCAAGGAACCTACCTGTCTGGTGTCAAGGCACCTACCTGTCTGGTGTCAAGGCACCTACCTGTCTGGTGTCAAGGCACCTACCTGTCTGGTGTCAAGGCACCTACCTGTCTGGTGTCAAGGCACCTACCTGTCTGGTGTCAAGGCACCTACCTGTCTGGTGTCAAGGCACCGACCAATCTGGTGTCAAGGAACCTACCTGTCTGTTGTCAAAGCACCTACCTGTCTGTTGTCAAAGCACCTACCTGTCTGTTGTCAAAGCACCTACCTGTCTCGTGTCGAGGTGCCTACCTGTGTGGTATAAAAGCACCTACCTGTCCCATGCCGTAGCGTTATAATTGCAATAGTTTAAACTTTAATGGGAAAAGATCGATAGTATTTGATAATACTGTAATCACTCTTTTAAAGGCCAAGGTGATACAATGTCCTTCCTGTGAGGAGAACACATTGATGGTACTTGGATTTGTTGGGTGAACTTCATACTTGAGCTTTGTCAATATACGAAGAACACAATGGCAACTTCTACTATCGCTTCGCTTTCTTATAGTTATACTCATCGGATATCTGTTTTGCTTTATTTTGGTCAATTCTGACCGAGATAGTTTATTTTTAATTTGTTGCAGAGTTGGTGCACTTACCTTTGCGCTATCTGGTGTGGGTTCGATTCCCACCCAACTATTGTCGGATTGGTGTTTCGCAAGCAAAGGTGTTTGTTACAACACAAAGTGCAACATCCCTCGGATGAACATTAAACTGGGTATCCTGTCTGCTCGCATTATTTTGGTGCATGTTGAAGATCCCATGATGTCCTTGACGAAGAGTAGGCGAGTTATCTCCAGCACCCTGACCGAATTCCAAATTCCTGCCCTGACTGGCTGTTGGGAAGACAAAACCATCCAGCATAAGCCATGCCAACAAACTGATTTGGTAGCCCGATCCACAGAATGGGATTAAACCACCACATGTGTTACGTTATCTGCTGTTATTAGTCCCCTACCGGTGTACACCGGAGGGGACTATAGGTTTGCACGCCGTCCCTCCGTCTGTCAGTCTGTCCATCCGTCACGCAAAGAACAGTTTTCCAGACTTTTTTTCTAAACTCTTAAAGCTAATGATTTCAAACTTGGCACATGGTTTCCTCATGACAAGTTACAGATCAAGTTCGAACTTCACGAAGTTTCGATCATTTTTGACAAAGTTATGGCACTTTGAACTTTGGTAATTCTGATAATTCTGATGATCCTTAACGCAGTGCCATTATAAGTTTTAATTTCCTTTAAAAACCAATTTCTCTGCAATAATAGGACCGATTGAGATAAATTTTTTACCATATGATGGACTCGGTCTGTAGAATATTTTAATGGTAATTATGACGTCACAGTTCACGTGGTTCGGCCGCCATATTGTTTTTCGTGAAAACACGAAAACCTCTTTTTCTCTGCAACGGCTGAACAGATCGAGGCCGAACTTTGCAGGCAGAATCGCATGCCCATGACGAACAAAAAAGTCAGCGAGCATGACGTCATGCGTCACTTGGTTTCAGAGTTATGACGTTTTTAAGCATGAACCTTTAAAACCGAGCTCCTCCCTCATTTTTGATCCAATCGAGGGGAAACTTCACAGATCTGTTCAGCATGTCAGTCTACTAAAATGTCCTTTTGGAATTTGCGATAGGTCACGTGGTTTGGCAGATATCGTTAATTAAACGAATTTTTTTTTTTTTTAATGGATATCTCTTGAATCGCTAGTACCTCAGACCGTGAGTTGGTAATAATTTATATAATTCACACAGTGCAATACGTTGCAGGCTGCTCCACGGAGCGACCTTGCGGGCTTATCAACGAGGCGAGGCATGACACACATGTGTCTCAGCATAACGCAGATCAAGTTTGAAAACCAGCATCAACCGTGCATAAATTTGCATATTCGATCATTTTTGACAAAGTTATGGCACTTTGAACTTTGGTCGGGGACATGTATTGCAGCGCAATACTCAGAATGCTTGTTTAACGTGATCTCCAATTTGAGCCTAAATCGCTAAATCTTGGCACATTCTCGCTAAATGTTAGAAAATCTTCAAAAATGACATTCAAAAATCAAATCTGTGCATTTTACAGCCAATCAAGCAAGCATGTTGAACACCCAGATGCTTATTTTCAAGGAATTCACAATCTAGATCTTATAAGAACTGGCTTGTTAACAACCTTTTAATAAGGCTTATGGTAGTCTTTGGTCTTACCCGCTTTCCTTTCCCCTCTCTCTGTATTCCCCCCTCTACCTCTTTCGCTCTCTCTTTACCACCCCATTTGCATAGCTTCACATGCAGGATGTGCTTGAACAACAACAATACAGTTCTAAATATTTAGGTTTCCTTAAATAATAATTTAAGCAATTTAACGTTTTTATATTTTGCTTGTGGTACCATTTTCAGTTGCCTGGGACACCCTGAGGTTGAGGGGGTGGGACAAGATGCCTACCCAAAACATTGTACAAGTCTGCTGGCTGCTGTTGGCGTTGGGACCTACTGTGGCCTGGTTCTCGATCCACAACACTGCTGACATCAATGTCACCTTCTGGGAAAACGCTACAGCCAGCTGGTCTCAATGCCTCGTCTCTTCTGACTCGGTATATGGCGATGCTTCTCCCGTTGTTAGCGTGGAGGGCTGGATGCATGCAGCAGGGAATGATGGCCTTGCATGCGAAAGCAATACTTTTGGTATGTATGAAACTTTTTTATGATAAAAAAGTACTTTTATGATAAAATACTTTTTGGTATGTATGTATTTTGGTTTGGTATGTTGAAACCAAAGCTTTCAGAATCATTGGAATCTCCCGCGATGAACCTAACTCTGAGGGCCTTTCACTTACTCACCGCAGACAAGTTGGTGGTCTTTCTGTCTTCTACCGACTCCTCTCCGGCCTTGCTCCCCCAGCTCTCTCTGGGCTCTGTCCCCAAAATATTCCTACAGGTCGCACAAGATCTGCCTGCAACCCTCTTATGGTTAAACTGCCAAAATCAAGTCTCTCTGCTCACCTTCACTCCTTCATTCCTCTTTTCTCCCGCCTCTGGAACAAACTCCTCACTCTCTTCAATCCCACCCCTCCCTCCAGGTCTTTAAAACAGCTGTTCCCCACCATCTCTTGTCTTCCCCCATCCAAAACCTTGATCTTTTGTACCCCCGCTAATTGACCCCAGAACCACTTTTTTGAAATACCAACTTCTTTCCTGGAGGTCCTTGCATTGTCCTTGTGTTTTATACTTCTCCCCTCCCGCCCCCCCCTCCCCTTCCCACACCTCCTCCCCCCAAGCCCTCTCCCCCCCCCCCCCCCCCACAGATCTCCCGATGTCCTGCTCTCAAATGTTCTACTTGTGTGCTTCCCCATCTCTCCACATCTTGTCTACCGCTCCCTTTATTATATGTTTTATGTGTCTTTGATTTTTTGTGTGATTAATGTTAGCTCTTTCACGAGCCTCGATCTTATATACAAAAAAAAAAAAAAAATTATGTAATGAGAATACAGGTAATATTAAGGGATTTGTACATTATAGTCATTTGAGATTTTACTTATTTGCTAAAGCTTTAAATTAATTAAAAAGAAATTCCATGAGGATGGGGGCATAGAGAAGAAAGATGTATAATTTTAGAACTATAACTAAAATGAGAAGTGTGTGTGCGCTTGTGTTAGTCATGCTTCATTCTAAAGGGTTCCTGTTGTTGAATAAAAAAATATGGACAATGCCCCTGGGCTCACCGAGTAGAATGACCCACGAAATATGTAACATTAAAAGAAAGTAAATACCTATTTTGGGGAGCAAACCTCACATTTCTCTAATTATTATTATTTATTTATTTTTAAGAGGCCATTTTTCCCCGCAAAGCGGGGGTTGGCCTTTTCGGGGACCGTGGTTGTGTTTGGTTGGTAAGAATCCTAATCTAATCCTAATCTATCCTAATCTATCCTAATCTAATCCTAATCTAAGAATCTAATGCTGTGAATAAACCTTTGTCCATCACGGATGATGAAGGTTGTGGTCAAGTTTCATCGAAATTGTGTGTAGTTCCGGAGAAAAAAAGCAAATGCCTATTTGGGGGTGGGGGCGGGGGGGGGTGCAAACCCCCTGTAAGAGCACCTTAGACCCGTATTTTTTTTTTTTTTTTTAATGCTGTGAACAAAATTTGGTACATCAGAGGTGATGAAGGTTGTGGTGAAGTTTCGTCAAGATCGTGTGTGTAGTTTCAAATAACTTCCCAGTGTTTACATACAGCCTCAATGACTCACTGGCTGATGGACATCGCACCATGCTAATACCTCACCTGAACAAATTTTATTCCAGGTGAGCTAAAAATGGTATGACTGGAAAGCTAATAGTCGATTAACGTGGAACCAAAATTTCAAAGTTATAAAACGTCATGTCCGTGTAATCATAAAAAATGCTTTTCAGCAGGACTTGGAGCGTAATGTAACGGTTTCAACGGTAACATTTTTCTTATTCAATGACAGGAGGAACCTTTTAGAATAAAGCATGATGGACACGGATGGAACACAAAATCATATTTCGTAAAACTTCTTGAAGCAATATAAAAATGTATGAAAGTACATAGGAGCACACAAATAACAACTACAGCCATGACAACAATCTTTTTCTTTGTATGTATAATCGAGGTATTTTTACCCATCAGCAAATCAAAAGACAACATGTTGTACTTCACAAACATTTTGCTCTATTCACTCTATAATTTACCCAAGGTAATCTTCCATCTGCTTGGAAGTCGGCTAACATCATCATCAACTATCTCTGCTGACGTGAGCAAAAATCACTTCTGCTTTGCTACGAAGCTCAGTATTGTTTGCTTTGGTTTGAACCTCGGCTTAAAATGAGTGAAATAAAACATTTTGAAAATTTCAAATTATTCTCACTTAGATTTCAACATCATCGTAATACGTATTATCAAGTTGTTTAACTCTCTTTAAATAAGACTAGCAAAGGTATCCGTCCCTAGGACGGGAAAAGTTTAAGTTAGTCTATCAGTTTAAATTATTTCATGTACTTCATTGAATGAAGGCAAATTGTGTTGCACTCTTTGTTTCACTCAGCCAAGTCTCTGAGCTACCTTTACCCCTCATCATAAAATGGTGGTGCAACATCAGGTGGCGGAGGTTGCATTTGTCTAAAAAGAGTAGAATATCCCGCTTGCGAAATTATAAATTTCTCATAAACATGATTCATGCCTATTCTCCCATCATTTCAAAAGTAAATGTGGAGCTTTTCAAACATGGAGAAGGAAGTGTCTGCTGTAAAAGGAAGTCAGACAAATTGCCCAAACAGACACCACGGTTCACATTATATAATGGATGGTTTGTAACACTGCCTACCACCGTGTGGTGCTCTATGATACGCATTTACATAGACAGAATTGGGGTCTTCAAACAAATATTTGGTTCAATATTTGTTTTTGGTTTTTGAAGCATTATAAACAATAGGGTGCATCAAACACCCCTATGTCAAGAAAACAATCTGTCCCCAATTTTATTTTGTTCCAGTCATAAAATAAAGTTCCTATGCAAAATTTGGTAAGGTTTTGATATCATCTTCTGGGTCCACCTCAGCAAATTAGATTTTGAGTCGGTAGTATCAGTCAGAAATTTGACACGCAGCTGTTTTGAGGCCCATAAATAAAAATGAAAGGATTGACCGATTGCTACATACAATAGCTCTTTGGAAAGGTATTATTGTGCTCTGTAGCAATATATAATCATCATAGGGATAGGGATATAATTCACTTATACACAAATAGTCAAAATCATGATTTTATTGGTATAATCATATGTATTATAGATACCAGAATGATATAATTTTTATTACAGTAGAATCATATATACACAATCTTAGCATTTATCATCTTAATACGAGTACATCTGACTATGGATGAACATGAAAATAGAAACAAAACAAAGATACTGTAGTTTTCATGGATATTTCTGACAGTTTAGTCTTGAGCTGCTCGCTTTCGAAGATTCGGTTCCTCCTTGCGGTTGTGCTCAACAACTTGTAGCACATTTTGGTAGTGGTCTTCACTTCTGGCTGCTGAAAGGAAGTCAGAGCTAAGCTTAACTCCCCTTTCTGCAGAGTCATTCACCACATTCAAGGCTTCAACATTAGTCCATGATGTCTGGTAGGCTGCAGAGTTAGTCCATTCCTGAACATCGGTAACTAGAAATGCCCAGTCAAGCTTCAGATGATGAAATAGGTACCATGAATCTGGTCCAACAAAATCAGCCAGAGTGGTCTTCTCAGTCAAGTCATCAGGAAATCTGGGCTTTCCAAACCCAGTACCAAACCGTCCTTGTGGGTTGGTTACTGGAAAATCTGGCTGAACCTCCAGAAGTCTGTCTGCCAGAGCACGGCGATGGTCATGAGGAACAACTGAGCTGAAGAGGGCAAGTGGAACCATCTCTTCTGTGAGGTACCAGAGATGTCGTTTGAAGGCTTTCAGGGCACTTCTTGAGATTCCAGCATTGACAGCTTCATACTGTTTCAGTTTGGAGATGAGCTGCAGGTCATTCCATGGGGCATCGGTGACAGAGGTACATGTCATCCACCAGGAGCTGTATACTAGAGTGACAAACGTGACAAATTCTCTGATCTTTGGCACTTGTTTTTCTGTGGTAATTGTACCTGCTGGAAGATCAGCGATTTGTTTTTCGAAGAGACATAATTTGATTGAGTAGAGGAGCTTCGCCATCCATCTGGCTTTATGCAGTGCACCAGGACGCTTGAAGGTTATTTGATGTTCAGCTACTTCACCATCAAGGAATACAGTACACAGATCAACAAATTCCAAATAATCATCACGTCTTAGAGATTGCTCGGTGTGACAGAGTCTGAGAACATTATTTTGCCAGTCACTTGTCAAACTTGTTGCTGCTTCATTTAGTTGAGATGGATCAAATCGTGAAAGTGGTTCATTGAATGTGTGTGGAAACATTTCAAAGTTCTTGCGAAACCTTGAGAAGAGGAAGATATCTGGTGACTTAGATGCTTCAACTTTAAGATCAGTAAAAATGTGCGTAAGAATGACTTCACCAATGTGGTGTCTGCAGCCTAACCACAGAAGAGCTTTGTTAAGCCGTTGTTGAATTGTTACACAAGCTGCACTGATGTGGCCGGTGTTAGATGCAGTTGTGTCAAATGTCAAGTTGACAACATTCTCTTGGCAGTTCCATGATTCAAGTAGGTTATTAGTCAGCTGAGCAATTATATCTCCAGATTTACGGTCTGTTCCAGGCTTGTAGGATGGAACACCCAGCAGCTTCATATCAGTTTGAGAACCCAAAAGCACAGCCAGGCATTCTTCAAAAGTGTTTTGGTTAGTTAAGCATGGAAGCAGCTTTGAGTCCCAGTGCAACGTAGCAAGCTTCGGAGGTATCCATTTGAACTTACAGGTAGTAGCAATATGCTGTCCAATTTTGCGTCTTGATTTATCTGCTGTAGCATATGATGTTGACACCTTCGCTACATCCCCTCCTGTTTCTTCAATAAGAGCTTCTGTGAAAGCAGCCTGTTGGGTTGGTGTCATCTTCATCCTTGTTGCCAGTGAAACAAGACTGGGCCTCTTCAGGATGTCATGTGGCATGAAAACTGATGTGCCAGGTCTAACTAAACGATGATGACTTCTTGAGGTTGTTGGTGTGCTTGTTGAAGGTCCAAGAGTTACTTCTTCATCACTGTCACTAATATTATACACAGTGGTTGTAGTATTTATGTTGAACTCCAGCTCCATACTTGCTCGCCTCTCTGATTCTTTTTCCTCGCGGTTCACTTTACGCTGCATCTTATCTGCCAACAGTTTATCTTGGCAGCCAAATGTTGCACAGCGATCTGTCTTCATAGATTCCAGGAATGCTAAGTCTTCAGGATTCTTGATGTGAGAACTAGCATCATTGGGCCACAAGGGAAATGTCTCCATAAATTTCATCTCCATTTGATTCACCTTTGTGATGCTTGCTTGAGTTGTTCTTCGGTTGATAGGGATTGATCTAAGCTTGGAATTATCATCTGCAAGTTTGATAATTTTCTCAATAGCCTTGCGTTCAGAGATGATAGGAATATTAGCCTTGCCATAAAATGGTGTCACTTTCTGCAGTACAAGCTTTGCTGATTCCCACCGAGAGCGTCGTTCAAGTTTGCCATCTTCCGTGTGCCACATGAAACAACGTAGTACTTGTAAAGAAGTTGGAAGTCTGGTGCCATTGATCTGGGAATCTTGTTCAGTTATGGCACTTCCAAGACCAAACACCTTGGTGGACTCTCTTGTTGCAACAGATGCTTTCTTTACTGTGCCATCCATTGTTTTATCTGAAAGAAAAAGGTAGTATTAGTAACAATAATGTCATTTCATAATTATGTACAACAAATAAATCAATTATCCAATTTTATTAGAGTATAGCCTAATAATTGTTTTAATCATCTTGTCTAGTTAAAAGATCTCTGTAAAGACAAGATGACTACAACATTCAGGATATTCTTTAATTTATATATTATATTTTAAAAATACTCTTCATTTAGCTTTATATCCATATTTTGAAAAAAATCATTATTTTGACTATTTGTATATAAATGAATTGTATCCCTATCCCTATGATGATGATATATTGCTACAGAGCACAATAATACCTTTACAAAGAGTTATTATATGTAGCAATCAGTCAGTCCTTTCATTTTTATTTATGGGCCTCAAAACAGCTGCGTGTCAAATTTCCAACTCTGATACCACCGACTCAAAATATGAAATGGTGAGGTGGACCCAGAAGATGATGTCCAAACCTTACCAAATTTTGCATAGCAACTTTATTTTATGATTGGAACAAAATAAAATTTGGGACAGATCAATCCAACATCTTTTTTAAAATAGTTGGGCGTTATGATGCACCCTAATAAACAAACAAATATACAATTTCACTTTTATAGTAGGCCTACATATAAAATATCCTGATTCATGTATTTTACTTAATTTTGCATCCTTATTGACACTCACAGCTGCACATGCAATATGTATGTGTGTATAAAAAAAAAAAAAAAAAAAAAAAAAAATATATATATATATATATATATTCTTATATATATATATAAAATATATATTGTATATATATATATATATTGTTACGGTTCTCTCGCCGGCCTTCTTCCCCTTATCAAGGGGGGATTAATCCCCTTGCCTTTACTGGCCTGGCGGAACCGAGACTTATTACGTCCTTTCCGGGCGGGCGCAAAATAGGGTTTCGGGACCAAATTCTCGCTCGTACCTAAGTACTCGCGCCGCCACGGAAACGAGGTAGCAAGTCTAAGCACGAACCACGTGAGGTTGGAGTACGCCGAGCGGTTTGCGTACACGTGTTCCGCGCAGTCTCAATTAATGGACCGGTTATATTCGTGCCACGTGCCATTTAAGCACGTGCCATTTAAGCGGTTATATTCCCCCATTTAATTGGGGAATATAACCGCTTATATATAACCGGATTAATCCCCATTTAAGGTTATATTCATGCCATTTAAGCGGTTATATTCGTGCCACGCTTAGTCAAATGGAGAAATCACGGGAACGATCGAATCAGGAAGAAAGAACAGATGGGTTTAATTATTATCACACGTATTTACAGTTCAAGGACGAAGAGACACAGAGCAAGCTTAGACAGTCTTACTTATCCCTGGGGCACCGTCTCACACACTCACACAGGGGATTGCAGATGTCGATGTTCACCAACGCGCCGATGAGGTCGTCCAGGATCGGCCCCGTCCGGCTCTCCGTGGTCCACGTGCGTCCCGCGAAGATGGTGATAGGCGAAGACGGGGGCTCGTAGCGTATCTCTCGAACGAAGGAGATATCGAGCGGAACGGCAAGGGGCGGACTTTTACCGCAAAGGGGAGGATACTCAGCCGTTCTTATGCAAGTGCGGCAAGGCTCATCAAGCTCATCAAGCACCACACGTTCTGGCTGTAAGTTCAACAACGAGTCCTTCTCCCGTAACTGGTGCAAGTCCTTTTCCGTAACTGGTGCAAGTCCTTTTAAATGTCTTTCTCACTCCCTGCAAGTCCTTCCGAGGGCTTTGTGCATCGGATTATATAGGTACGCCCCGCGAACCTTCTGGAACTCACCAGACTCTTCTCACCATGCCCTCTGATGCCACCACCCTCGAGCTCTGATTGACGGCTCGTGCCTACCGTCATTGCTTCTGCCGCTCCGCCTCGACTCCGCCCCGATCCTCCTCTGCCTGCCTCGTGTTAACTCGCCCAATATGAACCAACGTTAATGCAAAAGGGGTTGAGGCTACAGACGTAGGATGACCGGTGGCAGTAGGGCCTATTCTCCTGTCTTTACACAACGCAGAACTAACATAGGAAAAGGCCTATTCTCACACATACTAAGAAATGACTATACTACAAATGAGGCTACATGTTGCTTGTGTGACTATCTATGGGGGGCAAACATTTAACATTTATTGAACTCACTGTACAAACCTCAAAACCATAACGCTGTCCCCATCCCTCGTCAGGCTCGTCCCCGAGTCGAACCTACTAACACTGGAACGACCGGTTTTGAGAAAGACTTGGGACTAACTTTTAATTATGTGTGACATATAGGTGTGGTTCCCCCTAGCGTTTAATCTAACCCCGTGTATGCGACAGTTTTACAACACTAGATATGTCCCACCTACTGCGTTGTCCCACCTACGGTGTACTTCCGAGCCCCGAGAGGAGTCACGGCAGAAAAATGTGTTGTTCTGTATGTCAAAGATCAATGGTGAAACCACACCAATTGTTACCAACAAACAAGTATTGTATTAAGATCACACAAGAATAACAGTACAACAACAATAGTAATCAATTGTACAACCAATATATATTTCCTATGATGGTACCATCAGGCTCGTGCAATATAACTCACTGTGCTCCAAGTGAGCGAAAAGAAGAACATTCCCAATGTCTCTATTCCGGCATCAAGCCAAAGTCGATCCACTCCAGTGATCGTCAGAACGATGTCTAATCGAGACCAGAATCCCGTTCGGATGACAGTCACAGTCACGCTGCCAAAGCTGCGCAAAGGTGCCCTCAAGGCGACTGGGAAATCACACCCTTGGGTATGGACGTTCCACGGCTCCCAATCGGCGAACCGCAGATTTCCCACTCAAAGTCACGTTACACACACACACACACCAGATTAACGTCTGAATGCGGTGAAAATGGTTGAAGCGAGGTGAAAAACCTTGAGCGAAGCGCAAATCCTGCGCAAGGTAAAAATGGCCGACGGCCCGTTCTCGTGGCGTAACAGCACTCCGATGATTCTCCTCGGAATCAACCGCAAAACCTGTCACGCAGGTTTATCTGTCACTGCGATAACAACTCTGTCACAGGAATCCCTTTCTCAGGAAACGCAAAGTTCACACGTGACCCTCGTTCACCAACGTTCGCTAAGGACCTTGAAGCAGCTCGGCTTCTTTTCTGACTCACTCGCTCCGCCTTCTTTTCCTCGTCGTCATCGTCCGGTTCCGGTTTCATTTAAAACATTAACTTTTTTACCTTTTGAAAATAGTAATCTCTATTTCCCTTAAACGATAACAATAATAGTACATGGAACCAAAAATGTTTATAGTGGATGAAAACCACAACAACGGTAGTGACGAATCCGTAACTATATATATATATATATTGTTACGGTTTTGCAATAAAAGACACCCCCTCTAGTTAATTACACGACAACATGTAGCCTGCATTAGTCAGTTATTTCTTATTAAATGTAAAGATTAGCTCCCTTCCCATTGTGTAGTAATTAAAGCAGATATGTGTTGATTTAGGCAGGATTCTAACCCCCCATGTGGTTGAAAGAAGAGGTTGTTTTCATGTTAGGCGTGAGCACGGGCCCTGAAACCTTCCAGAGGATGGCGTAGCTAAATGAACGACTGCACGTGACCAATAAGCGACCAATGGGAGGCCGTGGAATCTTCCAGAAGAACATTCCACCAGATAAAGGTCCATGCCGATCGTTTTTTGAGCTCTCTCTCCTCATTCGTCCTTCAAGCTGATCGTCCTCCAAGCTGGTTCTTCATCCAAGCAGACCGTCCTCCGAGCTGGCTCTTTTTCTTGCTGATTGGTCCCTGTTCTGGTTCGTCCTCCAAGCTGGTTCTTCATCTAAGCTGGGTCGTCATCCGTGCTGGATCTTTCTCTGAGCTGGATCTTCCTCCGAGCGATCGTTCCCCGTGCTGGGTCGTCCTCCGTGCGATCCTCCCTCGTGCTGTCTGCCGGATCGATCCGTACTCCACGCACAGGAACGGCTGGACCCGAGTCGGCGTCCGCACGTCCACCGGTACGAGTCTAACCGGTGTGTGATTCATTCCCTGTGTGTGCGAGTGTGCCAGGCGCCTATGTTGGGATTAAGATAGGTAAGAATTGTTAAGTCTGCTTCTCGTTTTTTTTTCTGTGCTATTGTGAATAAAAGACGTGCACATTTTGTTTCCTCTCGACCTGCTCGTGTGCGTCCTCTTCCCCTTTGACCCAGCATCGTCCGAAACCGAACCCGGCTGCTCAATTAGGCCCGTAGAACACGCAGGGTAAAACCGCAACCCACACCGTGCGACCCGCTTGGCACACCTGATTAGAATAAGTGTGGGAACCCGAGGGTTTCAATTCCCGGTCTTCCCGGCCATTTGGTCCCGAAGGTATTCGGACACAGTCGATAACCCTTCGACCCGTGATTGGGGGATTGGCGATTGGAGTTGCTAAGCAACCTGCCGGGCGCGAGTTCATCTCGCGATTGACGGCCCGTGGATCCGGTGTCTGTGGGGAAACGGGGACTTAACACTCCCCCCTTAGTACGTCTTGACAGACCCGGGATCTGCAACAATATATTTGTGTGTATGTATCTATAGTGAAGTGTGACATGCTGTCTTTTGCATAAACCCATCAGTGAAGCGACAGGTCGGCACTGCTAGTGTTTACCTGAAAACTCTTTTAATTTGAATGTTAATGCCAGTTTTATATTCAACATGATATGCATATTTTTTCATAATACATATGATATGTTTTCTTTTTTAGCGCAGTTTAATATTATGTGAACTTGTCTTTTGTCCTGAACCCTTGCACAGAATCTGTAAATTGGCCAGACAATCTTACTCCTTCAAACATGAGTAACACAAGCTGGATTGCACTTGTAAAACGTGGAAATTGCACGTTTAAAACTAAAATTTTGAATGCTGCAAGATCCAGCGCCACTGGTGTCATAATTACCAACAACATTGATACGCATTCCACTGTACGGATGCGGCATGAAGGTTTGTGCCTTGGGTTTGGCTTTGCTAACGTGTAACGGGCAATTGTTTCAGGAATTCAACAGATAGTGTTTTTGGGGGGTTTAGTTGCCTATTTGATTGGAACTACTTTCTTGTCGAAAAATTTGCAAAAACATGTGTGCTGTTAAATGTATCCCTATGTTTGAGTCCTTATAAGAACCATTCAAGCTTTCTGTTTGCTCGTCTTCATGCAGTCCACATTGTGCTTTTACATATGTGAAGAGCTTGATCCGCATGGTATAATAATGTGTGGTGTGTTGCCTGTGCCCATTCCTAACATCATTTTCATGCCTTTTCCAGGCACAGGAAATATTGTTGCAGTTATGACCTCTCAGGTTAATGGTCGTAAACTGTGGGAACTGGCTGAGTATAAGCGAGTTTGGGTAGTCATCACACCTTGGCTGTCTCTGGACGCTGGTTTCTCCTGGCAAGTGCCCATGTTATGCGTACTTGTGGCATCAATTGTCCTAGTCGCAGTGTCCATAGCTCTGGTGATTCTCCATTATGGACCAAATGCTTGGAGATCTGCACAGGCTGCCAAGGTCGAGGTAGTACAAGCACATTTGGTTCCTATTTTGAGTAACAATGGTTTCTCTTCTTATTTTATTGGTGAAGTTAAGTGCATCATTTTACCAAGTTAACAATTTTATCCAATACATAAATTGATGACTTTTACAAAATAATTTAGAACCATGTCCTTCTTTGTTTAAAAATGGCATAAGCTAAGCTTCATCTCTGGATTTCTAAGGTATATCTTCAAGGCAAAGCGAAGTAATTGGTTCACGAGTTGTCATGAAATACAAGTTTTCCAACAATTTCAGAATCTTCGAACTTTGACCTTTAAAGGTCACAAAGGTCAAATTTTCAAAGTTGTCGGAATCAAACCGAATTTTCGGTATTGTGTAGCTAACTAACCTCATAACTGATTATGGTCCCGATTTGATGCATCAATCGTCGATTATCTTGACGATCGACTTGATAGTCCGTCCTTTGTCATTGAATACCGCTCGCTCGTGAACCATCGTCATCTCCTGACTTGTCATTCTTTCTATTGGGGTATTTTCCCCCAAAAAGAGTTCCCAATCAAATTTCCAAAGTTGAAATAAACATAAATCCTTTTTTTTATGCATCCGCCCCCGAAGGTGGCCGGAGGCATTATGTTTTCGGGTCGTCCGTCCGTACGGGCTAAACCTCGTTTTTCTCAACAACTGCATGTCCGATTGAGACAAAACTTTCAGGGTAGGAGTGACACCCAGGCAGAATGTTTTTATGATAATTGTGATGTCACGTGGTCTGACAACCATCTTGGATTACACACAAATAATTAAAAATATATTTCTCGGAAATCGCTGAATGGAAAAATTAGAAACTTGGCGCATTGTCAAGTACTCCCAATGTGGAACAAAAGCGTGATAATGAAGACATGATAAGTGAAGTGGTATACCAGCCATAAATATTTTAATCGAATGCCTTGTCCTTCAAATCTGAAATTGCATTCATATTATCTATGACCCATTTGTATTGAAATATTAAATTTATGACATTGTAGGTCACATGGTTTGGCAGCCATATTGGATTAAAGGAAAATATTAAATAAGTACATATATCTCTTGAAACCGCTGAATCTATCGATGCGAAATTTTACAAATGTCATCCAACACCATTGTTGCATATAGTTTGAAAATGATGTCATAGGTCACGTGGTTTGGCAGCCATCTTGGATAGAAAAACGAACCTTATCCAGTCAACACAAAACTTCACAAACGTGATCCCTCACCCATACATATGCAGAATGTACATTTTTGATGTCCTATGCCACTGGTTTTGGTAGCCATATTAGCTTGAAAGCCGATATTTAAAAAAATCCCTTCTCCAAAAACGCTTCACCAATTGATGTGAAATCTGTCCAGTGGTAAAAATGTGATGCTTCAAAACAGCTGAAGGGATTTAAACCAAACTTGGTTATTTTTAGGATAATGAACAAGGGCATCTACCCACGAACGAGGGCAGGGACTACGCGGAGGTACAGTCGTGGCCAAAAATATTGGCACCCTTGCACTTTATTCAAGTAACTCACAATTTTCTCTGAAAATAAGTTGACATTTACAAAAGTATTTTGTCTCCACTATTCTTTATTTCACTGCTAATATTATAGAACCTTTGCTTTTGATTTAAAACTTAATATATCTTATTAAATCATAAAATAAAAAGAAATGGCATTGACAAAAGTATTGACACCCGAGACTTAATATTTGGTTGCACGGCCTTCACACAAAATAACTGCAGTCAAGTGCTTCCTATCGCCATGAATGAGCTTCCTACATCGCTACTGGTAGTTCGGCCTACTCTTATTGTGCAAACTGCTCCAATTCTCCCAGATTTGAAGGGTGCCTTCTCCCAACTGCTGTTTTCAGATTCCCGCCCCCCTCCTCCCCCCCCCCCCCTCTCCCACGATCTTCGACGGAGACCCAGCTTTCTGACACTGAGTTAAACATTGTGCTCCAAAATGCCTTTGTAATCTCCTGATTTTATGATGCCGTGCACACATCCAAGGCACCTAGTGCCATAGGAAGCACAGCAACCCCAAAACATCACTGAACCTCCTCCATGTTTGACTGCAGGGAAGGTGTTCTTTTCTTTGAAGGTTTCATTTTGTTTTCTGTAAACATGGAGATGATGTGCTTTACCAAAAAACTCTAATTTGACCTCATCTGTCCACAGGACATTCTCCCATAATGATTTTGGCTTGTTCATGTGTGTTTTGGCAAACTCCAGTCAGGCTTTCTTGTGTCTATTTCTCAGCAGTGCGGTCCTCCTGGGTCTCCTACCATAGAACTCCCTATCATTGAGTTGGTGACGGATGGTGTGAGGTTGAAACTGTCATACCTTGTGTCTGAAGGTCAGCTTGAATCTGTTTAGCAGTTGATCGAGGTGCTTTCTCCACCATTCAAACAATCCTTCGCTGCAATCTTCGACCAAGTTTTCTCTTGCGGCCACATCCAGGGACGTTAGCTACAGTGCCATGGGCCTTAAACTTCCTGATAACATTGAGTTAACATTGCGGTGGACACAGGAACATGAAGATCTCTGGAGTTGGACTTGTAGCCTTGAGATTGCCCATGCTTAGCTACAGTCTTGTATCCGAACTCTTCAGATAATTCTCTGGCTTTATTTCTTTTCTCCATGCTCATTGCAGTACACACAGTGACACAAAACAGCAGAATGGCTCCTTTTCTCTATTCAAATTTGTTGAATGAGTGATTTTTATATTGCAGGCACCTGCAACTAACCACAGGTAAGTTCAATTCCAAAGTAAAGGAGAATCACCTGCTTGAAATCTAATTATTTCTAACAACTTCGAAAAGGTGCCAATAATATTGTCCGGGCCATTTTAGGATTTCTGTGTGGAATAAGCTAAGATTTAGTAATTGTTTCAGATTTTTTTTTGGGGGGGGGGGGGGGGGGGGTTTCCATTGCAAACCAAAGAAATACATATGTGGATACCAAAATATATTTTTTCTTTCAACAATTTTCTGGAAGAAATGGTGCATTATTTGAAAAAAGTGCAAGGGTGCCAGTATTTTTTGGCCACGACTGTACCTATGTGAGACAAGGTCTTCAATTGTGACTGGCATAAAATCAAAGACCAGCAATAAACTGAAAGCAACTTTGAATGTTACTCTGCGTGTCAGCCTCTCACCCATCACACCATGGCCTGATCTGACTGGTTCTCAGAAGCGAGCCCAAGTATCCCGCTGACATAATCTGCACTCCATATTTAAGGCTTAAATGTCTTAAATAAGGAACCAAATAAAGCTACATATGACTAAGTTTGGAGCATCCTAATTTTTTAAGTTGTCATTCTTTCCTATGTGGGCCCTGACCTTTTTGACATATACTCAAGTGGGCCTTGAGGTGCAATAGGTTGAGAACCTCTGCAGTACAGCACTGTACAGTACACGAAGGCATGAAGTCCAACAATGTGCAACGTGAGATAGAGTCTGAGAAGTAGAGGACGCAGTGCATTGTTAACACTACTATTTATTTTGTCTGCTCCTCTTTTCTGCCTTTTCTATATATAAATATTTTTGTTTTCATCCAATTATATTTGCACCGCTGCATTCCCATCTGAACCCATGGCTCGATGGCGCTAGTCTCCCAAACTCAAATCTTTATCCATTCATCTCTTCTAATATCCTTAATGTAAAAGTACACTTGAATTTGTCCTTCAAGTAATTTATGTACGAGCTCCACTGATAGCTTGAGATCACTGTAAAGCTCGTCTTCCCTCCCCTATCCCTGCTGACAACCCCAAAACATCACTGAACCTCCTCCATGTTTGGACATGGAGGTTGGCACTGTAGTCAAAGACACCCTGCTTAAGATGCAGCCAAGAGATGCAGCAACTGCCTGGGAAACACCATGTACATTCACCTCCTTCGCTGCATGTGTCATATTTCAATGGTTTTGTATCGCACTGGGTGTCAATCTATTGAGACTGGTTCTTTACTTGAAATTCTGGTTTCTCTTTCTGTTTGTAAATCTCGAATTCCACCTGTGCTAGGGTCTATAGATTTCTACTTTGTTTCTGCATCATGTGACAGTAATGTGGAAAGAATCTGTGCAATGCAGAACAAAACTGGCATTTAAATACTGATAACTGCGTCCGCATTTTTTCAGCCATCGGTGTGATAATGAAGCTAAATTTCATGTACATACACCTCAAAATACCTTTTGGATCATCTACTTGTTTTGGCGATTTAGCAATCATATTCTGCTTCTTACATATTTTTCTGAGCTACAAACGAATCCAACTGTCTCGCCTTTTACCAATCATTTCCCTTCTGTCTCGCCTGTGCATGGCATGCAGCACAAACTCCGAACTGTGGCAAAACGTGCCATCAACGGTCTACCCCAGCGAGCTGTTCAGCAAGATAGCAAGGTGTGTGTGATTTACTGTGACTTGCAGCATTGATGAGTGCAATGTTCCACAAGCATTGCTTGATTACCCCCCATGCGGTGGGCTGTTTATAGCATTGTGCAGGTAAGAAGAGTGTAGTCGGAAGAGGGCTTATCAGTGGTAGTTGCGTATTTTGTAACCAGTTGATTGTAGGTTTGTGGCTTATGGTGAAGTGTAAAATAATGTGTTCGGTACTTTTTGTTATATAACAATGGAAAGCAACTGCGTAGTATGAGGTGTGGCATCAAAGCTTCTAGAATGTACCACCCCTTTTGACTGTAGAAAGAGCAGTACAGGGCCCATTTGGACTTAAGGTTTTCCCATTATGAATGCCTCTAGCCAAGTATTGCTGGTACCCTTTATTAGGCCTCTACCGGTGTACACCGGAGGGGACTATAGGTCTGCACTCCATCCCTCCGTCTGTCAGTCCGTCACGCAAAGAACAGTTTTCCAGACTTTTTTTCCTAAACTCTTAATGCTAATGATTTCAATCTTGGTACATACATGGTTTCCTCATGATAAGTTACAGATCAAGTTCGAACTTCACGACGTTTCGATCATTTTTGACAAAGTTATGGCACTTTGAACTTTGGTAATTTCCCCAACAGTTTTCCGGACGACAGACTGCCAGTAGGGGACATGTATTGCAGCGCAATACTCAGAATGCTTGTTTATTATTTTGTGGACAGCATACAAAACCTGAATTTGGTTGACCAAAGTTAACGTTGTTTGTCATGGGTAAGCAGATAATTGCTTAATATTTTGTGCTTGAACGGAAATTTAAAAAAAAATTTGAAAGACCAAGCTCGACTTGCATGCATGTGGGTAATAATGTTTATTTTGTGCTTCTATCACATATATGTGATGCTTTGAAAAGGTCAATTGCCCTCCATTTTTAAGACTGCACCTGATACATTTTTTTTTCATGCTTGCCTGAACGTAACACACATACAATGTGTTTTGTCAAATGTTGTGGTTTATTTTCTATATCTTTCAGGAGATGCAGCCAGACTCTGAACCGTGCTCCATCTGCATAGAAAGTTACAGCACGGGAGAGGTGCTACGGGTATTGCCCTGCAGGTATTGGTGCGGCATGGGATTGCTGACTTCCATTCACTTCTCCCCATCCTTCCTCTGACTTCAATTGCTCGTTTTGGTGGCCAATCACTCATGACTTCCGACCACCCACGTCTGAATTTATTTGTAGTGTATGAGCTGTGGCCCGCACAACAACCAGAATATGCGATAGCAAGTATACTGCTACCTGTGCCAATGTCTATACATTTCTACCTGGGTTCTTCATGATGTGACTAATGTGGAAATAATCTGTGTGAGGATTAGGTATCTTTTGTCGAGGACTATCCGAGAAGACGAGACCACTTGTGCCAGTTTATACAGGAATTTGGACACCCTGCTTAAGATGCAGCCAAGAGATGCAGCAACTGCCTGGGAAACACCAATTATAGCTGGGACAAGGAAAAATCCAGACTCGAAGAGTCAAATCAAACTTTCTATGTCCCTGTTATGTGACAAATTGTTAAAAGAATACGTTGTACTGCTCTTGATCTTCCACTTGCAATTTTAGGGTAAACCTTTGTTGGACCTCTTACTTTGTTTATATTTTCTCAGCCCTAAAGTCGAACTATGATCCCTGAACTGCATAGATTCCTTCATCATATTGTGGTTGTGTGTGTTGTAGACACAAGTTCCATCGGCAATGCGTGGATCCTTGGTTGTTGGGGCACAGGACCTGCCCCATGTGCAAACTTGACATCCTGAAAGCTTTAGGAATCGAGGTGTGTTTGTCATGGCATTCCGGCATCTGAACTGCTGAGTACTTGATCAATCTCTCAGTAATAAGTATTATTATCCATCGGTGTAAGGATTGATCTGCAAATTCCATGTGCAGGGTAAGTTGAGGTGGGTAGGGTGGAGAGGGGGGCAACCAGAAATTAAATTTTTGTGTTTATAATATTTTGATGGCCCCTCACCATTCTTAACCAATCATGTCAACTGACCTTGCAGCTTTTTTATCCACACACAATTTACTCTACTTGCTCTTGTCATGGGATTTAGGCCTAAAAATAGTTTGGTTGGCATAACATCACTCGTCCACTTTCTCATTGCGAAAGTGTCCACAACCAACTTCTTTTAAAACACAATTTATTTGTGCAAGTTCAAAGTTTTGTTTGAGAGGCTAATGTCTCAAAAGTTTACCATTTCCAGACCTTACCTCTTTGTTTGAATGGAAATGAACACAAAAATGTTCATTTTAATCCCTGTCCATCCAAGGTATCATGCAGTCGCTCGACACCAAAATTGTGAAAATGAACTTTTCAACAACTCACTGCTAAGTTTTCCATTAAATGACTTTGCCAAACTTCCGTCATTTACTGGTTTTCTGCTTACAATTACAACTACTACTACTACTACTACTACTACTTCTGCTGTAATGGTACAAATCATTGTGGGTTTAATGGTACCACCTTGTGGGTTTGGCCTGGAATGTTTTGTTTTTTTTCACCCAAATATACGAACTGACTGGTGAGGAATGACATTCAAGTAAATGTGATAGGAATTTGTAGTTGAGTAATTTAATTTCAAAATTAAAAAAAAATTAAAAATTTCAATTGCTTTCAACAAAGATTCAAAATTTAAAAATCTCCCAATTTTTTTTTTTTTTTTAAATAAAAACAAGTCAGGAGACGACGATGGTTCACAAGCGAGCGGTATTCAATGACAAAGGACGGACTATAAAGCCTAGGTCACACATAGGCGGATTTGTCGGCGACTACTGGCGACTGAAAAAATCGCCACCACCCGCCGACAATCGTAATGAAACCGTAATGGACGGTCGCCTGTAGTCGTGGTTATCCTCCCCAGGTCGGCTGCAGTCGGCAAGAGCCGCAAAGGGGCCAAATATTTTTTTTAATGTTTAAAAATGGCGCGCTCAGTCGCAATCGAAAAAAATCCGCCATGCTGTCGTGATGGAACCGCCATGCTGTCTTCGATATCTGTAATAAGAGCGTAAAGCGGCCGCAACCCAGTCGCTCATAGTCTTCCGCAATCGCCCCAGCAGCTAGCACGGCAGAGATGCGAATGCCATACGGCCTTCCTGCGGCATCTTCCCGACTACGGGCCGACACTGTTGCGGCTGCATATCGACTACAGAAGAACTGCCACGTCTCCCCTGCGGCTATGGGAGACTGACGACGACAGTAGTAGGACTAGTGGCGGCCGAGTTACGGCCATTGGCGACAGAGATACGACTGCCTGGCGACTGCATTACGACATACCACGATTCCATGGTAAGACAGGATGGTGTGAGGGTCTCCGTGGAGTGAGGTCCTGTGGTGCCGACAAGGATATGGCTTTATTGTTTGGACTTGGGACTTTTGGGAACTTTATTTTTGGGACTTTGGTCCTTTGGAAACTTTATTTATGGGACTTGGGACCAGTGGAAATAATTTGTTGGACTTTATTTCCATTCTCTCTCCCTGCAGAAAAGTTTGATTATTACATTACAATGATACATCTTTATTAACTTTGTTATTGTACATCAAACATCTTTATGCTTCATGTCATACATCATTGAAATGAATAAAGTGAAATGTAAAATAGAGAAATAAAGACTTAAAAAGTTGTGTGAATCGTCTCCAATCGCCGGCGGTCTTATTGCAGTCTTGCGGATGTCGGAGTAAACCGCCACCCGGCCCCAATGCAGTCGCCGCGATCCGCCATCGGTCGTAATCTAGCCGCCAGACTGTCGCCATGCTGCCGCCATGCATCCGCAATGCAGTCGTCGTCGATCTTCAACAGTCGCCATCCCACTCGGGGCGTCGTCGCAATGCAGTCGCAATGTGGCCGCCTGCAGTCGCCATACTGCTGCCTGACCATATTTGACCACCCGAAATCGCCAGTAGTCGCCGAAAAATCTTGATCGCCGGCAGTCGCCAGTAGTCCCCAAAATATCCGCCTATGTGTGACCTAGGCTTAACCGAAACAGGACCAGACAGGCCAGGCCCGGAAATGTCAAAACGAAGGTTACTGACCTTGAAATGAGATAGAAAATAATGTATAATCAGTTATGAGGTTACTTAGCTACACAATACCGAAAATTCGGAGAAAAATGAAATGAAAAAAAAATAAAAATGGGGTGGGGGGGAATGCAAAATCGAGCTACATGGGGCTAGACACATGACATACGCCTAACCAAATATCGAAACCCCTGTCAGATTCCACCAAACCCCTCGGAGAAGATGTGGCTTGAAATCGATTACCCCCTAAAAAGACAACTTTTTTGGGCGCAATACGCCCACTCTAGGCAGGACACAACTAGATCATGATATCAACCTCCCACCCAAGTTTCATCAAGATCGGATGATAGCATCGGGTAGTTATGCTGCGGACAGACAGACACACACAGACGCACACACATGACGAATATAGTGGTCACTTGATAATTTGTGAACCTATATATATATATATATATATATATATATATATATATATATATATATATATATTTTTTTTTTTTTTTTTTTTTTTTTTTTTTTTTTATATATATATATATATATATATATATTTTATATATACAGTATATATATATATTTTATATATACAGTATATATATATATTTTATATATACAGTATATATATATATTTTATATATACAGTATATATATATATTTTATATATACAGTATATATATATATTTTATATATACAGTATATATATATATTTTATATATATATATATACACAATGTCATTTGTTCATGGAACCAACGATAAGTCACTTACTCTTCACAAAGGACACAGTGGGATCTTTAATATCCACCAACTAGTGCTGGCAGATGAGACACCCAGTTTACCATCCAGGGACGGCACACATTGATGAATCGGCTTGTATCGTAGACTGAATTGTAAGTGTGTGATCCTTTTATAGTCTGTAACCTATATCGTAATGTGTGCATTGGCCAGCCTGCTATAACTATTATCCAAGAAGTCACATTGTTGAAGATCTATTCAAACTGTCTTTCATTCATCCTAAATGTTTGCCTACTGTAAACTATGTATTAAGCCAGCCATGCTAGCAATCCAATGAGTTTTCATATGTAATGTGTACTGTACTCCGCTTGGTGGGTCGGGACCTATTTTTGTGATGAAGATTAATGCTTTTGGTTTTGCCAAACTTTGGACCCATATTCTTTGTACAAAGCATGCCAGACTTGCCTCTTACTCTGCAGAATGAATTGAAGCCTTTGGAGGGGAGCAATAATCCAAGCTCGGTGAACAGCGATCACATGATGAGAATGGAGTCACATGACACATTGGCTGCAGACAGAGTTCCAGAAGTGACCGTTCCCTCTGCTCTTCAAAGCAATCTCACTACCATTGATTTGTAGGCCTCCACTGCCAAGGACCGTTAGCTATCATTTGACACCAGCATCGTGAGGAAGGATGGATTGTTTTGATCTTTTCCTTCGTTTCTTGTGTACACATCTTTCTCTGTATTTTGCTAATCTGAAAGCCTAATATGCACCCAATGAAAATGGAATCAAAACTTTTGTATTCGATGGTGTTGTTTTTTTAACCTCCCTCTTACCCCCAAAATAATCATATTGTGGAAAGTATAGCAAAATTAGATCACATGTCAGGATTAAGGTTTGTGGGGTTCTTTCTTTGTTAAATATGAAAATTTAATTTTCCTGTTTTAAAATAATCTATCAATAGTGTTCATTACCCTCGCCAGAGGATAAGGGTATTGCATTTGAGTCCGTTTGATTGTTTGTTTGTCTGTTTGTCTGTTTGTCCGCACAGAATAAATATGAGTTTCTCTGCAACCGTTGGTCTGATTGACAGGAAATTTTCACCACAGGTGAAACTCCGCCTGCAGAATTTTTTAATGATAATTATGACGTCATAAGTCACGTGGTTCGGCCGCCATCTTGGAAAATCGAAAAACTTTGCACCTCTATCTCGGAAAGCGCTGAAGAGAAAAAATTGAGACATGCCTCATTGTAAAGAACTCTCCATGGGGAATAAAACATGTTAATGTCATAGGTTCCTCCATTATGACATCATAATTCGCCAAGTACAAAACTTCATCCGATGAAGATGAAATTTATTGAGCGTCATGTAGGCATAAATTGGTGGAGAAAAAAATATATAATGACGTCATCAGTCACGTGGTTCGGCCGCTATATTTGTTTCAACACAAAAGCTTTAAAAACCACTGAATATACATCCTGGTGAGGGTTTGCAATCTCCGATTGCTCTTTTTCTTGTTTCTAATTGAAAATTTGCTTTCTCTAAAACCTCATATCTGGTTTGTGTGAAAACTTGCTTAAAGTGAAATTATTCTTGCACTTTAAATAAACTTTTCGACTTTTTACTTTTCCCTCTCCTTTGTCTTCTTTAGCTGTGAATGTTTAATTCCATTTTGCAGATCTTGATAATTACCTCCGCCATCAAATGTGGATGGAGGTTATGTATTCACCCCTTTTTGCGAGCATGATATTTCAAAAAGTTGTGGATGGATTATGACGAAACTTGGTGGATGAGTTGGTTAGGTGACAAGGACAAGCAGATTAGATTTTGGTTCAGGTCCGAATCCAGATCCGGCCTATTGGTGGGATACAAAATGTAAACTGGTCAGACTGGCAGAGGTTTGTTCTCTACAGACTACCGTTCTAGTTTATTGCTTGTAATTAAATTTCTGCTCTAGTTCAGACAAATGGATACTGTTTGAAAATTTGAAATTCAAAGAAACCCCATTTGTATTTCTCTCCTGTATCTAAGTTGTAGCTGCTTCAGTGTTTGTCTATATGAGGAAAAGTCTCACCTCACCTGTTCTTGTGAAATTGCTCTAGGTATCTGTCACTCATGCAAGATGAAAGATAACGAGAGTTCATAGAGCATGATAGCCCACGCATACTTCAAGTATATACTTGCTTAAAATTTAAAAGTTATTTTTAGGCTTTTTCTCTGAAAAGAGTGGGTCCCGGGACGGCTACAATGTAGTAGATGGACGTTAAGCTGGCCGTCCCATCTGTCGGCATTAGTTTCATCAGGGTGGAATTTATTGAGCATCATCTGGGGATAAATTCATGGAGAAAAAAAAAGTGTTTGTGTGTGTGTGTGTGCGCCTCTGTGAAGGACCATGTGAAAGACACAAAGGACCATGAAGACCCCAAATACCCAAAAAGACTGAAAAGATCCTGAAGACCCAATGGACCCCAAAGATCTAAAATACCCCGAGGATCCAAAAGACCCCAAGGACTCAGAAGACCCAAAACACCCTGAAGACTGTTAAAGACCATGAAGACCCAAAATACCCTGCGGACCCCAAATATCCAAAAGCCTGAAAAGAGCCTGAAGACCAAATGGACCCCAAAGACCCAAAATATCCCAAAGACCCCAAACACCCAAAATATCCAAAAGACCCTGAAGACCCAAAATACCCAAACAATCCCGAGGACCCAAATGACCCAGAGGACCTAAAATACCCCATGGACCCAGAAAACCCCAAGGACTCCGATGACCTAAAATAACCCAAAGACACAAAAGACCCTGAAGACCCAAAGGTCCCCAAACACCCAAAATACCCTGAAGACCTCAAAGACACTGAAGACTTAAAAGACCCAAAATACTCCAAAGACCCAAAAAACCCCAAAAGGCCCCAAGATCCTCAAAGACTCCAAAAACCCATCAACACCCCGAAGGCCCAAAATGCACCAAAGACCCCGAAGACTGCTAAACACCCAAAAGACACTGAAGACCCAAAATACTCTGAAGACCCCAAATGACACAGAGGTCTTAAAAGACTGACAAGTCCCTGAAAACCCAAAATACCCCAAAGACACCAAGACCCTTAATGATTCAAAAGACCACAAACACCCAAAAGACCCTGAAGACCCACAATTCCCCAACGACCCATAAAGACCCTGAATACCCAAAAGACCCTGAAGACTCTGAAGACTGTTAAAGACCCAAATGACCACGAAGACCTAAAATAACCCAAATACCTTCAAATACCCCGAAGACCGAAAAGATTGAAAAAAAAACCCTGAACACCGAAGACCCAAAATATCCCAGTTACTGAAAGGATCAAAAAGACCCAGCAGACCCTGCAGACTGTTAAGACCCCGAAGACCCAAAATACCCCATAGACCCTGAACGACCCAAAAGACCACGAAGACCCAAACAATCCAAAAGTCTGAAAAGACCCCGGATCCCCTTAAATACCCCGAGGACCCAGTGGACCCCAAATTACCCCTAAGACACAAAATACCCTGAAGACCCTTGAATACCCCAAAGATCCACATTGAGGACCCAAAATACTCGACCCAAAAGACACGGATGAACCAAAAGACACAAAAGCCACAGAAGACACTGAAGACCCCAAGGACCCAAATGACCCAGACACAAAAGACCCCAAGGACACAAAATACCCCAAGGACTCCGAAGACCCAAAAGAAGAGTAATTATTCTTCTTACATTGGAATTGTAGATGGTGGCTTGCAAACTGAGCCTCAAGGTCAGTGTACAGAAACGGTATTTTTTTAATCACAATAAATACGAGGCAGAGGGAGGTGAAATTTGCTGCGCATGATGTGCAAAGTGCGCAGAGTAAAACGAGTGTTCATTTACGTCTGTAGGATGTCTAGCAAACAAAGATGATATCAGCACCCCTGACACTAGGCCCAGACTTCAGACTTTGGCATGCTCACGTGGCTGTACCGTCAAAAATTGTTCCAACCCGTCATTTTTGACGGGCTTTATACTAGTAAAATAATCCTCCTCTTAGGGAAAGGAATCATGGACACTAGCCCACCAGCCACGGCAGCACAAGCCTCCTCAAGGTCACCACACCAAAGCCCGACTCTAGAAGATTCTTCTCAGAGCCTTCCTTCCCACTCTCCCTCCACCCACGTCACTCGGGAGGTTGTGACCTGCCGGCCCTGTCCCCCCACCCATGGAACCATTGTAGCTACACCTCTCTGAGGCAGGCCTTTGCTTTATGTGTCCATTGGAGTGTGAATAGCTTGGCCAGCTGATGTTATAAATGTTAGGTATGGCCACAGAGGGTATTACAAACAGGGGGAATTATGCTTAACCCCTGCTACTGATTCACACGGCATCACCCCTCGTATGATTGACATTTAAACACAACCTTAAGCTACATTTTCCCGACTTATGATATCGAAATGCTCCTACATGTCACACGGTCCATTCTATTCCTCAGCAATCCTACCTTTCCTACGGTATTCTCTTACCTATCCCCATAAACGCAACAATATTGTGGGAGAGCTACAAAAATTCCCTTCAAAAGTTTTGCCTTGAACCACCATAGAATGTATGAAATGCCACCTTGTTGAAAACTACCATATTGGAGCAACATCGACCCCCTGAATCAACAGCAATCAATGCCCGCAATGTGTACTTCAGAAACCCACCCTGCGGACTTCAACTCGTCCAAATCCCCCCAGCTAGCACCATTCCTAACTTTAAAGGACATTTAATAAACATAGCTTGATTTAAATCCTGAAATTCCCTACAAAGTATCGTCAAGCCAGGCAATTATCTCTACAGGGTCTTCAGCGGTTCAAAATAGGCCCTCTACCATCAATCATCTCAGGGCATCTTGGAATGCTCAATGTTGCCTCGAAGCAGCATCAACGTCACCTTTAAAGTGATAAGTGAATAAAGGAAAAATAAAATAACAACAAAACAACAGCAGTAACAAAAAGTAAATTTATTCATCCTTAAAATTTTACATTTTCTTTCCAAACATTTGATGGAATATGTAAGCAATTAACAGTAATACTAACAAACAAGCAGCAAAGAGGGAATGGCACATAATAAAATCACGATGACAACAATGTAGTTATGAAGGCAAAAGGCAACGTTTCATCACAAACCGTAACTACCTGAGAATAAGGAAAACTATAGGGAACAAGACATGGTGTGCAACAAGCAGTCAATGGAACATGGTAGTGGTTGGCACCACCTGATTGGCCAATAATGGAATGTCCCAATGCCCTCTGTGTTTCAAATCACTCCAGTCTCCACCACTGTTCAATGCGAATGGGAAGGTGCAGCTACAATACAATTCACTTTTGAATCAGTCTGGACAAAAAAAATAATTCAAAAGCTGTACAAGTAAAATAAAAACAATATTTAATTTGTACAGATTAAAATTTTAGATGATAATACAATATTGCACAACAATTAAATTTTTATGCTCCCAAATACCGTGGATTGAAATGGCTGTGTCAGTTGAGTGGGGAAGATATGATGCAGTTAAGGGTGTAGTACTGGTGAACAGGTGATTTTTTTTTTTTTTTTTTTTTTAGCTGAACAGTTTCCTTTTAGTCTTATAAACAAGAATCATGCTATTAGAGGTCATAGAAGTACCCCTAATTATTGAAAAATTCAAATTTCAATTCACTTCAATATAATATATTTTGCATGAAATTTGTTATAACTTGGGAAAGGCATCATTCTTTTGGGCTGAAATTTGGACAGGATATTCAGAATATCACTTCCTTTAAAATGATGAAGGCTTTTGTTTATAGGAGTAGCCATTGTGGATTTATTGAAGGACAACCAAGTTTTATCTGGTAATTGGCATAATTAGCTAATTAGTGAACATTTGACATAATTTCACAAAATCCTCTCATCCGGTAGTAGAGTAACACATGTATAATACATGTACCAAGTTTTGTGTGAAAAGAATGATAGGTGACATAGAAGATAGAAGTAGAAATGTGTTCTTTGTTTTTCCTTGTTTTTTATTGACGGTCTAATTTATGCAAATTATATGCATGTAATATGACAAGGAAGCGTTGAAACTGGTCTGAGTTAAAGCCAAGATTATATCTTTCAAGAAAAACTGAAAATTAGATATTAACTTGACCATTTTTTTGTGTAAAGGCCTCTCAAAGGTACCTACGTAGTTTTCTCAATTTTTCACCAGTACTACACCCTTAATGCAGGGTGGAAAACACAAACTTACTATGGTATTTTGTTGCATCCCATCAAACCCTCATACGGGCATACGCCTCAAGTCGACGGCACACTTCTGCAGATGTCGCACGGCCGGCGTCGTCATTGACCGACGTGTCAAGGTCAATTTCCGTGTATATGTTTTCTGGAAGCGCCAGGGGAACAGTCATTGCAATTGTAGATATGCTCGCCGTTGCCCCAGAAACAGACATGTGACCAGTTTCTGCAGAGGCTTCCTCTGGAGTGTTCTCAGCAGATTCTGTTGACTGTTGGGCCTGGGCTGTATCCAACTCGTCCTGAACAAAATAATAATAATAATTAATAACAACTCGCAAAGAAACTGTCCTGACAAACGGTTTAAATCCCCCACTTTTATGACTCCTAATAGGCTTTCACCAAGTGGTGCATGCAATTCGATAACATTTACATCGAGAAAATCTCTGTCCTCCCCCACCTTGAACTGCCAGGACTGCTTTTTCTTTTCCGTCTACATCTACAGCATTGCGCGGCACATCCCGAGTACAACCACCAGTTTTCAAATCGTTCTGTCCAGCGGTTTTACGAATGCGTAGTAGTCAAGCAAACAAACCCACAAACAAACATTTGGGCCTCACTGTCAACCATGATCTTTCTTGGGAAAATCACACTTCTAAGTTGGCCTCCAAAGCCAGATGTTGACCGAGCATTCTCCGCCATGCAAAGGCCTTCCTTGTAACACCGGAACTCTTATCCGTCTATAAGGCTTTCCTCCGCAGCTTGATGGAGTACTGCTCTCCCCTCTGGGCTGGCGCACATGCCTCACACCTTGCTCAGCTTGATGCAATGGAAACCAAGGCCTCCAAGGTCATTGGAATCTTCCGCGATGAAGCCGAGTCTATGCGCTTATCACTTTCACATCACACACTCACATTGCACACACGTCAGTGGTCACCCTGCCTTCTTCCACCTCCTCTCTGGTTTTGCACCCTCTGCTCTCTCCATGCTCTCTACCCCTCCCTCCCCAGGTTATACAGGACACACACAGACTACTAGCAGCCCCCTTATGGTGAAATTCCCAAAATCCAGAATCAATGCTCACCTCCACTCATCCCTTCCTTCTTTTCCCCACCTGCAGAACAAACTTCCACATTCTCTTCAATCTCATTCTTCCCTCCAGGTTTTCAATACAGCTCTTTGCAACCATCTAAGATCATCCCCCATGTAAAACCAACATCTTTTTTTTACCCCTGTTAACATGCTCCCCCAAATTCCACCTCTTTCCAAATTTCCAGCATTTCGTTCCTGAGAGTTTGCTTCTGTATCCATCTTGTTCACCCCACGTTCCCCGAGCCCTAGTTCTTCCCCACATCCTTTATTTCTCCAAGTCTCCCACTATTTTGTCACCCAACCCTCCTGTTGGTGTGTTCCCCTATCCCTTTCTATTGCTCCTTTTCTTCTGCTGCGATCCGTCCGATGTTCTAGCTCCTCCACGTGCCTAGACTTTGAATACAAAAAAACAAACAAAAAAAACTACAATTATAACTAAAATGAGGAGGAGAAAAAAAGATAACTACAATTCACTGCAACCATTAAAATGATGAAAGCACAACAAGGTACCCATGGTGAAAGAATGAGTGATATGTCGAGTTTACAAAGCTCAAGATTTGTATTCATCCTGTGCACAGACAGATGTCCAGTGATTCATGTAGATGGCTGGCAGCTATTTACCGCCTTCGATCAGCCTGGCAAGCAGGAAGCGGGTCCAATTTACCTCCAGTGCAAAGAGCAACATGACCCACACGAACGAAATGCTGTTAGTTAGTTGCATTAACAATTAAAACCTGCCAATTAAAATCAGCAATTATGTGGACATCAGACTTGTCATTGTGAATGGGTTGCTGTTGATGTTGGCATACAGTACGTTACATAGTACATATACGGAAAGGACAATAGGCAGACCTTCATTCCTAAAGCTTTCAAGATGTTGAGTTTGCACATGGGGCAAGTTCTGTGCCCCATAAGCCAGGGATCCACGCAGTGCCGATGATACTTGTGCCTGCAAACAACAAACGACCATTCATAGTTGGAAAGACTGTTGGAAATGTACATTTGAGCACTTGTCTCATGATGCTCCAATTCCAGGTCGATGTCCAAATTCTGACCAATTGTCCACAGTCTCCTAAGATGCACAAAGCTCTTCCACGAGCCTTAGGACACTGTACAAAAAAAAATGTAAACGAAAAGCCACAAGTCAGTGAGTGAGTCATACATAACGATGTGAGCAATATCACATGACTGCTTGCCCAATCGTGCCAAATAATACCTGCATGGCAGTATACGGAGCACGTCTCCAGCACGGTAACACTCTATGCAGATGGAACACGGTTCAGAGTCTGACTGTGTCTCCTGATAAGTAAACATAACATGTTATTAACATGCTGTCCAGGATTTAAGTAGCATTATAGTAGTCGTAGATTTGAGAAGAGATTTTATGAAATATGCAGCACAGCACAGCACATCACATCACATCACATCACACTTTACCTTTTCAATGAAAGGTGAAATAACTATGGGAGTGATTAATGTGCCAGAATAAGAAGGAGCTGTGGAACTGCAGCAATAGCAGTTTTTATATTCTAGAGCGTAAGACTAAATAGGGAAACGTCTTCCTCCCACACCGAAACCAAAGGATTACAGCGACGCAGAACAAGTCTACACCATGATGTAACGCAAGGTTGGAGCAAATGCTGTGATTGGCTGAGTAAGGAGTGATCTGTCGTTCAAGGATACATTTTCCCTTTTATTTACTTATTCAACATTGGTAATATGGAATTCATCCTCATGAGAGTTTGATATAGTTACAAAGTGGGGAATTAAAGGATCCCTATAGCAACGGAGTGAATTTACATGAAACCAAATTATAGATTTGCAAGCATCATTCAAAAATGACTCAAACATTTGAATGTATTTGGTATTGCAAAGGTATATCTGTGAACATTTCCACTAACCACAAAATTATTCCTGCTTATGAGTACGCAATAACCTTGTACATTTCAGATATGCCAGTGAGGATTGAAATACCCTGAGCTGGGCTATGCATCAACATGTGCGACGTGTCTATTTGAAGGACATGAAGATTGTGAAAGATATTGGTGTCTTGCGAGAAGAGGAGATAAGTTATCAACGCCATTTTTCAACAAATTACAAATTTCTGTTCTTACATACAGGCAACACTGAATCAGCAGTCCAGCTGCTTTCACAAGCTTTTCACAAAAACAAACAAAGATAGTTTTCACAAAGTGTGTCAGAGATTAAAAAATAACATTTATCAGGTGTAATTGGATCGCCCTACAGGAAGAGACTATTACCTCTGTCACCGAAGGTGGAGGAAGCTATGCTTCCACCCCCGTTTGTCTGTTTGTTTATGTCAATCGCCTACAAATCACATTTTTATTCCGATATTCACAAAACATAACCACCTGGTAGAGGTAGTAACAAGTTGAGCCTATTGTTGTTGAGGTCAATAGCTCAAAAGGTTAAGGTCACATTCCATCCGATTGACATAATTATATATATATATATATATATATATACATATATATATATATATATACACAGACTTGGCGTTTAATATGGAATATTTATTTTTTCTTGACTTGGGTTTACTTTCTTAACTCAGTATATCAATCTGGTGAGTTTCTTTTACACTTTGGTGATTTATTTGTTAAAAGAACCATGTCACTGATTGTTGCAGCAAGAAGTCAACAACAAGATTATATCACAGGTGGCGTGGCAAAATGTACGGACAGGTGCATTTGATGATTGGCTTCACAGTCGGGTATACAAGGGTTGTTGCGTTCTGTATTAGTGGAATACAACTGCTGCACGTCTCCAAAAGTTATTGCCGCTTCCTCTGGAGATGGTCCATCAACTCGACAATGCTGTTTGTCATGGAGTGGTGGCTTTACGAAATTACGGCATGAAACAGCGTGCTATTGCTCGGCAGTATGGCATCACTCAAGGTCAGGTGTCAAAGATCCTGAAACGACATGTTCAGAGGGGTGTCCCTACTCCAATACCGAGGCCAGGACGTCCCGCAGAACCACAAGGAGGGATGATCGCCAGCTGCACCGGTTAGTCCGCAATGGCCATACCAAGTCAGTGAATCGGCTTAGGGCTGAGTGGCAGCAACTGACAAATGTGCCTGTATCCAGAAGGCTAGTCAACCAACGACTGGTTCAAGCAGGCCATCGTGCCAGGCGTCCCCTGAGAAAGCCACGCCTGACCAGACAACACCACCAGCGCCGATTGCAGTGGGTCAGAGAGCACCGTCAATGGCAGCCAGGACACTGGAATCACGTGATCTTCAGTGACGAGTCTAGATTTCTGGTGTATCGTCAAGATGGCCACGTCCAAGTGCACAGACAAGTGCATGAAGCCTACAACAAAGATTGTATAGTGCCAAGAGTCCAAGCTGGAGGTGATGAGGTGACCGTTTGGGCTGCTTTTCATGCAGGGGGCAAAACTGACCTGGTTGTTCTGAATGGAATCCTGAACCAGTTCAAGTACAGGGCCATTCTGGAAGAAACATTGTTTCCGTTTGCTCGTGCAGCCTTTCGAGGAAACTTTGTCTTCCAAGATGACAATGCATGGCCTCATCGTGCTCGCATGATCCAACACTTTCTTGCTGACCGTGGTGTAGAGCATATGGAGTGGCCTGCCATGTCTCCGGCAGGGATATCCAATTGAGAACTTGTGGGCAGAATTAACGCGTCAAATCGACCACTTGGACCAGCAGCCAACCTCAGTGCGTGAATTGCAGCAGGCATTTGTCACTGCATGGCAAGCGATTCCTGTCTAAACCTTGGCAAATCTCGTGAACAGCATGCCTCAATGTGTACGTGCTCTCCTGAATGCTCGTAGGGGTTACACGAAGTACTGAACTGTTATTTTACTGTCCATAATCCCAGTCGTAATTTAACTTTTGTTTTTGTTAAAAAAAATTGGGCTAATGTGCAAAATAATGAGATACTTCTGGAAAACGTACAGAAGTTTAACACAGTACTGTCCATGAATTGAGTTCGATATCAGTTTACATCACTTTCAAGGATCAATTTATTTGCTTCGAAATGTCAAATGTGGTTTTTGTTTCTTTTAAAGGTCACATTAACAAAATCTCGAATAATTTCAACATAATTCCAATGAACTTTTGGTTCTAAGACATCTTGAAAAGTAAGTTCACCCCCACAAAACAAATTCCATATTAAATGCCAAGTCTGTATGTATATATATATATATATATATATTCTCGCTTACTCATTCTCGCTGAATTAACGCCAGGGGGGTTGACTCAGCCTGTCATCCTTCCGAGGTCGGCTAATTGAGTACCAGTTCACTGGTAATTCCCTGTTTGTCGTTAAAGGCGGCAAAAAGGGTTGGCGTCAGGAAGGGCATCTGGCCATAAAACATTGCTTCAAATAGGGGACCGAAAAACAACAACAACCACGGTTCCCGAAAAAGGCCAACCCCCGCTTTGCAGGGAAAAATGGCCTCTGAAGGTGGTTATATATATATATATATATATATATATATATACATATATATATATATATATATATATATACATATATATATATATATATATATATATATATATATATATATATATATATATATATATATATATATATATTATACATTATACAATAAAGCAGGAGTGTCTGTCTCTGTCCGTCTGTCCCGAACTACTCCCTCAGTTTGGGGCAAGCCCCGCCAAATTTTCTGTGGACCCTTGTGGGGTTCCAGCAGGTGTCCTGAGGTGCGTGGGAGATTTCATAAATGTTGCAATACCACTATGATTTTGAGTTTCCACCCATATAAAACTTCTTTCTTTCTTTCTTTTTTTTCTTTTTTTTTTTGTCTCTGTCTCTGTCTCTGTCTCTGTCTCTGTCTCTGTCTCTGTCTCTCTCTCTCTGTCTCTCTCTCTCTCTCTCTCTCTCTCTCTCTCTCTCTCTCTCTCTCTCTCTCTCTCTCTGTATGTAAACTCAACATTGGAATGCATCCTCAACTTTTTGAAATATTGTGCTATATATTGTTTTTAGCCCCATCTCTCAATAATGAAAAATCACAATAAAATTTTTCTTGTGTATGGATCTGGATTCGGATCTCCACCAAAATCGAATCAATTCTTCCTTGTCACACACCCGAATTGTGTATCAGGTTTTGCCCAAATATGTCCACAACTTTTTGAGATATTGTGCTACATATCGTTTTTGCCCGATCACTCAATGGTGAAGAACTTAAAAAATTAAGTAGCCGGATCTGGATCTTCAAGAAAATTGAATCAATTCTTCCTTGTCACACACCCAACCCCTCCATCAAATTTTGGCCGAATCCGTCCACAACTATATGAGATATCCTGTTCTCAAACAAACAGGCAGTGATTGAGATTTGTCTCAGAGATTGCAGACCCTCGCCAGGACGTGTTTTTAGTAGTTTTTAAGGCTTTTGTATTAACACAATTATGGCAGCCGAACCACGTGACCGATGACGTCATTATTATTATTTTCTCCACAAATTTATCCCGAGATGACGATCAAGAAATTTCACCTTGATCAGATGAAGTTTCATACTTGTCGAATTATGATGTCATAATGGAGGGACCTATGACATCATAATTAACATATGTTATTCCCCGTGGAGAGTTCTTTACAATGAGCCATGTGTCCATTTTTTCTATGCAGCGCTTTTGGAGATATAAGGTGCAATTTTTGGGGGTTTTTCCAAGATGGCGCTCGTACCACGTAACATATCACGTCATAATTATCATTAGACAATTCCGCAGGAGGAGGTGCACCTATGCTGAAAATTTCCTGTCAATCGGACCAACAGTTGCAGACAAAAACGTACTTATTGTGTGCGGACAAACAGGCAGACAAACAAATGAAAAATCACTCGTAGAGCGACAATTGGCAAAAAGAGAACAAAGTAGAATGGCACTCAGTAGAGCATCCTTTTGACTTCACAAATAATTGGTGGTTGAATTCTGTGACCTGATATGCAAATTGTCTTCATATTTCAAGTCAATCGGATGAAAATTAAGGATTTAAAAAAAAGTGAAATGGTTGTTGACCTTTGGCCTATGCTGACCTTTTGGCCAATGCTGATCTTAAAAATAGTTGTTGGTTGAATTCAGTTAACTGATTTGAAAATCCTATTCAACTTTCAAGTCAATCGAATGAAAATTGAGGATTTTAGAAGTTTGAAAAGGTTGTTGACCTTTTGGCCTATGTTGACCTTTTGGCCGAAGTTGATCACCAAAATAGTTGGTGATTGAATTTAGTTAGTTGATATGTAAATCCTATTCAAATTTCAAGTCAATCGGATGAAAATTGAGGATTTTAGAAATTAGAAACAAGTGGTTGACCTTTGACCTATGTTGACCTTTTGACCTCAAAAATAAATAGGATATTGTCGGACCACAATCTCTTCCGTTTAATGAAGTTTTGTGAAGATCGATTTAAAATTGTGACCTGTAGGCAAGTATAAGTGAGCGGACAGACAAACACACAAACACACACAACCACACAAACCGGAGTGATCAACATACTTGTCAATTTATTTATTTATTTTACCAAGTAACAAACGGACTCGAATGCAATATCCTCTCCTCTGGCGAGGATAACAAGAATGGCATTCACATAGCGCATAGTCTCCATCGCACATAGTCTCATCAAAAATGTTCTCGTTAACAGAACACTACTATTATGGCCCATATACCCATATCATCCATGTACCCTATGATGTCACATGGTTTTTTCGCATGGGGTAAGTATGTCATAAATTAAATTCTTCCCTCACATCAGGTCATAGATCAGATAAATGAAGTTTCATATTTTTGGATAAAGATTTCAATTCAACCAATTATGGCTAGAACGCCACTTCATCAATGATTCTCCCCTATACAGTATATCCCATGGGGCGTTGATAACATATGCCAAGTTTCATTTTTAAGCAGTGAAGCCACTTCAATATTTTTCTATGTCCTTCTGTCCATCCGTCCATCAACAATGAGGAAAAATAACCTTTCTAACCCACCGTGATTAATTCTAAAGGGTTCTAAAGGGTGATTCTAATGGGTTTCGTTTGTTTTTAGGCTTTGCCTTTTTTATATTAAAAAAATATCCTCTTATCTGGATCTAGATGTTCACCAGAATCAAATCAATTCTTCCTTCTCACACACCCAACATGTCCACCAAGTTACGTCCAAATCCGTCCATAACTTTTTCCGATATCATGCTATATATCGGTTAAGCCCCTATCTCTCAATGGTGAAGAATCGCTTTCAAATTCTGGTATCCGGATCCGGATCTTCACTAAAATCGAATCATTTCGTCCTTGTCACAAAGTCAACCTCTCCACCAAATTTCGTCCGAATCTGTCCACAACATTTTGAGATATCCTGTTCACAGACAGACAGGGGTGAAAACATAACCTCCGTCCATCATCGGTGGCGGAGATAACGATACTCAATTTGACATCGGTGGCAAATAAAAACCGAAAAATAGGGAGGAAAATGATGTGGAAAACAAAAGCACCGACAAGGGATCAGTCATGCCAAAGATGACCAAAAGTAAAATGTTGTATCAGTAAAAGAAACTGATGAGAAAATGTGTGATTTTAATCTCTGTAGATAAATTATAAGCAAGTTGCCTGGAAACTATGCTGCACTGCTGCTACAGTGCTACGGTATGAGCACCCTGTATACAATAATGTATATCAGCCAATGTTCCACAGTCAGACATAGCTTACCTCTTGCTCCTCATCTGTATATGAAGATTATGAATAATTTACGGTATGGTCACTTGCTGATTTTGAAGAGACACACAATCCTTCCAAGGGCTCAAATTGATCAGGTTGTGTGTACAGTACATCAGGTTATAGATTCTACAAGATTGACAAATTCCATTGCAATATTTGTTCAAACATGTAGCATAAGCAAGGGCTGGCAGGAATGCTTAGAGGTATGTCTACTTAACTGTCTGACTTGAGTTGGAATTTCTACCAGCTATCAACTGCCACCCTGGTATTTCACATGCAGAGTGAGGCATCAATGTGTGAGTTGTCACTCAGATTAAGAAGCCACAAGACATGTCTATGGGCCTTAGAGATTCCATGGCATATAATGGTTTGACAGCAGCTACCACCGAAATAAAGTCAGAAAAATTCCATACTTGATACAACAATCAGCAAAACAGACATTTGGCTTTAACAATGTTTGGCCAAAAATTAAAGGCAATGAAGAGACAAGGACAGCAAAACAAGATCATAGATTCACATCTGTTTCACTTCAGGCAGTTAACTCACCAGGTCTTGGGCCTTCAAAGTCTTGGTGTCCATCATAGCAATGGCCCTTTTTGCCTTGGCCATCAATGCAAGCTAAAATAAGAAACATTCATGTAAGCACAAACCACATGTCTTCCCTGCTGTTCTGATTATTGTTTCATGTCAAAATATCCTCCGATATGAAAGAACTTTTTAAAAAACAATTATAATTTCGTTGTGATGATTGCTGAACTTTCCTTAAAGCAAGTTCATCACATTCCTTTTCCACAAGCTACCCTGCACTCCACATTGCAAAAAATAAAAACTAGAACGGCACTCTTCGACATCACGACGTCGACTGATATGCCTCCGCCCACATTATGACATCATTATAATACTTGCATCAACTCTAGATGACGGACCCAGATTGCGCATATCATATTCCCGTCAGGAAGCAATTCATTGTTACCCGGTGATGCCGGGTACTTTTGCTAGTACGTACGTACGTACGCACGCACGCACGCACACACACACACACACACACACACACACACACACACACACACACACACACACACACACACACACACATATATATATATATATATATATATATATATATATATATATATATATTGTTACGGACACGACTTAAGATGTTGCTTGACCGAGCGGAATGGCCGCCGTGTTCGCACAGTTTACCCGATTCTTCCCCAACTCACCCGATTCCACTCGAACGTTGGCCGAATCGCGCTACGCTAAATCAATGAAGGAAAGGACACAACGGCTGGGATAAATGAAACGACACAAGGGGGTACAGTTCTCAAGACCTCCGGAGGAGGATATAATTGGTGATGCAGAAAAGGGGTAGATTACAAGGTAAGAGGTAAAGCACAGAAAAGATGGGCACTTAGACACAGTCTTATCTTATCCCCGACAGACCACAGACAAACGGAACAAGACTGACTTACACAGGGATTGATGGCAGGGAAGGACAGGCAGTCGATAGCACAAGGTGCACCTTGGCTCAGGGACAGGATACAGCACGGTCCAGTAGATGCAGGGAGGTGTCACAGCGCTCGGTTGGTGGCGTCTCTCTTCCTTCAAGTCCAGCGCGCATCTGACGTCACCTCCCTCTTCCTGCGCATGCTCAGTGGGGAGTGACACGCCCTCGGCTCGTTGGCTCCGCCCCAGATGGAATCGGTCCGCCGCTTCTATTGGGTGCGGGGGGTTACCGGGCTCCGCCCTTGACGAGGAGCTGACAGCGAGCCCCTACGTGGTAACCCCGTCGGAGCACATGTTCGATGGCGGCTAACCAAGCCGGAGTGAGGACGCGCACTCCCCATGCCGCCGCCATTGTTGTTGTTGCTGTTGTTGTTGCTGAACCGTGAGGAAGAGCTGCGGGGAGGTATTGGGAGGTCCTAAACTTCCTAACGGTGCCATACAATCACATTCTGGTGCAACGAAGAGTCAGAATTAATGGAAACGAGTCCTTAACTGACATAGACTAAGAATAACTAGCAAGATGTCCTATAGTTGTCTACGTGAGATGCGGTGGACCTGGATGCGACATTTAATGGGGGAAATAGGGGAAGGTCGGGTCTACAGAGTGTTGTTTACAGAAAATGGGACTAGGGAATGGGGGATTGGGGATAGTTGGGAAGTACTGAGGAAATAGGGGAATATTTACAAGCGGATATGGATGGATGTAAATCCCATATCTGCAACACTGCACCCTTCTCTACCTCGGGGCGTCCCGACCCGATAAATTTTTACCTACTTTAGTGTGGCACTCAGATGTAGTTCCCTCTACTATTAACTCAACCCTGAGTGCGACAGTTTTACAGATGTTCACAAATGAGTAAATATGTCCCCCTGCGACGTTGCACCCTTCTCCTAACAGAAACACACCCACAGGATAACCGAATCGCGGAAAGAATCCTCAAACTAAACATACAGCCGGTAGGGAGCATTATTTACAATTGACGCTACTTTATTTACAAGACTAACCCAGGACCTGTGATTGTTCTTTCTGGGGGGGAGACAGTCTGCTCTGCATCAATGCACCATTAAAGCACCCAAAAACGCACCAAAGCACCCTCAAGCACCAATCGGTGCAGTCACCATTGTTCATGAAAATAAAAACAACAACCCCTAACCCTGCAGGTGTCTCTTGCTCTTCGGCTCCCTCTGCTGGTTATTATTATTGTCTTCCAGTTGTTGTCTTTCTTTCATTTTCTTACTGGCGGCCTATTTGCAATAAAGTGTGCCCAATGTGTCCTTTTTATTTTCTTTTATTTATGGCCCACAGGGCCGACTACGTGTGCTTCACCTGTGTGGCATCGGTGCCCTGTGGCCAAGGTCCGCCAGCAAGATTTCGGGCCCTCATGGCCGGTTCCAGCAGAGGGGCCATGCCCCAACCCATGGGGTCCATCAGTGGTGCTCGGCCACAGGCATGTGGTCCATAATGTGGTGCATCGATGCAGACAGCTGGTTCTGAGAGTACCGGGCGCACAATGGCCGACTCACGCACGCTCCCCTCGGCACCCAATGGCGCACAGGTCATGTGGGAGACAAAAGGGGAAAGACAATGAGCGAGGGGTAAGGTCACAAGGGTACACATCAATAAGGCAATGCAAGGCGAAATGCGTACGGAGGGCGAAGTGAGAAAGCTCGTCCCTACCGTACGTCACCCCCCTGTCACCTACACTACCCTTGCCCTTACCCCATATCTATAGCGCATTTGCCCCACCTGTTTGTGAGGGATGACAGAGTTGCCATCCCACCACATCGGGCATCTCCCACTACCAATTTTGCTTGTCCAAATTCCAACCAATTCAAAAATTTTCCATTTACTGCCAATTCTACCCACTATTATAAATTTCGTATCAAATCACAACCATCATCATCACAGTCCGCTATATCCTAGCCTCGGTGCGTCATGACATCATTAAACTCGGTTCGTAAAGCCGAGCAATGAATTCGGGTGGTTTGGTCGCCTGCAGGTTGAATCCGTCCGGCTTTCGGTTTAAGGGAGGTGGTTTGGTTGGACCGAGGTTCCACGCACCATCTCGGCGCGGCACCTTGCGGTCCCGGGCCCGATGGCTCAATCTCCCCCAGTCGGAACCCCGTCCTCAGGAGGGGGCACCGTTCCGCTTCCTCCCACTCGCCCTTGAACCGGACCGGTCGCCTCGCCCGACAAAGCCCGGACTCGACCGTGCGGGGCGGGGCCAAGCCCGAATCGGCAACGACGCTTCGAAGAGAAGCGACGCAGCATCGACCCGCGCCGGGCCTCGCACCCAACAAAGCACCCCTCGCACCGAGTGCTCGCATCGGCTATCCGTCGCCCTAACCGCTAACCCGGTTACCGTCGATGCTTCACTTGCATACTCACACGCATACGCTACCCCTTTCACCCTCACAAAACCCGGCGTTCCAACGCCGTCCGTACATTCCACCAACGCTCTCCCTGTTACACACCACACCTCTCGCGCACACTCTTGCGCACACCTCTCCTCCGTTACGTCCTCCGTAACACTCACCATGGGCGTACACTCTGGCATCCACCCACTAACGCGCTCAGATGGGCTCTCCCACCCTCGCGCCATGACCCACTCAGGTGTGCTTCCTCGCACACCCTCAACCATTCCAAGCGTGCATTCTCGCACCCGCTCCACCACCAACTCACTCCTCGTGTCACTCTCACCCTCGCACGTACACTCCGTACACCCCGACGTGCATTCTCGCTCGCACTCGGTTTCACTCCCACACTTTATAACACACCCACTCGCCGACGCACACTTTTTCCTCCCACGCATGCCATTTCCACTCACACGGGACCCTCCACCAACGCCCGGGTGCCATATCGATCCCAATCGCGCGACAATTCTTTTGTCGCTAAACATCCATTTACAAAATCTCCCAGCACAATACACAGCACGTCTCACCTTCGGGGTTCTTCTTCCTCCCTGCACCAACACCTGCAAACTTCCATTCGGGTTAAGCACAGCATCGTGATGTGAGCAGGGACTTTGCACATTTTCCATTTCTCCCTGCAATTCCCGGGCTACCTCCGTCATCTCTTCAATTTTAATTCCCAGCACTGCTTTGTCTTTGTTCCCCTCGACGACCGTTGGCTTTAATAAAATTCCCTCTACCTCATCGGTCGCCGGCTTTTCCAAACCCCGTGTCGCGATTTCTACCCCCGTCATTGTACCCGTGCTTTCCTCCGCTTCGCTCAACCAGCGCTTTTCGACCCGCGTTACCTCCTCGTGCACCCCTGGGACCCTTTCGCCCACCATGCGATCCATGGTCTCCCCACATTTTTGCATGCGGTCACCCATTCTGTTGGTTATTGCTTCCATTTGGTTTCCCAATCCGTTCGTTATTGCTTCCATTTGGTTTCCCAATCCGTTCGTTATTGCTTCCATTTGGTTTCCCAATCCGTTCGTTATTGCTTCCATTTGGTTTCCCAATCCGTTCGTTATTGCTTCCATTTGGTTTCCCAATCCGTTCGTTATTGCTTCCATTTGGTTTCCCAATCCGTTCGTTATTGCTTCCATTTGGTTTAACAATCGCTCACTGTTCCTGTCCAAAAGGGCCTCCATTTCAGCCATAATTAATTGCATGTCTTCCACCGTTGGTACAAAGGGCGCGGCAAAATTTGGTGCCGCTACACCCACGTGCGCGAGGACGCCATTTTGTGCGTCTGATACTCCCTCAACCACACCTTCTTTACTCTCCTCCACCATTTTCCCCACTTCTTCCCTGGGGTCCTGGGTCGATTCTACCCCACTCTCCTCTACCGGAACCCAGCCGTCTTGATCTGCCATAGCGCGACTTTCAAAATTCGGGTTTTTATTTTTGTAAAACAAAATCAAATTTCGCCGTTAATAATTTTGAGCGCGTGAAGCGCGCTTCGGGTCCAATCCCACTTCCCGACACCAATTGTTACGGACACGACTTAAGATGTTGCTTGACCGAGCGGAATGGCCGCCATGTTCGCACAGTTTACCCGATTCTTCCCCAACTCACCCGATTCCACTCGAACGTTGGCCGAATCGCGCTACGCTAAATCAATGAAGGAAAGGACACAACGGCTGGGATAAATGAAACGACACAAGGGGGTACAGTTCTCAAGACCTCCGGAGGAGGATATAATTGGTGATGCAGAAAAGGGGTAGATTACAAGGTAAGAGGTAAAGCACAGAAAAGATGGGCACTTAGACACAGTCTTATCTTATCCCCGACAGACCACAGACAAATGGAACAAGACTGACTTACACAGGGATTGATGGCAGGGAAGGACAGGCAGTCGATAGCACAAGGTGCACCTTGGCTCAGGGACAGGATACAGCACGGTCCAGTAGATGCAGGGAGGTGTCACAGCGCTCGGTTGGTGGCGTCTCTCTTCCTTCAAGTCCAGCGTGCATCTGACGTCACCTCCCTCTTCCTGCGCATGCTCAGTGGGGAGTGACACGCCCTCGGCTCGTTGGCACCGCCCCAGATGGAATCGGTCCGCCGCTTCTATTGGGTGCGGGGGGTTACCGGGCTCCGCCCTTGACGAGGAGCTGACAGCGAGCCCCTACGTGGTAACCCCGTCGGAGCACATGTTCGATGGCGGCTAACCAAGCCGGAGTGAGGACCCGCACTCCCCGCGCCGCCGCCGTTGTTGTTGCTGTTGTTGTTGTTGTTGTTGTTGTTGCTGAACCGTGAGGAAGAGCTGCGGGGAGGTATTGGGAGGTCCTAAACTTCCTAACGGTGCCATACAATCACATTCTGGTGCAACGAAGAGTCAGAATTAATGGAAACGAGTCCTTAACTGACATAGACTAAGAATAACTAGCAAGATGTCCTATAGTTGTCTATGTGAGATGCGGTGGACCTGGATGCGACATTTAATGGGGGAAATAGGGGAAGGTCGGGTCTACAGAGTGTTGTTTACAGAAAATGGGACTAGGGAATGGGGGATTGGGGATAGTTGGGAAGTACTGAGGAAATAGGGGAATATTTACAAGCGGATATGGATGGATGTAAATCCCATATCCGCAACAATATATATACACGCTCCGGGATAATATGTATATATATTGCTGCCCGATAAACGGGCTTTTCAGAGTGCCTGAGTGTTTGGTTTGATTAAAGCAACTCGGATGAATTCCAGCTTTTTGTCGCGTCCATTCTTCCGATCGACGTGGGAGCCCCAGCTCCTTCAATACCATATATTTATTTATATATATGTATATATATATATATATATATATATATATATATATATATATATATATATATATATATATATATATATATACATATATATATACATATATATATATACATATATATATATACATATATATATATACATATATATATATACATATATATATATACATATATAATAATAATAATAATAATAATTCATTTATTTTGTATAGCGCTTTTCCAGAAGCCCAAAGGCGCTTTGACAGAGTGGAAAACATAATGCATAACAATACATGAAAACAACAATTGCAAAAAGACAAGAATCAAGAAAACAAACAGCAGCGATATACGGCATATATATAAGACAAGAATCAAAAAGACAAGACAAGAATCAATAGGGAAATATTTAAAGCAAAAGGAGGGAGAAGGAGAAGAGATAGTCAGGGGTTAAATGCTGTGGGTTGAATGTTGAATGCAGCGTTGAACAGGTGGGTCTTTAGTGATGTTTTGAATGTGGTGAGTGAGGAGGAGTCTCTGATGGTGTGAGGTAGTGAGTTCCAGAGGGTGGGAGCAGCGATGGAGAAGGCCCTGTCCCCCCAGGATCTGAATTTGGTCCGGATGGAGGGGGTCAGGAGGTTGGTACCAGCAGAGCGGAGGTTGCGGGTGGGAGTGTGTCTGGAGAGGAGGTCAGCCAGGTAGGATGGGGCCAGGTTATGGAGGGCTTTGTATGTCAAGAGGAGGATTTTGTACTGGATTCTCTGGGGGATGGGGAGCCAGTGAAGCTTGTAAAGGACGGGGGTGATGTGGTCACGGGTCCGGGAATGAGTGAGTAGACGGGCAGCGGAGTTCTGAATGTATTGGAGTTTATTGGTGATTTTTGAGGGTGAACCATAGAGGAGGCTATTGCAGTAGTCCAGACGGGAGGTGATGAAGGCGTGGATGAGGGTTTCTGCAGCCGTGGAGGAGAGGGATGAGCGGAGACGGGCAATGTTTTTCAGGTGAAAGAAGGCTGACTTTGTGATCTGTTTAGTGTATTTGTCGAAGGAAAGGGTTTGGTCAAAGATGACGCCAAGATTCCGGATGTGAGGGGAGGTGGATACTGGGATACCGTCGATGTTGAGGGCAAAGTTATGGGTGGATTTTGTGAGCGTTTTTGGGCCAATGATGATTATTTCAGATTTATCACAGTTAAGCTTGAGGAAGTTGATTTGAAGCCAGGATTTTATTTCAGTGATGCAGTTTGTCAGGATAGAGTGGGTGTCGGTGGAGACGGACTTGGTGGAGATGAAAAGCTGGATGTCATCGGCGAAGCAGTGGAATTGGAGACCATGACGGCGGATTAAGTGACCGAGCGGGGACAGGTAAAGGATGAAGAGGAGGGGGCCAAGAACTGAACCTTGGGGGACACCTTGGGGGAGGGGAGCAGTGGGGGATTTGCAGTTATTGATGGAGATGAACTGGCATCTGTCAGAGAGGTATGATTTAATCCAAGAGAGGGCAGTGCCGGTGACGTTAAAGGTGGATTCAAGTCGGGTGAGGAGGATAGTGTGATCGATGGTGTCAAAGGCAGCGCTGAGGTCGAGGAGGACGAGAATGTTGAGGTTGCCAGCGTCAGAGGAGAGGAGAAGGTCGTTGGTGATTTTGAGGAGAGCAGTTTCAGTACTGTGGTTGGAGCGGAATCCGGATTGGAATGTTTCATACAAGTTATTGGCAGAGAGATGATGTTTGAGTTGAGTGGCTACAGCGCGTTCCAAAACTTTTGACAGAAAGGGTAGGTTGGAGATGGGTCTGAAGTTGTTTAGGGTGTCAGGGTTTAGACCAGGTTTTTTTAGAATGGGGGTAACAGCAGCAATTTTGAGGGAAGGTGGGACGATGCCTGTAGACAGGGAGGAGTTTATTGTTGCAATGATAAGTGGAGAGAGAGCAGGGAGGGAGGCTTTGACAAAGCTGGAGGGGATGGGGTCAAGAGTGCAGGTGGCAGTTTTCATTCCTATGAGGAGTTCAGAGAGGTCAGTAGGAGAGATTGGGGAGAACCGAGACAGGGGATGGCAGGACAAGGGGGGGCAGGTGGTTGGAGGGGGAGCGGGTGCGGCGGTGGTCAAGCTGTTGTAGATGTTGTCAATTTTGCGTTGGAAGAAAGAGAGGAAGGAGATGCAGTTGTCTACTGTGAATGACTGGGTGGTGGTGTTCAGGGGGCGGAGGAGTTTGTTTATTGTCGAGAAGAGTGCTTTTGGGTTTCCGGAGCCAGAGTGGATAATTTGAGAGTAGTAGGCAGAGCGGTATATATATATGTATATATATATGTATATATATATACATATATATATACATATATATATACATATATATACATGTGTATATATATATATATATATATATATATATATATATATATATATATATATATATGGTATTGAAGGAGCTGGGGCTCCCACGTCGATCGGAAGAATGGACGCGACAAAAAGCTGGAATTCATCCGAGTTGCTTTAATCAAACCAAACACTCAGGCACTCTGAAAAGCCCGTTTATCGGGCAGCAATATATATACATATTATCCCGGAGCGTTTGCCCAGGAAAAGCGAGAGGGGGCGTGGCCCAGCGTCCTGGCAAGTTGAGGGCGAGCCTGCCTGGGCATGCCCGGGCGTCCCGACCGAGGCCTGGCAAGTTGAGCGCAGGCCTGCCCGGGCGTCCTGGACGAGCCCGGCATGGTGATCGCTCCGCGTCCTTGATAGGTGCAAGGCGATTGTGAAAACCCAGCGGTAGCCGCTACACACGTCCCCCCAGAATTGACTTGCACCGGCAGGGTCAATTTGAGGGGGGTCCTGATGACCCGGCCGAAGCGACCCCTGGTGGGTCGTGGGAGGGGGTCCGGTGTGGTGGTGGGCGGTCGAGTGGGGGGCACCGTGGACGGGGGGCGGCCTCGCCGCGGCGGAAGGGCCACCCGTGGTGGGTGGTCGACGTCCACGTGCGCCGGCTTGAGGCTGTCCACCGCAATCCGGTCCGACCTGCCGCCGATGTCGATGACGAACGACTTGTCGTCCCGTCGCAGCACCCGGAAGGGCCCGTCGTACGGCGGCCGGAGTGGCCCCCGATGTGCGTCGTGACGCACAAAAACATACTCCGCTGTGCGAAGTGCTGGGGGGACGTAGGACTGGGGGTCACCGTGGTGGGATGTTGGCATGGGGGCAAACCGTCGGGCGGCCTCCTGGAGGTCCGAGCGCTGGTGAGCTGCGGACCAGGGACTGGTAGCGTCGGGCACGAATTCGCCCGGGACGCGTAGCGCCTGGCCATAGATAAGCTCGGCGGTGGATGCCTGGAGGTCCTCCTTGGGGGCCGTGCGGAGGCCCAAAAGGACCCACGGCAGCCGGTCGGCCCAACCGCCGTCTTGAAGGCCGGCCATGAGCGCGGCCTTCATGGAGCGGTGGAATCGCTCGCACAACCCATTTGCTTGGGGGTGGTAGGCCGTAGTATGGTGGAGCTTGACCCCCAGGTTGCGGGCGACCGCGCCCCACAGCTCGGAGGTGAACTGTGGTCCGCGGTCTGACGAGATGTCCGCCGGTGCACCGAAGCGGGCGACCCAGGTGGCGATGAAAGCCTGCGCCACGTCGGCGGTGGTGGTGGAGACGAGGGGAACGGCCTCCGGCCACCTGGTGGTCCTGTCCACCATGGTGAGCAGGTGTGTGAACCCCCGTGACGGGGGGAGGGGGCCCACCAGATCCACGTTGACGTGGTCGAAACGTCGTTCGGGCACGGTGAAAGGTGCCAGCGGGGCCTGGCTGTGTCGGTGGACCTTGGCCCGTTGGCAGGCCGTGCAGGTGCTGGTCCAATCGCGGACGTCCCGACGAAGGCCGTGCCAGACGAATCGCGCCGACACCAGCTTCTGGGAAGCTTTCCGGCCCAGGTGGGAAAGGCCGTGGAGGGAGGCGAAGATGCGGCGTTGCCAGGTGACGGGCACGATGGGGCGAGGCTGGCCTTGGGAGACGTCGCAGAGCAGGACAGTGTCCGCGAAGGGGATGTCGGCCAGGCGGAGGCCCGTGTCCGCCGCCCGGAGGGCTTGCACCGTGGTGTCGGTGGTTTGGTCCGCCGCCATAAGCGCAAAGTCCATGCCCAGGTGGACCGCGTTCGCGCTGGCCCGGGAAAGACAGTCGGCCACGGTGTTGTTTTTGCTGGCGACGTGCCGGATGTCCGTGGTAAACTCCGACACGGCGGAGAGGTGGCACTGTTGGCGGGCCGACCACGGCTCCGTGACCTTGGCCATGGCATAAACCAACGGCTTGTGGTCGACGAACGCCGTGAAAGGTCGGCCCTCCAGGAGGTGGCGGAAATGGCGGACGGCCAGGTGTAGGCCGAGGAGCTCCCGGTCAAACGTGCTGTATTTGAGCTCGTTCGGCCGGAGCTGCCGGCTGAAAAAAGCGAGTGGCTGCCAAACCCCGTTCACCCATTGCTCATGTACGGCGCCCACCGCGTAGTCGGAGGCATCCGTGGTGAGGGTGATGGGAGCGTTGAGCACCGGGTGAGCGAGCAGTGTTGCGTCGGCGAGGGCCCGCTTTGAGCTTTGGAAGGCCGCGTCCATTGCTGCGGACCAGGCGATGTCGTGCTTGGCCGGCTTGCCCCGGAGGGCTTCGTAGAGGGGCCGCATGAGTTGAGCAGCGCGGGGCACGAAGCGGTGATAAAAATTCACCATTCCCAGGAATTCCTACAGGGCCTTTATGGTGCGGGGACGCGGGAACGTGGTGATGGCCTCGACCTTGGTTGGCAGCGGCACGGCCCCGTTCTTGGTGATGTGGTGGCCCAAAAAATCAACGGCCGTCGTGCCGAAGTGGCATTTTGCCGGGTTGACGATGAGGCCGTGCTCGCTGAGGCGCCCGAACAGTGTTCGGAGGTGGAGGAGGTGCTCGGCCCGGGACGTGCTGGCGACGAGGATGTCGTCCAGGTAAACGAAAAGGAACGGCAGGTCACGCAGCACGCCGTCCATCAAGCGCTGGAACGCCTGAGCCGCGTTCTTGAGACCAAACGGCATCCGCAAGAATTCGAATAAGCCGAACGGCATGATGACTGCCGTTTTAGGGACGTCGGCCGCCCTGACAGGTACCTGGTGATATCCCCGTATGAGATCAATTTTCTAAAAAATGACCCGTCCCGCCAGACGGGCGGAGAAGTCTTGGATGTCGGGATCGGGTACCTGTCGGGGGTGGTAGCGTCATTGAGACGGCGGTAGTCGCCACACGGGCGCCATCCACCCCCCGGCTTTGGCACGATGTGCAGTGGCGAGGCCCACGCGCTATCGGAGCGCCGCACGATGCCGAGGTGCTCCAACGCGTCGAATTCGGCCTTCGCCACGGCGAGCTTGGCTGGGTCGAGGCGGCGGGCCCTGGCGTAGACCGGCGGGCCCGTGGTTGGTATGTGGTGCTCGATCCCATGCCGTACTGCGACGGCCGAAAACGTCGGCCGCGTGAGGGCCGGGAACTCCGTGAGCAGGCGAGCAAACTGGTTCGCCGCCGGGACGGTGCATGCCAGCTCGGTCGGCGCGGAGCTGCTCAATGTGCATACCAGGGAGCTGAAGGTTTCGGCGTTGATTAAACGACGCCGTTGGACGTCCACCAGCAGTCCGTGTGCGCAGAGGAAGTCGGCGCCTAGCAGAGCCATGGGCACGTTTGCGGTTACAAACGTCCAAGCAAAGCGTTGGCCGCCGAAGCAGAGGGTGACGTTGCGCGGGCCGAAGGTGCGGATGGTCGATCCGTTGGCCGCAACCAAGGAGGGGCCGCAAACCGCGGATTGCCTGTCCTGTTCAGAGGCGGGTATGACGCTCAGTTGGGCGCCGGTGTCGCACAGGAAGCGCCGTCCGGACGCTTTATCCGTGATGAACAGTAAGTTGCCCGTGTGGCCGGCGCTCATGGCTGGTAATGAACGCCGGCCCGGCCGTTTCCCGGCCTGCTGAGGGTGCACGGGGGTCGGCATGTCCGGGCCTTCTGTCCGAACCTGGCATGATAGTAACACCACGCTTGGTCAGGTGGAGGCCCCGGTCGTCATGCTGGAGGTGGTCGGCTCGGTGTAGCGGCCGCCAATTGCGTCGGCAGTTCGGTCGTCGACCGTGCCGGGTGCTCGGGCGCCATGGGTGTTGCGTCGGACGGCGGTGGGTCCCATGTCGCCGCTGCGATGCGCTGTCCTGCGGCGGAGATCTTGTCGGCTTCTCTGGCAAGGGCCCGGGGATCTGTGATCGTCGTGCTTGCCAGGGCGAGGCGTACCGGTTTAGGCAGCTGACGGAGGAACAGCTCCCGGAACAGGAATGCCGGAGAGTGCTCGCCGAGCAGTGAAAGCATGTAGTCCATTCGCTCGGAAGGGCGCGTGTCGCCGAGCTCGGGCAGGTCGAGCAGGCGCCGTGCGCGTTCCGCCGATGGGAGGGCGAAAGCGTCGAGGAGAAGCTTCTTAATCGCGCCGTATTTGTCAGCGGCTGGCGGGCTCTCGAGGAGGCTCAGGGCGCGGGCCGCGGTGGCCGAACCGAGCGCTGCTACCACATGGTGGAAGCGGGTGTCGTCGGCCGTGATGCCTCGCAGGGCGAACAGGGAATCCGCCTGTGCGAACCAAACCGCCGCGTGAGCCTCCCAGAAGGTAGGCAGTTTAAGGGCGACTGCCGTGTCCATGTCGGTAGGTCACCAATGAAGGAGCTGGGGCTCCCACGTCGATCGGAAGAATGGACGCGACAAAAAGCTGGAATTCATCCGAGTTGCTTTAATCAAACCAAACACTCAGGCACTCTGAAAAGCCCGTTTATCGGGCAGCAATATATATACATATTATCCCGGAGCGTTTGCCCAGGAAAAGCGAGAGGGGGCGTGGCCCAGCGTCCTGGCTGCGGCCTGGCAAGTTGAGGGCGAGCCTGCGCGGGCCTGCCCGGGCGTCCTGGACGAGCCCGGCATGGTGATCGCTCCGCGTCCTTGATAGGTGCAAGGCGATTGTGAAAACCCAGCGGTAGCCGCTACAGTATAGCACCACTCGGGTTGTAAGAGTGTGTGATCAGTCACACTAAAATACGCCAGCATGATTTAAAACACTTACCATCGGAGTGGTGTTAAAAAGTGTTAAACTCCGAAATTATCCCATCTGTAAGGATCGGTGCTAGTTTAATGCCACGAATCTATTATAAATGGATAAGGTGTAGGTGTGTGTGTGTGTGTGTGTGTGTGTGTGTGTGTGTGTGTGTGTGTGTGTGTGTGTGTGTGTGTGTGTGTGTGTGTGTGGGGCATGTTTTTGTGTGTGTGTGTGTGTGTGTGTGGCATGTTTTTGTGCAGTTCTACTGGAGCTTTTTGATATCGAATGTGATACATCCAAATGCTCGATATGATCTCCCGAGTTGATTAGGCCAATTAACTACAACGAAACCTTAATAATCCCCGTGTTTTAAACGCGCGCCAAGTTAACGCCCCCAAACATATCTGGGTTTGGTGAAAGGTAAGCTCATGCTCAAGCACTACAGCAGGTAGGTATGCTACAAGGTCGTGAAGACCAATGAAAATTTGGTGAAATGAAGACCCAACGGGCCGAACTAGTTTAGATAAAAGGTAAATAGTTAGTTTAGAGCTAGTTTAGATAAAAGGTGAAGAATGCATGTACTTGGCGAGTCAACTTCCAATGGAAAGTAGAACATAACAGAAAATTCCTCTTGTAAATACAATTACAAAAAGGTTTTACGAAGACTTTCTTGACGATCCAATTATAGTGATCAAAAAGTCCCAAACTCAAACATGGTGAACGAGAAAAGTTCACCTTTGGAAACTTCTAATAATACAAGCCTTCACTTGCTGTGGTGGTTCATGAATTACCTTCCTTAGTAAACAAATGTTGTTCTAACCACAAGACCACTTCATTTACAAAATAAACAATTTGAGGTTATTTCCAGTATAAACAGAAAATAAAGATGTTTTGCCTGTTCCTATTAGGTGACCTTTACACAAGTGATCAAAGCAGTAATCCTTACTTACCTTACTTCAAGAGACGTTTGCAACAAACATCAGAAATAACAGCTTTATGAAAATTTTATCGCCTATCTTATTTTTATTCATACAAGTATCACTTGCATATCATATGATTCGGGGAAGCCGACTTGAATGAAGTTGATTTTGATGAATTTATTTATGAGATAATCTATATCTGCATGTATGCTCTAGGTAATCAAGAACTAGAACTCGGTATCGCATACTCTTGGTAATCTAGATAATCAAGAACAGGTCATATTGCACATTTTAAGGAGAAAAACACAAGGAAGATAAAAAGAAAATCACGAAAAATGAAGGAAGGTGGAAGATGAGGGTTTAAGAAAAAAAAAATGGAAGACGATGCTGGAAAGATGGAAGTTAATGGAAAGGGAAGAGGTAGAACCACCTTTAGAGACCATTTTTCCCCGCAGGGCGGGGGTTGGCCTTTTTTGGGCACCGTGTCCCCTTTCTGAAGAAATGTTTTATGGCCGGATGCCCTTCCTGCCACCAACCCTGTTAGTCACCCCTTGCGACACACAGGGAATTACCAGTGAACTGGTACTCAATTTGCCGACCTCGGAAGGATGACAGACTGAGTCGACCACCCTGGCGTTAATTCAGCGATCGACCGGGATTCAAACCCAGGATCCTAGGATCCCAAGCCGGCACCCTAACCACTAAGCCAACACCAAGGTAAAAGGAAGAGGTAGATGGGACTAAAACCATTAATTTAGCCACAAAAGAAAGCTTCCTCAAATGTAATCTGAGAACTGAAGAATGCATGCAGTGGATGGAAGTTTATCACAACTTCCCAACTTTGGAAAAAGCTACATGGGTGTATAGCGCACCATCAAATGTAGGAAAACAATGTACCTCAAACTTTTGAGGATTCAACCAGAATTTTCAACCATGATGAGGAAAAGTCGTTAGAGAGAAGTAGTCGCGTCTGCATGCACCAAGGCAACACAAATACTGATTCTCAGCCAGCTTGAAATGGTGCAGAATGAAAATACAAGCAAGTGGGCCTATAACAAAGGATCATTATTTTTCCACAAACGTGGAGGGGGTGCAATGGAGCAGAGGGAGAGGGGAAACGGAGTAGGGTTGTGGGGGAGACGGAGCAGAGGGGGGTGGGGAACGGAACAAAGGGGGGGGGGGGGATGGAGTAGAGGCCAGGGAATGGAGCAGTTGTGAACAACAGAGTAGGGGTGTGGACAACGGACCAGGAGGTGGACAACGGAGCAGGTGGGAAGGGGGGGGGGGGAGGGGGTACAATGGAGGAAATAAGTGTGGGAGTGAGCCTGGGGATAAAGTCATTTGATTAAAAAAATTAAAACTAGTGTGGATTGGCTCACAACGCCCACCTCACCACATGTCACTGCTGGGGCACATGCTTGTTATCCTCGCCAGAGGAAAGGGTATTACATTTCAGTCCATTTGTTTGTCTGTTTGTCTGTCTGTCTGTCTGTCTGCTTGTTCGCACAGAATAAATGATTTTCTCTGCAAATGTTGGTCCGATTGACAGGAAATTTTCACCATATAATTTTTACCATATATATAAAAATAAGCCTCCTCCTGTATAATTTTTTCATGATAATTATGACACCAATAGGTCATGTGGTACAGGCGCCATCTTGTAAAAACCGAAAAACTTTGCACCTCTATATCTCCGAAAGCGCTGCATATGGTCACTCAGAAACAAATTCTCAGACCTCAGAAACAAATGAGACATGGCTCATTGTAAAGAACTTTCCATGGGGAATAACATAGGTTAATGATGATGTCATAGGTGCCTCCTTTATGACGTCATAATTCGACAAGTACAAAACTTCATCTGATAAAGATGAAATTTCTTGATTGTCATCTATGGGTAAATTGGTGGAGAAAAAAACAGAATGATGGTATCATCGGTCACGTGGTACGGCCGCCATATTTGTTTTTACAGAAAAGCCTTGAAAACCACCAAAACACGTCCTGGTGAGGGTCTGCAATCTCTGATTGCTCTTTCTTGTTTTAATTTAGGATCTGACCATGCCTCACCATTCTAAATTGCTTATAATAAAATTTACTTCCATAATGGAACCCCTTGGGGAGGGAAGATATTATTTTGTAATAACATTGGCATTATGCTATTATCATTGGCGTTATTACTTTTGTCATTAGAAGTGGCCTTGGGAAAACACCCAAGGGAGCAGCAGGAAGGGTCGCTATTAACCCTTGTGGGATATATATAGGTTACAGGTTTATAACTATATTTTTTAACCTCTGGTAAAGGTTTTCCACGAAACACCACGATATGCTATTTATAAACATTTTTTGATTTTTTTTTGGAGAAATGTGGATGACTGTTTATTTAAACTTGTTAAATTTTGTTTTGTCGACCTTACTTGAAATTGTAATACACCAAAAATGTTTTGCTCATTAATTTTATTATTTTTGTGCTTTATTTGGCAAACACTTGCGATGAGGAATTAAAAATTAAATACTATTTTGGATTTATAAACATTAACATGGCATATGTCCAAGGAGGAAGCACCCCATGGGGAGAGCGGATATTATTAATACTAATATTGCTTTGTAATGACATTAATATTAGGCTGTTATAATAAGTGTTGGTGTTGATGTTGTATAGCTCTGGACAGTTCTCTTGAACAAGCCCACGGCACGGAGACAGCCAATCAATCTCACAGGAGTGACCCAGAGATCCCCCACATCCAGGATGGTGTACCCCTGTCTTCACAAAGGCAGGGCCACAACAGAGTTAGAGAGATGGAGAGATGGAGAGAGAGAGAGAGATGGAGATATATATATATATGTATATATATATATATATATACATATATATATATATATATATATATATATATATATATATATATATATATATATATATATATATATATATATATATATATAGATATATATATATATATATATATGCATATATATATACATATACATATACATATATATATACATATACATATATATATACATACATATATATATACATATACATATACATATACATATACATATATATATACATATACATATATATATACATATATATATACATATACATATATATATACATATATATATACATATATATATATATATATTAGGGTGGTGCTCAAAATAATTTTTTTCAAATATTTACTGGGACATGGCTTTATGTTGTTCCTTTTGTTCCAAAATGAAAAGACACCAAATATGAAAGCAATCTGATTTTATTTAGGGGTGCCACATCAGCCTTCAAACTAAAGGTGTCTACAAAACTTTTCTATATATGGATCGAAAGCAAAACCAGAAGTTTGTTTTATGAAAATCCACCCTCCACTCACTTTCTTTGTATTCTAGCAAACACAAGTTACAATAGCTGCACAAATAGCACTATATTGCTATGAAAACTCAAATTCAATGATAACAATCCAAATGTTCAGTTCATAAAATGAAGAGACACCATATCACATAATATTAAAAAACCCAAATATAATGAGAAATGTAACTCCTATTTCTGGGCCTGTTTCACCACTGTTGCCTTCCTGGCATCGGGGTACATCTTCCTGTGAGCAGCAACAACTTGGAGCAGAGCTTGCTTTTGCTCTTCATCCTTTGTAAGGAGCTTATTGTAGTCTTGTATCAATGCGACACCCCTTTCTGCCCTGTCGTTCACCACGACTAAGCCACTGGCGGCTTTCTTTGCTTCCTGAAAGCTGGTTTCTTGCTCCCATGAACCAGGATCCTTATCCATCCAATCAGTTGGGGTCCCTAGGATGCTGAAGAAATGCTTGGTGTGTTTTGTTATGAGGCCAGCGATTGACAGGGCGGTTCCTCGTTTGATAGCTGGTCTCTTTGGAGAGGGGTTTTCACCGTCATTTTTCAATGCTTCAAATCATATTGATCTTGCTTTCTTTGTCAATTCTGGTGTCAAAGAATGCAAATGCCACTAGTACTGGGCTCATGTACCACGTGTGGCGGCCAAGTGCCTTCAAGGCTGCCTGAGCCATCTTCTGATTGATTTGTTCAAACTTTTCCAACTTCTTGAAGAGGTTAATGTCATTCAGGGGAGCCTCAATAGCTTGTGGAGCCCGAAACCAAGCCTGTACATACACAAGGCAGACAAAAATGTTGAAGGCTCGGAGTTCTCTCGCCTCTCGAAGTGTCAAGTGGAACTCTGACCGAAACATGAACACCTGTAGTGAATATAGTGCTTTTGCCATCCATCTGGCTCTGTGCATTGCTCCTGGAGCCATGATCCGGATTCCACGAGGTGGGATTCCTCCCATGTAGATGACAGTCAGTTCTAGGAGTTCACGATAATCATCTCGTGGCTGCTGATCTTTCAAACACACAAGAGCAAATTCCAGAGCTTCATCCATCATGTCATTGTTCTGTGCAAACTCAGCTGCCGTATCAGGATCTGTGAATCCATTTTTTGGTTGGTGATGGGCAATGGACGGACACTCCGCCTGAAACCGCTTAAAAAGCTGGATGTCAGGGCCTGATGAAGGACCGAAAAGAGTGGTGAAAACATCTCCCAGAATGATTTCGTGCGCATGATGGCGGCAAGCCAAATGAATTAGTTCAGTCTGTAGCTTCTTTTCAATGAGGACAGCAGCCCCTCCACGAACACCTGAATTGCTGGCCGTTGTGTCAAAAGACAAAGCCTTCACCTTGCCCACAAGGTTCCAGCTCTTCAGTGTGTCCACTACAGCGGTTGCCATAGCTTCTCCTCCCCCGTCAGGTAACTTGGGAACATTCAACAGCTGCTCCATTCCATGGTACTGGTTGGACACAAGGATTGGAAGACGATCCACCTTCACATGCACAAAATCTCCAGTGACATCGGGAAGAAGCTTTCCATCCCAATGGACCACTAAAGGACCCTGCACATTATGATGAAATGCTTCTTTTATTTCGTCCATGGTTTTGCATCGATGCATCATGCGATTCCGCCGCACTGTCCATCGGTTCAGTGCCAGCTCTGCAGGATCCCATCCTACTGCTCTACAAATGGATGCCAAGTTGTGGACAGCCATTCGGTCACTTGTTTTCGTACGATCCAAAGAAGCTGCGACTTCAGGAGTGACAATGTTGATAGGCCTTCTTTTCTTGGGACGAGATATCCCACCATCAGATGATGAAGAACCAGCCTGTGCCGTGGTCTCAGAGTCAGAGTCTGAGTCTGTGACTTCCATAGCAGTAGCACCCTTCATGACCATTTCCTGTCTCTTATTTTCCTTCTCTGCCTTAGTCTTCTCCTTTTCTTCCCTTTCTTTCTTTCGCTTCGTTTTTGCTTCCAACACAGTGTCTACAGATCCCATTGAAGCCTTCCTCTCTGAGAATTGATCGTGAAGAAACTTCCTGTCCTCGGGGTTGGTGATTATGGCCTCCGAATCTGCATGCCTAAGATCAAACGTCTTCTCCAAGGAGGCCTTGAAGGATGCTTCCTTTTTCTCTTGGGTCACACCACCCCGCTTTGCACCTTTTTGGAGGCTCCTCCATTCTTCATATAGCCTCTCCAAACGATGGATGCAGTGCTGCTTCGTCGTTGTAGGTAGGTGAGCTTTTTCCCAGAACTTCACAACCTCTTCAATGGTGAGGGTTGCACTCTCCCGGGCAGTGCGATTCTCCTTCTTCAGGTGATGGAAAAACAGGACAAGAGATTGATGCACAGTCGGGAGCTTGGCACCTTTGATGACATCTCCAGAAGTGGACCCAATGAGATACACATTATCCTGAGCCCGAGTTTTCAATGAAACACTGGTACTAGCACATGCCATATCTGCACAATACGCAAGAATGTGGGTAAAATCCTGTTAATTCTTACTCCACAGGGTCACTCTCTACAAAAGAGCCACAGTCAATAAGTTAGGCCTACATATTACACACTAAAAAAGCGTACCCCTGACCCCGGGAACCTGTACAAAACATGCATGAAAATTGCCCAGATAGTGATCATAGGAAGTCTCAAAACTGTATGTATAATATATTGTATATAACTATATATATAATGTATAATGTGTATTTATGTATATTTATTATTTAATGTATATTTTATGTATAAATTTAATGTATATTTAATTATAATGTATATATATTGTATAACTATATATTTATTTATTATATTTAAATTTTAATATATTATATTTATTTTTAATATATTATTTAATGTATTATATTTGTGTATATTTGTATAATTGTCTATCGTATAATTGTATATATAATGTATAATATAATATATATTATTATTATTTAATGTATATTTACTATATATTTATTTTTAATATTATATTTAATGTATATATATAATTATGTATTTATTTTGTGTATATACAGCCCAAAAAATGGGAATTCCTATTTTTGCATGGGGGAAAATTCATCACTGATGTGGCACCCCTAAATATTATTGGATTCCATTCAAATTTGGTGTGGTGTCCTTTGACACCAAAAGGTACAAAACTAGACCATGTCCCAGAGAAAATCTGCATTTTGATTTTTTGAAGCCCACCCTAATATATATATATATATATATATATATATATATATATATATATATATATATATATAAAAGAAGCGACAGACAAGAGGGAAAGGGCCATTCCATGAGGACCGATCGGCACTCTGACTGTGACCATGCTGCCCTGACGAATCTGGGCACCAGGGAAGAATGGGGAAGATTTGGCCCCTGGCTTACGTTGGTGGGGTACTAATAATTGCTTATCATGAGTGTTGTCATTACTTTTGTTATTAAAAGCCACTTTGGAAAAACGCCACGATTAGCTATTTTAATAAGGCTGTACACATCAACACGCAACCCCTTTGGCGGGGATAAAAAGAAATCTCTTGGGTAGGGGGAGGGAGTTAAATCGCTACAACCCCCATCGTGTGACCATTGGTCTCCCTGTAAAGTTTGGTTGCAATTGGATAATTGACGACCGAATGTATTGCGTATTTTCGTATGACGATAAGAAAAGGAAGAGAAGGAAGGTCGATAGAAAATGGAGCACATGGTAATGGAGAAGAGGAGAGTGAATGGAATAAGTTTGGGAGGCAATAGGAAGATTGGCAGAGAAGGTGCATGGAGCGCAGAGAGGAGCTAAGGGGAAGGGATCAATATTCCACCACATTTGTGTGCATAATTAATAAATGTCGCAGAAAGCTTACCTTCCCTAACACCAACACATTTAAACTAATGTTGCTGTCCTTGTATGGCTACAAATCAAATACAAATCAGACTATGAAAAAAGGTGTTCGGATAATTCTTATGCTATAGGTTTTTTTTATGGAAACAGCACACACCACACACACCACACACACCACACACACGTAGTAACACAGTACAGTTGATAATATCGATTATGAATGTAAACTTACATTCTGCCGGAATGAAGCACCCCTCCTCCAATACCGTCTGCCGTAGTAGACAAGGAACCAAGACAGGGATACTATAATCATTATGGTGGATAATGTAAAGAAAAATATTGACACTACGTTAAAGGGGTTCATTTGTGTACGTGAGGCAGCTTTTCGAATTATTCTTGCCTTCACAAACGAATTTATATTGTTAGGAAAGTTTGACACACCAACCACAATTATGTGTGAATGTTGACCTGCAAGACAACAACAAATGATTTAGAAAATAATTAGTTGCGTTTTTAAATTTAGACATTTAAAGTAAACATTCAATAAAACACTCATACAAACCTGGTCTTATGAGTTTGTAGGCGTCCACTAAAAGAAAAATTGCAGCTTCGATACTCTTTTCCTTTTCCAATATCACATCGAAGGTGCAGTTTGGAAGGTTGTCCACCAAAAGCACCGTAAAATTATGAGCTGCAGAGTCACTTTATTGGAAAAAAGGGTCGGGGAAAGAAAAAAAAACGTTCATCTCACTGGGCTTCAGAAAGAATGGTAGATCCTTAGGATCGTCCAGTATGTATCAGACTCAAAAGTTCCACAAATAGGAAACACAAAATGAACAAATAAAATTTCCGACATTACACATAGGAGTGTGCAGATCAATAAAGTGGTTGTAAAAGCTGATAAATTATTACCACTACCTCCGAAAATGGACGGAGATTATGTTTTCACAACTGTTTGTTTGTCTGTGATATCTCAAAAAGTTATGGACAGATTTGGACGAAACTTGGTGGACAGGTTAGGGGTGCCACCTGGACGAATTGTTTCCATTTTCATGAAGATCTTCAAAACAGCTGTTCAGCACCATCTCAGACCGTCCTGAATCCAAAATCAGGATCGTTTCCACCCTCATTAACCTCCCCACACCCCATCCCACCCCAATCCCCCCTTCCAAATCTCCAGTTTTCCCTCCTGAGAGTTCCCTTCTGTGTCCATCTTGTCCACTCCATGCATCCTTTTTTGCCCCCCATTCCTCCCCACACCCATTGTTTGCCTGCCTCCCTCTGTGTAGGCCTTCAGCTCTGCTGTTAGTGTGGCTCCCCCGCCCCCAACCCCCAGCCCTCTCAAGCTGCTGCTCCTTTTGTCCTGTTGCATCCTGATCCATTCAGTGTACTAGTACAAGCTCTTCCAGGAGCCTCGACTATGTATACAAAAACAGCACCTGGATCTGAATATGAGTATTTTTCTTTTCTTAAGTGATTCTTCACCATTGAGAGATGGACCGGAAATTATATTTAACATGATATTTCAAAAAGGTTGTGGATGAATTATGATAAAACTTGGAGGACTAGTTGGGTAGGTGACAAGAACAAGCCAATTTGATGTTGATTCAGGTCCAAATCCAGATCCGGCCTATCAGTGGGATACAAAACGTAAACTGTTCAGCTTGGCGGAGGTATGCTCCCTACCGAGTGCCGTTATAGTTTACGCAATGATATTCATTGCTTATACATTAAATGAAAGCAAGAGGTGCCTGGACAATGGCAAAAATTGTCGGTACTACACAATTGCAACACCACCTCAGCCCAAGCTAAAAGAAAGCCCCAAATACAACAGTTAAACAACAGGGACTTTAAAGGCCATTTTCCCTGCTAGAGTGGGGGTTAGCCTTGCGGGCCCCATGACGATCTTCTCCATTTTGCTCTATTTTCTACATCTCCCCTTGTTAACCCCTTTGCCCGCATTTCTTCTTCCACCACCTTCAGCCAAGTCTTTCTCAGTCTTCCCCATCCTCTACTTCCTTCTACATTCATTTCCATTACTCTTCTCAACCAGTCACTTTCATCCTTCCTCAACACATGACCAAACCATCTCAACCTGTTCCTCTTCACAGCATCAATCACAGGCTCTATTCCCATCATCTTTCACAAGTCATCATTTGTCTTCCTCTCTCTCAACAATACTCCACACATCCACCAAACCATTCGCATTTCCACCCTTTCCAGCCTTCGTTGCTGCTCTACGTTCATTACCCATGTCTCGCTCCCATAAATCATAACACTTCTCACATGCAGCATACACCTTTCCCTGCGAATTCAACGACACTCCCCTCCTCGTCAGCACGCCACTCAGTTCTCAAAACTTCTTCCATGCACATCTCACTCGAGCAATTGTTGCGGAGTCTGATCCACCTTCTCCATTCAACATGTCTCCTAGGTAGCAAAATGTTTTCACACCTTCCAGCTTCACGCCGTCTCCAAGATCCAACTCCACATTTCCTCCATCTGCAGCTCCCTCTGTGCACACCTCCCACTTGAATGTAGGTGCCACACTGGATAATGACCCTCTCAGTCCACTACATTTTTGATAAACCCACTCAGCGCACATTGTACATTGAATGGAGTTCACTCCGACACCCTTCCTGCACACAGCACATGGCCACTTCCCAGTTCTTTCCACCTCACCACATGCTTTACCACTTGCCATCACCTTAGTTTTTCCAATATTTACCTTCAGACCTTTTGTCTCCATACGTTCCTTCCACTTGTTCATCTTCTCCTTCAGTCCATCCATACTTTCCGCAATCAACACCAGATCATCTACATACAACAACTCCCATGGTGAACCGTCCTTTATGTTCCGAGCCAGCACCTCCATCACAGGCTACAAAAAGTAGTGGACTTAGTACCGACCCCTGATGCACTCCCACCTTCAGATCACACTCAACACTGTTCCCGTCCTTCGTCCTTACAGCGGTGCGCCCTCTCTCGTACATTGCCATCACGACTCTGATCAATCATTCCTCCACTCCTAACTTCCTCAATGCCCATGTCATTACTTCACATGGAACCCTAGCGAATGCTTTCTCCAGATTAACAAACCAAAGAAACAACTTCTTCCTCTTCTCCATGTACTTTTCCTGCAACTGCCTTACAATAAAAAGCGCGTCTCTCATTCCTCTTCCTGGCATATATCCAAACTGCATTTCGTCGATCTTCACTTTCTTCCTTATCTCCTTCTCCAACACCCTTTCCAATACCTTCATTCCATGCTCTAATAACTGTTTCACTCTATACGAGCCACAGTCCAGAGGGTCACCTTTCCCCTTGTATAGAGGGATGAGGGTACTCGGTTCCCAATCCACTGGAATGTGGCCTTCTTTCACCACCAGATTACAGATCTCTGTCATTTTCTGCACACCCCAACTTCCTGCTGCCTTCAACATATCTCCCACAACGTCGGCCCTCCTGATTTTCTACTCTTCATTGCTTTCATCACTTCCTCAACTTCCTTCTCAGTTATCTTCTCTGCCGGTCCTGAAACTGGGTTACTCGCTATGTTGCCATCCCATTCATTCTCTGCATTCAAGAGCATTTCCATATATCTCTTCCATCTTCCTTTAATTCCATCTGGGTCCACAACAATTTGTCCCACTTCATCCTTCAAGCAACTCACCCCCGTCACACCTCTCTTTCGCTATCTGCCTTGCAATCCTGAATACTGCTCTATGACCCTCTTCCGAATCCAAGCGTTCTCCGAACATTTTCCTAAATGCCTCCTGCACCTTTGCTACCTCTTTCTTTGCAGCGTTCTTGGCTGCCTTATAACTTTGATGCTCTGCCTTTTCTGCTCCCGTACCCTTCGCCTTCTGACACTCCTTGAACTTCTTCCTCTTCTCGTCAATCCTCTTTCCAACTTCATCATCCCACCACCATGTTTCGAGTGCCTCGGTGGTCCTTTTGTCCATCCACATACCTCACCAACGGCTCCCAAAAGACTATCTTTCATTGACATCCAACCACTTTCAAGCTCAACCACATCATCCTCTACCAATGGTGTATCTCCCTTACTGTCACTTCTTTCAACCTCCACACCTTCATTCTCGGTTGGTACTTCACCCACCGAGCTCTCCTCGCACCTTTCACCCTTATGTCGCAAACAACCAAGTGGTACTGTGAAACAGCCTCCTCCCCCGGGATCACCTTTGTGTCCCGGAGGTGCCCCCTATCTCTCCTACGCATCATCAGGTAGTCAACGGTTGTCATCGATCCACCTGATGTGGATGTAACAAGCTTATTCCCCTCTTTCTGGAACTGAGTATTACAAATCAACAAACCAGCTCCATCAGCAAACTCCAAAATCCTTTCACCTTCTCCATTCCTCACACCATATCCGTAACCCACATGAATTCCCTCAAAACCGTCTATACTCCTTCTCACATGTCCATTTAGGTCTCCTCCTACAATAACAACCTCCTCATCTTTCACGTTTTCCTTCAGCTTCTCCATTGCATGCCAGAACTTGTCCTCTTCATCGCTCCGACCAACCTGCGGAGCATATCCCGAGATGACGTTCACGAAGAGCTTTCCAATCATCATTTTCACCATCATCAACCTTTCACTCACTCTGGTCACGATCACCACACTGTCGACAAACTCCTCAGAAAACAGGACACCAACACCATTCACGCCTTCCAGGCACCCTTGCCACACAAATTTGTATTTCTGTCCCTGCCTACCCTTCACCATTCTCACACCACTTCCCTTCCATCTCGTCTCCTGCACACAACATACGTCCACTCTTCTTCTGACCAATACTTCCACCACTTCTCCTGATCTCCCTGTCATTGTCCCGACATTCCATGTCCCAAACCTCAGAAACCGATCTCCAGGTCGGGCATCAGACGTTTCGTCGTCATAAATGGAGTAATTTCCACCCTTGCTTCAATTGGGTTACCCACCTTGATTTTTGACGAGAGGGAGTGAGGTCCCCCACGGGGTACTTCGGGCTGCACCCTGCCCATATGTAATTGTAATTGTCATGGTTCCCTTTTTGAAGCAATATTTTATGGCCGGATGCCCTTCCTGACGCCAACCCTTTTAGTCGCCTCTTACGACACGCAGGGATACAGTGTACTTATTCTAAACTGGGGTACACACCGGGATACCGTGTACCTATTCAAACCGGGGTACCCACACATCAAAAGCCCCACATAAACAAGAAAAATAAACTCACTTTTTGCACATGTTGGAATTGTACTGGAGTGGGGTTCCTTCTATTGTGTCAATCGTCCGTGTGAAATAATACCCAACCAAGCTCACTGTGGAACCACTTCCTCGCCACAGCGTAACATTTGCTTTAGAATTTTCAATGGCTTCCGTGAAGAAAAGGAAAAGGACTTCCAGGCACAAGCAGCATACTAGGCCCAAGTTCGCCATCAGCACCTGTTAAAAAGTTGTTTTTAATGTATTGCACTTAAAAGTATAACTAATGGTATTACCATAAATAGGCTTGAAACAAATGGAAAAAATCTTTCCCTCTTTCCCCCTTCTTCCCAATTGACAAATATCAGCTCTATGAACCAGTTATCTTTTCGTGGACACCATGCTACATCGTAGAGTACTTTGCTTACTTGAAACTGTTCAATCTTCAAAGACAATAACTTTTTCTCAATTAAATCTTCAATGGCAACTTCTGAAGAAGCATTTCTTCAAAGAAGCTTTTTGACAAAACTTTAAAAGTTCATTAAAATATACTTCTGGGGTTTTTTTTTTTTTTTTGAAAGTTTTGAGGGGACCCTTAATACCCCATATCAGAACAAATGAAAGTTAACAAAGTCTTTGATCAAGAGAAACATTTATTGGCTCTGCAACATTTTCCAAAAGTTTAGAAACCTGCAGACGTTTCAGTCAATGCAGCAGTATAATCAGTTTATGGCAAAAAGTTCACTGTGAAGGAACGGATTCTTCATTGAAAATTTCCAGAATTTCATCAAAGCCCAGTTGGAATTTTTAAAAACAGTTAATACCTTGTTCATGCTACACTTCGGGAAGATCACTTTAATGAAAGATATCTTATGGGATCAAGTCTCCTGTCACAAGTCTGGATCCTGGCCTTGATCTGGGATGAGAACCAGATGTTCCATTGACCTTCCAAGGAAATAACTGATTTTTTATTTTTTTTGTATACAAGATCGAGGCTCGTGAAAGAGCTAACATTAATCACACAGAAAGACAAACCGACACATAAAACATATAACATGCGGAGCGGTAGACAAGATGGGGCGAGAGGGGGAGGAACACAAACACAACATCTGAGAGCAGGGACATCGAGAGATCTGTGGGAGGGAGAGGGCTTTGGGGGGGGGGGAGGCATGGGAAGGGGGGTGGGAGAGGTATAAAACATATGGACACTGCCAGGACTTCCAGGAAAGAAGTTGGAATTTCAAACAAAGTGGATCTGGGGTGAATTAGTGGGGGTAGAAAAGATCAAGGTTTTGGATGGGGAAAGATAAGAGATGGTGGTGAACAGCTGTTTTAAAGACCTGGAGGGAGGAGTGGGATTGAAGGGAGTGAGGGAGTTTGTTCCAGAGGTGGGAGAAAAGAGGATGAAAGAGTGAAGGTGAGCAGAGAGTCTTGATTTTGGCAATTTCACCAGAAGAGGTTTGCTGGCAGATCTTGTGCGACCTGTAGGAACATTTGGGGGACAAAGCACAGAGAGAGCTGGGGGAGCAAGGCCGGAGAGGAGTCGGTAGAAGACAGAAAGACCACCTACCTGTCTGCGGTGAGTGAGTGAAAGGCCCTCGGAGATAGCTTCATCACGGGAGATTCCAATGATTCTGAAAGCTTTGGTTTCAACAGCGTGAAGCCGAGCTAGGTGTGAGGCAGGAGCACCGGCCTATAGGGGAGAACAGTATTCCATTGAGCTGCGGATGAAAGCCTTGTATGTGGTGAGGAGCTCAGGTGTGCCGAGGAAGGACTTCGCACGACGGAGGATGCCCAGTCGGCGACTGGCTTTGGAGGCCAGCTTGGAAATGTGGTTTTCCCAAGAAAGATCATGGCAGATAGTGAGACCCAAAAGCTTGAGCGACAGAACTTCTTGGAGAGGATTGTTGAGAAAGTAGATGGGAGGGTTGTCCAGTCGATCTTTTCGGAGAGACATAGTACAAGTGTGAGATTTGTCAGGATTGAAAGACATGTTCCATGTACTCCATTGGCTGAGATCCGGGTCGGGAAATTGACAGATTGTGTCAATCCCAGTGAGTCACAGAAGTCCTTTGCTTAGGTGCCATGACTGGTGAGAGAGGAACCCACACCCAACCAGCTGGCATGATGACAGTTGAAGTCACCACATATGAGAAAGAGAGAGTTGGGATGAGTGGATAGAAGTTGGTCCATGTTGTCAGACAGTGAAATGTAAATGGAGTCATCACTGTTTGGAGGATGGTACAGAACACATGTGAACAAAAGGTGGGAGCGGAGAGGAAGCCGTAGCCAGAGGTACTCCTGGGGGTGAGGAGGAGAGAGGGCAGTGCAAGGAGAGTGAGGAAGAGAGTTTTTGATAAAGATAGCCACCCCACCACCAGGACGAGGCTCAGGTCTATCATACCGGAGGAGGGAGTAACCAGGAAGAGATATTAAGGAATCAGAGAAATCTTGAAGGAGGAAAGTCTCTGTTAAGCAGATCAAGTCTGGATTGTCAGAAGCAACCTGTATGGAGAGATCAGTCAGGTTTGAGCGAAGGCCCCGGATGTTTGAGGTCCATACCGTTAATGACGGGCTGGTGCTCCTGCCTCACACCTAGCTTGCCTTCACGCTGTTGAAACCAAAGCATTCAGAATCATTGGAATCTCCTGCGATGAAGCTAACTCCAAGGGCCTCTCACTCACTCACCGCAGGCAGGTTGGTGGTCTTTCCGTCTTCTACCGACTCCTCTCTGGCCTTGCCCCCCCAGCTCTCTCTGGGCTCTGTCCCGCAAATATTCCTACAGGTCGCACAAGATCTGCCTGCAACCCTCTTATGGTTAAACTGCCAAAATCAAGACTCTCTGCTCACCTTCACTCCTTCATTCCTCTTTTCTCCCGCCTCTGGAACAAACTCCCTCACTCTCTTCAATCCCACTCCACCCTCCAAGTCTTTAAAACAGCTGTTCACCACCATCTCTTATCTTCCCCCATCCAAAACCTTGATCTTTTCTAACCCCGCTAATTTCACCAAATTCCACTTTTTTGAAATACCAACTTCTGGGGAAGTCCTTGGTGTCCTTGTATTTTATACTTCTACCTCCCCCCCCCCCCCCTTCCCATGCCTCCTCCCCCCAGGCCCTCTCCCTTCCACACGTCTCCCTGCTGTCGGATGTTGTGTTTGTGTGCTTCCCCTTCTCTCCCCATCTTGTCTTCCGCTCCCTCTTTTTGGGTATTTTATTTGTCTGGTTGATTTGTTTGTGAAGTAAATGTTAGCCCTTTCACAAGCCTCGATTCAGTATACAAAAAAAAAAAAAAAAAATGAAGAGAGAGGGGGAGCATCGGGTACAGGACAGGGGAGGGGAGGAGTAGGGTAAGATGAAGGATGAGAGGGGGAGGCAGGAAGAGCAGTTGATAGTGTGTCAGAGATTACAGAAGAGTTCCAAGAAAGGGAAGGATGAGGAGGATGAAAGGTTTGATGGTGAAGGGATGAGGCACAGTGAGGGGTTCTTTGAGGGGGGGCAGAGGAAAGTAGAAGGTTGGGGGGGGGGGAGTGGAGGTATGAGATAGAATGGACACGAAGTGGGGAGGAGGCAGCTTTGAGGAGGAGGGGGGAGGAGGGAGAATTGGAGAGGAATGGTATGGGGGGAGATTTGAATGGGAGGGGTTGGGGGAGAGTTTTGAAGGGGAGGAGTGAGGGGGGAGTTTAGGAGCGGAGGGGCAAGGGGGGAGTTTCGGAGTGGAGGGGCAAGGGGGGAGTTTAGGAGTGTAGGGGCAAGGGGGGAGTTTTGGAGTGTAGGTGCAAGGGGGGGGGGGGATTTGGAGGGGAGGGGCTAGAGGAGAGTTTCGAAAGTGGATGATTAATGAAAGACGAACATTGATAACAAATTGGGTTTGTTGTGATTTTCAAGTTAGCAATCCGATTCAGAACGATGGAGGAGGGGTGGAATGAATGTGAATTTAGACCATGTAGTGAGGGAGACGTATAATAGATTGAATTTCTTTTTTTTGACGTGGAATGAGATGGAGAGGAATTTGAAAAAAGCCTTTTAAATAGGAAGAAAAACAGCATGTTGTAATATACCATTGAATAAAACACTGCAGGGGAAAGTTTATACATATTTAAATAATATTAAAACAGAACGGTAGACAATCTTATATGCACAAAGTACTAACGGGGGGGAGAGCCGAGAGGGACCACCACGAGTCACGTGGACAGGGCAAAAGGTGGAAGGCAAGGAGATAATGGGGGCGGGGCAAACAGCACACATGAACAGAAAGTACAGGATGAGACAAAGCACACGTGGAGAAAGGAAAATAAATGTTTTTGGTTTTTTTTTTTTGTGTGTTTTTTTTTTTTTGGGGGGTGGGGATATTTAAAATAAATGTATTTAAAACGTTAGACAAAGAGTATTATGTTCGGGGTAGAAGGGAAAAAACTAAGAGCCAAGCAAAACACGATGTAGGGGACTTAAGTAAACAAGCACCGATGGGGGTACAAGGGCCGCACACGAGGAGCACAACACGAATTAATTAATTACGAGTTACAGGAAATTCAAACCAAAACTAACTATAAACAAACAATAATGCATGGACGATAAAATAGCGAGTTGAAATTTGACAAACACACGAATGAAAAAATAACCGCTTTGGATGCCCGGAGAGAACCAGGCCTCAAGGTCGGAAGCTTCAACTAGGCCGCGTGGCGTGAAATACTCGACTATTTTTTACAGGTATGAAAGATTAACACCGATAAATCTACCGAGGGACACGCAAAAGGTACACACACGTAAGATAAATACAGTTTCGACAAAAATACAAATGTGACCATTACTTAACTTCGAGCGTGCGTGAAGATCATGGAACAGCTTCGAAAAACCGTGACCGCCCCGACAAGATCTCGCGAGATTGTACACACATATACTGTACACACAGATATATATATATACTGTACACACATATATATATATATATATATATATATATGTATATATATATATATATATATATATATATATATACTGTACACACATATATATATATTGTTGCGGATATGAGGACTGTATTTTTTTGATTGTGTGTATTATTATTATTGCTCGAGTCTGGCCCCTCCTGCCTCCAGTGTTGTGTAAAGGTCAAAGGGCGTTCCGGTAGTTAATTCCATAAAGCATCCATTGAAGGACACTATAAAACCCTTGTTCAGTAGCTTATATCTTTATTATGTGTTTTAGGTTAAGGCCTTGTCTTCCATTAAAATGACACTCCATTGCACCAAGTGAAATAGATAGATTCCCTTCATTCCCATTCCCAAAAACCTCCATTTCCCCTTTCGTCATGGCCAAGCCTCAATTTGCCAATTACATCCCCTCCAAAGCCGCCATTGAACATGTGCTTGGGTCAGGGAAGAAAGGCGTGCCCACCCGTCGTCATCAAGGGCGGAGCCAGAGGGTCGTGCGACCAACCATGGCCGAGGTGAGCACACCGATGGGCGTGTCCTGAAGGCCGGCGGCTTAATCGCCGGAGGCGTTATAAAAGCGCGGGCGCAAGAGTGATAAGGAGGGGAGTCGTCAGAGCAAAGCTGCGTAGAGAGGTCCATGACAAGAGCAGAGCTGAGTTGTGTGGTTTTGGTCAGAGCTGGGTTGGTCGTCAGTGGTGGTCAGTGGTTGCGTTGAGTTGTCGGTGGTAAGGAGTGGTTGGACCAAGAGAGAGAGGAAAGAACCCGTCACGCCAGACCCCCCACCAGCGCGTCGGCTCCACCAAGCAGCTCCGACCCGAGATCCCGCGCACACGACAGGATCGGTGGCATCAGCGGCCGTCGAGGTCCAGCCCGACGTCCCGTGCGGGATCAAGCTCCAGCCACACACCTCCTTCCAGCCAATCCTGCCTGCAATTTCCCCATTCGTGTACGTGAGTTTGTTCTGTTTGTTCTGTCCTGGGTATTTAATTAAGTTTGTACAAGCTAGTATTAGTAATTTTCACTGTGTCTCTAAAAGCTTCTGTATATTATTTTCTTATCTTTCCTTCTCCTTGGTTATTTTGAGCCTGTACATAGTAAATAAATTTAGTAGTATTTTCCACCTTTTGCCTTCGTCTTCCTCTTCTTCACATCCGTGTCGTCTTTGTCTTTTCCCTCATTGAATAGCTGTGGCGCGATACGGCCAACGTTCAGGGAATTGGGTTTAGTCGGGGAAAAACTGTTCGGCCGCGGTGCCTCCGCTCGGCAAACAACATCCTTAACCGCGGACCATAACAATTGGTGTCTGGGAGTGAGATTCGGGGCCCGAACCAAATTTTTAAAATATCTAGAAAACATTTGGTCAAAATTTGGAGCGGCCGAAATTTGGTTTGTTTTAAAGAAAAACCCGAATTTTGAAATCGCGCCATGGCTGGTCAAGGCGACGTGCGAGGGTGAGAGTGACCCGGAGAGTGAGTTGGTGGTGGAGCGGGTGCGAGAATGCACGCTTGGAATGGTTGAGGGTGTGCGAGGAAGCACACCTGAGTTGGTCATGGCGCGGGTGTGGGAGAGCCCATGTGAGCGCGTTGGTGGGTGGATGCCAGAGTGCACGCCCATGGTGAGTGGTACGGAGTACGTACCAGGGCAGAGTGCGCAAGACGGTGCGCGCGGTGTGTTAAGGGAGTATGCGAACGGCGGGTGTGCGGGTGGGAGAGATAGACAGGGTTGAATCGACCCAGGACCTCGGGGAAATGTATGTGGATGAAAGAGAGGAGAAGAACATTGGCAATGTGGTTGAGGAGGTTTCAGGCGTGCAAAATGGCACTCTCGCGCACGAGGTTTCAGGCGCGCAAAATGACGCCTCGCACATGGCTACGGCGCCCGCGACCGTAGCAGCGCCACCGGTGGATTTGAACCTTTTTATGATGCAAATGAAGGCCCTTATGGACAAGAATAGTGAGCAAATGGGAAACCAAATCGGAGGATTGGAAAACAGAATGGGGAACCGGATGGATGCTAGGGGTGAGCGATTGGAGGGCCAAATGGGACAAATGGGAAACAGAATGAGGGCAATAATAGTGAGCAATTGGAGGCAATAATAAGCGAAATGAGGGCCGATAATGAGGGACTGGCGAGGGACAGGGTCGCATATGAAGTAAGGGAAGCGGAGAGGGACAGAGACCGCGGGTTGGGCGAGCAGGTCCCACGGGTGCACGAGAAGGTAACGCGGGTCGAGAAGCGCTGGTTGAGCGAAGCGGAGGAAAGCGTGGGTACAATGACGGGGGTAGAAATCGCGACACGGGGTTTGGAAAAGCCGGCGACCGATGAGGTAGAGGGAATTTTATTAAAGCCAACGGTCGTCGAGGTGAGTAAAGAAAAAGTGGAAGTGGGCATTGAAATTGAAGAGACCGGGGACTTATAAAACCACTCGCGGCGGGAGGAAAAGATGGAATATGTACAAAGTCCCTGCTCAAATCATGAATATGTGCTCACTAACCAAATAAAGAGTTTGCAGGTGCGCGTGGAGAAAAGGATCCCCCAGGTGAGTCGTGCTGTATATTGCGCAGGTAGATTTTGTAGAAGGGGGTTTGGCGCGAAGAGAATAGTCGCGCGATTGGGATCGATATGGCACCCGGGCGTTGGTAAAGGGTCCCGTGTGAGTGGAAATGGCACGCGTGTGAAAAAAAAAGTGTGCGTCAAGGGGTGAGCGTGTTACGAAGCACGAGTGTGATACCTAGTGCGAGCGAGAATGCATGTCGGGGTGTACGGAGTGTGACACAGGGAGTGAGAGCAATACGGAGTGTGCATCAAGGGGTGAGCGTGTTACGAAGCGCGAGTGTGATACCGAGTGCGAGCGAGAATGCACGTCGGGGTGTACGGGGTGTGACACAGGGAGTGAGAGCGATACGGAGTGTACGTGCGAGGGTGAGAGTGACCCGGAGAGTGAGTTGGTGGTGGAGCGGGTGCGAGAATGCACGCTTGGAATGGTTGAGGGTGTGCGAGGAAGCACACCTGAGTTGGTCATGGCGCGGGTGTGGGAGAGCCCATGTGAGCGCGTTGGTGGGTGGATGCCAGAGTGCACGCCCATGATGAGTGGTACGGAGTACGTACCGAGTGGGGAGAGTGCGCAAGACGGTGCGCGAGGTGTGTTAAGGGAGTGTGCGAACGGCGGGTGTGCGCAAGAGGTGTGGTGTGTAACAGGGAGTGCGTTGGTGGAATGGACGGACGGCGTTGGAACGCCGGGTTTTGTGAGTGTCAAAAGGGTCGCGTGTGCGTGTGGGCAGGCGAGTAAAGCATCGACGTTGGACGGGTTAGCGTTTAAGGCGACGGATAGCCGATGCGAGCACTCGGTGCGCGGTGTGCTTTGTTGGATGCGAGGCCCGGCACGGATCGATGCGGCGTCGCTTCTCTTCGAAGCATCGTTGCCGATTCGGGCTTGGCCCCGCCCTGCACGGTCGAGTCCGGGCCTTGGTGGGCGAGGCGACCGGTCCGGTTCAAGGGCGAGTGGGAGGAAGCGGCACGGTGCCCCCTCGTGGGGACGGGGTTCCGACCGGGGGAGATTGAGCCATCGGGCCCGGGACCGCAAGGTGCCGCGCCGAGATAGTGCATGGAATCTCGGCCCGACCAAACCACCTCCCTTGAACCGAAAGCCGGACGGATTCAACCTGCAGGCGACCAAACCACCCGAATTCATTGCTCGGCTTTACGAAGCCGAGTTTAATGATGTCATGACGCACCGAAGCTAGGATATAGCGGACTGTGATGATGATAATAGTGATAGTGGTTTTGATCCGAAATTTAGAAAAGTGAATAGAATTGGCAGAGGATTGGCAAATTTTTGATTTGTTGGATTTGGACGAGCCAAATTGGTAGTGGGAGATGCCCGATGTGGTGGGATGGCCAATCCACCATCCCTCACAGTGGGGGCAAAGGAGCACTAGATTTATGGGGTTGATGGCAGTGAAAACTAGCCCGGGAGGGTTAGGATATATCGTGTGTAGGGATCTAGAGAGATGACCTTAGGTAACATTAAGATTAGTTAGTGACAATGATACCGGTAGTGGGGACGCAGGTAGATTAGAGTGGATTAGAGTGGATGATAATGACGTGGTATGTGCTTAGTTTAAAGGGAAGACGGGGAGCACTAAGTTAGCAGGGCAACAGGTAGATTAGATGATGCCGTGTGAGTGTTGGAGGTGTATTCAGAAGTGTATTGTGAAAAGTGTGTGAGGAACAGGTGTGATTGCACAGGTGTGCAACTGAACAGGTGTATGGAGCAGTGTTTGAGTGGGTGATAGTGATGTGAGTGTGCTGACCAAATGGTCCAGGAAGGAAGGAGGGTGCAGGTGGCACCATGTGTGATTGCACAGGTGTGCAACGACAGGTGTATGGAGAATGGTTGTGTGGAATAAATGGGATGGAGTATATGGAGTATTGGAATGGATGGTCGTGGAGTGAGTATGGTGGAAACTATGGAGTGGAGTGGATGGTGCGGAGGTGTGAATGGGGGAAGAGTGGACCCCCATCACGAATACCCGGGGAGGGTAGTGTAAGTGCTAGGTAGAGGGTGTAGGTAAATTGTGGTTGGATATTGGCATCTGTGGTGCGGGTGAAAGAATGGTATTTGGATGGGTGCATTAGTGTTGTGGAAATGGCTGGGCGTGTAGCCTGTTAGTGTGTGTAGTTGGTTTGGGCACTCCACCACTGTGAGGATGTCGGCCAGGTGAGGCCGCAGGTGGGCTCTGGGAGCCGGTAGAGTGGTTGTGGATGGGGCCCGAGGATCCGGAGGACGGACCCGGGTAGCCCAGTGCCAGAGGGCACCGAGGGGTGACAGAGCCAGGAGGGGCCTTCCCCAATTAGATAGGTTAGGGTGAGGAGCTAGGTAAGCTCGGGTGGCAACTGCAGTGGTGGAGGTGTGCAGGTGGGTAGACCTGCTGGGAGAGCTACACGACCCAGCCCGGAAATTGTGCAAGGGCACCGGGAGTTGAATCGGGGGAGTGAGACCCCAAATTGAGAAGCACCACAGCTTGGTCAATGGGAATTGGTTTTTAGAACCCATAGTGTAAGTTGGCCAATGGATTGGCAGGGAAAGACCCCGGGTAGTGTAAAGTGTGTTAAAGTCATTTATTGGATAGTTAGGATTGAAGTCTCCTCGCACCATCTACATGCACTCACCTGGGATGACGTAACTCCACACCATGCCATGTTTTATTATTTTTATTGTGCAAATGTTTGGAATGTGAGACGCATCATGACGTGGGTGTGACATTGTGCTGATATTCCATCTCTCCCTCCTTATGAGGATTGATGATGAATTGGTGATGGCAAATTTTGGTTAGAGGGATTGTGGGAACGAATTTGGTATCGGGGGAAGATGTGACGGTAGCGACGGATTTGTAATGTGTAAATTTTTGTAAATATGGGGTAAGGGCAAGGGTAGTGTAGGTGACGGGGGGGGGGGGGGGGGGTGACGTACGGTGGGGACGAGCTTTCTCACTTCGCTCTCCGTATGCACTTCGCCTTGCATTGCCTTATTGATGTGTACCCTTGAGACCTTACTCCTCGCTCATCTGTATTGTCCCCCCTTTTGTCTCCCACATGAGGACCTGAGCGCCGCTGGGCGCCGAGGGGAGCGTGCGTGAGTCCGCCATTGTGCGCCCGGAACTCCCAGAACCAGCTGTCTGCATCGATGCACCACATTATGGACCACACCACTGTGGCCAAGCACCACTTATGGACCCCATGGGTTGGGGCGTGGCCCCTCTGCTGGAACCGGCCATAAAGGCCCGAAATCTTGCTGGCGGACCTTGGCCACAGGGCACCGATGCCCCACAGGTGAACCACACTAGTCGGCCCTGTGGGCCATAAATAAAATAAATAAAAATGGACACGTTGGGTGCATTTCATTTTATGCTCAAATAGACCGCCAGTAAGAAAATGAGAGAAAATGACAACATCTGGAAGAAAGCAAATAGCCAGCAGAGGGAGCCGAAGAGCAAGAGACCACCTGCAGGGTTAGGGGTTGTTGGTTTTATTTTGATGGACAGTGATGAGTGTGCACCGATTGGTGCTTGAGGGTGTGTTGGTGCGTTTTGGGTGCTTTCATGGTGCGTCGATGCAGAGCAGACTGTCTCCCCCCCAGAA